>NC_046234.1:8916595-9546030 GCF_009819885.2 Catharus ustulatus
TCTGTCTCCCCCACACAATGGTAATTTCTGAGCAGATGGAGATATTACTGTTTAATATGAGTAATCTTTGCACAAAACTGGTGGGCTTTTTCTAGGCAGGACAGGATCAGTTGGCTTTGTGTTTTAACAGCATTACCATCTGAGGGAGAAAAAGTGCATCCATTCTTTTGTTACCATAATCTGAGTTATCTGCTGTGGAAATGTGCTTTGGTCTGAGAGAATTTGTATGGAATTTGACTACTGCTTGCTTAAGCAGGATAAAAGTCTTGGGTGTCTGTCTTGAGTACACAGTCAGAGAGCACCAAAGAGATTTTATAAAATTTAAAATTCCTCTTCAAAGGACAGTTTAGCTGCAGGTTTTGTATATTTATCTGAAGAGTCAACTTGTGCCCTAATCCACACTTTGATCCACTGTGTAAGCCTTTCTGTTTTGTCTTGCAGATGCGAAGGTACCTCCTCTAGCAATGCAAATAAAAATAGAGCTGATGGGAAATGAAACTTTATTAGAGCCTTGGGATCCTGAAGACAGTTATCCCAATGTCTACTGGATAAAACCACAGCAAAAGCAAACATAACAACCATCTGTGAGAGTCTGTCTCAATTCCAGCTGTTTGAATCCCATCATTACTTGAAATTTGTGGATGCTAGAATCTCCTTGGCCTCATTACATCTGAATTGTGAGAGGCTGGATGTTGCTGGTGGGCTTTTCACAACCTTCTTCAGACAGCTCCTGGCAGCTGTGGGGATGAGCTTTTCCAGGTGGAAAGAGGGATGTGCCATTACCACACGCACCTTACAGTCACAGCTGCAACTTCTGGGTTCAGGTTCCCACCTACTGGTGCATTTGAAATCACTGCCCTAAAAGAACCAAGAGCCAGGTTTCATTAACACATCCTGGTAGAAGCACAGATGGTGCATTTCAAAAACAAACCAGGAAACACTTTAAAATAAATGAGGAGCTGTTAATCTCTCCTTTGGTGGCTCTTTTAACCAAATGTTAATGGGGTTGGGCAGAGGCTGTGCATGTGCCAGATATTTCTGTCTTTGCTGTGATGGGAGCAAATGAAGACAAAGTGGGGTTAATCTAATTTATCTATCCATCTCAATCCCCATCTCTGCAGAGAAGGACTCGGAGCTTTCCTGATGAGCACCTCTGCTAGGAGGGCAGTGAGGCAGCAGCCAGAAATCCTGGTGAGCAGCACCAGCTCTGGCCGTGCTGTGGAAAAAGGCTGTATGGAAATGCCTGGGTGGTAGGGCACTGAGAGATGTTTTCAGATGGCCAGATTAGGAATATCCTCTCATTAGGGGCCACACAGCTCAGAATGGGGTTGTGGGTATATTTTATGCTGACATTCTTCTGTCAAAGCCAAGCCTGTTTATGGGAAAATGGTTAGTATTAGTGAATGTCCCATTTTCAAAAGGTTTTTTTAAAATGTATTTTCTGTTCAAAGGCATTTATAACTTGGCATTTAAGTACAAAACAAACCCCCAGATTTATTGAAAGTAACAAGGCCAAAGCCACTCTTAAGTAGTTTTAACACTACTGAAGCATTTTTATCAATAAGACCATTTTGTTTTAACCTTTATTGGTTCTGTCTTTTTATTAACTCAGTAACATTTCCTAGGATTTGGCCTTCTTGTCTAATTGATGTGTATTATATTAATTTACTCTTTCATTCTCAAAATTTCTTTTAGGATGGCAGAGCAGTTTCTTTGAGTGCGGCTTCTCTCAACCTGTCACGGCCTGAAGGATGTCACTGGCACTGGGTGCATCAAGGACAGTGCTGAATTCTGGACACTGAATTCTGGAGTGGTGACACTGTGCAAGAGGGGGACAGCACTGAAATCTGGCCTGGTCACTCTGCTCTTAAATGAGCTTCAGGATAGGCACACTTCCTCTGCAGGAACACAAACTATTCTGCACTGAGAAAACCCATCTGCATGTTGAGATCCTGTCAATATTACCTCACAGGAAACCTGTTGTGGTTTAACTGGGCAGTTCATAGCAAAAATAACAAGTGTGCCTGTGGGAAGTTTTGGCTTTGTATTTTTTGTAATTAGCAGATAAAATGCTGCTTGGAAGCAGCATAAGCCTGAGTCTGTGCATTTGTGAAGAAATGCTGTCTGTGTGAACATGGAACCAGTGTGGGTCCAGGAGAGTTTCTGACGTCTCACTTGGCAAATGTAGGTGATTTGACATCCAGGATGAACTTGTGCCCTTCAAAGGGCTTGGGGAACAAGTCTAAATTTAGGTGTCAGTGGAAGAGAGAAGCTGGGGAGCTTGGTTTGGGTGGTGGCCCAGAGCACTGATTGTATGCACACATCCCTTCCTCATCACAGTCAGTGTGATGTCCTAACAAACGTGCCAGCACACCTCTGAATGCGACACCGTTTTCTCATGGCTACTTTTGTTGCTGTGCTATTTTTTCTGTTGCTCTACACAGCGTCTTGACTTAGTGGTATTTGCTTTACATGTAGATTTTTTGCTGTTTGTCAGTGCATTGGCCTCATGCCTTCTGTGTGCTTTCCCCTAGAAGTCCCATATAACCAGCTTGTGTTAAACTGGTGGGATTTCCCCTGGACTGTAAACAGTTTCTTTTGCTCCTATTAGTTTGTTTGGAAAGTTGGAAAGCTGGAGTAACAATCATTGGTGTCAAACTCTTATGAATTATTAAAAGGAGCACAGCAATGGGAGCTACACATAATTCCTCATTCTGAAAATGAGCACGACTTATGTTATTGCTGCAGTAATTACCTAAAAATACTTAATACTTAATTACTTCCAAGGTGTCAATCTTCATAACAGTTTATTGAAAGATTCTAATGGGTGTAGCAGCTGCTTCCACAAACAAATCTATTTGTGGCTGAACCTGACATTCTGCTGTAGATATTATTCCACCTCAATCAACACTATTTCTCCATGTATATCTCGTTACAGCTGTAACAGATTGGCAAGAGAGGGTTTTTCCAACTGCAGTGGGAATTGTTCTGCTCACTCACGACTTCCAAACTCACACTGCTGGAGCCAGTAGAAATGTTTGCAAGCAATTTATTACAAAAAAGAACTTGAAACAGTTGTTTATGATGCTGGTATTGACTTATTGCTATTTCAGCTGTGCAAATGACTGGTTGATTATTCAAATGCTCCTCTTTTGGGAATTGTGAGCTGGGTGAGAGAGTTGGTGTGAGGAATCAATATTCACCTGTGTGATGCAGATAGGGAGCCTTAGGGAAAGGGCTGTGGTGTCAGTTATGGCAGGGCTGTTCCCTTGGGCTCCCGGGCAGAGGGTGCAAGTTAGAAGCACATAATGTCTATTAGTCACCAAGGTAGAATTCCTGCTTGTGCATTTTTATTGGTCTTCACTGCCAAATTGCCTACTGAGCATTTTGAGCAGACTCACTCTGGAACTCTGTGGACATAGTGAAATAAGACAGAGCATAGTTCAGAAATCGAAAATCAATTTCTCTCTTTTTTTTTTTCTCTGCACAGAAAATATGTAAAAATACCCAATTAATAAATATATGAACAGAAGCAACTTGAGGGGCAATAGTTCCTAATAGCAAGCTCTACCTTAATTTGAATAATATTGAAATCTATTAACCTGTGCCTTCAAACCCTGCTGTGTTCCTGCATTGCTTTTCTTTGCTTTTCTGTCTTTTTGAAACATTTGCTACATCAGATATTACTAAGAACTGCAGGACTGTCCTTTCTCCATTTCAGCAGCAGGAGTTTCATGCCTTTGAAACACAAGGGTGTGAGTTCAATCCTCCTACTTCTGCAATGTTTTTAGAGACCAACACTGCATTACAATTTACTTCTACAGACCTTGCACTATCCTTAGAGTCACATCAGTGACTGAGACACTTAATGTCCTTTATCACCTTCTGAGCTATCCTTCAAACATCCCTACACCTTGACCAAGTTAAGATTGGTTGCAGGTTTTGCTGTCTGCCTGGCTTTCTCCCACTGACCAAATTTTGGCCCAATAATTTTGGCCCAACCACAGAGGTCTGGTTGGCTGACAGTGCAGAATAGAGTAGAAAATTATGAGCAGTCTAATGAGAACACCTATTCTGATTTCTGGTAGTTTTCCATTCATTCTCTGAGCAAGTAACAAGTGTCTTGAGACATAAAGTTTGTTGTTTTGAAAACCTGTATTTTTTATTTATCACTATGGATGCTTCTCTGTACAGCCTTACTAAATCTTCAGAGCTGCCACACTGCATTATGCATGTGTGGCACTGTAGTTTGCAGATAACTAATTTAACCAAGTATTCTATTAAAAAATGCACTGCAAATCTTGTTAGAGGAGGCGCCTGCTATGAGCAACACTTGAGTGGTGTCAGCAAACCGAGCTGACTTTGCACAGTTTTTTCTGAATTAGTTGGCCCTTGTCCTTGCAGAATATAGCACAGTGGTATTACACTGGAGAGGAGCTGGGTTTTTGTTAAATATGGGTATTGAGTTCAATCTGGTTCACCTGAGGAGAGAAGCTGATATCAACGAGTGGTAGGCAGTGAGCTTCAATTCAGCAGTCGTGGGTGAACATTAGGAGTTCTGCTGACTTCCATGAGATGAGTTGTATCAGTTATACATGCAAATGCTCAGGCTGTGGATGGATGTGTAAGGAAAATGAGAATAGTCAACACTGATGTTCATGAAACTGGGAACATAGGGGTGGGCTAAAGTTCTCTCTACATATTGATCACTAAGTGTTTTCTCTCCCTTAAATTACTTTGGCTGAACTATGCTGAATTAAAACTGGTGTCAGAATTACATTTTTTGACCTTCTAATGGATTTTTCAGCACCTCAGATGTTACATAGGCTATGGCTGCTCAGAGCAGTCTAGGCAGCAGGAAAAATATCTCACTAGAAGATGCTCCCTCTTAAATTGTAAAAATGATTAAAAATGGAGATATGACTTTTTAAATGTGTTCCTGTTCTCAGGGATAAATCTGCTACTGAATTATTTCCTCATCTGCATGAATTATCCTCATCTGCATGAATCATCCTCATCTGCATGAAAAAGGTTTGACTTTGGTGGGATTTTTTTTAATTTAGAAAATATTAAAATAAGGAAGAGAATTAATTCAAATCCAAGGAATAGAAACAGAGAAGCTTACAGCTTAGTTACAGCTTCCTAAAAGTTAAATAAAGAAAATGTGTTGTGAAGGTTCACTGATTTGTATCTTATCATGCAAAGGGTAGCTACCATGAGCAGGGTAGTATATTCTGCAGAAGATCCAGTTTATTCTCTCTGTTACCCTGCATAATGAATATTCTTCAGAAGAGAATGCAAATGTTTTTTCTTACTCCTGTCTCTGAAATTGGGACAGAGAGTTTGTTTAAAAGCTAACAAAAAGATTAAAATGGGATGGAAAATCTGCAATTATCTATGATAAACAATGCATTATGCTTTGATTTGTGGGCTGAGATGCTGTCTCTGAAATGTTCCTCATCTCATGTAATATTTTGTGCTACTGCATTGCTTTTCAATTATACAGCCCAAAAGAAAGTTTCCACTGACAAAAACAGTGAAAGAACATTGCTTTTCGTATTGGGGTTTGGTTTTTTCCCTTCTTTTATAGGTCCCAAGTGTCTCTTCAAATATAAGTCCAAATGACAGGAGTCCAGGAGTTTGAAAGTTATTAGAGAGTAATGGATATCTGCAACTAATGAAATATGCTTGCTTACAATACATCAAGACATGCAGAACATTGAGGAAAACTTGGTGATCTCAATATTTAATATAAGCCGGAGTTAAAGTATTTTTTTTTTTGCAAATGCAGCATATGTTAATCTATTGCTGAGCATTTGTCTAGCAGATTCAATTTCCACTCATAATTTTTCATTTATTGGTTTTTCTTTCGCATAAACACAGCTGTGTATTCTAATCTATGTGTTGAGATCTGATGTGCTCTCGTATATGGGGAGCCCAAGTGATTTATTGTGGCAAGCTGGGGAGTAGATGGAATGGACAGAGGAACAATCTTGGAATAAATATTGGTTCTGACTTAAATTCATCTTCACAGAGTTTTTACCCCAAATTTTCACCAGTTGTTCATATTGGAGACAGACCAATAAATATAGGAATGGCTAATGGACTGGGGTAAATGGATAGAGGGATGGTTCTAAACTGTGTTACAGCTCAGGAATAATGAGCAGTTTCACTATATTTGTCCCCAAATATCTCTGGTATGCAAATTCATTTGTAGTGTGACTATATTGCTGAGGATCAAACAAAGCTGGTAACAATGCTGGCTGCTAGCACCATACCTCTTAATCTGAGGTTTTCTGAGGAAGGTGTTTGCAATAAAGAAGCTTATAATTTTGAAGGCATGATGAGAAACAAATGAGTGTTTTATTTAAAATGTAATATTGACTCTGCCACTTCATATATAGCAGCTTGTTTTGAAGTGGTGTTATTGCAAAATTGTTTCAGAACAAAACCAAAAGCCAAAAAACAAGCAAGGCTCTCCATCATCTCCAGTGGTTTTCTTACTGTAACATGTGTCTGAAAAACATTATGTATTTTATTTAAAATTTCACTAGGCTACTTTCTTCAGGTGCAACAGCTGACTTGCACACAACTGCTGCCCAGCTGAGTTGGAAGGCTTTTTGGAGCTTACACCAAAACCTGTCTAAAATTATCAAATAACTTGTCTATGACTCGAGCACCCTGCAGTTTGACCCCCTGCAGGTGTCTGTGTCTGTGCTATCAGGAATGTGAAGTTTAGAATAAAAGTGTCTATGCAGGTCATGAGTTCAGCCATATCCCCTTGGTTTTTTAACCCATCTTCCTGGTGCTTGATTCTCATCGTGCTGGTGATTCCACCTAATGTCATCACTCTGCTGTTTCCACTCTATTTGCTATGAGTGGTGAGAAAAGAACTCATTTAATAGCTCCACTGTAACTTGACCCCTCCTTTTCCCACCAAGGGAATATTTTTCCCCTTGCTGGTAAATGAACTTTAATTCCCAGGTCTTGCTTGGCATGTGAGGCCCATCCTTTCAGTGGCTGCTGCAGGGTGGGGAGCAGGGCAATGGCACTAGACTGACCTGCTCCCTGCTGTTCCTGCACCGAGCACTGCCCAGTCAAGGCAGCTCTGGGGAGAGATGATACAGTTTAATAGAGAGCTGACAGAACTGAGGACTTGTGTTGTTTTCATTTTCAGTGTCTGCTGGTTGGTTTTAATGAAATCTAACGGTTATCTACAAACCATCCCCTTTGGTTATCATGGCCAAAAGCTGCAGTGACAGCATTCTTTAAACTATGGGAAATCATTAGACTATGGTAGATGCATTACCTGCTGTTGTCTCACTTGTGAGCCCTTTTCTCAGCAAAGCAACGCTCAGCACTTGGATAAAGGAGTGCTCTAGTCCTCTATACCTTGAGCTCATGCAGTGATGCTAAGAGATTTGTGCCTCAAGTAAGCAAAGAAATAGTGCTACATGGAGAACTTGCCTGTACCCTCTGGAGCTGGACCTTTGAGACACAGGCAGAGATGTTCTGCAGAGCAAAAGGAGTTTGTGGGTGCTGCTGGGTGCCAGCTGCTCAGATGCACAGCCCTGGTAGGATTCTTTGGCTCAGGAAATTTCTCAGCTGGGAGCCATTGGAGATTGGAAGAATGTTCAGGGAAAGCTTTGCTTGATGCCTACCTTGCCCTTACAAATGCATTTCCAGGCATTTGCCACTGACAGTTGTTGGAAACAGGAAAACAAGACAGTGGGTTAGTTTAATCTTTGGGCTGATCCATATGTCACTTCTGTATTCATAAATAATTGGAATGCTAACCACTGCAGTTAATTGCAATGGAACTTGCAGTGATTAATACAAATTACTATTCATTATTTCTCTAGTGTTTCAAATGTACTAGAAACAAAATCTGGTGTGTGCTGAGCATTAAGGTCCGGCTGCAGTAAGAGATAACTCCTGATTTTTGTCTGTTCTCTGCTGCTCTGGGTAGCTTGGCCTAGGTGTGCTGGGATGTTTGCCTGTGCAATGTAGTGCAAAGATTGCTGGGTACAAAGGTTGGGTCCCCAACTGCTTGTAAATCACTGTATTTTCTGACTGGTGGAGTTTTGCTGGCTTAATATCAGTTTAAATCTGACCTCTGCGTTTTGGGTGGCTGCTCACAGCACTGTTATTACCAGGCTTGATGACAAGTTACCTTTGTTTTTTAGCAGCAGGTAAGGCAGGGATCTCAGAGAGGTGGTTGGTACTTGGAAAAAGTTTTCCAGTTATCTCTGTAGCTCAGAGATGTGTGTTTGGCTAAATGGACAGACTCTTCATTCTTTTTAAATTCTCCTGCAATCATTTGCTGGGGAAACACAGGTGTCAGCCTCAAAATGGGAATTCTACATTGACATGCTTGGTAAATTTTACCTATTACAGGAGCACTTAGCTCACCCTTTTACCCTGAGAGAGCTGGAAGGATGAGATGTGGGGTTTTGAATGAGGCAGGGAATGCAGGGCTATATCAGCTGCTTACAGTAAACATGGGGTAAATTACTGCTTCATTGCTTGGAATTACTTGCAGTTTACTCCAGGATTAGCATATGCATGACAACTCCTGCAGAGAAGCTGATGTGCTGGAATCATGGATTTTTTGCAGCAGTGAACACTTGTGTACCCATTCTTGATTGTTTTCTTTTGTAAAGATGATTTTTAATGTCTATGAAGACCCACGCAGGGGGTCCTGAGTTGCTCCCAAGGTGTGCAAGAGTTGGAGAATGAAGTTTCCTGGGACACTGCGGGTGATTTCTGGGACAGCACCCGTGTTTAGCCACAGCCAGAGGCTGAGGGTGGGTTGTTGCAGCAGAATAAACAAGAAAGCACTTGATTAGGCAGAAACAACTTTCAGGCAGCTTATTTCAGCTGATAATTTTAAGACATTTAACAGGCAATCCATAAGCAAAATTTTAGACCTCACAGAGATGCTTTATTTCTCTTTTTACTTCCTCTGGCAATCTTGTATGAATGAATCTATAGCTGAATAGCTACTGACTGTGGCCACATAGACATTGTTTGCAATATAGTGCTTGGCCTTTGGTTAGACCTGAAGCAATTTTTAAACATTAATTTGGAGGTGTTGGGGTAGTGATAAACATAGCTACAACTCTTCACTTACAGGAAATATCTGATCTAAGCAGAATTAAAAGAGTGGATGGGTAAGGAATGTTTTCCAATCCAGTCTTGCTGAACAGACAATTAGCAAGATCATTAAACTGCCTCATTATAACCATGATAATTACAGGATTAACATAGTTCAATATCTCTAATTTGTTTTGTAATATAAGCAAGATGGGGAGATGATTCCTCTGCATGTGAGACTCCAGATAGCTAGTATCAGAAATTATGGATTCTTGGTAGTTAAAGAGCAAGCAAGACAGCTGGAGGAGGAGGGTGTGGGAAGCAGCAAGGGCTGCCAGCCCCCAAGTTATGCCATTGGAACTCCTTGGGCTTTGAGTTAAACCTAGCTATGGTGCTAGGTGCTGTTTTGGGTCTGGGAGAAAATGTCAGATGAGTTCCCTGTGGGAAATTGATTTCATCAAGGGAAGATGCTCTGCAGCAGGTTTTGATAGTTCCAGTGGCAAAGTTGAGGAAATGCACATCCTGAAGTAATTTAGTGAAACTTTGTGTGGGTCAGGTCACTGAGGGCACCAGAGAAGCAGCAGTTACAGCTGCTCCAGTGTCTGTGGAGCAGGCACTTTCTCCAGTGCCCCACTTGCCTAGGCTGTTGTGGAGAGACAGGGGCTGCAGGGCTGATGCCTTTTGACACTGCTGGATGTGCTCATTAAATAAACCAGGCCACCTTTCCTTACATCTGCTGCAAAAATAATGGGAGACTGACAACAAAACTTCTCTCTTATGCTCTGCACAATAGATAGAAATTCTGTTTATAGTGTGCAGTGGGATGCAGAGCAGCTTGTCAGGGTGAGTACAGGCATCCTAGCGAGGGAAAGAAGGTTGTTACACCTGGGCTACCTGTGGCACCTGCTAGAATTGCTAGCACCCTGAGGCAGAGTTTGCTGTCAGTGTTTTTGTTGAAGAACTTCCTTCACGTGCTCCATCAGAACCCTGCTGCAGGCTGGTGCAGTCAGATTCCAGCCAGGTGTTTGCAGCTGGGGCAGTGCATGCTTCAGTCACCACACTGCTGCATTCAGTGAGATTGTGGGGTCAGACAGGTGTAATTTCAAACTGCAAGGAAGTTTATGTGGCTCACAGGGAGTCTGGGGTAAAACTATCAAAGGTATGAGCCTTCTGGGATCTTTCAGGAGCTTGGTACTTCTCATACCACACTGGAGATGTGAACTGGGGATAAAATACAGGCAACTGTGTTTGGGAGGAGATTATGCACCAACATAACCAGCTGGTATCCACTGGGAAACTATTTTTAAGAGAGAGAAGTCAGCTCGAGACTTATGAGAGAAAGGTATTCAAATATAACAGCTTGTCATAGTTTGTGGATGAACTGTTAATGAATTTAAAGGAAAATTTTCATGTTAAATGTTCTATAATTTATCTGTCAGAAGGGAAAAGGGAAAATAGCCAGTCTTTGTGGCTGGCTAGCAGGAGTCACCTATTTCTTTGATTGATGAGCTGTTCAGAGTAACTGCTATGACTCTGTGCAGTTCAGAAAAGAATGATCCCTGAGGCCAGCCTAATGGGAATTTGCCTGAGAATCTCTCTGGATATCAGAATAGGCCAAGGAATAGGTAGCTGTATATCCCTATGCAGCTAAACAGAATAATACATATCAAATAGAAATAAAAAAAAGCTACATATGCTAATAGGTGGCATGTACGTGAGCTCCAAAGATCATTTTTTCCAGACATAAAGTAGTAGGTACAAAGTTTGATCAGGGTGTCAAAAATACTCTAGGACCTGTCAAGTGTGGCTCCTCCATGTTCTTCTGAAAATTTTAACATGAAAAGACAAGGCAGAAAAGGGTCTGACATTATTAACCATGACAAGATCCTTCCCCAGCACTCCTTGCTTATTTCCCCCTAATGAGCTTTGGTAGGACAGATGCTCTGACAAGGAGCTGTTGCTGCTGCAGCAGTAGCTCAGTGTGATGTTGAGATATGAGGCTGGTCCCTGCCTGTACCACACCTACTGGCTTGTGGGTGGTGAGACAGAATCTGTACTGTTTGCTAGGGGCACGGAAACCCCAGGGCAAGCTCCAGTTTGTCAGCAAACAAACAATGTGAGTGCAGTGCCTGGCAGGGGGAGAGGAATTGAAGCCCATTAAAGGGAGTTGAGACAGTCTGGCAGAATTGGAAGTGCTGGGAGAAATTTCAAGTGTTGGGAAGCAGGTGAATGTGGGAATGTTTTTAGAGGAAAATGGACATGTAGTGAACGAGCCAGGAAAGGGATATTAATGCTTTCATGAACCTGAGCTAGGCCTGTAGCTTTGTCCTTGCAGTCACCCTGAAAGAGTGTCAAAGCTGAGATAGACACAACTGACACCATCATCAGTCCCTTATTATCTTAAAAAACTTCTCATGCCTTCTGTGGACTTCTCACGGGCAGCTCCACACAGCACTGGCTCTTTTTTCCACAGGCAGCTCCACTGACTCCTTTTCCCATTCTCTCTGCAAGTTTCCTTCTTCTTTTTTCTGCATGATGAGCTAACTCCATCCTATCCCTTACCCAGCCCCCTAACACTTCTGTCCCACATGTCCCTTCCTCCTCACAGCCCAGCCAGCAGACTCCAACTCTCTGATGAGCAGCTAACCCACTCTTTTATAACACCCATCCTCACTGTTTCCACTCCTTGTAATCAGTACAGTTCCTTTCATTGAGGAAAATTGCCTTCAGCACTATCCTTACAAACCATCCTCCCACAAAAGAGAGATGAAGAAGAACAGCTGTGGCTTAATGAGAAAACTAGGAGACAAGAAGAGCTGAAGGTGAATGCCAAGAAACTCTGAAGCCAATGGGAAGTAGGAAAGCCTGCATGTTTGCCCTATGCAAGAAGGCTTCTACCAATGATAACTTGTGTGATCGTGTGTAGGGGTAGAGAAACTGTCTATTAGGGTTAGAAGAGAATAATAAAGTGGCATTTGCTTGATTCATATTGAAATGTGCAGTGTACAGCTCTTTATCTTCTCAGGTGAAAATTTAAAATGATCTCTCTTTAAATGAAACTATTCACAAGGACAGATGAATGGCAGGACAATAATTCTGTTGGATATAACCCTGCCTTTTTTTGGGTTGAAAGGTCACTGTTTTGTGCCATGTGCTGATTTTTACATTGTTGCTCTCATGCACTTCAGCCATGTAATCAGAGCTGGATTGCAGCATGAGGAGATCAGAAACTTCACACACAACCTGTGTCCAAATACAGCACCAGGAGGAGGATCTGCTAAGGGCTCAGTATGACAGAAAGAGCCTCAACTTGATGAGGAAAAATACTGTTATCAGCTGTGGATGTGAATGTTGATTTATTGTATCTATAGAATGGAAAGGAGGCTGGCCAGAAAGCCACGAGTCTTTCTCAGAGTAGTTCGCAAGGATCACTGCTCTTCGGGAAATATCTGTTGCAAAAACCATTATTCCTCTCACTAGGCAGATGAGGTGGTGACTGCACCTTCCTGGCAGCCTTGTTGTCTGATGCTGTTTGGTTTGCCTGCAGGCTGTATGAGCAGTAATGTTATCATTATAACTCCGGCTTGACAGCAGCTAATGTGCCATCTGACTGGAGAAGGGGCGTCTCACTTGTTTTTGAGATCAGGCAGGACTAGAAGTTCTGCTGCTTGGTAGCACAGTGAAAAGCTTTTTTCTTGAGTGCCATGTCAGTACGAAGCTGCAGTGCATTTATTGAGCTCAAAGCTATCAAAATCAGCAATTAGTAGTGAGAGAGACTGGTAGCAAACCCATGGTTTTCCCCTTCTTGCTTATTCTGACATAATTTTAGTTATGTATTCTTTATTTTCTGAGTCATTATGCCACTTTGACAGTACTGCCAAAGGAAGGAGGAAGGCAAAGCCCTGCTGCATCAACTTCCATCTTCCATTGTACATTGTAACTTTGGAGTTTTGCTGTTTTATTGTTCTCTTTATGCTCACAGCTAAGGATTCCTGTATGATTATTAACTGGAGCTGCAATTGCAGAGTTGTTCTGCAAACAGAACAAACCAGTCAGCCATACCCACTTGTTTCTTTGCAGCTGCTAGATCTTTCACCTCTATAGTTTATAAATCTAGAGTTGACTTCAATCCTCATTTTCTTCATCTGATATTATTTATTACAGTGATTTGTTGTCTGGTATCCATCTATATCTAGCTTCGTACAAGACCTCTGTCATTTTTAGCCTGGTCAGAGGAGAATTGTTGAGTGCATGGGTCCAGTTTTGTGGTGATGAGCCCACAGATTTCAGTCTAAGTTGGAACAGGCCAGTGATAAATGAATCAGTAACTAAATCTTTACTGACTTTCATGCAGAAGAAGCCTATGTGTCCAAACCCACTAAAATTTATATGCCCAAAAGTGCTAAAATTCATCTGTGTTCTGGGACCATGTTGAACAAAAAAGTGGTATATGCACAGAGCTCCTTCTTTCTCTAAATACCAGAGCAGGGTCCCTAAGATTTTCTTAGGAAAAATGAAGGTGTCTTGTACAAACAACCTTGAACCAAAGGTCCAGTAATCAGTCGGTGCTGTGGTTGTATTCAGGAAAGGAAAAGGCAAATCTCCTCTGTCCTGTTTTGCTCCCATTTCATTTCTTGAATCAATGAAGAAAATAAACATATTCAAAGCCGAGGAAAAAACATCCCCATAAATGTAGTAAATCTATGACATGTAGTCTAGCTAGAATTAAAGAATTAATTGAAAATTGGGAGGTGGTTAAAGGAAATTTTATTTTGGGGGATTTTTTCTCTTTTTTTCTTTTTCTTTCCTTTGGCCAAATGTAAGGAAGCTAAATCTCCAGTACCTGCAATCCCCTGCAATGCATCTTGCTTTTATTGCAAATTGATAATGCAAGTGAACTGCAGCAGCATCATACCCTGAACAGCATTTCTGCTGTAGTCCAGGGTCTCTGCTTTCTTTCACATTTAATGTTTGAGCAGCAGATGGAGCAAACGACCAGATAAATACTTTCTGGATCAACGTACTTAGAGGATGTGACAGGACAGGAGGAGAGAGAAGAGCAGAACAGCTGCAGCTGCCCCCTGGAGCCAAGGGGATGATGATAACAAGGGCTGGGGGCATGAAATGAGGGGCACAGGGCACCCAGAGGCATCTTCCCTTGGCCTCCAGCAAAGCCCAGATGACTGCTGTGCAAAGGGCAGCATTTCTGGGAGTTTTTGAGCCCTGGGAGGTTAAAGGGCAATGAACTATTCTCTCCACCCTGGTCACAAGAAATTAAATTAATACTGTCAGCACTTGGAAGAAATATATATTTTTGCTTCCCAAGTTTCAGCATCTAGATTCAAATGATTATGAAAAGCTATCACTTCCTGAAAAAAAAATCATATTTCAGAGAGTCTAATGCAAACTTTCAAGGTTCAAAAACCAAGTTGAAAATTATAAGAACTCAAGGAAAGTCATCTTAAAGCCTGACACAAGACTTCCAAGTATTTGAATTGGGTAGCCTGGGGTAAACTTGTTGGCACATCATTGGAACAGGTTCCCTAGGTAAGAAGTCTACATGCTGAAGGACTTTTTAGGATAAAATTTTGGCAAAGTTGAGCCAGGAATGATTATGTTCTAGTTGGTTCTGTGATAAGGATGAGGGGTTAGATGTGACTAATTTTGTGTGTGTTCTAGCTTTGTTGCTTGTTGTGTCTCTCCTGATTTGAAGAAACTTCTCTGTGCCAAGATCTGCTGCAGAGGAGAAAAAATTATTTTATTTTCAGGTATGTGGTTAATGATTTCACATAATCGTGTTATGCTTTGACATAATTCAGAAGAAAACTTTCACTCAAATTGGGAGAGAGAAAACAATTGCTGATTTGTTGAAGTGCAATTTAGTATTTTATTTTATATGTACACTCTTCTTCATTAGATAAATAAAAGCATGAGATTTTTTGATTTATTTAAGATAATGAGTCACAAGCAAATGTGAAATTCCTCTGAGTCTACACAAAGTATTGGCTGTCATGTATATGAAAAAAAAATCCATGACATACTTCCAAACAACTGCAGAGCTCTGTATTTTTAAATTATCTCCTAAGCGGTGACAATTTTAGTGACTTATTGGTTCATATAACACTTATTTTGTTATCACCATAAGTAATTTTTTCTAAGCACCTCAACATTTCAGTTGTAGACCTGACTGCAATTCTTTTTCATCCCATTTATATTCTCATTAAGTCTGGTTGAAAGGTGCCACATTTTCTGCTTTGCTTGGGTTCAGTGCTGACACTTATACCGACGAATTGGAGCAGCTTTTTCATCTGCTGTCATCAGACACCCATGAGATCATTCCCTGCTAGTCAATAAATTAAAACTTCTAAAACATCTGGTTTTATTTTGCCCCTTGCTCATATTTTGGAGTGGTTTGCTGCCCTCTCCTACCTGAAGTTTTGTGGTGGTTTGCATTTGGTAATTTGGTAACAGTGCACTGGAAAGGTAGGTGAGTAATTGTCTCCTTAGTACTGCAGATGTAGAACCAGATGAAAAAGATAAATGTTAATGGGAGGGTGGTTATGGAGGGTCCTTATAGATCTCATCTTCTCAGAAAGCTTCTGTGTCTCATTCGTGTCTGTGCCAAGTCCTTGTCTTTGATACATAAGCTTAACCCTTACTCCATCTATCTTCTAATTTCCATCTCTCATATGTGACACTTTTCCTTTAAATCTTGTGCTGAATTGTAAGATAATTAAGCACTCCTTAATCTTTTAATGGCTGTTTTAATCATGTCAGGACTCCCATTCATGGGTTTGATCTGGACATCAAAAGATCAAGTTAATAATGGCAAATGGAAGTGTTACCAACATGAATTCTCTTGTCACATTGTCTGCTTTCACGGTTGCTGCTGGGTGCAAACCTGTCTGGATGGCAAATCCCAGAGAGTGATGGTGAGCAGAATTAAATCCAGTTGGCAGCTGGTCACAAGTGGTCTTCTCTAGGGCTCAGTGCTGGGGCCCTGCAATTTAATATCTTGCCTGGTGATCTGGATGAGGGGATTGAGGCCACCCTCAGTCACTTTGCAGATAACACCAGGTTGTGTGGGAGAGCTGATCTGCTGGAGGGTAGGAGGGCTCTGCAGAGGGACCTGGACAGGCTGGGTCCATGGGCTGAGGTGGATGATGTTCAACAAGGGCAGGTGCTGGGTCCTGCCCTAGGGTCACAACAGCCCCTGCAGTGCTCCAGGCTGGGGCAGAGGGGCTGGGAAGGACCGGGGAGTGCTGGCTGGCAGTGGCTGAACATGAGCCAGGTGTGCCCAAGGGGCCAAGGACACCTGGCCTGTCCCAGCCATGGTGTGGCAGCAGGACCAGGGCAGTGACTGTCCCCCTGCTGGGCACTGCTGAGGCCACACTCAGAACCTGTGTCCAGCTCTGGGCCCCTCATGTCAAGGAGGACCTTGTGGGGGTGGAGCGTGTCCAGAGAAGGGAATGGAGCTGGGGAAGGGTCTGGAGCACAAAGGCTGATGAGGAGGAGCTGAGGCACTGGGGGTGCTCAGCCTGGAGAAAAGGAGGCTCAGGGGAACCTCATCACTCTCTATAACCACCTGACAGGAGGTTGCAGCCAGGTGGGCTTCCCCCAGATAGCAAGGAAGCATGTCAGGAGAGGTTCAGATTGGATATTACAACCAATTTCTTCACTGAAAGGGTTGTCAAGCATTGAGCGGGCTCTGCAGGGCAGTGGTGGAGTCACCAGCACTGGAGGGGTTTAAAAGATGTGTGGATGCAGCACTTGGGGACATGATTTAGTGACATGCAGTGCTGATATAACAGACTCTACCATCTTAGGGGTCTTGTCCAACCTAAACAATTGTACAATTCTCTGACAGTGACTTCATCTTTTTTTAATGTGGCAAATTTGCTTGTTTAGCATCCTCAGGTGCTATCAGACCAATTAATAACATTCTGTGACTTTAGCACTTTTAATTTTCATTAGTTAGAACCTCTTTAAAAATGATTTATTAGTATATCAGGTTATTTGCAGAAACCTGTTTAAGACTGTAAGTTGATGAATAAAGGATTTCCTTAGACTTTTAATAACACCTCTAGCAGGCCACTAGACTGCACTGACTGCAAGATCTTCAGCATGACTGGCATTAAAAAAAGAAGGTATTTTTTAAAGAAAGGTGAATTTTTAATGAGACTGTACTGTGATGTTTATGAAAAAGTTGTTCTTCTGTGGCAGCTGCTCTATCAGAACAGATATAATGGTTGCATTTATGTTGTACCCCTCTCCAACCTGCTCCAACCAGTCCTTGTGTCTCACCAAGCGATGCAGAGCACAAGGTACCCACTGTGGGCACTCTGTCCATCGTGGTGGAGCAGCTCTGGCCCTGCAGCACCCTCATGGTGATGGGGCAGCTGCATCTGTGTGTGTCTGCCTGCAGTCTCCTCGTAGTGATAACAGGAACTCACACTCTGATCTGTGCATAATATTGCCTTGTTTTCATCCAAATTCATCTGAAGAACAACTATTTCACAGACATCTCTGTGCATATGAATCTGCTGGTGGGAAGGTTTGCAGTTAGCAGATAAAACAGGGAGATAAGACAATGGATCAGAGGGTCTGACTTCAAACGCGCATGGAGAGTTACTGTATTTTAGGATCCTGATTTCTGGCTGATCTTTTTACTACTCTCTGTGGGTAAAGATGGACCTCTAAATAAGCTGCCCAGCTGATGTTAAGCTCTAGTAAAATGTTAAGGCTTAAGTAGCAAACTTTCATTATTGTTTTCCCCTGCAGAGACAGTGGCATCCAACCCAGGCTGAGCCCCAGGGGCAGATCATGAGAAGATTTAGAGACCTAAAGAATCAGCCAGGAACTTAATGGATTTGAAGGCAGTAAGAGTTAATCTTCAGCTTCTATCTTTTGGTACCAAACTCCTGTTATAAATTTCCCCATGGATCATAAGTTTTTACCTGCACCTGCCACAAGAAGGAAAACTATTTCTGTCCACATACAGTTTTGAAAAAGAAATAGCCCTGGAAAGTAAATAAGACACAGCTGAAGGACAACAGTTTTCAGCGTTTCTGGTGGGCAGATTTCATTAACTTTCCAAAGTACATCATGGATGCTCCTATCTGAGGCTACTGATTGCATTAACAGAATTCTTTCAGAGGCCAAAAAGTACTGTGTGCAGCCATTGTGCTGCAGGGAGTGTGGACAAATACTGGGGAAGGGTGAATAGGGTTGGCATCCTGCTCCTATTTTGGGACAGCTGTACCTTTCATACCTTGCCTCCAGGCTGATAGATATTTCTGGGGTGAGTGTTCCCTGAGAAGTGCTTCTGTTCCTCTCTGTAAGTCCCTCAAGCAAGCCATGCTGGGACTGCTCTTCTATCAGCACAGGCTGATTAAATTTCTTGAAAGTTCAGGATTTCTCTGAACAACCAAGCTTAGAAAATACACTGGAGAGAGCAAAAATCTGCCTAGAGATGCCCTTGTTCCTCACAGGCATTTATATGAGCATTATTTCCACCATGTCATTGCATGCATGGCTTGATTACTTCAGATGCCTGAATGCTGTAATACAAATGTGCAGCACTTAATTCTGTTTCTTGGCACATATGCTTTAAAGAAGACTGAGACTTAATTTCTCAGTGTCACTGAAGGCCATAAATAATATGGAATATGTCAGAAATAAGTAGGAGAGACAATGGTGAACACTGCAACCTCTGAAACAGACATTATATGCAAATATTTTTTGCTTAAATTCATGAGTGTCTCAATTAACAGTGAGAATTTGTTATAGGTGCATGAGCTGTCTTTTAGTTTTCTTAGCAGTGCTTGCTATTCCCTTGTCTTTAGATCTCAATGGAATCAAGAGCAATTTCACTTGACACTTTTGAAAGAGCAGGAGGAATCTCTAGAAACTTTATCTTTCAAAACATTGTACTACACTTTCCCAATTATTAATTGCCAAAACTGAGCTTGTGGCCAAACAATACTAAGCTTTGTTTGTATTCAGGTGAAGAAACTTTTCTATTTGCCTAAATTGTAGGATTTTTTTGTCTTTGTGCTGAGTTGAATCTGAAGCCCCAGAGCTCACCTAGGAAGCAGTTTGGGCTGTGCTGCTCAGCCTCAGAACAGACCATTGCCATGGATTTGAGGGTGTGCTGTGGGGCCAGCATGGCTGGGGTGACACTGCAGGTGACTGTCCTTCTCCTTGGTTTGGCAAAATGGGCCTTGCAACTTCACCAGCTCAGTCTGCTCGTGGTGATTTGGATTTCAGGTTTCTTTTACCTTCCAAGTGAAATACATGGTTTGTAGCACAGGTGCTAAGGATGAAATTATAAAGCAAACCCAGTTCCCCAGTGCTGTGTGCTGGTACATCCATCCTCTCCATGTGCACCCCTGGCCCTCTGTGCCCACATGGGGTCCCTGGTGAGGACTCTGGTGAGAGGGGTCCCACGGGCTGGGGCACTGTCTGGTGGCAGCAGCAGGACAGAGCTGCCTCCTCTGACAGCCTTGTGTGTCCTCATCTCCTCCCAGAGCAGGAGGCTGTAGTGGTTTGAAACAGCCCATCCCAGCATCTTCTGGCAAATGCAGAGCAAACAGGCTGCCTTTCCTGCAGGCAGCATCCTGGCAGCTGCCTCCTTTACCCTCCTTTACCTGTGCCCTGGGCACACTGAGCTGCTGTGCTCTAACATCCTAATGGAGACATGGTGGAGCTGCTCTTTGCTGGGAAGGCCAGTGCTGAAGTTTTCCTCGTGATAAAATGACAGGTCCAGGTCTCCACAGAAATGGAGTTGTACTGCCTAGGAGCAGCTCTGGGGTTTGGCAGTGAAAATAAATCCCCAATTGGTGCAGAGACCTGCAGCTCCTGGAGATTTTGCAGAGAGCACATAGTGCAAGACAAAGCCTCTGCTGCTGCCTAGGGAATAGCTCTGTGTGATGGAAAACCTTTAAAAAAAAAAAAAAACAACCAAAAAAATCTGTAGAAAGAACAAATTATACTAAAGAAACTTGAGGGTGTAAGGTAGAGAAAACCAAAATGCCGCTGTTACAATTACAGTCTGTCTACTTAAGTATTTGCATTTCAAAATCATATGCTGCCTTTTTTTTTCTGCTTAGACCAGTTATTAGTATACAAATGGATCAAACTATGTGATTTACTTGTTACAGAGGCTGGACAGCATATAGTGCATAACAGGAGCCTCACAGAAATAATCATGGTCAATGATGATATACTTTTTTCACTTGTTTGAACTTAAGATGGTTTCAGAAATTTTGTCTGTACTGGTGTACTTAGAGGCTCACTGAGGTAATTGGGCTATCTGAATGTTTTCACCTGGACATTTCTATATCTCAGAGCTGCACCCAGCATTTTTATGGCTTTGAGTGGTGTTTTTTGGCATAGGACTTACTTCCTGAGGATTTGAGAAGCTGCTTTTATTTTTAGCATTAATTGCTGAATAACAGGACAGATGTGCAGAATAGTAAAGCTAAACAAGAAAAGCAGAGTTTGTTGAATAATTAAGAAAATGATTTAAAATTGTTTAACTTTTTCCTCTAGTCTCTTTAGTGAGAATCATTGTTTTCAATTAAGTACAAAGATTAAGGAAATACTAACTAGCAAATAGCAAAATGATCTTGCAGAGGAAGAACTTGCTAGTTTTTTTCTCAGAGGCTTGGCACAAGGTAGTTCTGGGCTAGGCAGAAGATAAAAGAGAGAGATTATCAACATGATTCCCTCTTAAAATTTGTTTACTGAAAATCACTGAGAAAGGCCTGTAAACTCTTCCCTGTGGAAATAAAGATTTCTCTCAGTTGAAGGAATGGTTAGAAACTTTTTGTCTTCCTTCCAAATCCTATCTGTTTTTTTTGCAGCCCTCTTGGCAGTTACAGGCTCTTATTCACCTGTTTGCAGAAAAACATATTATCTGTCCATTTTCTTTTGTGCCATGACCAGCAGGATGGTGTAACTCAGGTGTGTGTGGTGAGTTCTCTAGTGGGAGTCTGCTGTGACTGGAAGTCAGTGAGATTCAGATTTCATTCAGTTCCCCACAAAACAGAGTCTAGCTCTGGGTTTAAATAGGAACCAAGAAATCTTGTCCAGTTTTTATTCCGGTGTTGAAGACCTTTGGGGATTGATCCAAAGCCTCTCCTATAGGTTTTGAACTGTGTATTTGGTATGGAGGGGATGAGTTGGAAAATATGAGTAAGGAATTAGGATTGAGAAGTTCAATTTCATTTAACAGTTCAGGATATTTCTGTTGAGTAGCTGAAATGTGTTAAACGTTGGACATTTATGAAATAGGCATTTAAATTAGATGTTAAGGTGTTAAGAGATATTGGAACATCTAGGATTCACTGCTTTTTGGTAGACCAGCTGGGAATCATTTAAACATTGAGGTTCTTTATTTGATGTATTTTTCTGATGGATCACATAAGGCTTTTAAACAAGGGCATAGTAATGCCAGGAACAAACTAATTTTCCATGGTCCCTTGTTGAATTTTCCCAGAGCTGCCAAAAGGTGCTGTATTTACACTGGACCAAAAACACATCAGCAAGGAAAGGAAACTGAAAAGGATTTGCTGTAGAATAGTTTATTAAAGGTCAAATATATAAAACAAATTCCTTTTCATTTCAAGTAGACAGAAATAATACAGGTATTAGGCTGAACTTTCTTGTACCAGAGGACAAGAAAGACTTTTTCTTCATGTAAAAGAAATAAAAATGTCAGTTGGAGGTGGGAGAGGATTTTTTTTCCCCTGAAAAACCTCCAAACCCTATAAAAATCAACCTGTTATCTAAATAAATTTGATTATTGTGTAGAAATTTTCTTTAGTATAATCTTATTTCCTTCTCTCTTGTTCTGTAGACCAGGGAAAAGAATAAATTGTGCCACTCACCGCTCCACTTCAATGTTTCATTGACACAGAGCTGTGTCAATGTGTCACCTTTCCATTCCCTCTTGAAAATTCAGAGCAGGAATGAATACCTCCTTTGAAATTAAAAATCTAACATTAAACATAGGCAGAGCCACTGGCCAAGGGTAAAACCAGTCTCCCAGGCTTGTTTTGGCCATGCTGGGCTGTGTGTCCTGGGACCAATTAATGAATTGCCCATGCCTTGAACTCTACCATGTGCAGTCTGCTGTGTGAGCTTATCAAACAGCCAGTGCTGCTTGTGGGTTGAGATCCAACATGTGTGAGAGTGCAAACTCTTCCTTGGCACTGGCACACAAATTCTGCCAGTCTGGAATAGCAATATAATTTTTTTTAAATGGCTGGATAGTCTTATGATATTCTTATGGTAATTTAATGTTAGTGACAATGTTAGTTATCTTACGTTGATAACAGTGCTCAAGCTATGAGGATTCAAATTTAATGTTCCAGGGAGAAAATCAGTCAGATATAAACAAGTAAGATTATTCAGACCAAAGTGTAGCACTGTATCATTGTATTAGTACATTTGCATATAGATAAAGCAATAGAACTTCAAATTCTCCTAAAAATCCACCAGAAAGGCATTATGGTGATGAAATGTTTACTTGACATTCTATGTACATATTAATGATGTGCACGGTCATTGAGTGGGTTACCCTGTACCTTCATGTGGACATTGTTTATTCCCCATGCTTTGATGTGAGAGGGAGCTGCTACGGGAAGCTGAAGACTATCCACCAGTTCTGCCACCCTGATTGTGCATGAAGATCACCCAGATGTACACTCATGCTTTTTTTATTTTCCTTCAGCCCTTAGATCGTGCAGATAAGTAAAAATATTAACAGCACAAAAATATCCAAACTCTCAGCCTGACATTCCCTCACTTATAGTAGGGATTTTATGGATGTGTCAGAGCTCCCATGACCAAGAATCTCTACAAACAATTAAATGTATGTGGTCTGGATGCAAGGGGCCTCCTTCCCATAAGAGATTGTTGTTTGGTTTAGGGCTCAGTGTTTTTAATTTTTTTTCTTTTGCTTCCACCTACTTTGCTGGTGTGGACTTACTTTCCTGTTACATGTATGATGTTCAGGGCCATCAGAGTGAAAACCTCAAAGGACAGAATTTGGGCAAGGAACGAGGAACTTATATGGAATAACAATCCCCAGGACTTCTCACAGGTAATAGTTTGAGGGGAAGAAGTGCACATTGGTTATTGAAGGCAGCCCAACTTTCTGTTCCCTGATTATTTTTCTTCTTGGAGTACATGTGTTGGAGGTGCTTAGGGTCAGCATTCTCAGTGTGACTCAGTTCAGTCTCTAAACTCAGAAAGTAATTACTCCTTTTGTTCTGTTTGGGATATTGCTGCTGCTGGCAAGGAATGCAGTTCATAATGGAGGTATTGAATGACTTGAGGGTCCAGACTTTAGCTGAAATCTCCTGACTGGTCCTGGGCAAGGGAATTACAGTAATTTCACAATTATAAGCCGCACCATTTTGACTAAGATTTTGGTCCGAACCCAAAGCGCGGCTTATAATCAGGTGTGGCTTATATATGGACAAAGAACGAAAAGTTGCTGTTTTAGTTTGGAGAACAGGTGTCTGCTGAGAAAGGCAGGAACTTCTCTTTGAAATGGAGAATGTAAAACCCCTCCCTCCAAATTTTGAAATCAAGGGGGTTTCAGGCAAAAATATGGGAATTAGGAATAACAGTTCATTTCTAGGGAAATTAAAATAGAAATACAGCACTACAAAGAAACAAACTCCAAGCCCTGACAAAGTCAGAGTACAACCTGACACCCGTCACGCAGGGTGTTGGCAGCAGTCCCATCCCATGGTGGCTGCATCCTCCTGCAGTGACAGATGTGATTCAGTTGGAGCAGTGCTCCTGTACAAGGTGCAGTTTCCCTCTGGAGGTCCAATGGTGATGTGGAGAAATCCGGTTTTCCACTGGAGTCCAGTGGAGAAAGGGGCTCCCTTAGTGTCCCAAAACCTCTGTTTTATCTTGGTAAGAAATGTTGGACTCTTCCCCCTGGCTGGAGCAACTCCCAATGGGATGCAGTAATTTTATCAGTCACACAGTGGGACTCAATGGCCATGAGCAGAAAATGACTGGCTGGAGGAAGGATGGGTTGTGAAAAGATAAAGAACAATGCCCTGCCTGGTTCCAATGGATGGCCCATTAGCAGAATATCTGCTGTTGAGATAAGGATCACTGCCCCCACCCTCAACAGATGGTGATAGATACCTTTTATCACACTCTGGATTGTAATGTGCGGCTTATAATCAGGTGTGGGTTATGTATGGACAAAGAACGAAAAGTTGCTGGCACCTAGAAGTGCGGCTTATACTCAGTGCGGCTTATAATCGTGAAATTACTGTAGCAGTAGGGATGGAATTTTGTGTCTGGTACTGAGAAGAGGTTTCCCACCTGCCTGGGATGTCTACTCTGAAATGCAGCTGGGTGAGGCAGCTGCTCGCAGGGACATATGGGTGTGTGCATTTTCCCAGAAACAGCTTTTAAAGTGACATCTGGGAGGAGAAAGAGTGTTTTGTAACTCAGTGTTAGCTACAAGAAAAGTGGGTGAATTGCTCTCCATGCACGAAGTTTTAATGCTGACTTGAGCCACTGCAGGGGAATACACAAAAGCCCAGCATGAGTGGATTGACAGCTATTTATTTTAGGAGCTAAAATATGAATCTTGAATGTTTGTCAGATGTTTTGCCCCATTCTTGGTGAAGACATACTGTTTAATCAATAAAAATGAATAATTTAAATTCAATATCTTCCTGTCGCTATCAATAATACTTTTGTGAGTGATGTATTACTATTGTAATTTAATTTGTCAGAAACCACCAGTTTTACATGACAGTCTGTTAAAATTTTAAACTTAATTTACTATAAGCAGTTGACTTGGGCTGTTTGAATTACATTGATGTTTCATCTTAAAAACATTGATTTTCCTAAAAGTATCTTTTCTGCCATAGTGTTTATTGCATTATCACCCAGGGAGAGGAAAACTAGTAGGAAGGCATAGTCAGAGCTGGAGTTTCATCCCCCACTATCCCAGCTGGTTTTGTTAAAGCATGGAGAGTTTTTTGAATTACTTTTCACAGAGATGTGTGGACCTGTGGCTTTCCTCCCTTTCTGCTCTCTTCATTTGCAGTATTTTACCTTTTCCTGGTGGTTACCTTTCAGCTGCTGCTTTTTTCTACCCTGCACCTCTGTGTTCATCTCTTACTGGATTTGAGGAGACTACACTTGCTCTGTAAATTAGGTTAATTGCATATGGATCTCTTCTATTTTGCAGATGTGATTGGATGAATACAGCCCATCATGTGTTTAAAAAATAAAATCAGTGATCACCAGAGGATGACAGAGCTCTCAACTAGGGAAAACAGATTCTGTTTAAAGGCATTATGAATAATAACTATGCAGATAGCCATAGCCACCTTTTGAAAGTGAAACTTAACTTCCTAAAACATTTGGTTAAAGTGATTGATGTTTTTGTCCACTGCATAGAAAGGAATAATCAAATGATTATAATAATCCTGATAAGAAGGTGGGAGGGAGAGAAAACTTACCAGTCAGAAGCTGACTCCTCCTGAGAAAGGAAAAGGCACAGTGTGACTGATGAAGGCATCTTTTGAGGATTTACAGCATGTGGTAGCTCTTTTTGACTTCTTTCCCCCCTCATTTTCTTCTAGAGGCATAATGTAATCTGAGTAATTTCATCCTGGAAAAGGAAAGGACAGAGTAGCAATTTGAGGGCTGCAGTGAAAGCCCCCTCTGGGGCAGGCCCTTTGATAGCACCATGATTTGTATCTTTGTGTGGGAATGGGCATGCAGGGAAAAACCCTGTGGAGGGCCAGCACAATCTTGGTGTACCACTTACATTGCTCTGGTCTAATTTTTTCCCACATGTAGGTGGTTCTTGCTTCCTTTCTGCTGGGGTAAATTTCCTTGGTCGCATTCTTGCGGAAATATTCTCCCTGGGAAGTTGAATGTTCCAGCTCTAAACTAGAAAACATTTTTGTGCTTTAGTTTTACACCAGGAAAAATGACTGGATAGAGTCCAATAGATCTTATTTCACCATAAACATTATTTCATTGTTTGGCTTGATGTTTAGGGAACAAAAACAATGTGAAATGGGTGAAATGAGCATATGCCTGTACTTTTCATATTACATCCTTGCTTATTATATACATGCACTGTTTTTTGTGCCCGAGCAAACTGGAGCATTATCCATGCAGCAGAATCCCAGTGGACAAAGTGATGGGATTTTCCCAGGAGAAGACACAGGCTGGAGCATGAACCAACTGATGGATGCAGTCCTGACAGCACAGGGGAAGCACAGGCTGAGATCAGCCAGAAGTGACTTGCTTGTGGTGAGGTTTTTTGTTGTCATCGAGAAATTAAAAAAAATGGACTGGGAAAGAGCAAAGGGGCTCTGGGATGGTTTTCCAGGGAATCCCTCAGTGTGGGAGGAATGTCTTTGGAAGCAGGTGGCCTGTGACACCGTGAGGAAAGGGGCGAGAGCTGAGTGCCAGTAACCTCTGCAGAGTGGAAGCAGTGGGTTAGGAATGTGCTTGCTGCTGTAGTTTGCTGAGAGGATTTGCACAAAGATGCAGAAGAAAAGGTTTTTCAAGGGCTGTCTCACACACCTGTGATGGTTCCTGCCTGTGTGTGACTTGAGAGGGGCATCTCCAGAGACTTTGGTTGTCTGTGCTGTCCCTGGGAGGGAAGCAGAGGGGAAGAGGCAGAGGTCTGGATCCAGATGGTGTGCAACACCGTAGAGATGGATGTGCTGCATGCCTGCAGAAATTCCAGCCCCACTCACAGCTGTGAGGGCTGACAGTCAGAGAGCTGCTGCTGAAGGTGGCAACATTTTAGATGTTGGCATCTGCCCATTTGGTTTCTGTGCTGGGTACTGAGAGCAACATTAGCCCTCAGCCTTCCTTCTGAGAACTCATCAGCAGCTACATTTTATTCTTTTTGCTGATACCACAGTCATTTTCACAGCATTCCACTGCAGCTACACCAAGAGCAGATTATGAGTTCAAGTGCAGGGAAAAAATAGCAGCAGCAGGAACAACTGAACTTTTTGAAAAAGAAAGATGCTATTTTTCATGCAAATGTTCTTAGTAATGAAGAGCAAGGGAAAGGAAAAACAGAACATATATCACGCAGAGGCAAAATTGTTTCAAAATCGAACATTTTTCATAGGTTGCCAGGAGGTGCTGGCTGCTGTTTTATAGTGGCTTTATGATGTACTGGGAGTCGCTGCATGGAGTGCAAGCCCAGGACTGAGCAATATCAGTGTCTAGCACAAGATGTCTAATTGCCACATCCTGAGAAGGACATGTAACTACTGCCAAGTGACCAAAACAAACAAAAAAAAAAGTAATAATAAAGTCTACCACATGAGTAATGAAAGTTTGAGTTTAATTTCAGAGTCTGATCTGCAATAGATGCTTTATTCTGAAAAAGGATGAAAACTGTTAGCTATCTGTAGCAGTAAATTAAGACCAGGATGACTCAGGGCTTGACTTCCCCTATAAGTAAGAGATAATAATGAGTGTTACACTGCTGTCAGATTTTATATGAGCAAATTCATTCGTTTTGTCTTTTTTTCAGCACTATTGAAAGATTCTGGCCTGGGGGCCTTTGAAGGTTGAGATCTTCTGTTTGTAAGGCACAGTGCAAACAAGAGGTCAGGCTCCACTCAGGGCCCTAACAAAACTTGTACTGGAGCACTAAGGGCTGTATCTGGTTTTGTTTTTGTTGTTGTTGTTTGTTGAAATGACCCTGAGTGAAGATGGGACTGGGACATGGAAAGTCAAGCTGTCATTAAGCAGTTTAAGTAGTACTATTCGGTGTTCTACAAAATCTAAATTAGCTGAAGTTGCCTATTTTGGTGTGTTCTTGTAGAATTTACTTTTAGAGTAAGATTATTTCAATGATATTAGAGATTTAACCAGGAAAGGAACTTTTATGAAGCCTTAGGAAGAGTCTGTGGCACACTTATATATCTATAAACTTTCCTATGTCTGCCCTGCTGGAAAAAGCAGGGCTTCGTGTTAGTAGTTGAAGAAATACTCGAGGTTGCTTTGGATGCACTTGTAATCAGAATTTTTTTCTCTTCTTATTAGGGAATTTGTAATGTAAATATCATATCAGTTTTAATTACTTTGCAACTTAATATGGGTAGAATTTATTGCTGTGTTTTGTGACCTGTGATTTATTTGGTTTACTGTAGCATGCCTAATAGATCTTATGGGGTAGTGCAAGAAAGAACACATGTTGCTATAGTAATTATATACCCAAATCTGTAAATCTCCCTGTCCTATTCATTAACTTCTAACGTTTCTACTGCAGGTCTTACTGGTACATATATGAAAGACACCAAGTCAGATTCATTACAGAATTAAAGCTGTTGAAGCCCTAAGGCATCCTCATCTCTGCAGAGTTCTGATAGAGTGCCAGAAATGCCGTGTCTGAAACACTTCTTGCTAGGGGCTCAAACTAGTATTTGGAATAGGCCTTTTAAGCACCTCTTTAGATCAACAAACTTCTCTGGCAAATGTTGCATCTCAAAGGAGTCTTAACAGCACTTTAGCTTTTGCCCAAGGAGAACAAGATTTGGTCTTTATACTTGAGTGCAGCCAAGCCTCCCCCCCACAAGTGTTAATGCCCAAAGCTGCTCCACTGCAAGCTCTGTAACAGGCATTTGGTTTCTCCATTGCTCTTCTGTGCCCCATAATAAAGTTCTGGAGTACCACAAAAGTAGTGAAGGGTGCTGCAATTTACAGCAGCAAAGGCAGGTGTTGCCTGTGGGTGTATCCTTCCAGCAGCTGACAGCCATGTGGTCCGGGGAGGGCAGGGTCCCCGACACTGCATGGCCAGTCTGGCCTGTTGAGAAAGCCAAGATATGCTCAAATGAACTCAATTTCATAATTTGTTGAATTAGCAAACCAGGACCTGGATTCAGTTTTTTCTATGACATCTCTCATTGTTCATAGGATGTATAGTAGAGATTCCTTCTCCATTAGAAAGGTCTTCTGTGCTGAAATGAATGCTTTTCAAGTGCATCATATTTGCTTTAGAAACTGTGGATTACGGATAAATATACTGATCTACCTGTCTCCCCAGCTTCAGCAGGCACATGAACAGAGGAGATAAAACAGAAAGCCTGTAAGAGCCACATAAACCTAAAACTGGCCTCTGCTTTATTGTGCTCCTTGTACTTTTATGTGGCCAGTTCTAAAAATTTTCTGACCTCTGTGTCTGGAGTTATACAGTTAAAGCATGTTATGATGGGGAACAGCTGGACTGTGAGCCTCACAGACTCCTGCCTTTGGCTACAGAGAGCCAGCCAAGCTGGGTGGAACCACAAAACCAAATCACAGCCCCACAGGTTCGAACGCAGAGTGTTTTGAATAGCCAATATAAGAGCTGTGCACGCCACTGAAGCTTTCTCTGCCCCATGTTGTGTCGTCTCTCTGTCTCTCACGACTGCCACAGTGTGTTTTGGGGAATCCAGATGGAAGTTGATTTGTCAGGCTGCAAAGGCCAAAGAGAATTAGGAATTAAGTGCATCATAATTTCCCCCCCTCATTGGTGTGTTTACAGGATGTAAAAGGTGCATTCTGTGTGTGAGACAGTGATGTGAGGGAAAGCTTTCTCTGACAACCTCCTTTAACTCCCACAGTGCCCCCCTTTTATTTGGAAGGAACAACGCCAACTGATAATGAACTATTTTCTATTCAAGGCTTCAAGTCAAATATTCGTTCCTCATTAATAATTCAATGTGACAAATTTATTACCTTGAAGGTGCTGTGAGGCAATTAGACAATGGGAAATTGTGTCTTCCTTTCAGCCCACTTAATTGGCTTTCAAGCGTGACATTCACCAAAACCTTGACTTATCATGTAAACTTTCTGTTGTGCAAGGCATGGTTCTAACACTGGAACTACATGCAATTGGAAAAATTCACCTGGGGGATAACTTCACAGGTTGTTTTTAATCGCAAAAAGAGTGGGAAGGACAATGTGTGAGAGAGTCCAAGAACCTTTATGTTAAATCCACAGAGAAATTATCATCCCTTGATAATTTTCACATGACAAAACGGCCTGTAGTTGCAATGCAGTTTTAGGAGTTAGGGCTGTATGCTCTCTCTCTCTCAAGTAGTGTTACAAAATTACCACTAGTTAACATCTTTATAATTTCTTTCCCCTTTTTATGTATTTTTTGAGATTTAATAGAATGAATTGGTTTTAAATATAATCTTTTATACTCCAGGTACTTTAAAACACTTCACATAGTAATGATATGTTGTTAAACAGTGATAGAAAAGAGATTACCTTTCTAATAAGGACCCTGGGCAAAGAAATCATTTAAACACTGGATTTCATATTCTTCAACTTCATTTCTAATGTGTCTGCCTTCAGTGTTGACCTTTAAAAGACTGCCACATGAGCTCTTGAGTGTAAGGAGTAGCTTTGACTATAATAATTTATTTTGCAGTAGTTGCATGTTTGTTTTTCATTTCTGACATTCAACCTGAGTTTTTGTTATTTACAGGGCACTTTTTTTTGGGTATCCTGTAACTTACAGATGGCTGCAGTCTTTCAAGGACACCCTTAAAAATGAAATTGTTGGTTTCAAAGGTCTGATTTGTCCTTGTAAACTTATACAAAGTTGAAAATAGAAAAAGTTGTTTTAGGGATGTACAAAAATAATAATTTTTTAAATTATTTCACTTAATGATAAATTTTGTTTATTGAAAATGCATGTCACTAGCATCTTTCATTTACAGTGTGCTTTTAAAAATTAATGTGCTTTTAAAAAGTCAACAGAAACCTTACATTTGTGATTTCTCTGTTAGCATGTATTCATTTTTTAATGTTCTGTGTTTTCTTTCCTTGAAACACTGAAGGACTACAGTGGAGTTTTCCCACTATGAGTTGAATGTTGTTCATGCATGGAAGGACTGTGGCCCAATCCCTCCTTACATTCAGAAGGGAAGTAGGACAGAGCAGGAGAGAGAACAGGAGTCTCAAGCAGAGGCTGTGCCTTGTTGTACTGCACTAGCCTTTGCCCTGTTAAGGTGCTGGTCCTTCTCATCCTCCACATTTCCACCAACAAATGTTTGGGGTTTTAAAATATTGTTTCTTACCAAGTTAATGCAGAGAAGCAGTTGTGTCTGTGTTTGAATGCTCCCAGTCAGCTCACTGGCCTGCAGGGCACTAACAGCCAGAATGAAGAACTGGTCCATTTTTATCTTAGGAGAGTGGTGAACTCTACCTTTCACACAAAACAAGGAAGGAAAGGAGCTGAAAACATTGTGATGTTTGATCCAACACTCAGTAGCATAAATGAGATTCTACTCCAGCTAAAGAGGCGTGCAAAAGAAAGTAGACACAGTCAATTGTAAAGATGATCTTTGTATATTCTCTGGAGAAGTTAAGTCCGCTGGGATGTCCTCTTTGCAACTATTTGCTATGAATAGAGTTTCAATAAATGAGGTCTATTTCTTTTTATAGACATACAGTTCATGTTTTCCAGGCATGTAAACTGTCCAAATTTAGTCTAACATGTTATGTAGCCTTCCTGACCTTCACAGAGACATCACCACTTGTACAAGTCTTTTGTGAGCATCAAACATCACGGAGATAAGCAGTCCTAAAACACATTTGTGCTTACCATGTACACATATTATTCATATGGGGAAAGATATTAGTCTCAGTAACATCTGGATAAAACAGAGAAAATAGGTGTTCATGATTGAAAGGCACAAGGCTTACTCACTTTTAGGGTTTTTTTTTTTTTAATTTTAAGTTGTTAATGACTAAAAGAGAGGTTGTATTGTGTTTAAATTATTATTTCATTAAAAATGCAAAGTCTGAAACAAGGGGTCCATAAGGATAGTTGACTTCAGGAGGAGTTTAACATTCAAGGCATATGTTATTCTATTTGGAAATCTAATTTAGGCTCTAGTCCAGAACAGTTAGGCATATCTTCAGCTTTTAGTATTTCTATGGTGATATTTGCTACCAGAAGAGTGATATTTATGTATCAGAACGTTACTGAGAAAATGGCCTAATTTAATTTATATTCCAAGAGAAGACCATTATACTCTTTAGCACATGGAGTTCATACACCTGCACATCTGGCAGGTGTAACAATTCATTTACCAGACCCCTGAGTACTTACTGTTATTATATTATATTGGAGTGAAAATGAGGCAGTACATTTGCAAGAGAAAATCTAAATATTTATTACTTTCATGTAGTATTTTATTTATATGGATCCAGGTTTCTTAGTGAAAATCTGAGGCCAGTGAAAATCTGGAGGGTCTTTAATGAACTGCATGGTGTTTAATGAAGGCAGTGCATGTCCAGAGACATTAAACAATCACCAGAATAGAAAAGATACTAAAAATATTGACAGGTTTACTGGTAAGTGCCCAGCCCAGCATGGCTGTTAGGTTACTGTGCAGCATTTTGCTATTTGGAAGGTGAATGGGGTCAGAGCTGGTAACATATCTTGAGAGCAACTTTCTGATCTGGCAAAGCTGAAGTTGTTGAAATTGCTTTTTCAGGCTGAATGGAAACTTTTAAAATATTCAGGTACTTTGGCAGGTAGATTGAGAGCAATTGTTTGAAGTGTCTGTTCATGTGTTTTGCAGAAATGTTGTGAGTTTTAGTGACTCTGATATCCATGTCTCTTTGTGAACCTTGATAATCCACCTCATGCCTCTGACAGCTGAAGTGGGTACAATGTTCCACATAAATACCTGTTGGCTTAATGCCTGTCTGCACCTAAACCTATATGATTTTTTTACCAGCTATTTGTGCTCTATATTCTAGGTAGTGTTGCCAAGTGTCTAAAAAGATCTCAGAATAATACCTTGTGTTTCCAACAAGAGACCTAAAACATTCCTTGATTAGGCAGGTGTTATTTACCTTACCTCCTCTAGCATTCAGCCCCAGAGAGGCAGGGACAATCTATGATTGACTACATGTGTTCTGAACTTGCACATTAGTTCATATGTACAGCCTAGATGAGGTCTTGTTTTCCATAGCAAGCAGGCTTAAGGCATCCCTGGTTGGAATTGGACTGGAGCTGGTGCTTTGCCCTGGCTGTGTTTCCCTGGGAGGCCAAGTAATTTTCACACAATGATATAAAAAACTCTCTTCAAGAAATAGGATCTTTGTCTCTCAGTCTGTTTCAGACCATCCTTTTCTACATTTGTCAGAGCTTTTCTACTTGTTTTAATTGCTTAGCAAACCTTTTATGGAGGAGATGAATAGGTATTCAGGCCGTCAAAACATTTGTTAATAAAAAAAATCCCAAACCAGTTTTTAAATAGGAGCATGAAATTTAGCCTGATAGAGAGTGAAAATTATGAGGAAAATATTTATAATAATTCTCACACTTACAACAGCTTATTTTTCTTTTGTTAAAAACATCTTACTCAACACTCATTTTCTAAAGCTTTAGTCAAATTAAACCATGATTAACATGTCAAAATCAATCTTCTTCCTTTCTTTCCTTTCAAGTCAATCAAAAATGTTCTATTGTCAACACGAGAAGGGGCAAAAATGAAGGTCACATTGCATCAGTCTTTTCAAAAGGCTCTGCATTGTAAATTATTTAGGGGCTCAAATAATTCCATTTTTTCTTTTCAGTGGTTGGACAATAAAAGCAAGATTTACTGCAGCAAGTGAATAATAAAAAAAGAATCAACAGAAAACAAACAAAAAGCCGTTCACTTGGCAACCTTCTGCATTAATCAGAACTTGAAGACTAAACTGAAAGATCAATATTTGGCTTCAAGATGAAACATAGCAAAGCTTTCATTAAAAAAAAAAAAAGAAATAAAAAGAAACATTGGCTGTGTTAATCGAAAAGAGGCAAATATAAAAATCCATATAGTCTTTTGGTTATCTGTGATAAAATGGCCCCATTGGAGCTTGACAAATTACAGTATTTTTATGCACATATCAAAGTTCAACTTGATTGTCTCATATGGGGGAAAACACCATCTGTCTGTATTCTAGAAATAATCTGCATAATTGACTTCCAAACAAGTCTCAAAGAAACAAGCATTTATCACCTTAATTGTGACAGGCAGAATGTGTGTCCCTGCTATTTTATCAAGATAATAGTATTAGCACTGTGCATACCTGGTATCTTGTCTTGCCCTACTCTTTTTTTCTATTTTCATGGGTGGGAACTGAATCTTTGAGTTACAACTACTCTGTCAAATTGCAAAGGAGTCAGAATCACCTAGGACAAAAATAGCAGAGTGAGCCACTGCCAAAGGTGGGGCTCAGTGCACGGGACTTAAGGTACTTAAGGGCTTGTTGGAATCTGGAGAGGGGAGCAAAGACTATTGCTAGCAATGTGCACATAGGCACATGCACAGCATGCATATAAAATCCAGTTATGAGGGAATCTATTTGGGTTTGAAACCCAGAAGTGCTGTGACATATCAACAGCGAGCTCTGGCCGCCAAGCTGAAACACCCTGGAGAGTCTTACTCAGCGCACTCTGTGGCTGAAGAATTTTGCTCTTATGAGCCATCAGCAGAGGCAACTCTCAAATTTGAAACCAGTGAGTTCAGAGTAATGGAAAATATTTAAAATTGACCAGTAGGTAGAAATCTTGACACCAGTATCTGAAAACACGAGGGTGCAGTGGATGTTGTAACCTCTGCCGCATGAGTACCTAAGCGCCTCACTCCATAAAATTTTGTAATAACAACCCCTTTATGACTTACAACTGGTTATAACATAAAGGATTGATTAGGTCTTGAATCTTACAAGGAGGGTAGACAGCATTTAAAATATATAGCCTAACAATATATTTTCACAAGATGAGCCAACACATTCTCCTGTAAAGTCAAGCTGGCAAACATGGCTGAGGCTCAGGGCAGTAAATAAGGAGATCTGGCCACAGCTGGGCTCGCTCATGTCCTCCAGGCCATGTGTCTCCTCTTCATAGCCAGGAATGAATAGTAACTCTTCCCATCATGCTTGATTTTATTTATTCTTTTGGTCTCCTGCTGAAGGATTGCAAGGAAAATAGCCCACTCTCCCCCCACCCTCCATTTGGCAAGTTTATGTTAATGTGGCCCAGTATTTACAAGTGGGGCATAAACAACTTACAATTTTATGTTGCTAATAAACAAAATTTTTGTAAGCAAAATGTTCTTGCATTACATTCAGAAACCAAATTTGGAGAAATGCACTTGCATGTAGGAAATAGTAAAGTTGTTATCTAAGTCTGAGCTGAAATACTGGGTATTGTATGCATGCACAACATTATAGAAATTACTGAGAGAAATAAAATCAGCACCTGTGACCATGGCTGGAAGTGATGTTTCCAGTGGTGTGGACTAGTTAATATAGGCTGCAGGGGAGAGGATAACAATGAGGTGGAAAAAATTGTGATGGTACCATAAAAAACAGAAGACCTGGAAGCTGGTCTTCTCCATATCAGTAAGATTTTTTATTTTCTGTAACTAAATGCTGAGTTTCATTTATTACATCACATAGATTTGGAAAAATCTAATGTTTTAATAATTTTTTATGTATGGCACTTCTGTAAATGAAAAATTATTTCTTTGTGCATTGTGTTTTAACATGGAGGAAGGAGAAAATAGAAGAAGAATGCTTTAGTGTGTAGTTTTTGGTTTTATGTATTTTTACATGTGTGTGCCCCTTTGTGATCTAAAGAGGTATTCTGTGTCTGTAGTTCCTCCCAGCTCTCTCCCTGGAAGTCTATGTGCCCTGCTTACTATAGCAAAATTGTAACACTTCCATCCATTCTGGATTTCCTTTATATCTTGCTATGCCCTGAGGCATCAGAAATTAATCTTTATGTATTTTTTAAGAGTTTATGGTTCATCTGCATGCAACAGAATCTACTTGTTACACAGACAACAAGACTGGCTTTATCGTGCCAGGCTCACTCAGCAAAGTCAGCCCTGACACTTCAGCAGTTAAGTGTCCTTGCATATACTTACCTAGTTTGAACATAAGACACTTGTCCATAAGACTCCAGCCCCTCAGACATGCTGTTGTCATCTGGTCCCTCTGTGTTGAAGAGCCTCTGTGCCCTTCATCTATCATCCCCTTCAGGGCGAGGGTCCTTAAGGGGTGCCTGAGGGACACCCCTCTTGGGGTCGGTCCCTCCGAGCTGGTGATGAGGAGTAGCCTCAAAATTTGTTTGCAAACTCCCTTGAAGCAGGAGTGTGGCTGCTCTGTCACCAGCCCAGGGCCAAAGACCAGGGACATAGGTCTCCTCCACAGATGTGGGCCAGCCAACACCCTGAGAACAACCCAGACAGGTTAATAAAATATTTGCTGTTAGCTCAATGACAGGGGATCACCTGAGGCTTGCCTTGCTTTGCCTTGTCTTGTCTGCCTCATTCTCTGTGAGCTCCTCTGAAATAAATATAGTGCACTGCTGGCACCCAACAAATGAGATCTGAGCTTTCTCTTGTTTTATGGGGCTCCTTGTTGTTTTATGTTTGCTTGGTAGTATAGAGATAGTCCTGTTTATAGCTTCAGCTGTGTTAGTGGAGGAGCCCATCTGAATGCAGACTGCTTTTTTTTCTGTAATAAAAAGAAAAAAACCCTTAAATTAGCCTTTCACTTCATAGCCAAAAACTTTGAAGCCTGTTTTTGTTGTGAAATTTTGCCTCACTGAAAACCCTGAGAAGTTATTATGCTTTGATTTGCCTACTGCATGTTGTATGATTTTCAGGGAAGGCCTCTGTCAGATTTTTAATTGTTTTTAGAGCACTCTGTACACCTTAAGTATAGTTTAAATTATACTAATAATAAATAGAAATATGCCGTATGACCCAGATGACTTTTCTTTATTGCAATTGCTACCTAAAGGGCTGTATATCCATTTCACACATTGAGCATATGGGAAATGTTGTTATTTTTTTCTCTATGTTTTGTGGTTTAATGTTGTTTTTGTTTTGCAATAAATCTGTAGAACCCCTGTAGGCTGTTTTTCAGATTGCTTTAAAATAATTTCCAAGTGTGTAGTCATTTGTTACAGATAATGTTTGCTTAATTTGTAAATGTGTGTGCCTGAGGATTCCCATTTCAGCATATTGGTGGAAGAGTGAGACTGTGAGGCATGAATATCTACTTCAGTGCCACTTGAGTGTTCAAATAAGGACAGAATATCATAATTTCTGTACTAGCATTTGGAAGACAACTTGCATGGGGATAAATCTGTTCTGGCTCTTGTCTGGCAACACCACTGTAATGGATGGCATGGCGAGGAATGTAAGTCAAATGATGTTTTATTTCCTTTGTATGATATAACTCTTATATAAGAGCCTGAATCCATAGCTTTACACTGTGCTTTCAGACTTCTATTTATTTTCTAACCCATTTCAATCTGTTCACTGGATGTCACTGCCTTAGTGATGCAGTACTTTGCTTCTGTCTCTCTTGGTTTGGCTTTACCTTTCCAACCCAGCTGGAGTTATCTCCCTTGCTTCTTCAGAAAACATAAATCCTCAGCTGGCCTCAAAATTCTGACGTATACAAGTAAGGTGCATACTCATTCTCCTCTGTAGGGGATCATAAAAGTTTGTGGTTAAGATTCATCAAGGCATGCAAATAACACAGAACATGCTGCTGCAGTGCTAAATGCTACAGGTTTTTTTTAAACTCTATTTCAATGCTGCTTTTGTCAAGTAATGCTTATCCTGCCAAATGTTGAGCGGCTTTTGAAGCTTACACATATCTCATTGATATTAATGAGAGATTGGCACACTGTGTAATGAAAAAAAAAAGGTTCATAATGCTCAGAATACTGAATCAATTGCAATGAAATTAGAACAAAAATATATGAGGTAACTAAGAACAAACATTTCTATTAAGCACCACATCCAGAGATCTTCCCAATGTATCTGAAACACAGAAAATGTAATTTCCTACAACCCAAGTAAGACTTCAGCTTAATGAAAGCAATCTTTACTTTGAATCAAGTTGATCCTAGTGAATAAATGCTGAAGACTGTAATGACAAGCAGTTTATTCCACTTTATTTGCTATAAATTCTTCACCTGGTCTCTGCAGTTGACCCACTGACACTGCAATAATTTACTACTGAGTCTGGAATATGCTATTGAGACCTGTAGGATGTAAATTAGAGAGAATGTGTTTATATGGTTCTACATGTCAAATTACACAATAGGATAATATAACTAGAAGTATTAGACTTGTATGAGTTCAGTGTACTATTTTTTCCAGGCCAAAAAAACTTAGCATAAGATTAAAACACTTCTGTGGCTCCAGTAGTGTTTCTTACATGTCCGTTGACACATGTTGCTTCTTCCACTGGTGGAAGTCCTCTTGTTTCCATCCAGCCAGAGTTTCTCTTCCCAACCATGTCAGTCTTAAAAGTTCTGTCACTACCATGGTTCAATGCTAGCAATACAATAAAACATATTATCTGCTCTATCTTTATTACAAGAATTACTGCTCTTTCCCTTGTTTCACTGATATTGTTAATGTGTCACTCTGTTTCGGATGGCTGTTCTAGTTAAGACTGAACATTTTTTGATCTCTAAAGCCTTTTAATTCTGTAGTAATTCTGCAATTTCAATAGCAGTCAATGAGAAGTTCAAAAGTCTGTTATTTCAAGTTTATATCACAATATCACAGTATAAATAGGTTGAAAGAGACCTCCAAGATCATCAAGTCCAACCCACACCCTAACACCTCAACTAAACCATGGCACCAAGTGCCACATCCAGTCTATTTTTAAATACAGGCACGGATGTTGTCTCCACCACCTCCCTAGATAAAGCATTCCAACGCTTTATTATTCTTTCCGTAAAAACTTCCTCCTTATATCCAACCTATATCTCCCCTGGCGCAGCCTGACACAGTTGAGAGAGTGATAAGGTCACCCCTGAGTCTCCTTTTTGCCAGGCTAAACAAGCCCAGCTCCCTCAGCCGTTCCTCACAGGGTTTGTGTTCCAAGCCCCTCCCCAGCCTCGTTGCCTCCTCTGGACACACCCAAGTGTCTCCATCCTTCCTAAACTGAGGGGACAGAACTGGACACAGCACTAAAGGTGTGGCCTCACCAGTGCTGAGATAAGAGAAGAATGACCACCCTGCTCCTGCTGGCCACTCTATACAGGCCAGGATGCTGCTGGCTTTCTTGGCCACCATGGCACACTGCTGGCTCATGTGCCACATGCAGCAGTATATGCTTCTAATGTTTAAAGAGCCATTGGGTCTTGGATGTGAAATGAACAAAATAATTCACAATGTTTGGTTGGGGGTGTTGTCAAAGGCATTTTAGAAAGCCATCCCAAACAGCACACTTTGAAAGGTACAGCTTGGAGACATGCAGCTTCTTCCTTAACCTGCATTTTCAAAACCAAAGTTGTTTTCCAGTTTCTTTTCTGTGTCGAGTGAATTGCATTGTATTCTTACACTTCAGTAACATAAAACAAAGCAATGTGACTCTGCGAATGCAGTATAATTATTTGGGAATGAGGTGGAATGATTCAGCATGGTGAGGTGTCAGTGTGGCTATTTAGAAACCAGCAAGGCTTGACAAGCACCATTGTTGCCTCTGCAGTTAAAAAATGGTTAAACTTAATGCTTACAAAACAAGATTCTGTAAGCTATTGCAGAAAATAGAACTTGGACTGAATTATTAAGTTGTGAGTGCAGTGTACTGAATGCATGAATTTGGATGAGATTAATCACTACTCTCTATCCAGAAATTTCCACAGGATGTTTCATGCACCATAGCAAAATTTGGATATTTAAATCAATGGGACCAAATTTTAGACTAGTTCTGTTTCTCTTTAACAATATTAATTAAATAATTAAAAGTACAATAAAACCAGAATGCATGTCTCAGTGTAAACCAGTGAAGTAATGGCTACTTTTCAGCTGTCTTCATAAGATGCACTTAGAGACTGGTAACAGACTTCCAAATGCAGTAAGACTTGTTCTATATTGACTAAATATGTGGCAATAACAGGAAGATATTAAAAGATTACCTGTTGAAGCAAGGGAGTGCTACTGGGCAAATTTCTTGGATGGTTTTACTGAGATTCTAAAGGCAGATGGGGCTGGTCCTGATGTTGGTCAAATTTCCAATGCAGTTCTTTTCTCCAGGCTGCACTTGGACTCCTCAGTGATTCAGTTTTACACAGTGACTCTGCCTGACACCAGGTAGAACCAAGAGTAAAATTATGGCAATTGGTGCCTTTAGTCACGATATTCACTCAAACTGCTGTTACCCTTGGTAGGAGATTTTTCTGTAGGCCACAGACGGTCACATGGCTCTGGGAAGGGAGTGAGGAGAAAGCTGGCACTCAGGAGTTTCTGCTGCAGGTCACTGGGGGATTGTCCCTCGTGTGCATGTGATAGTTCATTTAATGGACTGCTATCAGCTGCATTACCATGAACTTCATATGACGGGACAAATCGTGACTGAATTTACATAAGTGTTGAAAAGAACCTTCCCTGCCTCTGTTCCTTGCTTAATACCCAGACAAGGAAAGTGGAGCCCTGAGCTGCACATGTGCTGCTTCACTTATATAGAAAATTTGTGCCATGCCAACCCAACTCTAGCTCAAGTAGGGGACAGCTGAAATGGTTCTGAAATGGTGAAGGTCATCCTCATAACTAACTCACCCTCCTCTGGCAAAAATTAAGCCTAATTTGGAGGTAAAACTGGTGGTGTCCAGGTAAACACCATCCAGCTGCAGGTGAAGATATATGATGACCTTTTGACAAAAGATTACATGAGCAGTGTCCGGCAGTTCACTTTATGCTGTCAAGTTCAATATGCTCCACTTGGTCATTATTGCTGTTGTCTATGTTCTTGTAAATAAAATGTGATCTGTGATCTGGCAACAGAACATTTTTTTCCTTGGGTTCTCTCCTGCTCTTGATGACATAGGTAAGACCAAATAACATTTTTTCAATGAAAAATATATTTAACCTGATTCCATATACTTCTTGTAGCCATTGATATGAAGATTATATAGACCCTTTTCAGAATGGAGATAATTGAAGAACATGTCTTTTTGGTCCAGCTGACAAGCAGTTTGTGAAAACGATAAATTATTGCATGATTGCTTACAAGGCACAGACGCAGATCAAGCATTTCAAAGACTTCTCTTGTCTAAACAGCTTATTAAATTCTTAATGACTCTGGAAGTTTTGCATATTTTTATTTAAAAAGATAAACCTGTATGTGTACAGTGTATTTAATGATTAATTAAAACTTTAAATCACTTACTGCAGGCAACTGCTACAATATTGCTTGGGATTATGTGCACATATTTGTTTTGTCCTAGATTGAAATTTGGATAAAATTGTTAAACACATTATGTTAGCTACAAACCATAAATTTTGCACACATTGAGCAATTGGTATATTTTTCTTTGTCTGCTCACATCAGTTAAGTAAATATGATCCTGGTTAGCTGAGGAGAATTACTCAATACGTGAGCCTATTTGCATGACACTTGGGATGGGAGAGCTGTATTTTGTAGAAACACATTTGATCTTGAAAAAGTCTTGCCTATGGGTTTTGAGTATAGATATATTTAAAAATTGAATCCAAGACTCAAATAATTCCAGGAGTTTGAGTATCTGAATCAGCAGGAGATACCAAAAAGGCGAGGGCAAGGGTATATGCCCTGATTTCAGGTGAGTACATGGGTATGTGCAGAGTTCCTGTGTTACTATGGGCTCCAATCTAAGCATGGGCTGCAATGTCTGCAGGAAAGTGGTGGTGGAAGTCAAGAGAATGCTTAAGCACAGGCTTAGCATGGGCCATGCTGTGTCCGGCACCACATGGGTCAGGGATTCTCTGCCTCATTAGCACAGACACAGAGATGGCTGAGGATCAGTCTTGACATTCGCGTCCACTTTGTGAAGTACTCAGTGTGGAGAAAAGGATCTAAGGCAGTAAATAATTACTTGGTGAAAGGTAATTTTGCCAACTAGAGTAAAAATAACGTCTTTCACCTCACAAGGGAATGTATGTTTCTTTCTTTTACATCTTCAGTAAATGGATTTCCTAATTTTCAGTAAATTATTTTGCAGTCATTAGGATAGGCTACTTGTCACTCTGCTGCTGTCACCCCACCCAAATGTAGGAGGTATGTGCAGCCAAACATAGGCTGAATAACAATGAGGGGTATTTTAGAGCCTTGGTATTAATATTTCAAATGTTTTTGTTTCGTTGTCTTACTTAATATTTTATTATCAGATTCCTGCTCATTATGCATATGGCCTTATTCCCTGTGTGGATTGATGAAGTTATGTTGCAGTAAATTGAAAAAGAGAACTATACATACAGAATGATTTATTGTTAATATGAAATTCAGCATAAACCTGCAAATGCACTAGCAGAAATCCCTAGCTATTTCAAAATTCATATTATGAGACAGACAATCAGATGCCCAACAAACAGAACATCTTGTACTCTATTAATCCTGCAGTGACAGATCCCTTGCATGCATTTAGCTTCCCAAATAATGCAAACATATGTCACCATTTTGCCTTTATTGATTTTGGACTTTCAAAGTACAGCTACAGCACAAGGCATTATGAAGACATTTATTGCAGAGTTTGCTTTGATTTGTTGTAGTCAATTGAAATTGTGTCAAAGTAAATTCTTTAATATTAAATATGATTAATTCCCTTAGGCCTTAATACTGCAGAATCATCCAGCTCAAGGTGACTCCTGCCAAGTGGAGCGAAAGAGCACTGGGCTGGGCAGCGCTTCCCAGAGCTGTCCAGTAGCCTGCCAATGCAGGGAATTCACATCAACAAACTCCAGTCACATCATACAAAATATTGCCATTCACAAACACATTAAACTCAAGCTACTTCCTTTTCTGCTGTTTCCATTATTCAAAGACTGTTGCCAAATGTTTTTCTTAGATAATCTTCCCCCCGCCCTAGTTTTTGTTTTCGGTCAGTTTTTGGTCAATACCTAGCCATTCATTTGGCAGGAAAAATAACATTTATCTTTAAGAGATTTTCTTTAATTACAAATGTAATGACAATAACCATCACTGTTCTCAGCCTTGAATTTCCTTCAGTGTTTTGAGAGTTGCATTAGTGCCTGTGTGTCCCTGCTGAAGCTGGCTGGTTGATGAACACTAGGACTATTTTTGCCATGTCTGTAGCCACACACCTGAGTCTTTCCATTTCTCAATTCTCCCACAGTTTCCACTTTACTGCAAAACCTCTGTAGTTCTTAAATACTTGGTTGTTCAGCTTTCATCTTGTAGTTCTTGTGTGATACTCAGTTCCTCCTTTGAATATTGATCAGGTCTTGTAACCTGACATCATCAGCTAATGATTTTTCATTAGCACACTTACTGGTAGCCTTAAATATATTAAGTAAGGAAAAGTACTCAGAACTATTCTTTGAGTATCTGAAAAAAACTCTGTTTTCTTTTCTTCACCTTTGCTGTTCTATCCTCTTTTCCTTACATTAATGTCTCACTCTTAATTAGTATTTTCCATTACATGTTATCAGAGGTGTAAACTGTGTTCTCTTCTACTAGTAGAGTCCTGAATTTATATTTGTGGTTGCTATAGATAATAAACTAATTAAGCTGAATTAAAACACTAAAACAACAATTTTTATTTTTGCCACTGATAATACAGTCCTGGGAAGCCACAAACAAAAAGGACAACACTGAGCCCGAGTTTGGTGCTGGGTGAACACATATGTTGATCTGACCTCTATTGCATCAGATCCCCCTGTGTTCACAAATGCCGTCCTGGAAAGTCCGTTTTTATACAGTTTTTCTGGCCTGGGGCAAAAGTTTCTTTGTTTCTGCTGTGGATTCTCATATTCATGTAGTTTCCTTTCTCCACCGTGGACTGGACAAAAACAGTTTTGGTGCATTCGATGAATTCTGATGTGTGCAGATTTTGGTTTACTGGAACTGGGTATAGAAATGTAGGTTTTCCTGAGGACCCTGGTTATCTTGATCCGTGGCGATTATCAAGTCCTCACTATCAGGGAGTGTCCTGGACTGTCTCATAACGAGTTACCTCCATTGGGGCTGGTTCTATAAACTTGCTAATTGCTGCTTTGTTAGCATCTGCAGCACTGGAATTTGGTGAAGAAACCTTTCTCCTCTCTGGGGCTCAGCGTACCTAAAGTTTCTTTATTAAATTCTTTATTTCTGCAAACATGATTTATCTTTCACAAAACACTAATTACTTTATAACATATATCACATGGTGGTTTGTATTAATTAATTTGTTTAGTAAGGAAGGAAAGGAACCAATTATGGAAATAATTCCCTGTAAGGACCTTGGCAGTTTCCTTTAGACCTGACAAAAACCAATCCGGGGTTAATTTTTAATATTGACTCATTGTTACAGCAATGCAAAAGTTAGATGTGCCTTTGTGAACACACATTTTAGTACAAACAAACCCCAGGAAACTCTTTTCCTCTCTTCCGCCTAAGTACAGGTGGCAGCTGGCGGGGCAGGAGGCCGCTGCAGGCCCGGCCAGGCCCGTGTGGCCTGTGGGCCCGGGAGGAGAGGGGTGCCAGGCCGAGCCAGGCCCTGCCTCTGCTGCAGCGCTGGCGGGACCCGGGACCCACACACCCCTCCCCTGTGGAGAGCAGTGGCCATCAGACCCAGGGATATCTGGAGTTCCTTGGAGAGACAAGGCCTGAAGGCCAGAAGGTGTAAGATAATCCCCTAAAGAGAGGCCCTTAGGTGGCCAAAACCCTAGAGTCATGGGAACACAAAAAACCACCCCAGTATGCCTTGCAACTCATGTAGATTCTCTATATCCTATTTGCCCTGCCCCTCTTACTCTGCCCCTGTACCCTCAGATGATTTGCTAGTTTCTCTACCCTGCCCCCTGCCTTTCTTATATAACCCCCGCTCTCTGAGTTTCTGGGCTTCTTTCATCCATGGGACCCTTTGTGGCAAGACCTAATAAAGGCTCTCTGCGGAACCCCACATAAAGACCCCGTCTCTTGCTTCTGCATCTCTCTACATCTGGCTTCTCATCTCACAACGGAGCTGATAATCACACTGATTCTAGTGTGCCTGTGTACCTGAGAACACGTCTTACTGAAGACACTTCTTTAGGGAAACAGCACCTTGGGCACTGCCCACTGTGACACTCCCCCAGCATGTCTAGGTGAAATGGCTGAAATGCTGCTGCTGCTAACATTTAGCCAACATTAAGCCTTTCCCTGCTGCCGGCCAGGGCTGAGCTGGGGTCCGCTGGGCCCCAGTAGCAGCCAAAAAATAGTGATGCAGCTAGAGCAACCACCACTGTTTCTCGCTAAGCCCCTACTGTCCTGGCCCAGCCCCCAGTGCAGCTGGAAATACTCCACCCCAACTAATACAACCACTACTAAGTCTTTCACTGCACAAATAAAACCTACAGACATCAATTCTTCTCTCTTGAGTAAAAGACAAACATACACACAGAAACAACATAGAGGCATTGAAGTCAGACAAGAAAGAAGAGTCAGGTCCCAGATAAGAAGGGATGAGATGTCTTGGACCAAAATTCTTTTATAAACTTATAGACAAGATATGATTGATACATCAGACTCTTTTTCCCTGTAATTCATGAAAAGTATAGGGTAGATGAAGCGTTCTAACCATAGACATAAGGGCACATAGGCACCAGGGCTGAAGTAAGCAGATATTGAAGCAGCTATAATCCCATAAGGAGTTTAAACAGAGAGAGTGTGAAGGGTGATGAAGACCCTTTGCCCCCAGGGAAGATGAAGACGGCCTCTATTCCCAGAGATAAAGATGATCTCAGAGTTAGATGAAGATTATCTTTGCTTTTGAACTGCTAATCCTTAAAATGTGTCCCATAAATTGACATAGCCCATAAACTCAGCTGTGGGAAGGCTGTGAAAAGATCGGAGGATTTCACAATTGCAGATTTCCCAGGCAGCTGCTATTCATGGAAATTAAAACCACAAGAAAACTATTTTCTTGTGGAGAAGTCTCCATAAACTAATGAGAGAGACTCTTCTCCCTAAGTAAATTGGAAAAGGACTATTTTAGAGATGGGAAACTGAGTAATTTGTTTCTACACGTTGTCAGTGTGAAAGAAAAGAGGATGTGGGGCAGAAGTGTTCTGAAGGTTTTATTCTTATTCTTATTCTTATTCTTATTCTTATTCTTATTCTTATTCTTATTCTTATTCTTATTCTTATTCTTATTCTTATTCTTATTTTGTCTTTTAGTTTCTATTAATAAAGTTTTCTGTATATTCTTCAAAATTTGAGCCTGCTTTGCCTTCCCTCCTAATCCTATCTCACAGCAAGAAATGAATAAATAATTCTAGTAGGTGCATTAGTGATTTAGCCAATGCTAGATACACCACTTAAATTAGTGCATTCGCCAAGAAATCTCAAATAAGCAAATCAAAACCACTACAATATTCTTCTTTTTTTGAGGTTTTTGCAAGGGAGGTGTTTTTATCTGCACTGTATCTACCAAGATGGAGGAGTGCTTTGCTGATCTTCCTTAATTCTATCCTACATCATGGACAGAGGAAGTATTTTATAAAGCAATTATTTATTTGAAGCAATTATTTTCTAAACATAATTGATTGCTTTAGTTTTCAACTTGTCATTCAGCTTGGCGAGAGAAACCAGATAAATCAGTTTTGGGTTGGTTCTCATGTAGTGGCCCAACTGTTTGGTCACGAATGTTAAAACAGAATATTGTAATTGTTAAAACGTTATTTTTTCTCTTAGAAGAAAGTTTCTAGTCCCAATAATACACATTTACATGGATGTCTGGTGGTGTGGGTAATCTCACTGCTTGGAAACTGGAATAGATGCAAGTTAAATCCTGTTGTGCAAAGTCATGGTAGCTCATCAACAGCAACTTGTGGGACTGTTGTATGGAGCAATCCCTGCAGACTGCCAGCTTATCAACAGGCAATAAAGGATATATTCCACTGCCTAGCTTTGGTTTTATGTAGCCTCTAGTGCAGATAGGAGTACTAAGGGAAAAAAACAAATTGGAGATCTTGGCAAGGGAAAAGTAGACAATGGGATGAGTTGAAACAACATTTTATCAGCAGAAACTTAATGGAGTTTATCCCTTTAACTCAAAAAGCCCAGCCAATGCCAAGCTAAATTTCACTATAACTTTTGTTCATGAACAGGAAGTATGAAATGTGAGTTTCTCCTTTTAGAAATCACTCTTAGAGTTATGTTAAATACTAATCATTTATCTGTTGAACTGAGCTGTGGCAATATTAATTAAAGTTTATTTGTGTCCTCTCAGTGACTACAGCAATATCAATCTCTGTAAACATGTATTTAAATAAGGTGAGGTGAGAAAGACAATAGCTTTTGATGCTGATCCCATTCTTTTGCCCTGGCTGCCCGGTGGCAGATTTCAGTGGGAATGTGCTTGGAGTCAGGAATGCACCACTGAACCCGTCACTGCTGGCTAAGAAAAGCCAGTTTGATCCACACAGTGCCAACACAGTTTATATGTAACATTAAATTGCTCATTATCACTGGGCTGTGCTGGACCCAGAGAGGGAGAAAGAGGGGAAAGGGCCACACTGAGGGAAAGGACAGCAGGGTATCATCGGCCTCAGGCTTTCGATGCTATTGCAGATGTCCTCTTGCTGCCAACCCCTTGCAGAGCTGCCAGGGGAGGGGAGCAGGCTGCCTGCCTGTCTCAGGCAGTGGGGGATCCCTGTCATTTCCCTGTGTTTCCCTGCAGCTCAGATTACCTTTCCCAGTGTCACACTGCAGACCTTTCCCCTAGGAAGAGGCCTTGTGGGCACCCAGCGGATCAACTCATCCCTTTCTCCTGGCAGCACTGGGCAGAAGTGTGCCCCTGCTCTTCTGTGCTGTGACAGACAGTGATTGATTTTGAAATATGGAGTGCCAGGAGATATTGTCTGTCCTCATGCCTTCACTACTTTGCTTCATGGAGGGCAACAGTGGGAAGCAGACACCTGGTTTAGCAGTCGGTCTGTTTTCATGTCTGTGGGTGTGGGTGTGAGCCTGTGCAAAGTGCAGGCATGGGGTTTTGAGTTTTGTTGTTTTATTTGTCATCTTGTTTTGTTTTTTTCCCCCAAATTGTCCATGATTCCTGACATCTGTGAACTAGGGAATTTCAGCATGTTGGGAGCTCAATTCTTACATGTTTTGACAGAGGTGAAGGTCATCTGATCTGTCCTGAGCAGTGAAACTCTGTTAATCAACATAAAAACATTACTTTTTTGTTGGCTTATCTTTTTTTTTTTTTTTTTGGTTTTTTTTTTTGAGATTAGGTCTAGTGGCACTTCCAAGCAAGTGATATTCTGATAATTGCATAGTGATTTGGCAAATTTCCTGGTATGTTAAAGGGAGATTTTTCCTGGTGGAGAACCTTCCTTCCCCTTTCCAAAACCACACATACATACACTCACACTCATACCTTTTATAATTAGGGAATCACACCTTGATCAGATAAAATGGCCATTTGTTGCAGGATACACCAATTCTGATTTCATCCATCCGAAAATGAGAGGCCTTTTTGAGCAGCAGTTGGTGGCTTTTCCTCTCCATGCTTCTATTGAATCACTTTCTGAAACACTAAAATTGGGAAAATACCATTATCAGTTATTACATAAAAAGTGTATTTCCAAGTCAGTTGGAAAAGTATTCTCCAAAATATGATTTTTGTAATAATTAATCTCTTTTTCCATCCTTTTCAGAAGTGTGTGAGGGAGATTACTGAGAGGAGTGGCCCCCATTGCTATCCCAGGTGCTTAGGTTGTGTGAGCTTTTTTTTTATAACAGATTCCAGGGTGGAGTAAGTGACTGCAAAGCATCATTATTCATCTAGGACAACTGGTTACTTTTAGCTCAGTGTTTTTTGATTCGCCATTTAATCTAGGTAGACCAAATTTTTCCACAGCTCCAAAGAAAAGAATAACTAACTCCTCCATAATACTTATAATATGGAGGATAGTTAGAAAATCCTGCTATCAGTTATCATTCACTTTGGCAGAAGAATAAGGATGATGATACATTTCAATTACAATTACCTTCCTGTCCTCAGCAACAGTTGTAAGTTAATTCATTTTTCTTTTGACTGAGATCCTACTTTCTAAATATTAATGGAAAGTCTTTCTGAATTGTCCTGTTGGGATGCTGAAACCGTCATAAATTGATGATAGTTTTGAAAGATGTGAGTAAAAAGCTGGATTTATTCTTTTGATTATTGAAAACAACATCAAAAAACAGAAATCAAAGGCACACCAATAGAAAGTGACCTGAAAATAGAAATGAAAATTTGTCATGGATCACTGGAAAGGACCAACATTATTCCCACCTTCCCAGCTGGGGAGACAGGACTCTGAGATTCTCAGCAGGTGTAAAATATCCAGGTTGGTTTAGTGTGAGTGTCAGAAATATTTCTACTGTCTGAAAGTGTCAGCAATCACAGAGAAAATCAGATGGCAATTCAGGACTGGCTGATGTATAGAGAGGAGAGTAGTGGGTTTTTTTAAAATCCATTTTCTAATTTATTAACAGCAGTGAGAGCAGTAAGGGGAGCAAGTCTATTCAAGTACATCCAGGGTAAAATCAACTAAATTAAGTAACCAGACAGGCAAAGGCTTTTGTGGAGTGTCAGCAGGAGGTGCAGCACAGAAGATCAGTGATCACTGAGTTTTGCCATGTGTGTTATGGAGAATTGGGTGACCTTGTGTGGCTGCTAGACATTCCCCATGCTTGCTGATGGAGAGTAGGTTTTTGAAAGTTACGTGTTGTTTTTGTTTGTTTAGGAAGATTTTTGTGGGGGTGAGGGTGGATGGCAGGTATCAACACTACTGAATTTATTATTTTGGGAAAAAGTATAGTTTTCAAAATTTATTAAAAGTGGTGCATTTCCTTTCTGAACACCAGATTCTAACAAAGCAGAAGGTCACCACAGATTTTAGTGATGCTTAGAAGAAAATACAGAGGAAAACAAAAAGGGGAAAACGTCACAAAATTCTCATTTTAAATATTCTGAAATAGAAATAACTCTGAAAAGTCACTTTTTATGAAGCCTCAGTTTTAGTTGCAAGAATCATGACGAGTACCAGTCTGGATCACATACTTATGAGATGGTTAGATGGGTAAGGTGGAGTGTAGCAGTGAGCTGCTGGAGGATTTTGGTGAAACTGCAAGCAGAGCAGGCTCTCCTGACTTTGCAGCTTTCCTCCTCCTCATGTTTTTTTCCCTCCTTCCTCATTATCCTCATGTTTTTCTGAGAATAGAACTCTTATACCAACAGTTTGTTCCATCTGAACCAGTGAGGGGCAAGGAGTGCAGATGAGCCTCAGCTGGTGTGTTGTGAGCCTCACTTGGTGTGTCATGTTTATCATCTTCAAAGTGGTGCTTGATTGTGATAGAATGAGAACAAAAGCAAGGTAGGAATTTAAAACCAAAAAAATTTCTTTGATTGTCTTCAAATGAACAATGCAACAGTGTCTTGGACACACCTAGAGTGTGTTTCAGTGATGGAGCCCTGCAAGTCATTGCTTGAGTCAGCCAGCTGAAGCTGAGGAAGCCCTCCCTGTGTAAAAATTAGAACAGGAACAGAATCATGGTATCATAGCATGTCCTTGGTTGAGGGGACCCATGAGAATCACCAATCTGGCATGCATAGGACAGCCCTGAAAATATCTGCATGGAATATCCATATGGACTTGTTATCCTCTAGAATTTCTTGTAACTGTGTTGTGTGAGCCAGACTTTTTTTGAGATACATTAATCTTTTAAAGCTGCCTAGTTTATTCATGCCAATGTCATGACAACAGATGAAAACCTGCATGTTTACTAGACCTGCACAGAAGTCTAAGTGTTTGCACAAACACTGCTCATAGGGGTGAGTTCACCTCTGCTCATGCACAGCTCTCAATATTAAAGTGTTTTCATTGCTTTCAATGAGAGAAGAATAATTCATTTTTACCATTTGAAATTTGGGTACTTCCTTTATTATTCTTTGAATGTGAATTGCCTCTCCTTGAAAGATGTGAGTGCTTTTCCACTGACACGTGTAGAAGGGCAGTGAATGATAGCCTGTTGTGACATTTATACTTTTTCTTTGACATGCAAGCTTTCAGAGTGTATCTGCCTGGTGCTCTAATGCCCTGGGGAAGTTTGCAGATTTACAATTCCAAACCTCCGCTCATCCAAATTTTGGCATTCAGTCAAAGAGAAATTTGTCATAGTTTATAATCCTTGTTAACAAGGAACATCAAAAATTAATGCTCATTAGGGTGCTCATTAATATGCATGGTAGTCTTAGTTTCGGCTTAATTAAGGGAAGCACCACTTCATAGTGGTATTGTGCCACTGCAGTAAAGGGAAGTTCAAACCTGTGTGCAGGAGCAGGATGGAGCACTGCTCCCTTTGCACAGCGTCACCCCAGGCTTTGTTGTGGGGTGTTGCTCATCTGCTGCGCTCCCATATCCTGACAGTCACTGAGAGCAGCTGCTGTGGAGCTTCTGCTGATAGTTGTTAGTCCGTGTTGTTGCTACTCAAAGTCCTCAGAATTTTCCGAATACAGTGCAAGATGCAGAAATAGTTACTAGATAGATTTGTTAATGTATGTGCCTGCCCTTACATTACTTTGATGAAGATTATTTCTGTGGAGGCCATGGGTGTTTTTTTCTTTACAAAAGTCTTACAGATCCCTGAAATCCATAGCACAGTTTTAAAGCAGCATTGTCAAATGTGTAGTTGTAAAAATTGATCTGACTGGCACATGGAAAGAAATGTGTTCTGAGCAGAGTCTGTGGCCCTTATGACTGCTGAGGTCATCTGTGTACATCAGCTTGAAACAGACTGAAGTGGTGATGTCCACTGGACTCTGCTGAGCTCTGCTGCCTCACTGAAGTGGGGTCAACACAGGTAAATACAGTTCAGAGCACGCCAGGACTTCTGCTTCCTTGGAGTATTGTATAATTAAACAACTGCCGTTAATGCTTTGCCCCTCAAGCCATGGGAAATTCAAGAGTAATTAAAAATAAAAAAAAAAAGAAAACATCCACATAGGGATGTGGGGATGTGAATTTGTGAAGAAGAATTTAGCCCACAGGCAGCACACCAGCCAATAGTTTCCTGTGTCCATGTCCCCTTCTCTGCCTGCCCGCCCTCCCCGCTCTCTCCTGCCAAGGATGCATTGGGCCATGTACTGGCCATGTCTCTTGCCATGCTCTCCTGGGCAGGCATTGCATTGCTGTCACTTCAGGAGAGGGAGGGCTGAGAGGAGGTGGTACGAGCTGGCAAGATTTGAGGAACATATAAAATTGGTACTGAGGCAGAAATGAGCCTGCCATTCATGGGTAAATTATTCTGATGAAGAGATCCACGGCTAATTGATCAAGGGGAAGACAGAGCTCTGAGGTGGTAGAAAACAGCCCACAGACCACCTTTTCCCATGTCTTTGCCTGAAAGCCCAGCAATTTCAAAGCTATGATAATCTGGAGGGAAGGGTGTAATATTTTTCATTCCAAGGGAGCTTCCCACCTTCCTTGTCAGACACCTGTCTTTCAAACCAGGACATCCCCCTGTTCAGCTTTGTTGTCCCACATTCCTTAATATAAATTTGAGTGATCTGGTGTCTGAAGTGCCACACACAGACAAGTTGCCTACTTGGGCGTCAGACCTTAAAGCTGCAGAGTGCAATTGAGTTCTACCATACAGTAGAAAAGCCCCAAACGCACCCAGCATGCCTCAAACTTGAATGTCAGTGGTCAGTGTAGGAGTACAGGTGACCACACACCTGATTTCTTTCCCATGTCACCCTGGCTTTTTCTTGGACATTGCTTCATTGCCTTTTTAATTAGATGTACTTTTCATACCAGCCCACTTGAGGTGATAAACAGGCTGTGCAAGGAGCAGAGACTGTCTCTGCATTTCCAGAGCACATCAGCACAGTTATTTAGCATGAGGGATTGTGTGATCTTGATTCACTGAGAGCTCATGAGGTTCTCAAACTCTTATTCCACCACGGCGATCAACTGCCCATTTTTAATAGTCAGGACTGTAATAAAACAACATGCATGCAGACACACTAATTAGTTCAGGTTTGGACATTGGGATATCCTCTTTCTTCATTCATCCAGGTACTTTCACTTGCTTCTAAATTCCCTTCCCCTGCATTTCAGGAGGGGATTAGATAGTGCTGGCATTAAAGGTGCTGGTGGAAATTACCGCTTTTGCAGAAGTTATGGAAAGGCTGGCTAGAAAATACAGCCTAAAATGGCCCTGCAACCACAAAGAACAAAAGGTAGAATCTTTCAAACAGAGGTGATCAAATACCAGCTACTACCAGGTCAGGTGAAAATGTTATAGGGGATAGATTGCAATTTCAACACAGAGAATACACATCCTATGAAGTTTTGGAATATATGTGATCTATAGAATTCAGTGCTTTTTATTTCTACTCTCCTTTAAACTAACATCAGTTGATTTCAAAGGAAGAGCATGGTAGGGTTGGGGGAGGAATCAATGTCAGGTGTTCCTGTAAAAAAAGAAGGTAGCTATGAGGCAGATAAAAAGTCAGTTGATCTTCTGCACATATTGACCTTGATGAGCATGGCCTTCCCATGGCAGGATGCTTTCAGGGTGACATGGCTCACCTTCTGTCTAATCACAAGTGATAAAGTCTGAATCTACCTGGAAAATGCTGGCAAAGGAATATTTGGTCACTTTATTAGAACAAACATAGAACAAATGTCCCTTGACCTTCTTTAGGCAACTTTTTTTCCTGTTTCTCCATTTCCAGGTGACTAATGAGAAAGATGAATGCAAAGGACTCAATGTAGAGCTGGAAACAGATCTTGCCCATGTCTTACTGCACCACCAGCCATGTAGGGCTGCTCCCCTCTGTTGGGATTCCACTTTCCTAGTTCAGCAAGCTTGTGCCCCACCAACCAGCTCTCTGCTGGGGGAGCCAGAAGGACAAGAGAGGCCACAGAACTGTTTGCAGCAGATGTTTTCAGTTAATCATCAGGATGCTGCTTTGAAGCAGTGTTTTTAGCACATGGGCTTTAGTTAATCGCAGGGTGTGTGCCACAGGGCCCAGTGCATGAGACAGGCAGGTTAACAGGAAAAGGTTAAGATATAAGAGGCAATTCAATATTTTTGTAGATTTCAGAAAAGACTGCTACCCTCAAACCAACATCACCTCAGTGGTATATGGTTGAGTAAAGCAAATTCCTGATCCACTTTTCTAAATTCATGCAGTCTGGGCAGCTCAGAGAAGAAGTAAGATTTTCATATCTTTGTTTCAGCTTGCTAAGGTTTTGTCAGAAAGATTTGTCTTTAAATACGTATTTGTGATAATTTCCATTCTGACCCCTACTTCAGACAGCTCAGATATCCATTCTGTGTCCCCCTCCGCGCAAGGCAGCTGGGCATCCCCTTCCAGGAACGACTTACATTGGGCAGCACATTAGGAATTGCATGTCAGTGGGCTGACACAACTTATGCAGGCAGCTGCAATCTGGAGATTTGCACTTACTGAAGAAACTGAGAGCTGTTTCACCTGACTTTCCCAAGATGTGGCCATTACCATCTCCTAGCAATCCTCTTAGGCACAGAAGTGCTAAGAGCAGACATCCGAGTTCTTTGTTTTTCTGTCGATCTAAGGAAACTCTTACTAGTTTTTCACCCAATGAAGGCGTATGTAGCAGCTTTGCATGCAAAAGGCAATTGCTGGCAGGATAAAGGACTTTAGTTGGGTATTGATTTTAAGTCAAGGAATTTTCTCTGGCTGAGAAATCGTAGGATTTTCTGAATACAATAATATATAAGGAATGGCATCAAGAATGTTGTCAGAATTCCTTTTCATTAAATGTGATCCCTTTCGCAGGGTTGTATTTTGTTTGGTTTTTTCCCCACTAAGAAAGCAAAGGCATGGAGCATAGAGGTGGCAAAGGAAGGGAAACTTGCATTTTCTTGAAAACATACCACCTGCTAGCAGTATCAAATTGAAGACTTTTGCCTTTTTATGTTCCTGAACCATGAAAATAATTTGCAAAATGCTCTTGAATATTGGTCTGTCAATGCCTATATCTGTGTGCTTCCCTGTTTGTTTTTAGGTATTTTAAAATACTGGTTTATGTTAGTTCTTTGTCTGCCCTCAGGGATCTTTACTCAGCTGAGCTTGTCAAAATGTCTCCTACAGATTTTCCAATTTCTGTCTCCATTTCCATTAGCACTTTTGGATGAGTGTCACTTGGAGTTGGTGCCTTGTCAATTGGAATGATCTCTGACCTTTTAATAACCACATTGGACTGCACTGGAGACATGCCATATAGGGGAGTCAGTTGATACTCACTTTACATCTGCCTGCCACTTTCATTTAGGGACAGAGGTATTGATACAGCCCCTGGGAAATTTGGGGAAAAGAAATACTTCTGATAAAGTTAACAGACAATTTGATGTCACTACTGATGTATACAGATGTAGCCAAAAGAGGAGATGTGTGGATGAATTAATTAGAAAATGGTTCTCCTTGTGACTACCCAAGGGTATCTCTATGTGCTCAGCATATAGAAACATCAATCCACAGGAGCCACATTTCCTTATTAGTAAATCAACACTTTTGGCACTAAAATTCTGTCATTGGAGAAACCTGTCTGAAGAGATCAGCAAGGTGAATGACACAATGCAGCATCTCTCCTGAGACTGAGCAGCAGGGACAGATAAGTAATTTATTCTCCACTCAGCACCTGCAGGCTGATGGGCTGCTGCCCAATTTCTAAAGCCATTGCTGTTAAAAAGCCAACACTTGCCAACAATTATTATATAATGCCTCCTAAACTACTTCATGTCTTTCTCTTTCCATGTGTCTGCCTACATTAGCACATGGATATGTTCCCTCCCTTTCTGATGTGCTGCCTAAATGTAAAGTGCAGCCTGATTTTGTTGGTTTTCTAAGTGTTGATGGAGTATACCAGGTGGTGATTACCATTTTTAAGATACAGACTTAGCAATGCCTAGCAAAAGCTGACTTTAAAAACTCTCTGTATAAAGCATTGCAGTTGATCTCTCACCCCTGATATTCCATACTCGTTTCCTAGTGAGGGTAACTTAATTTCTAAAATTAACAAATTGTGATAAATGCTACAGAGTTTCAGTCCTGCCCCAATAACATATATTTCGTTTTTACAAAATAGGAGAAAAATAAAAAGTATTTTATAAAAGTTCCATTTCACTAATGTTCTACCCTGAGGCATTTAGCATAAGTTAGCAAACCTGTGTTCCCATACTTGTCCAACACAGATGCATCAAGGAAAGCTAAAAAGGTGTCAGGTGGCATCTGATCATCCAAAATTGCAGATTACCTATCATGTTAGAGTCTTTCAGCTATATTCCTCACACGGAGAATCAGGTGGAAGTCCTTAGTCAAACTCCACCCTAAAGTCAAGCAGGTCCTTTTGCACTTCAGCAGCCTTTTCTGCTGTGAAACCTTGGGGAAATTATTGAGCAACACACAACAGCATGGGCTGAGTTATCTACAAATTCATTTCAGTGTGTTTTTGTGCATCTGTGTGCGTTTTGTGACAATATGAAATACGGAGAACTGTTTGATTCCCTTTCTTACATTGCAGGTAAGTCCATCCATTGTGTTTTCTTTTACCTCCCCTTTCCCAAGAGAGGGTTAAGATGTGCATTTTAGCTTTACGCTTTCCTCTGATGTTTCCTTGGTCTCTTCTGACCTCTCTGTTTAGGGAAGAGATGTGCTACAATGCAACATCGATCAGAGCCATTAACACTTGTCATACTTTGAGATGCACTAAAAGGTTTAGGAAAACATGGATATCTCGGGGCTGGAGATGGTCCCCAGGCAGTCACCTTGAAGAAGAGCTGTTCATTTGCATAACTGGTTTGAAACACAGAGTGTTAAAAATGTTTGAGGCTCTTGGGGCAAAGATCATTTGTGGGTACCATTGTGTGGATTTTTTGTTGGATTTCTCAGTGGAAAAAGGGTTGGAGGAAGCATTTAAGAAAGAAAATGCCAGCAAAAAGCTTATTTTTCATTAAAACTGTTTAAAAAATATTTTTATGTGTCTTTGTTTTTAAGAAATCTTACCAGATGTTAATATGACTTCTAGTTTATACAGATGTTCCTGCCATCCACAACAATGGGTGATAGTGACTAATTGGTGCAGTGTGGCTCTGCTTTCCCTTTGGGCAATTGAGCTGATGTTTGTAGGAATTGGGTGAATGGGAGAGGATCAAGGGTTATTTCTGTGCTCCTTTCCAGTGGACTGGCATCTTTGCTTTGGCAGATTGTGTCCCTAGAGACACTCTTCTAAACTAACCTTGTTGAAAGGAGAAAAGAGATACTAAGGCAGATTTTTTACTTCAGTGGAATAGTGGGTTTGGGTGTCTGAGAAATCACAGATCAGACATTCCCTCTTAGTCTTTTTTGAAGTGTTTATCTTTGCACTTGAAGTGGATTTATTCCACATGGTTCCCTTGACTTCTGAAAGGTTATTCTTGGCTGATGGCAGAGTGCTTGAACAAAGTGCCTGGCTCACATTACATATGTGGGGCAGGAGTGCTGAACAGTCAGTTGGTAGTACAGAGTTATTTATAGTTGAAATTTGACATTGTTATGGTTGTATTTCACAAAGCAAATAGACATAGCTACTGAGCACAATATGCTGTGGCAGCTCTGCATAAAGGAATAGGTAAAATATTACTGAGCCCCTGAATAGAGAGAACTTGTACAGCTGAATTAAGTTTAGAGGAGCAAATAAGATTTTCAAGGCATGCAGAAGCTTTACTTTTCATTCATTTTTGTTATAGATGAGTAATGCAATGTTTGGCTCTCACAATTAAAGGATGAATACTGTGTGTAAGTTAGGACAAATTTTGTAGATGTATAATTATGTTATTGCAATATATCCTCTCACAGTCCTCTTCCCCCTCCCCCTTGTGGGAGATGGCTTGGGGAGTTGGGATGTTTGGGGAGGGCCAGCTTGGTACTATACCTCACCTCCACTCAAGATGTAACAAAAAGTCTCCACCAATGGATGGCAGAGAAGGAATTGACCCACAAGAGTTTAGGAGAGCCTAGGGGTATAAAGGGCAGAACATCCACTCTGTGAGCGAGCATGTGGCTGCCAGCCTTGGGGACTCACGGCGCTGCTTTTTCTCCTTATTCAGTTGTATTTTTATTCAGGTTTTATAAACCTTTAAAATTCTAAAAGTGAGCGGTTTTTTCTCACAATTTTGATGCAATATGTATCCAAATCCCTCTGAGTAGCTCAACCTCATTTCTAAAACGTGTCCTCCCACTGACTTGAAAGAAATATCTATGTGAGAAGATGGGGTTGGCTCTAGGTTAGTCTCAAAGAAACTGGGAAACTGTGCCATGCAGCACAGAAATTGTTGTAAACTACAGTAAATAATAGATGATTTATATGATGGAGGGCTATCTAGGCATAGATAAAAGGAGGCTTATTGTATTTTTATGGATGAAAAGAAACTGTGCTGCTTCCTTCTCCTTCTCTCCCCCCCAGTTTTATAGTGCTCAGTTTCTAAAGAGGAGAAGGACTTTTAAAGCAAGGCTCTTATTGTCCGAGATTGGTCATTTATTCTGAGTCTTCCACAGGATTCAGTATTGCCCATGTTACTTTAAAATGCCTTTACTGAGGTAACAATTTAATGTCAATTAATGTCTCAGGGAGAAAATTTTGATTTTTAATATTTTTTCCAACACTGATAATCAACAGATATCTCAAAAGGGTTTCATGCTATTGGGCCTGGACAACCTGTAGTTTTAGAGAATTAGTTGTAATATTTATAAGTGAAATTAATATTCTACATCATGAATATTAAACCCTAGCTGAAGCATATGAGTGTAATTAAACAGTGAGGGGAGTTTGGCATGTGTCTGCAGCTGAAGCTGTTTCTTAGAAAGACTTACACTTCAAATCTATCTTTATTAAGGCCTTGTCCAAATGATAAATATATTGTACCTGCTTGGTATCTGCCACTTGGAAATAAATCACTTTAGGATTGATTTGCTAACGGCTTTCTTTGCTCTGTGTCCTGCTGCACGGGAGGACACGCTGGAGCTCTCACAGAAGCACAAAAATAACTGGAGCTGCTGAGAGAAGGAAGCCAACAACAGCGTGACAAAGCACTGCATGTTCACTGGCACAGATGTCATCATGACTGTCATGATTTTAAACTTGTGGAAATGCACACATTACAGGAATTTTGCATAAGTCTTCTGATAGTCTCATTTCGAGCTTGTTCTGCTTCAGCGCAGAGATGGAATATGGATGTGTACAGCTCCACTTCTCTTCTTCCCACTTCCTAAATTATAAAATGGCATGTGTGGAACAGCCCAGTTCTTAGTCACTGGGCTATAAACCAGGTTAACCTGAAACCTGGATTGCTTGCTGATTTTGGGGGCAGCTCAGACAAAAGGTTTTGCACTAGGAGGCTATTCAAGACAGGACTACTACTACAGGGATGAAGTAAAATCCAAAATATTAAAGCTTCTAAATGTTAGAAGCTATATTATTTGCTCCTAAATTCTGATTTGTTTCTATTGCTGTGTCTCACCTAATCTCTGTGCAGAGAGATGCAGTGTGAGAGCCTTGGAGGGGAAATGATTGTGCAGCAGCTGAGGCCCAGACAGTGCTGGGCAGCAGCAGGAACAACCATTTCTTCTCCAGCCTGCTACAAAGCCACCCTCTCTGGCAGTTCTAGTCAGACCCTGAGCTGGGACCTACAGCAGCCTCTGTGTCAGTGTCTTCCACCCAGCTCCTTATGAGGATTTTCATTTTCTTTTGAGAGAGAGCAGCAGGACTGCATTGCTCTGTCAGCATAAATATAGTCAAAGTGCTTTGAAAGGAAAGTAGGACCCATTGCTAGGACCCCACAGTTCTTACTGGCATTAGCCTAAGTGTGCTTAAATTATCACATGGGAAAGCATGTGTTTCTTTCTAATTTCATTAAGTATTGGTTCCTGTAATAGATGCCTCCCTTAAAGGCAGCAGCAAAATCAATAATAATGATTGTTACAATGGATTGTGGGTGTGTATGCATTTTCCAAACTTTTACAGGTTCCTGTTTTCCTTTGCTGATTTGCATATCCTGAAGGCTGCCTCGCAGCCGGGCCATTGTCTCTGCGGGGGGACCTGATGTGTTCTCAGTTTGGCAGCACTTTCCATCACATTGTCCCTCCAGTCTTGGCTGCTGCCAGGAGCTCTGCACGTCTGAGCTGCCTCTTCTGAAAAAACATTTACAAAGAACAGCTGACGTTTCACGCCAAGATCTGGAAGTGATTCTGCCCAGTGGCTGTTTTACCCAAGAATCTGATGGCTTTTTCCTGGATAATTCTCTTCTAACTGCTCTTGATTACAAAGAAGAGGCTGAGGAGCAAAGAGAGTAGAAAAATTTGTTCATTAAAAAGAAAAAAAAAGAAAACAAAACGAAACCCCACCCCTTTGATCTGTTAGCTCAGGTTTTTAACCTCCCAAGGCAGGAGCAGTCCTGGGGCTGAGCTGGGCTGTGCCAGGGCTGTGGAACTCTGCTGAGGGCACAGTGCTGGCAGCATCCCTGACAGGAGACGGCTCCTTTGCAAACTCACTTCCCCAAATAAAAGAGAAGAGCTGTTGTTGCTCTCATGTAGGAGAAGGGCATGGCAAAAAGGGTCCCAGTTATTATTTTTCTTTTCTGAGATCCTAGAAACTTATGGTTGAAAACAATCCGTGGTTTTCTAACAGTGTGGTTATGTGAGCTGCTCAGGTGCTTCTCAAACTGTCCCCAGCCCTCCTCTGGCTGCCAGTTGTTTCCAGCACTGCTCAGCCAGCCTTTCCCAACCTGGTTCAATCTGCAGCTGGATAAATGAACTAAATGGGCCACATGTGATAGGTGTACAGGGATAAATGGAAGGAAGAGGGGGTCCATTCCTTCTGGCTGCAGTGGAGTCTTAGATTGAGACCCACACTGTGGACACCTCAAAGCAGCTACTATCACCATGGGGTTCTCTGCTCATTCCTTGGCCAGTCCCAACACATCTCTCATATTGAGACAGTTTTCTGACTTTCTCTTTTTTCTCTGGCATCAATTTCTGCCTAAATTGATGATAATTAGGTACCAGCATATATACAGTGCCCTCCAGTATGGCGTGAGTAATTCCTGTATGGATTTAATTAATTAAGCCAAGTGCAAATGTGTAAATTCTGTATTTGTAAAAGTAAAGTGCTGGATTCCATTTTCAGAAAAGTTTTGTTCTCTGAAACTGTTAATGTATTTTCTCTGCTATCGCACTTTAAATGAACTCATGAGTTAAGAAGAGTGTCAGAGAATAAATTATCATACAGCTGGTAGGAGTGAGATAAATAAAAGAATATACATACAAAATAAATTGATGATGTGCCTGTGTGTGCATGCAGAAGAACCAGTCCTTGATGATGAAAGGCTATTAACTAGCTTAATGTAATTAACTGTTTTAGTGCTACTTCGGGAAGAGAGGTTTGTAGTTCTTTTTTTGAAATCAAGTGTCACAAACATGTGCAGTGTGAAATAACAGCTCTTTTGCACTTCAAAGATACACAAAAGAAGAAGGTGGGGACAGAAGGTTATTTCAGAAAGGAAAGAGAAGGGTTATTTCAGTCCCTTATTTTTTTTTCCCTCCAAAAAAGAGATCTCTCGATCTCTCAGCTAAAAAAAAATTGCCAGTGAAACAGAGAATTTGAAACTGAATTTGGTGCCCTGAACATCATCTTGCAATAATCTCCAGGCCAGTGGGAAGGTCCCTGTGTGTGTGTCGTCCTAGGGTCAGTCAATAACCATCCAATATAAAGAGCACATTTCATCCTGAGATGAAGGCAGAAAAAAATCTAAGGTCAGCTCATGATTATTATCCCAGTGATTCATGGCATATATGGAGTTTGTGGAATCTGCTGCTTGAAGTCAAAGGAGGGTTGTTAGGAAGCCTGTGAATTGGTGTGAAGCTGCTTGGCTGTCTCCCCTGTCCGGCTGGTTGTCAGTGAAGACTGCACATGATGGGAGGTGCTGCGGTGGCTCTGAACCCTGGGCAGTGCCCTGGCTCTGCAGACACCTCTGGCCCTTCTTGTTTCAGTGACTGGGTGTGTCTACACCTTCTGATAATAAGATTTGCAATTCAAGAAAACGTGTTTTAGATTAATCAGCCCTGGTTTTTGCTGAAGAAAATGAAGTGTATGGGATGATGGTGAGTGTTTGCCTGCATGCCTGAAAGCTGTCACACACACAGCTCCATGGTGACACAGGGACTGCGTTCCTGAGATGAGTAAGATCCTATAAGCTCCTGAGCAGAGGAGGAGCAAACAAGCTGGTGCTCCAGCGTGAGAAACTTCTTTAGCTGGACCCACTCTGACTCCATCTGCACCCAGGGAGCAGCCAGGCCACTTGAGTCCTCGCTGCAGCCATTCCTGCCTCCTCCCTAATTTACTTTTCCTGTGAAATTGCCCCCTAAAACACACAGCTCTAGTGGCTAAGATGATGCATTGAGGCAGTGATGTTTTGTTCCTTGTGCTTTTTCTGAGGATCCCTGTATGTTCTGTGATGATGTAGGAGGTTCCCTTCCTCTGCTGGTTGCTGGCTGCTGTCTCTGAGCTGCTCTTTGCTGATTCCCTCTTCATGTGAAGGGATTAGAGCTGGGTCTGCAATGACTCCAGCTAAAATGAACACCTAAATAATATAGGGTGGGTTTTTTTTTTATCCTTTTAATCTTTTATTCTTCTAAGTTCAGTGCTCCAGTTGCAGCAGAACCTCCCATGACAAAGAGGCAGATTGGCAGATCTGGGCCCCTGCTTCCAGAGGAGGGCAAATCCTGCTCACCCCTTCTGCTCTTCCTTCCCCATGAATCACTGTCTGTCTCTGAGCAATGGTAGCAAGTGGGTCTATTCAGTCATGGGGCTTTCTGTTTCTTTCAGAAATCTGTATCACCATGGAATGCTTCTCTGGGGTTCCTAGGCTTTGTGAGGGGGCAGGAGATGTGAGTTTGGCTTATCTGCCGAACACTGAAACCAAATCTGCCCCTCATCAACGAAATAAGTGTGCCAATCCAGACTGTTTAAGCCATGGTACAATGCAGGTGGAGATCTAAGATTCTGGTTACAGAAAAAGGGAATAGGAGGAAGAGCATTCTTGCCAGAAAAACTGAAATTACTATGCCCTTTTGCCTTTCACACACCCACCCACAGGAATCTAGCCCCAGATCCTTATGTGCCTTTTCTTTTAATCCAGAAAATGTGCATGTACATATAATTTAAATGGTGAAGTTTAATAAATAGATGCTTGAAAGTAGTTCCAGATTCTCTGCTGAAAAGCACTACAGAAATGAAAAGCATTATTGTTATTAGTCAGTGTCATTCTTGGTGAGAGCTCTAAGCCCTGCATTGAGCTGAGATTTTCTACTGAACAAAGCACTGATCTTATCTTTTCTCCTACCAGCTATCTTGGTCTGGAAATTCTTGTGTAAGGAAAGGATGGACTCAGGATTTAACAGGATTTAAATTTAAATGGTCTTTAAATTTAGCTTGAGACTTATTTCCTAACTAGCTCCTTGTGGTTAATTTCCAGGTTAACACGTTTCTGTGAATATACTTCTTGTATCATTTAAATTTCCTCTTGTTCTTTATCTTTAATTCCTTAAGAGTGAATGATTTATTTCACTGATATTTGCTCCTGTCACTTTTCTTTCCAAAGCTCTTAAAAAAAAGTTGTGCAGAAGGGCACAAAATCTATATATAGACAAAAAAAAGCACTGGTCATTGGCTACAAGGTGATGCTATTGTCAGTGAATGTGAATAATTTTTTTCTTTTATGTAAAGGTCTGATCTTTCTTCCCCCATCTAAGATAAAACAGTCTGTCTATCCTATAAATGCACAGTGAAGTGTAATTTCACATCAAATCTTTGTCCTGTGGTCCAGTAATGTGATGTTCACCTAAAGGATAAGAGAGCTTGACAAGTTTCAGCTCACCGGAATGGTAATGTTCATCACTGCCCGAATCTGAGCCTCCTTTCTGGTTTGCTTTCTGGGGAAGCACACCTCAGAGACTGAATATGTAGAGGACAGGCTGTTGAGAGATGTTATTACAAAGAACTGGGGAAAAAGAGCTATCCTCTGAGGGATGGGGCATTTTCAGCCTCTTTCTCCTGTTTGCTATTAGAAAATCATTTGAGACCTAGGACTCTATAAAAAACACTAAAGTAATCTGATTCTTGGGCTGTTTGATTGAGATTTTTTTTATTTGTTAGAAGGTCTTTTTTTGGATTAAAAGGCCTTTACCAGTGTATGTGATTTGTATTTTCTCTTGAGCTGTGGAGAACTGTAGTGGTGGTGTTAATCAGTTTGTTCTATTCTAGCAGGTTTGTTAATACGCCTGCCACACTTTTTATACTTGCTTTTTCTAATGTATAGACCAAACACCTAAAAAAATTTTCACTCTGAAAATTTGTATGAATTGCTCTTATTGACCTTCTTACAGTTAGACAGAATTTAATTAGGTCTCCTACACAAAAACTTATAAAAGGAGAAAAGGTCAATATCATTCATGGCTATTTTTGTTTATATCACTCTGGGTCAAGGACACTCAAATGTTTCCAACACCTTATTGATAATTTATGAGCCATTTGTTTTAAAATCTGCCACAGATTGTGGATCTCTTTTCCTGGGGGTCTGCAAGGGCAGTAATTATCCATTTTATGTTTAGATCAAGATGCAACATGTTCTGACAATGGTGGTCCTAGAACGATGTGCTGCTCATTAAAGCTCAAACTGGCTTATAGAAGTCAGCAGGGTTCTGCTTATGATGGCTTCCAAAGGTAATGGGCTGAATCTTCCATACATTGCAAAAGTTTATTAGCTTCAGTGAAGCTGTTTGTATTGGCTGGGGATCTGATGTTTACCCTATGTCTCATTTACTGCATAACATTTAAGTATTGTAAAAAACCACCACCAAACCACCAAAAAAAAAAAAAAAAAAAAAAGCTGTACATTTGAAAGCTATTTCATTGGACATCTGTCATCTGTGCAGTGCAGGTGTAAAACCTATGGTGAGCATGTTTTTTCAGAACACTTTAGAGATGTTCACTCACTAATTCTCCTTAGAGAGGGAAAAGCAGAATTTGACTTATTGCCTATAATTCCTGAAAATGCACGAAGGCTTCTGAGCAAAGGCCTGTCTATAAATTAAACAATGATACTAATGCATGTGGAGCCCTGTAGGCAGGATGTGACTGAGGGATCTGTCTGATGTGCTCACAACACACGAACCTTTGGTCCTTGCCAGTCATTAGGAGCAGCATTTAAAACAATCACATAGCAGGATTGCCACAAAGGTTTATAATAATGATTAGGAAGCACATAATTAAAGCCACTCCCAAACTGGAAAAGCATTCTCAGCAGACTTCAGAAACTCTGAAATGCTTGTTTATTCAATAATTATGGAGCATAATTATGGTAATGAGGTTAGCTCAGATTTACATGTTAGCAATGCATTTTAATGATCTGATTATACAAAAGTGAGATACAATAGATTAAATTTTATATGGGAATTTTTTTACCAGACCAGAATCATAAGACAACTCCCCTCCTATCCCCAAATAGATTTATAAGAGCTCAGGGAATTACCATGTAATAAATCTGTGGTTGTAATGAAATAACTAGAGCAGAAAAAACTTTAAACCATTGTATGAACAGAAATCCCCAGCTGCATAACTACTGCTGAGTGACATTAAAGAATGTAGTTTTCTTTTTCTTCAAACTATTTTTAAAAATATCACCAAATGGGCTACAGAGTCCTTGGAGACAATTTTGCGAAGAAGAGTCACTGCCTTTGTTTTTGAACACTGAAGTTAGCAAGTCTAGATAAAGAAATGACCTTCCTGTTTTCTCACCCAGCTCTCATCTTTTCTTTCATCTGTCTCATCCTTTCTTCCTTTCATCCAGTTTTTGCTTCTCTTGCTTTCATTCAGTGGTGTTCTCTCAAAAAGCCCTGTTATGTTTTCTACCAATAACATTTGTATTTCTATGGTTAGTATTTCCTTCATGTATGGCTTCTTTGTTTTCTTAGGCACTGTAAAGCTTTCAAATCTTATTTTAAATTAACAATTTAGTTCCTTTAATCTTCGTTTTGGTAATGCAATATTGTCTTTGACTCATTAAATGCCGTCCTTTTTTTGCTCTATGAAGTTAGTGGTTTATTTTGTGCAGTATTGCAGCAAATTGGATGATCCTTAAGGCAGGGAAATCAAAGCAAGGCTGCATGTGATGCACTAACTGGCAAAGGGGAATAACTGAAACATTCTGGTTTTATTTGAGCAGCTTTTTTATTTTTTTGGGTAAATAATGACAAGATTAGGCGGAGTAATGTGAATAATAGTGAAATTGTGAGATTTAAGCAATACTGAGAATGCTTAGACTGAGACAGTGATGCTGTTTGTCCATGAGGCAGTGTGATTCGTGCTGGTTTTGTCATTGGGATTCAGTCTAGGCACCAGTTTAGCTCTGCTGGAGATACCCTCTGCTCCAGCCTGTCACTCTGGGTCCAAGGGCTACCAAAGCACAGGGGTTCCTGCAGGGAGCAGAAACTGCTGAGAGGACAGGGATGGGAAAGTCTGGCACAGTAAGAAATTGCACCTTTGGGAAAAATAAGACTGGTTTGCTGTCAGCTCTGAGTAGCATCCTGGGACACCCAGCTCTGCCCAGAGATTGTCCCAGAGCTGTTACAAACTCCAGCTTGCATTCTCCACCATCAAATTCCAGCCTGAACCAGTGCATCCAAGACTGCTGGCCCTGAATTTAAGTGCCAACTCTGAAAACTTCAATCCTTAAGTACAATTTTGTATTTTACTCAAGGCAAACAATGTTTTTCTGAAATTCGGGGGGCCTTCACTTAATGTAGGCTGACTGCTGGGATGAAGAACCAGCAAACACCTTGGATTAGGGGGAAGACAAGGAATTTTGCCCAGGTTTGGGTTAATATTAAGTATCTACGTGGCCAGTGCTCATTCTTTCATGTTACAAATGGGTACAAAGAAAGTGTTCATTACTCTTGCTTGAATCCATACAGTTCTAAGCACACAACCTAAACTGCTATTTTATGCACATCTTTAAAATTTCATGAGAAAGCAGATTCCCTAGAGGCTGCATTTCCAAGCTCACCTTAGCCAAACCCTCTTTGCATTATTTTTCAGATAGTCTTTGAGGTAGCATTGGCAAGATTGTTATTTGTTCTTTTAGACACCAGCTTTTGAAAATCTATTCTGAAATCTGTAGTCAAGAAAACTTAAGCTGTAGTGTTAAATATAATATTTTTGTCATCTCTTTTTGGTTGTTTACATTTCCTTGCAGCATGGGTCATTTCATTGTTGTGTATCAGGACATGAGGGATAGACTTTGCCACATCTTCTGTTGTCTTTTCCTGGAGAAGGAAATAGAAACTTGCACTCTCTTTGTCTTTATTTATGTGCAGGCATTTCATAGCAATCCTAACCACGCTGCTTGTGGGGATTGTTTGCCTTGTTTTAGGGTTTGCTTGCTGTTTGCTGTGAGCCAGGGAAGAAGATTGAATTGTGCTGTTTACACTGCTCTCTGACAGTGCTAGACAAGGGCATCTCTCCATGCAAGGCACAGTATTTGACTGACATATTTTTGCAGGGGACTCTATTAAATAAGTATCTGCTTCAACTCTTAGGAGCAGCATTTGTGAGAACTAAATCAGCTCTGTCCCAAAGACCTGTTGTCTTTCATGTGTTTATCTTTCATATTTTACTTCTGTGATAATAGCCTCATAAGTTTCCACATGAACATCTCTTCCTTTCCTCAGTATTTAAAGTGTTTAAATATTGACTAACTATGGATTTAACACTGGATGTTGTCTTTGATAAAACTGGATGAGAAATACAATTTGCATTTAAAGTTTTCTGCTTACAACTAAAATCAGTAGGAGATGAGTCACAAAAGTGCAAAGGTGGCAATGTTTGTGAAGAGTGAGCTCTTTATCATCCTTCTCCGCAGTTTCTTGCAGGAACATCTCTGGTGGTTGTCCAAGCAGGTTCATTGTCACACATTCAATACAGCCAGTCCTTTTAACAAAAGAAGATATGCTTCTTTAACTCTCTAATTAAAGCTGAGACTTCAAAACATTATATATTGTCTGGCTTCAACTATCTTCTAAAAGAAGAAGAATAATCCTTCCTTTAGAGGAAAAAGGTCTCAGTGCTATACCTCATGGATTTTGAAATCAGCACATGAGCATTGTGAGTTGCCTTAATCTGATGGATGTTCAGAGCTTCCACACAGACACGTCACCCAGGACATTATTGCCTGAGGCTTGGAAAAGAGAAGCTGCAAGTCCCTGCCAGCCACACTATAGACATACTGATACCTCTCTGAAATATATTCTTACTGTCCAAATACTAACTTTAAAGGTTCATGTAAAAGTCAAGCAATAAAAATGTCTCCACACCAGGCTGAGGATAGTCATATCCTCTCTTTTTGAAGTCAAATAAAAATGATCCTGCTCATTTAAAAATTTCCCTGCTGTGTTGCCCTAGCCAGTCTTTCTTATCCTATGACTCTAACTGTGCTCATTGTTCTGGTCCATCATTGCCATATTGAGAGGAGACCTTTCTTTATTTTTTTCCTCTTTTTTTTCTTTTTATTTTTTTTCCCCTCCCCTGCCTGCATGATATGCCTAGGAATGCTCTGTTACATGATTTCCTTTCAAGCCATCCTTGTTGATCTTTTCAGCTTTCAGATCCTTCTTCCCAAGATGGATATGGTTAGAAGGAAGGTGTTTAGGATTCTATCCATGAAAAGTAATTGAGCTTTGAGGTCTTTCATCTGTCCATGAACTTCTGAGTTTGTATGGGTTCAGTGTTAGCCCTGCTGCTTTTGAGTGAGGCTGGTTAACTGTAATTGGCAGTGAAACATTTTTGTAATCTTTTTGGTGCAAAAGATGCCAGACAAGCAATAAATTACGCCATGTTCTGCTTTATGAAACACGGAAAAAAGATGATGAAAGTAAAGCAACTCTATAAATCCACCTTCTCTAAATCCAAAGCATGTGATTTCTTGCAAGGTGACTGGTGAAACTCCTGTGCCAAGTAGAGTTATTTTTAGGGGGAATAGTCTCACAACAGCTCAAATATGTATGACAAATCTATCCAAACACATACATGCATGCATATCTAATATATATAACTTCAATTTAGCACTTCGCTTCCCAGAAGCTGTTATACTTTACTCCTCCCGAGGTTTTAGGTACTGCCCAAAGGGTGTGTCAGAGGAGAGGACGATTTCTGGAGGTGAAAATGAACTCAAGGGACTCGGCAGCCATGAGAGGAACGAGGCCACTTCTCAGGCTGCAGCTTCAGTCCCCAGGAGAACCATGTCCCCCAGAACTGTGGGCTCCCTGCAGGGCACTGGCCCCAGCATGCTCTCATGGGGGCTGCTCAGCCTCCTGAGCAGTTTCTCTTCTTGTAAATCCAGACTGAAAAGATTTTCTTTCACTCTGTATAATGAACCTGAATTTGCTCAGAATTATAGTCAATACAGTCTATGGTGAGGGTTCCCAGCAACTGTGGGGCTGCAGTGTCAGGTAATTCTGGAATGTGCTCTGATCTGCTGGGTCAGAGGCAAAGCCAGCAGATAAATCACATTCCAGTCATACCTGGCCTGGTGGTGCCCCTTGTGTCAGGCTGACACTAGAATGACACTTGATTTAGAAATTAAATTGCAGATTTACACAAATTCATTGTACAAAAGAAATGGAACAATGAAGTCATGTCTGAGTTACCAGGAAGGGACTTGTGGGGCTCTCCAAAACCAGGGGTATCAAGCACCCAGTGCCTCAGGGCTGCTGTGCTGGTCCCAGCCTCAACAGACTGTGAATGGACTTGGTTTTCCAGCCAAAGGTGGGGTGACAGGAGGGCCTCATGGACACACAGTGTTGAAAATCAGGACCACCCGTTTTGCTGGGTTTAAATGAATGAAAATAAATTCACCAACTCCGCCTCCTTAATATAAATACAATTTTTTACCAGTGGGTTTCTGCTACTTCCAATTCAGGTGTGTGATTTATCTGTCCCTTGTGCCTAGGGACAGGGACTATCTCACCCCCCTTCCAGGATTGCATCCAGTGACAGTCTTGGAGCCAGTGATTGACCTGGCTGAGCTGCCTAGTTTTGAGTTGTTTTTATTTTTTTTCTTCTCGAGGCCAGATTTCCTTTCCTCAGGACAGGTGGCTGTTGGGGGCAGGTGGGAGAGCCTTGCAGTGAGTTAGGAGGCAGGACCTGGCCAAGGGACACTGAGGCTTTCAGTCTGGCTCATATCATGCCATAACCTTGATAGGTGGGTGCTCATGGCTCCAGTGACTTCAGTAGGGCTGGGGATTGGCTCCAGCAGTTTGGTTGGGCCAGGAAGGAGGATGACTGGAAATTTCCTTGGTGAAAAGCAATGAAATTGATAACATTGGACAATGATGGTGAGTAGCTCTTCCCACTCTGAAGTCTCTCACAGATGAGATTAAATAAACCCTGGCATTAGCAGACTGTCACTGCTACTGCACACTGGTATCTCTACTTACTGCAGAGGTGCAGGAGAGAAACAAAAATTCTTGCAGTATATCTGGGGAGTGAATCCAGACCCCCGTCCCCTTTCCCACTGTAACATTTAAGCCATTTCCACATTCAAATCCTGTCTTTTTTCTCACTTGCTGTAGGAAAGGTACAGAGTAATAAACAACTGCTGGGGATACACGAGTTTGTCATTATAAGTGTATTCCTAGAGGAGTGCTGTGCTGCCTCTTTATTCTTGATAAAAAACAGCTGGCCCACAGTGGTTGTAGTATCTAATCCTATGATTAAAACAGGATTTAAGTCCCCCAGTCCTAGTGGAGCATCTCATGCTGCCTCGTGTCCTGCTGTTGAAGGAGAGCACCTATGGCTCTGCTGTGCACAGCACACAAGCTGCTCACTGAGATCTTTTCCAGCAGCAGCTTTTGCTCCATAGGAAGGAGATTTCTCTTCCGTCAGTGCCTCAGAGCCTACTTTACTTTCCCTTCTGTTGACTTGGGTATGGCATAGGCAAAATAATTCCAGGAGCACAGCCTGGAAGGCACAGTAGGGCAAGCTGATTTGGGTAGTAACAGAGTGATCCTTAAGGTAGAAACTCAGAGGAAGAAATTTTAATCTTGATTAGCTGTTTTTTTGGGGGTTTTTTCCATTCTTCAGAAGATATCTATGAAGAGTGGGGCACTGGCAGTAAGTGATTTCATGAAGGGCAAAACAATGAAAGCCACTGCCCAGTGAGAAAAGAATGTTTGTTTGCTAAGTGGTTTGTGGCTTTTGAATGCTGGATTTTTAAATACTGTTACAGTAATAATGGGCAATTAGAGTAATAATAGCTGTATTACGTCTGGAAGCAAACATTCCTTAAATATAATTAGTCTTAAAATTCATATGCTGCTGCACAGAGACATTTTAACACTGTAAAACAGAAATAATTTTAACCAGCAGGATGCTCTGTAGTAAGCCAACACAACCTTTTCCTGCACTAATGTTAAATTTGTTGAACAACTGTTGTTCAGGATTTCGCAGGTACTTATGACTGATGTTCTTTCAATGTTTTACCCCCATCCTGTCGCAGCAGGGTCTTGCAGCCTCAGGACTGGGTCAGCTGGGAGCTGCATGGAACAAAGAAGGGACAGCTTGGGTGGGTTGTCCGAAAACAAGTAACTTTAATGGGTAAAATAACAAACAGCAAAAGGCAAACAGGCAGTCAACTCCAAAAGACATTGAATGGGCGTGTTCAGCTATATGTACATGGTAGAAGTGGGGGCATATAGGAAGGCATGGATCCATCCACAAACCAGGATTAGGATTGTGCAAAATAATGCGGCAAACAACAACCAGTCAGGGGAGGGAACTTGGGAACATTCTGGAAGCACAGCCTTGTATGGGCAGGCCTGTTAGCACATCCACTGCCACGGGTCCCTGCTTCTCTGACTGCAGCAGCTGCTGCCTGGGGTCTGTCAGCCCCTGGTTCCACCAGTGTCCCGGATAGAGGGTCCTGCAAGGAACAGCTCCTCCTGGAGTCTCAGGCAGTCTCAGCCACGAAGGCACACATGCAAACAGTGCCTGAAATTCAGGCAATCAGCTCTCAGAGTGATTTCAGCTTGGCTTGTGAGGTACCTGGGCTGGCACAGAGACTGGGACATGCTGTGTGGAGGTTCACAGAGTTCTTCATTGTCTGCTTCTGCGAAGGGGAGCCCAGGCACAGCGGCATTCCACTGAACTGGGTAACAGTGGGGATTTTTATAGGCATAGTATGGCTTGACAGAAGAACCAATGGTTTGAAGTTGAGGGAATGTGACCAATAGTTTTACAAGGAGATCAAGTGGGGTTCTTGAAGCGGGGAAAAGGGTTTCTAAGCCTAGTCACAGTGACTAACCAATTCTTATCTAGGGGATAGATCTCCAAACAGGTCTTGCAGGTCTTGCCCTGCTCCCTCCACATTTAACTTTGCTCACACTAAGTTTAACATTAGTCTCTCTGACTACAGGCCCAATTCCTATGGCCTTAAATTGGTGACTATCTCAGGCTGGCCAACTCCCACACCATCCCCACAGCAAATTCTGTTCACTCTCTTTAGCAGACATAGAATTGAGACCGGAGCCCAAGTTGAGAACAGGTGCTTAGTGAGGGTTGAGTGACCTATCCAAGCTTATGATCCTCAAAGTCTGCTTAGATGCCACTTAACCCTGAAGATGGTTGAAGTTTTATGGTTGATTGACTCATGTCTTTATTTTGTTTTCCAGCATAGACTTCTGCTGTGGCTCAGCACAGAACTGAGATAGTATATCCAGTTTGGTTCTGTGTGAAATGTGTCACCAAGATAGGTGTCCTTCTACTTGTGACTTCTTATGAGCTCTTGGAACATGAAAAGTCCACATTGAGTGAAAACTTCCTGTGGCAAAATCCATGTTGGCCTGGTCTTTCTTTCTGAGTATTGCACAACCAGTGTGGAGAAAAGTGAAGGATCTTAAGTCTGGCACCAAGACCTCTGGCATATGGTTGCAGTACCTGATTTTATCTACAAGTTCACTTGTGGCTCTATTTGTAAGGCACCTGCTTAGACACAAAAGAAAAGCCTTCATAATTGTAATGAACTTTCTGGGTCACTAACAAGGTGAGATAAACAGCAGATCTATTTGTTTTCTGCTTCTACATTGCAGTGCTTTGCTTCTTGTGAATTCTGGCTCCACAAATTTTGGTAGAACCCTGAAGGTAGGAGTGTCTGTGGAGAAAGTGTTTCAAGAGGGACTTGGTTTTTTTTAAGCCCCATCTTTAAAAAGGGTAGTGGTTTCTTATCTGTCATCTTGCAGTACCTGCAGGCCTTCAGCTGCCCTGTGTTACCAGGTAAAACTGAGGAATTGTGCAGAGGAGAGTGAAAAGAATGGTGACCCAGCAGGGCTTGAGGTAAGTGTGTCTTGCCCAGCAGCCTGGGAGCCCGTGGATCCGGGGTCCCATTGCTGCAGAACCAGGTCTCTGCCTGATGCCCAAATGCTGCCACTGTTAAAAAACCTGCAATGCCTCTTCAGTCAGGTGAGACACTGTTGGGGGCACATGTAGATAACCCTTACTGCACTTTGCTGCATCTCTTTGATGGATGATTTTTAGAGAATTTTCCATCTGCTTGAAGTAAAAGTTTAGTTAGACATTTAATCAGCTGTTACACATACAATTTAAGAATTTGGAAAATGCATATTTCTGCCAGTAGAATAAAGCATTCTGTGAGATAGATTGTGATATTATGTGCTTTGACATGTTTTGCTTCCTCAAATACCTGACAATATGGGAAAGTCTGGTATGTCTCAACAGAAAAGTTGGTAATACAGATTGCAAGAACAGTGTCACAAGCTGAGCTGCATGCCTGTGCTTCCTGGGAAAGGGTCTGGAGGAGGTGACATCCCACCACTGTAATGTCAACTCTTTCCCAGCCAGGCTTGCCCAGGAGGGCTGATTGCTTCTTTCTGTGAGCAAGGCAGAACAAAGCAGTTTCCCTGATTCTGTTCCTGTGGCTTTTCCTGAAATTAGTTGGAAATGGGTGGGTTGAAATTTCCAAATGAAAAAGTAATTGCAAATTGTGCAGAACAAGACACTTAAAGCTTTTCAGCCTTCATGCTCTTCCTTCTCACAAATATTTGGGTGAGGTGAGGGATATGCATGCCTAGTGAGTTATGGGGAGAAAGAAATTGGAGACTTGAACATGTTTCATTCCTTGGTTTGTTTAGACCCAGAATAACTCCAAATTTAATTCTCTGTGGGGTTTTTCCAAGGTGAAATTCTTTCCATGTATGTGACTTTTCCCCAGACACAAGCTCCATGCCATTTGAGTGTATGAATTTGGATAGCAATTGTTCCATCATTCTGGAGAGCCTCAGTGAGGACACTTAATGCCTTTGTTGAACAAAGAAATGTGCCCTGGGAGGAAGAGTGAGCCTCAGGTGCACGTGTTTGTTGTAAGCATTAGGATGCACAGTGACATTTCCAACATAATGCAAAAGCTACATTTTGGGGTAGAAAAAATGTATTGCTTGAGGTAATATGGTAGTGTGAGCAGTAAGATGACTTGTGTAGACATAGACTCAAGTGCACACCATGCTGAAAATCTGAGTGTTCTGCTCACTCTTCACCAGAGAGGTGTATTATGTCATTACTTGCTGATGTTTAATTTATCTGCACAACTTATATTGGGCTGCTTTGTTCTAACTCTGTTGCAATAAGGTCCATGAATGCATGAAATTGTTCCCTTACTCAGTTAAAAAGTTAATTTATCTTCTTCCTACATGCGTTTCTAGACTTTTTCTTCTTCCCCACTCTCTTGGGGCCAATATTGTTTGCTCCATTTGTATGCCACTGAAATACTTCGTTTTTTTTCTCTGATCTGAAAATGCAGAAGAAACAGTGAAAGAGATTTGCTGCAAAAGCTGTGCAAATATTCAAATAAATCAGTCAGCTTCCTTGGCAAATATACTCTTGGTATTATGCATTCCTTTTTACTAAAAGATAACAGCTGAAATGTTAAAATATACTCCTTTCTGTGACATTCTGAAAGACTTCAGAGAATGAGCCCAGTGGTGTTGACATGCAGTAGAGTAGTTATTTGAGAACACAGCCTTAAGAAAGGGCAGATCCTGGTGCTGCAACATGTTTTTGAGATAAGAAGGAAGCCCCATGTCTTTAGCAAACAGAGCCTGTGCTTAGTTTGAAGAAATGCCATGTGCATCTTCTTTAAGAAACCGCTAATTACCATTAGAAAATAAAGACGGGGACTGCTAATCAGCTGCCGCTCCACATTCCACAGCGTGTCTTGTTTGCAGCTCTTGGCATTATTCTTTCAGCTATTTTCAGTGTGTTTCATTAACAAAATTGTCTACTCTTTCAGTTTGTTTACTTGAATAAAAAATAGTTTTGACTTCCATTTTCTTTCATGAAGCCCTTGGGAAAACAGTTTATTTTGCAGTGATTTAAATAGTCACAATTAAATTGGGACTTGCATCTCTCTGTATTTTTGCTGTCAGTAGAGATTGGTGTGCCTCTTCTGCAGGGCAGAACTTGGCTCAAGTCTCATGAACAGAGAAGGGAAATTGCCTCAATGAATGGTTTATCTTTTGTTACCTCCACAGACTGAATTAAACCTATAAACCTGTATAGCCCCTGGTGAAAAAGACCTCAGAGAATGGCACAGTACCCCTGGTTACAGACTATTTAACAGCAGGGATGGTTTGCTTCTAATTTGTAAAATATTTTATTTATTTATTTTCCTTTTTTTCCCCCTTGCTTTAATGTTCTCCTCAATGCCTTATAAATGTTCTTATAAATATTTAGTTACTTACTGTCAAGGAACAATGCAAGGTGAAGAATAAACTGGTGGAGCAGAGGGGTGAGACACCAGGCCACTGGCTGCTTTGTGGCTGTGGGTGGCAGCCACAAAGTAGTCTTAGTTTTTTTTTTTTTCTTCAGCTTCCCAGTTACTAAAATGGAGAGGATTAATTTCTTCACACAGCATCTCTTAGTTTTCATTAAAAATGGTAGTATATGGCAGGTGTGGTTCCTCCTGCTTGGTTTGTGGGTTTTCAAAGACATTTATCAGAAAAATTACAGTATTTTTTTGTGACTCTTTGTGCTCAAGGATGGCAGTGCTTGAGCTGCACAGCCCAGCTGCAGAACAGGATTATAAGCAGTAGTGACCTTTTGTTGAACTATTTGTTGGACCATTCAGCTCCACCTGTGCAATGCAGGGAGCATTTCTCTTTCTGCACCAGTTACATGGCTCTGCATTTATGAATGACAGAGATAACTGACAAAAAGGTATCTTGCAAAGCAGGAAAGCACTGCTTAGCACAACAATGTTGTTGCTGCTTTCTCCTTTTCTTTCATTTGTCTCACAGTCTTGGAGACTTAAGTCACTGAGACTTAAATCAATGTTTCTGCTGTTGTACTTTTTGTTACTGTTTATAAAAAATCCATTATGGAGAATTCATGCTTTTGCCAGAAATCCTGCCTCTTACTGGCTGCCATAGAGAAGTGCTCTCTGATTGCTACAGCTTTTGATTTGGTTCAGTGATGATCAGTATTTGTGAAATTGGAACAAGCAAGGGAGGTGCAGTGGTTAGCCCAAGCAGGTGTGTATTCAGCAGCAGCACCAGTGTTACAAGGGCCTGATTTAATGTCACTAGATGCTGTAACATATTTATGAAAGACGTCACCTTAAGCATGTTATCTTTACATTATTATGTTATGTTATCTTTATGTTATTATTTTTATTATTATCTTATGTTGTTTTACACAAACATTGTTTGGATTAGGCATAACTTCTTGGAAATAAGGAAAGGAAATGGAGAAATATAACAATGATTTTATAGTGTTATCACATACAGCTGAGAATTGCATTGGGAGTTACCATCTCATTTTTTTAAGCTTTTGGTCTGTAGTCCAATTCCTTCTGAGCAGATCAAGGGAATGAGTTTAATTCTTCAGCTGTGCTTTTCATTGCTGTAGGCCTATGGAAGGGCTGTTTATACACCCACCAGCCTTGTTAATCCAGCTCTCCCTCTCCCCCACTGCTGCCTCACACTCTGGATTTGGAGGAGCTTGTACAACTGCTGCTCCTGGACTCACTCCTCTGCGTGATGTGAGTTCTGTGTGACATTCTCTCTGCAACTTGCCTGACTGCCTTGAGGATTCGCTGACCTGAGCAGAAAGTAAAGGGCAGCTAATTCCCTCTTTTTGGCTTGTCAGAGAGCACAATTACACTAACTCTCCATGCTCTTTGGAGGGGCAGGATGGCAAACAGAAATGCCATGCAGAGACTCTTCTGCAGGACTAAGAGGTGGCAGAGGGCCAAGCAAGCTTGCCCCAGTTCTTCGCTTTAGGGAAGATGCCAGCCTGAATGCTCATGTACTATCTTCTCTTGGCTGATTCATGGCTGGAATAAGTATCAGCCATTTTCTTCCCCCCCGCCCCATCCCCGACTGAAGGTGTCTTGGGTTACAACACAGGGTGTGATAAAAGGTATCTGTTCTATCACCATCTGTTGAGGGTAGGGGCAGTGATCCTTATCTCAACAGCAGATATTCTGCTAATGGGCCATCCATTGAAACCAGGCAGGGCATTGTTCTTTATCTTTTCACAACCCATCCTTCCTCCAGCGAGTCATTTTCTGCTCATGGCCATTGAGTCCCGTGGGACTGATAAAATTACTGCATCCCATTGGAAGTTGCTCCAGCCAGGGGGAAGAGCCCAACATTTCTTACCAAGATAAAAACAGGTTTTGGGACACTAAGGGAGCCCCTTTCTTCACTGGACTCCAGAGGGAAACTGCACCTTGTACAGGAGCACTGCTCCAACTGAGCCACATCTGTCACTGCAGGAGGATGCAGCCACCATGGAATGGGACTGCTGCCAACACCCTGCCTGACGGGGTGTCAGGTTGTACTCTGACTTTGTCAGGGTTTGGAGTTTGTTTCTTTGTAGTACTGTATTTCTATTTTAATTTCCCTAGTAAAGAACTGTTATTCCTAATTCCCATGTCTTTACCTGAGAGCCACTTAATTTCAAAATTATAATAACTTGGAGGGAGGGGGTTTACATTCTCCATTTCAAGGAGAAGCTCCTGCCTTTCTCAGCAGACACCTGTCCTCCAAACTAAGACAGAAGGTAATAAAGAGGAAGAGATTGGCACAGTTAAGAAAATAAAATAATGGTATAGAACCCTGCGTGGGTTAGCAATGATGCTTGCAATATAAACTATTTGGCTCCAATTTCCAATTGTTGCTTCCTCTGCTTGGAATACATGTAACTAGATAAAGATTGTCTGTAATTTATTTTTGGAGACTGGCTGCACATCTTTGCATTAGGATGTAAAAGTTCATGGTTGAGGAGAGGACAGCTTGCTTCACCAAAACTATGGGCAGTGGGAGCTACTGACTGCAGTGGAAGAGCAAAGATGATGTATGCTCTTGTTTCAGGGGGAGGAGATGGAGACCAAGAAGCTCTAGCCAAGTCTTTAAAACAATTTTTCACCTTTATTCCATTTCTGTAAGGTGTAAATCAAAAATTAAGACCTAATTGCTCTCTTCAAAAGGTCAATAAGCAAGGTAAAGTGTCTTGGCTTCCCATGATCTGTAGAGGGGCCAGAGCTTGCCCTGTCCTGTCACCTCTGGTCCCTCCCCCACTAACGGGCAGAATGAAGCAGGCATTGATTTCCAGGTACTGCACCACCCAAAGATACTTCACACCTGCTCAGGTACCTCTTTGATTTTAGTAGCACATACTGAAAAATGGTTAAAGCAAAGAAAAAGAAGCTCGATTTGACATATGCTCTCAAGGATTCAGAAGAATGTCTAGTAAAATTATTACTAATACATTGCCAATCACTTCTGAGACATCTGGATAAAGACAGCTGCAATGGTTTCAATCAATGTAACAGATTAAGATGATAAATCCAACAAGGCCTTCCCAGCAAAGCTAGCACTGAACTAACATATTCTTTTCTCTCCCTCAAGAATTGCCTCCATTGATGAATAATCTTTGCATAACAGGAAGCTTTTAAATCTCCAGACAGTGTATAATAGATGCAAATTTGTGACTGTCATATGCAGTGAACTAATAAGCCTGGCTGATCAGGGAACACGATAAGTGTGACACTTTATCAGGCAGCAGTAAAAGCTGATTAGTTTGTGCATGTTTAGCTGTCCATATGCTTCATTATTGGAAAGGTTTTAGATAGTACTAATAATTGGAATGGATGTGGCTTCATTTCCGTCAATATAGAGGAGGAAAAAGAAAGTGAATGCAAAGCATTCTTCTTCACACCTGGAGTGAAACAGATTGAGCAAAGTAATTGTGGAGGTTTTCAGAGTAACTGGATCTTTGCCTGCACGTGTAAATTGAGTGACGGAGCTATCTTCCCATGCTGCAGTTTGGTGCAGTCTGGGAGGAAAAGGCAGTGAAGTTGGGGTCACTGCAGCAGTTCCTGCACAGGTCAGCTGGAGTTGGTGAATGGGTGAAGTGAGTGCAATAGCACCACAAGCCAAGAGGAAATGTAACCCCATGTGATGCAACAGCCAGAGCTGCACTCACTTTGCCACTACAGCCCCGTGCCCAGAGTGGGTCACACCCCAGGAACAGGAGGCCTTAGATGTGGCTCGAGCTGTGGCTCCATGGCATTTTTGGCTGTCAGATTGTGTTCAAAGGAGGCAAGGAGGACGGGGAGGTCTTTTGCATAGGATAAAAAGGATTTATTACTTTGGGGAATCCGTGGGGCAAAAGATGAAGATGGTGAAGGTGCCACAACTTAAATATGGAGGAGGTTCAAGGGGAAGGTACAAATTCTTAGCAAATTGGAGAAATTCTGAGGAGAGATAAAGGGTAGAGTTCACGAAGGCATTATCCAATGAGAGAGGTAGGGGGGAAAACTGGGTCACATGGACTAATGAGACCTGGAGTTTTAGGGGATTTCCAAAGGGGAGCCCAAGCAGGAGGCTGGCACAAAGCAGGATTGACAGGTAATTTAAGATAGATTGACAAGGTGGGTGGGAGGGAATAATTTTGGACTACACCATTAGCTTAGGCAATAACAGAACATACCATTAACAAGAAACATACTGCAACTTCCCTGAATGGCATTGATATTATTTATAGATAAACACTTACAGAGACAGAAATGAGTCATTTTATAGCAAGCAGCTCTGCCAATTTATGCAGCTTTTCATCATGCTTGAAATGGAGCCTTTTCCATTTCCTGTCCTGTGTCATAAAGCATCACCTGAGCACAATCAAGGCTGCACTGTCCTTGTCCATCCTGGGCTGATTGAGATTGTTGCTTTTTGTGTGTATTTTATCTGTCCTGTGGTGGAAGACTCTCAGAGCACAAGACAGTAAACAAGATCATGTTCACCCACTGAACAGTGTGTATGGTGTCGAAAGGTTTTAATGGTAAAAAGACTCAAAGTTCTGAAAAACCAGTTGAGGCAGGTCTAGTGTATCTGGTGGTGCATAGGACAGTCCTGGAGAATCTCCCAGCAACAGCTATAGTTATCAGCAGACTGGAAAACAGTCCTGTTGATTATACAATAATTTGGGTTAGGAAATATCAGGTGAAGGTCTGAAGGTCAGTCAAAGCTCACAACCAGTTCCCCATAAGAATTTAGAGCAACAATCTTGTCTGGCTTCCTTGCTATGTTCCCAATTTCTGCCTGATCTGTTATTTATCAGTATGAGTCTTATGACAGGCGGTATGAGCTGAAATACAAAGGAATTATGAACTCTTAGAGAAGTTTCAGCCAGCAACCTTTGAATAAGGCTGCAATGTGAGGCTTTCCTTCAACTGAACCAGTACAAGAAGCTGAAGAATGGTTGTTTCCTGTGACTTGTGAGTCAGGCAGGAACAGGGTGAGGCTTCCTGCCCCATTAACTGGCTGCTTGTAAGAGGCCTCTGGGGAGCGTGGTGACCAGGAGCGCAGCAAACAGGGGCGTGGCATGACTCTGGGGGCGTGGCATGACTCTGGGGGTGTGGCATGAATATGGGGGTGTGGCATGACTCTGGGGGTGTGGCATGAATTATGGGGCATGGCACATACATGGGGGCATGGCATGACTCTGGGGGCATCGCACATCTCTGGGGTGTGGCATGACTCTGGGGGCATGGTGCAGTATTTTGCGCGGCAGTTCGCACAGGCAGGGCTGCAGGTTTTCTTGCTCGTAAGATTTGCTGTGTGTTGTCTACAGTGTTTCTGTTGGCTGGTTGGTGTTAGAGTTTCTGTTAGTAATGGTTTTTACTTGGTCAAAAATTGTAGTTAGTACAAGAATATGTAACCAAATGGAGCCCTCAAAAAGGATGTGTCTGTACAGACCCATGCCTGCCCGGAGTGTTTGAGCTGATCAGTGGCTTCAGGGGATGTTGTGGAGGAAGCCTGCCTGTGGTGTGAACAGGTGAATGATCTCCTTTCATTGGTAGCTGAGGTTAGGGAGGGAGTTGAAAGACTAAGAAGTATCAGGGAAAGTGAAAGGGAAAGGGAAATAGACTGCTGGAGTTCAGTTCTTCCATCTTTGAGGGAGGTCCAACAAGAGCCAGAGGACTCCTATGTCTCCCCCTGTCAGGCAACAAGAGGGCACCTGGTGGGTGAAGGGGAATGGAAATGGGTCCTCACACAGGGAGATAATAATAAAAATTCCTCCTGACCCTCACCCCCTAGTCAGGTACCACTTCAGAATAGTTATGAGACCCTGGATCTGGAGAGTCAACCAGATGATTTAGAAGAAAATTATCTGCCCAGTGATCCTCCCCATCATGGTTCATCTGTCAGAGAGATCATCACCTCTAACATCAAAAAGGAAAGAAGGGTAGTCGTGGTGGGTGACTCCCTTCTGAGGGGAACAGAGGGCCCCACATGTGGACAGGACCTGTCCCACAGGGAGCTGTGCTGCCTCCCTGGGGCCAAGGTAAGGGACGTCACTGAGAGACTTTGTGGGCTGATCCAGCCCTCTGATTATTACCCACTGCTTATACTGCAGGCTGGCAGTGATGAGATTGAAAAGAGAAGTGTCAGGGCAATTAAAAGGGGCTTTAGGGCACTGGGTCAAGTGGTTGATAGGACAGGGGCACAGGTAGTCTTTTCCTCAGTCCCCCTGGTGGCTGAGATAAATGATGAAAGGAATGGGAGAACTCACATCATTAACAAGTGGCTCAAGGGTTGGTGTCATTGGCAGAATTTCAGATTTTTTGATCATGGGGCAAGTTTTATGGCACCTGCCCTGCTGGAACCAGATGGATCCAGTTAAGGGCAAAAGGTTTTTAGCCCATGAAATGGCAGACCTTGTTGAGAGGGCTTTAAATTAGGTTTGAAGGGGGAAGGGGACTCAGCTGGGCTCAGACCCTGGAAGGCACTTAGCTAGGAGGGAAGACATCTTTTAACATCCTGGCAAGAGAATGGAAAGAAAAGTTGTCTCATTCGAGCTAATATGTTAATCAGTTTGTTGCAAATAAGGCGATATTCTTTGTTTCCATACATGGTTGGCTGACTGCCAGTTGCATATATGGTTCTGTTTCTTATCAACTGGATCCTGGGCCCTCTACCCCACCCTATACATTGTTGTGATTTCCTGGTTCCAGGGTCCTCCAGATCCTTGTACTGCACATGCCTTCTTTGCTTTTTGTTTTAACCATTATTAAATTCCTTTGTTTTCCAGGTTGGTCTTCTTGTTCCTATCCCTTTATTTTTGCCACTAACCTCTCTGGCTGGACTGGTCCCAGTTATTGCTGCTCGCTGGCAGTGATAGCAACTCTTGCATTTCACCTGTGGAGAATTTTCAATTTTATTATCCCTTTTTATGGACTTTTTCTTGAAACCAAATGCAGCTCTAGATGTAGAATGGAAATTACTGCATAGTTCAGAGAGAGGAGCTGGTTGTCATTGTGTGAGCCTGAAGAAACTTGTCATAGGGTGTGGGAAGAACCTGTATTCCAACACAGGTTAGTCTATTCTGCCTCCATAAAATAGAGATGAAAGCAATTTTATGCTTGGTGAATTTTGCCATCAGAGTCTGCTTACTGTACTGATAGAATTCGGTTTGCTCTATGAAAATTCACAAAAAGTCCTTGCTTGAGGCCCATCCTGAGTAAAACTAGTGGTGCCTTAAAACCTGCTCTGTAGTCATAGAACATTTTTAAGTGTTTACCTTTCTGAAATCAGCTTTGTTTGCTTTCTCTGAGACACTGAAGCCAATAAAGCATTCTGCCCAGAGTATGTTTCTGCACCTGTAAGCTCTTTAGGCATCTTTTGCTAGTAACACTAGGCATGACTTGAACATGAGAATAGCCTTTTTCCTTCTGAAGCAAACTGAGAAGTGATGCAGCATGGATGATGAGGCTGCCTCATCAGTGGCAGAGACAGCAAATGCACTCCACCTCCCCATGGCCCTACAGTGAATTGGAACAAATTGCTCACCCAGTAATGCTTTTACTTTTGTTCAAAGCAGTGGAGTATCCAGGAAGATACATCAAAGGCTTGGGGTTATGCCCTGATCATCCCTTTCATACCTTGCACATATTCCTGATTCTGTTGGATCTTCTTCCTGAAGCTTAGACTCTGTGGCTGTGGCAGTGCAGGAAAGCTGGCCAGCATCCAGGGCAGAGGAATAAATTCACTGGGATGTTTCTCAGAAAACAACTACCTTTTAATTCAGTGATGGAAATGTGATGAGTTCACAGCTCTGGCTAGTTAATGTTTCCTGTGTGTCCAGTAGGAAGGGAGGAGGGGCAGCTATTACCTTCCAACATCTTTTGTCTCTGTCTCTCATTTCGAGTCTTCATCACTTCTCATAATTCTTATGAAACAGTGTCAACAAAGGACATCAGAAAGAGCCACTTGGTTTGCTACAGAGGCTCTGTGGTTTCTCTGGATCTTATTACTTGTTCAATATACACCACTCTAAAGCAGATCAATTGATAGTACAGGTATCAGATGAAAAAACTTGCACATTCTACCAGCAAATATGAGATTTGACCAGAATTCAGATTTGTGTTTGGTTTAGAAATATGCTGCTGTAGTTTGCAAACTCTGGTACATCTTTTATATGATTGTTGTATTTCAGTGGAAAGTATCTTTCTGGTTATTGTCGTTTTATCTCTGTAATGTTAGGGTTGTTTTGTTGAAACAAATTGATTTTTATTAGTTAAGCTTTTTTTCATTAATGCTGAAGTCTTCAGGAGAAAGTATATATGCACATGAAAAAAAACCCAAGTGGCTCAATGGTAATAAAATATTACATTTTGCCTGGGTCTGATATCATGCTCATGCATAGTAGGGGATTTGATGGATGGTATCCATGTGAAAATTGTTCAAGCCAAAAGCCTCACAGTCCTGCTCTAATTTTGCCTTTATTTTTACCTTTGATCAGATGCAGATTTTCTGTACACCTGTGAGCTGCCATTACCTAGTTGGTGGGTTTTGCACTGCTTGTGACATGTAGTCATTTGTCTGGGATAATTCAAGCCTTGCAGCACTTAGCTTTTTAAAACTACACAGGTCCTCAATTTCTCAAAATCCCTTGGATTGTATAAAATCTGGGTTTCTTTGCAACTTTGTGGCTACCTCAAAATTAACAGGTATATTTTCTTCTGTGTATTGTTCTCAGAATTTTCCCTTGCTAGGCATCACCTCAGTTTTGGGTGACAAGTTGTGACAATGTGTGTCTTTTCCTTAGTTCTCTGGATTGCCACGCTGGGAAGGAAATGATGCTTTTCTGCCTCACCACCTGTGACCTGTGAGTCAGTGGTGACAGGGGTATAAGTCTGATCTAGAAATCTAGGTGGGTTTGGACTTACAGAACTCGGCTGTGGTGTGCAAGACAAATGTTGCTGCAACCAGAACAGCAATAAATGGTATATGGTGAGCCTGGCATTTCTTGGCATTGTTCTCCCTTAGGTCTCTTTGGGAGGTTTCCCTTGGCTTTGCACTTTTCATGCTCGTAGAGTAACTACACAAGACTGTACACCCTGCTGAGACTCTGTGCATTTATTTATTCATGAAGTTTCAAGCACAACATAAAATACTCTAGAGACGAAGCAAAATGAGAAGCTATGTTCAGAGTAAATAAAAAACACAGGTAGTTGTGAATATGTGAGGTTAATTATGAAAAAGGATTGGTCACAGATTGATGTCTTATAAAGCAAGGCCTGAAAATAGAAAGGACATACAAGGATAGAAAGGAGTAATAAAACAAAGTATTTTAAAAGAAGTAAGCTAGCTTAGGATGTACAGTTTTTTATTTTAGATGATGTGGTGAACTTAACTCAGGAATGAAAAGTGACTAAGAATTGTACAGCAGCTTAAGTGAATCATGCTGGGGATTTTCTCTTTTTGGCAGTGTCTCATTGAATTTCTTATGGGGGAGAGTTTTGGTGTAATTAAAAGAATGAAAGTGAAGAATGAATAAGTACTTGGGAGTGAACAGTCCTGACTTCATGTAGATGTACTAAGAGAGAGTTTACAAAGGTTAGCTGGAGGAGCTTTTAATGCTACCTAATATTTTTGCTTTCTGTGAAATGAGATGAAAGGAAGTCTTGGGGTTATTCCATGGCAATTCTCCTTTCAAACTAGAACTTAAACCACTGAGCACCTAAAATCTATTGTATTGTTAAAAATCTCTGGTAATAGCATGCACGGGAGACCCTGGCAGTCCCTCACTCCTGCAGAAGTGCAGGCTAGGTGCTAATCTAGCTGTTGCTAATAATGTGTCTTTCTTCTCCTGAGAGATCCTTCAGTTCAGGGGTGTGCTAGGGAATGAAGGACTGTAGTCACTCTCCCTGCAGAATCTCTGAAATCCATGAACTGCAGAAAATATCACAATATTGCGGGTCTCCGGTGCAAGTGTGAAAATGCTGTTTTACAGAATAAAGTGAGTCCCAAAGCCCACCCAGGACCTGCAGACCGCAATGAGTGCCAAGTGATGGCTTTCATGTGTATGTTTCTCATTTGAACCTGATTTTCTGAAATGTCCCTTGCTTCAGCTGAAAAATTTTTTAGTCTCTAAATTGTCCTTGACTCAATAGTGACATTTTCAAATCAGATAAAATCCATATCTAAAGGAGGACATTTACAGTTTTCCAAATATTTAACCTCCCCTTTCAGATTTCATGTTCTTGGATTAGGCCATTTGTCGCTGATCATTTATTTTATCCTTATTTCTGTATCATAAAGTTCAAGGCATGTGAGAGGAAAAAAGGGAGTCCCAGAATGGCACTGAACAGTGTGTTTATTACAGACCATCAGTGCAGTTGTTTAAGTCATTGTATTTTAGGGAGCAATGATCAGGCACTTTTATCACCTTTTCTTACACATAAACGTACCCTGTGAGGATAGCATCTGTCAGAGGCTATTGGATTGCCCATAAACATTCCCCCTGCCTGCCTTCCCTGGGGAGCAGCAGTGGCTGCCCTTGGCTTTCAGCGGAGCAGGGCTCTGCCTGTGTGGCTGTGCTGCTGCTGTTGGTCAGTGGAGGGTGCTTGAGCCAAAAGCCCACTGCCATCAGACGAAAAAGCTGTTTGCTGTGACTGACCCTATGATTTGGGAATGTGTGCTCCTTCCTCTGGTCAGTGCCTGAAGAGGGAAAAGAAAACAGATGGATAGCCTCAGCCACCCAGTTCCCTGATGAGGGCAGTGCAGTGCAGAGGGAAACCTAGATTTCTAGATGAGAACACTGGGATTGCTAACCAGCCTCTTTGTCTCCATGTAAGCTGAAAAGGAAAGTTTGCTGCTGCTCAGCAGCTTTCCTCTAAGGATCTGAAAGCATTTAACAAGAGTGGGCTTTGCAAATATTGTCCCACTCTTGTCCTTGGGGGAAATGCAAACCCTGCAAGCATTACAATTGCCTGTTCAAGGTCAGTATGGAATAAAAATCTGAAATTCCAATTCATTTATCAGTGTTGCATGTCTGGGAATTTGCTACATGCACTAAGAGCTAACTTTTACAAGTCCATCATGGCAATGGAATGGATGCTCAAAGGGAAGAAAATAATTAGCATTTGCAGACAATCATGTTACTCCGATTTAAACATGAGAACCTGACTGCAAAAATGTGTAGAAAGAAAGCCCTAACCTTTTGTCAAATGACACAGTGAGATTTATAATTAGATAATAGCTGTTGTCTCCTAGGCATACTGACAACATGGAATGATTTTCACCAGATTATTGTGGGATCAATACCAGCTGAATAATTAAAATTCAATTCTGCTATGTCTCTATCAGTAACATTGTAGGAATGATGTATGACATATTTAATTGAATTTGTCAGACACTACACTACATGCGTAGATCAGGGGGATATTTTTAGCGTTCTGTATTTCATTTCCTCGTTATACTTGCCTTGTACCTTTTAACATTCATGGTTACTTCCAAGCAATAAGGCTGCTTGCTCAGAGAGCACTGTAAACAGTGACCCTGAGTTTATGCTGACCTTTCACTCTAAATGTTAAGAGTCTTAATGGAGACTTCCAGTAATTAATTCATGGTAAATGTTAAATTGCAAAACAGTGACAAAGGGAAGAAAAAGAAAAGGTTTTTGTTTCTTTTTCTTGGTGGCTGGGTTGTTAACTCCTTCATTACTAGTGCTGGGGAGTTTGCATTTCATTCATCAACACCAGAAATGTGAGGTGTGAAATGATAAAGGCTGGTGGAATGTTCTATGGATTCATTTGGCATGCAGAGTTCATGCTTCTAGAGCAGTGGGTTGCCTTTTGTGTTGAGAACTGTACAAAGTGTGAATTTGCAGTATTTTGGTCCTGACTATCCAATACAGATGCTGTGTCCTCATGAGTATTTGAATATTAGCATCCAGTTATTCCTCTCTGGAGGCCTGTCTGTTATCAGAATGAAATGGCAAGGCACCTTTTCACACTGCCAAAATACCCCAGATAATGAGAGAAGTAACACTTCCCTGATTGTTCATCATGTCCTAGGATCAATACATGTCTCTTGTTGCTTTCCTTGGACTGACAAACTATGCTGTGCCCCAAATTCTAACATTGGGTTTTAATTAATAAGCTAGCATGATGACCCAGAGCAGCTGCTATAAAGAAACTGCCTGCCTCTTCTTAAGGCTCACACACTGCTCATTGTGACATTGTGATTAAAATTAATTTAAAGATTTGTTATCTTTCACCATAGAAATGAAGGAAAGAAAATTAAGTTTAGGTACACTTGAATATTATTATTTCTCCCACTGATTATTATCAGTTACAGTTTTGGATTTCACCACTGATCTTGTTAATATTCATGCTGTTAATTAACCAATTTCTATTCACCTGCTCTGCCTGGTTTCATACATGAGTGTGATTTGTTTCTTGCTGTACACCGCCCCCCGCCCCGTGTTCCGCTCCAGTCTGGCACAGTGCTACCCAAGCCAAGGTTTGAGTCTGCTCTGCATAATCAAACATACGTTTTCCTATTTCTTTTAAAGTGAGTTTGTTCACACTTATTTTCTACATTGAGGTCCTTTTAGTTACAGTTGTCTCAATCTTTCTCTTGCCAGCTCAAGGACTGAATATTTAATTTATAAATTCAAGTTGATGATTTCATGAAATACTAAATGTTGAGACACTAGGTAAAGTCTCTGCTACAGTTTTCAGGTACTGAACTCTCTTAAAGATGACAGGCAATGGCAAATGATTCTGTGAAACAGTTTTGTTGGTCCACAAGGAGATGTGTTGAAGATATAAGATTCGGGATTGAATGCTGCTTCTTTCACAGATACTGTAGACAGGGTTTTATTCCTCTGAACTCCTAATGGTAAAAAACCCCTGACCCAAACACCCAAAACAGATGATGATAGATGTGATGCATAGTTATAGTTATTTACAGACTTCCCAAAGTTCTGTACAGGACAGTGATACCATGTTAGGGCCTTAGGACCTAGGTTCAGCTTTTGTGCTTCTACCATGCCCATCTTTTGCTGTTTCTCCTTCACTGCCTCTTGCTGTGATTCCTGGGTTGAATCTTGTTCACTGGAAGTTAATGTGAGTTTGATTATTTGAGTTCAGTGAAATCAAGATTTTCTCTGAGCCTTTGGTCATTTTTCAGGATATTTTGTGAAGTAGTGCAGCTGAGAGTTTGTCGTTTTTTGGTTTTTCTTTTGAATACAGATAGACTCAGAATTCACTTTATCCAGGGCTTTCCTACAAGAGTTGTACTGAGGCAAGGACTTTTGATCCATGTTTCTCACTCTTTTGCTTGTCCTAAGTTTTTCTTAGCTGCACTGGTGAAACCTGAAGGCATGAAACCTGTCACAACTTAGTCAGAACCTGTATTTTCAGAACTGGCACATTCTTGTTGGGGAATCCCTCTCAAAGGTAACCTTATTTGTGGTAGAGCAAGCCATGTCCTTTTCCTGCCCCTCAGCATTGGCTGCCACCAGCTGTGTCAGAGCTGGAGTGCTCAGAAACTCATCCAGCACACAGGAATAACAATTCTCTTGCTCTCTCTTGTTTTCTTCTGAAAGCAGTTAGCATTTATTTCCCCCTGAGAAGAAGGCTTTCATCCTTAAAATATATGGCTTTTTATCTTTCTTGAGCTGTTTGTTCTTGCAAATACTCCACACTGAACAGGATAATCTTGTTTGGCTATACAAGCCCCAAGTTTACACTGAACATCTTTCCCTCGTATTAACATTGGGTAAAGATCTTCTTGATCACCATGTCCATGTCAAATCCCCTGCTATTACAAGGGTGTATGATATATTTTCTTCTTTAAGATAGTCAAGCCTCAGTTTTGAAAGGAAATAATTAGAAAAGATTTTTTGTATCCTTACTGCTACCATGTTTCTCTGGTGATGCAGAATCTTCTAATAACTTTTAACAAGAATGCTTTTGCTTCTCACTTCATGTTTTTAGTGTATCTGATGTTGCTTCTGTTCTGATGTGTGTCCCAGTGATATACTGATAGACTCACTGTGGATTTTTATATCCTTAATCAGGTAAACAAGTCAAATTCTTTACTTTTTTCTTTTATAATGAACTTTTGCTGTTAAATCCCCCTCTTTCCTTGCTAATCATAACCTCCCAAACTGTAGGCAGGTGTGTAAATCCTTTCCCAGAATAGCATTTCTGATATGTGAAAGGTTTTTGTGGTGTTGGTGGTTCATGGTCAGATTTCGTTTTTTTCACGTTGTGTTTTCAGTTGATGAGCATATTAATTAATTCAGGTAATCACTCGAAAGAGGACATTTCTTGTTTTAATGAAGCAATCAAGAAGTGATTGACAGGAGAGGCAAGGTTAGATCTGAAAAGGGAAAGAGTAATTTTAAATATCCGTAAGGTTATTTTTGAGAAGCAAATAGATGCTTCTGTAACCTGGGTGAAGAAATGAGTTTAAAAACAAGCAGTAAATACAGATAAAGAGAGAGACAAAATGTTAATATACCTGATATGATAATATAAGAATTGTTTGTTTGATGAGAAACACCTCAAGTGACATTTAGTGGACAGAAAAAACCCCAATCCAAACATTCAAATTTATGTATAGAAATTAAAAAATGTCTTTCATTATAAGGAATGTAGATAAACTGTGCTAATAAGAATGTATTTAAACCCTTTGAACCTCTTCAAATAAAAAAAAAGCTTTTCATTGGGTGTTCATTTTTGTTTTCCACTGGTACTCATTCTTTTATGTGATACAGTCTTACAGGACCTCACCAATGCCATGGTGTGCTGTGTACTACTCATGCATGGAAAATCCTTTCCTGTTTATAAAATATAGCAAATTAGCAAAAGCCTAAGGAATAGAACAGGACTGATTTCTGCCAAGCTTCAGATTTTCATTTGGTCACTTAGCTCACTGAGCTAGTAAATAATGTGCTATTCACTCTGGTATAATAGCAGCAAGAACACAAAAATGACCCGGTCATCCCTTTTGGTGAAGGTTAGCCAACATAAAAAGTATTAAAGTGGCAACTTCAGAGCTTTTTATCACATAAATAACTCTTCATCTTAATACTTCAGAGTAATTTCTGGGGAACAGTCACTACATTCTTGGCATTGTGTGAAATATAAGTGAAAATATTGCCATGATGTGCATGAACAAAGCTGCTGTTGTGCAATCTCTCAGATGCCAAAGGTGCTCTCTTCAGTGTTATATAAAAGGTCAAAAGCAAGTGGAACAACTAGGAACAAATACATTATGTGAGATGGTGACTAGCTCAGAACCTGAGCTCGAGCATCAGCCTTGAAGACATTCAGATATAGACTTTTCACAATTGTTTTTCCTTATGGATGTGATTGAAATGTAAGATATGACATTTTTATATGTAGGGGTAAAGTTGATTCCCTATTACAGTTACGATTGGGAACTTCTGTCATTTGTGGAGACAGAGCATGGCCTGGTATCCCATCACACATCAAGGCTGGACCATGCATCTTGGGGAGGCTTACCCTGCTAACATCCAACCTCACAAGGATCTGTAACAGAAAGATCAGGCAAAAGGTTTGTTGATCAATTTGAAACAGATTGCAAAGATGAAGTTACAGTAATTGCACGAGTATAAGCCGCACACTTTTGACAAAAATTTTGGTCCCAATCCAGAAGTGCGGCTTATACTCTGGAGCGGCCAATATATGAACGAAGTTCAGAAATTTCCCAACCCGGAAGTGTGAGCCCACAGCAGCCCTGAGCCGAGCTGATCCCGCCCGGCCCTGAGCTGAGTCAGTAAATCCTGGGATCCCACGATTCTGTTACCAATTGGCAACTTTGTGAAAGTTGCACGCAGATCCTCGCTGTGAACGAAAGCGCAGTTTATAATCTGGTGCGGCTTATATATGGACAAAGAACCAAAAATTGCTGACACCCAGAAGTGCGGCTTATAATCAGGTGCACCTTATACTTGTGAAATTACTGTAATTTTTGGAATTTCAGACAGAGTAGCAGCATCTGCATTGGTTCCTTGGGGTGCTGTGGCAAAAGCTTAAAAAATGTTAGACCTCCTTGGGTGTTGGCTAAATAGGCAAATCAATGCTACATCTAAAGCACTGAGTGAGCTACTGACAGATGTTGCCAGCATCAGCCATGCCACCCTACAGAACAGAGCTGCTATAGACTTCCTTTTGGTAGCTCGAGGGCATGACTGTGAGGACTTTGAGGGCATGTGCTGCATGACACTCTCTGACCACAGCAAGTCCATCCATCATAGAATTCACGTTCTTAGAGAAGGGGTCAAGAAACTCCAAAACACGGTAACAAGGATTGGACTTTTGGACTGTTTGGGAACTGGGGTCTACCAGGGTGGGTGTCTTCGCTGGCAAGACAGTTTATTGATTGTTATAGTCATTGTTGTAGTGTTAATATTGTTTCCATATTTGATAGGATGTATGTTTAAGGTTTTGAAGGGATATTTACAGAAGGTGTTTTTGGTACAAATGGAAGGGAGAGATGTGGAAATTGGGGTGGACAAGGAACTGGCTTCACCTGCAGACACAGAGAATTTCAACTTCAAACCCTGGGAGACACCTAGCTAGGAGGAAGGATATCCTTTACATCATGGTGAGAGAATAGAGAGAAGAGTTGTCTCATGGGAGCTAAAATGTTAACCAGTTTGTTACAAATAAGGTACTGTTCTTGGTTTCAATATATGGTTGGCTGGCTGCCAGTTACATATATGGTTCTGTTCCTTGTCCTCGTTATTGACTGGATCCTGTGCTGTCCACCCTATCTATATAACTGTGCTTTCTGGGTTTCAAGGTCTTTGGAGGTTGCCCTTGTACTCTGCGGTTTCTATGTTTGTTATTTTTGTTACATTAAAAGCCTTCATGTTTTGAGGCAACTCCATCGTTCCCATGTCTCTCTAAATAATCAGATCTAAATAGGAAAAAATGGATACTTCATTTGTGTTTCCAAGTCTTAAAAATACAGATTTTGATGGGCCATATGGTCTCTTGTCTCTGATATGTCTCTTTATGCTAATATCCCTGATCTTTATTTTAATTGTTTTTAAATGTTCTTGTTTATAGAAGAGAAAAAATATCCTGTACACACAGGACTGGAAAAGGCCTTTGTGCCATGTGTGGCACTTTGTGTGCAGATGGGAGCTTTATGGCAGGCAGCCTGGCTTGCCCATAGGGTGGCTTGTATGCCAAAAGTCTCTTGCGTAGACAGGGTGCTGGCGTCTGTTTCCTTTCACTGTATGTATAGTCAATGCTTTTCATTTTGAAGTTCAATACAGCTTAATTTTCTTCATTCTTATTTCCAATCCTTTGCTGTATGTTTCTTATAAAGTAGATTATCAATTCTGTGACCAATTCTCTCTTTATAGCCTTATTGCTGTAGACTGACATTTAAATGCAGTCTTGTTCCATAAAGGATACAATACAGGAGGGGAATGATTTAAAAATTTTGCCACGAGCCCTTGAGGATGCAAAGTTGAATACTGTTTGCTGAAGTCAATAGGATTGTTGTACACAGGCTTTGTGTGTGTGAGCACAGGAGGCTGAAACAAATCAATTTCCATTGACTTGTCTAGCAAAGGAGCCATTATTTAGAACTGAATAGCCATTGCTCCTGTAATATAATGTGAAAACTTATTTTAGTTTTACTAAGAAGTAGGTTATGATGAAATTATTTGTTTACAAGTGAAGTGAAGATGTCTTCTGAATATAAATTTTAGATGTATTGATTGAAATTTTTTGATGAATAAATCGTGTTTGTTTTTTAAAGCTGTTATTGAGAGTAATATCAATCTCACATTGACAATGGAGTTTATTGGTATAGAAAATTTTCTGGCAGTTATTCAAATAGAAGAAGCAATTACAGTCCTAGTGAAAGCAGCACTAGTTAGAGATATGCAATAGTAATGCTTGAAGCCCCAGTCCCCTTATAAAAATCTCTCTTTGCATTAGTTTTTCTGCTTGGTATTTTGCCAGTTGAAATTCCCTGTACTAGTAACATTTAAGGTCTGAATTGCCGAAGAAGTTTTTATGCCTCCCTTTGTGCACAGTTTATGTTAACAGAGTGAGATATTTGAGGTCTGAAAGGGATTTATGCAGTAAAACTGGCTGATCACATCTTTTTAGTATTCTCTGTGCGTCTTTGTGCATCTTTTCCCAACCCATGCCACAGGTCAGGGGGATAAGCAGTAACTCACTGGAGTCCACTTATGGGAACTCCTGTGAAAAGAGTAACTGTCAGCAAAACCAGTTTCAGCACAGCAAATCATTCCAATGGGAAAAAAATAAGTTTAGCAAAAATTCCGTGAAGTCCATAGAAATGAACACTTACTATAGGAGAACTTGATTAAAAGGAGCAAATGCCGCTCTGAGAGGTACATAGTAAATATAATGTAAGTGAATATGAAAGGGCAGTGACCTGCTACGTTACTGCTCATTATTCACCCTTTGGACGGAACACCCCACAAACAAACCCAAACAACCCCCATTTCCCAATTTAGCCTTTCTCCCCTCCACCAAATGTATTTGCAGTGAATTTATAAATTTAAATTAATTCTGCTCTTAGATGGCACAGAACATGCCTAGCTTCAGCAGAATAAGATTTCCCATGGTATTTGTATAAAAATGTTATTCCATCCATTTTCATTTACTCCCAGAATGAATGTGCAGTAAAGGGAATTGCCTCTGACAGGTGTCTGTCTGTGGCTGGAGCACTGCATGTGCCACCACAACTGTGACTTTGTGCTGTAAACTGCTATCAATGGGAATAACACTTGTGACATACATCTCTGCTGCTGCACAGTAATGGGATCCACAAATTCTCATTTGGGTCTAAACCTCTATTAATCTGAGATTTCTTTGTTTAGTGAAAAAGTGAACAAATGAAAAACCACCCCTAGACCCAACAAATGTATGATTGTAAACTGAAACTAGAGGTAGCTATGAATATTATTTATAGCTAAGTCAGCTAAAGGAGTTTTTTTCTAAGAGTAAAGCACTTGAAACCTAGGAAAAGCTTTCTGGTGTTTCCACTTTATAAAACTGTAATGGTTTTGAAAGCAAAACCAGTGAGAGGCTTCAAGTTAGAAATATAATTTAATAGGGGAAAAAAAAAGAGAAAGAAAATAAATGCAATAGTACAAAAGAAAAAAACATTGGCAGAGTCAGAATACAACCTGACACCCTGTCAGTCAGGGTGTTGGTAGCAGTCCCATTAAATGGTGGCTGCATCTTCCTGCAGTGACAGATGATTCAGTTGAAGCAGTGCTCCTGTAGAAGGATGCAGTTTTCCTCTGAAGGTCCAGTGATGATGTGGAAAGGTCCAGTTTTCTTCTGGAATACAGTGGAAAAAGGCTGCTTTGGTGTTCCAAATCTCAGTTTTTATCTAGGTAGGAAAAATTTCCCTCCTCCCCTGGGGTGGAGCACCTCACAATGGGATGATGTGATTTTTTCAGTCATGCAGTGGGACTCAATGGCCCATTAACAGAAGATAGTTCCCTGGAGGAAGAGTGAGTCATAGAAAAGATAAAGAACATTGCCCCACCTGGTTTTTAACAGATGGCCCATTAGCAGGATATCTCCCACAGAGATAGGGATCACTGCCCCACCTGGCTTCAGCAGATGGTGATAGAATACACACTTTTGGGTACATCTTTACATTGTAACCTAGAACAAAACCAAAATTGTTCTTCAGTGATCAAACACCTTTAACTGCAGGTAGAGGGATATCCTGAATATTAGAAATGTGGCAAAGGAAATGTAAACCTAGGACCTGCTTCTTGTTTGAATGAGAGAAACTGAATTCCAATTGGAAAAAAAAGTGTATATTTTCAGTTGCTGTAGGTAAAATAAACTCTTTCAAATTATTTCAAGTAAGAATCCAGTCCTTAGAAACCAATATGTGTTTTAGTTCCTATTGTTTCCTGCCAAAGCAACAGAGGAGAGGGATAAGATATGAGCTGTCATTAATGAAGGGTGTTTTTAAGACTGCTCCGTTTTGGTAAGCTCTGCATGGAGCCATAGCTCATGATCAATTTGTTTTCTCCTTGCTCCCTCGTAGCTTGGGGTTACAGTTTGAATGCCCCAGTTCTGGAAATGCCTTACAGCAAAACAAAATTGAAAAATTTTACATTGTTTTCTGAATTATCAGCATGAATCTATCAGAATATGAGAAGTGCATGAGATTGAAGAGAGGTGTGTATGTGTTCTATAATGTGTTTGGGTAAATCCTCTGTTGTTACAAGGAGTCAGAATAACTCTTCTATTGGCAACTTCCCCAGCTTTGCACCATCACAGAGAAGAGCTGATCAAGATGGCTTGCTTGTACTTGATTAACATATTCTTTTGACATTCTGTGTGTGCAGCATGTGTTTTAAATTTTAATAATACATAGACCTTATGCTGCTTGTTTGTCAGCACTCTTCTTAAGAATTCTCTGCACAGAATAAAAATTGAGTGAAATGTATTGCAAATCAAGCCATTTGTAAGCCTCTGCTTTCAGAAGTTAATTATTATTTATACACTGGAGCCACTGTAACAGCCTCAAAAGTTATACCAGGAAAGCAGGTGAACTTCACGCTGCGAAGAGGCCATGGAAACACGCAGTCAAAGCAGTGTTGGTAGAAATGAGCTGCAGGTGTTCTTGTCTCTCAGGTTGCTGTTAGTACAGTGGATCTATGCTTGAAAGCCCTATGCTGGGCCTGATTTTGCTCTAATTTAAAGTAGTTTTGCCCTTGATTTTTTGTCATTCACTTTGGCAATGAACTTAAATTACTGTAATGATCAGTTGTCTTTCTCTTTGCTGTGTATTTCCTTGCTTTTCCAGGAATCAGTCTGATACCTCGAACTAGGTTGTGGAAAAATAATGAGTCTTGGAGGGGAAAGGGGGAAAAAAACCACTGAATTGTCTCCTGTTAATTCAGCTTCACAAACACAACCTCTGTGGAATCAGAGAGTGAGCAGAGGAGGGGACAGAATGGGGACAAAACTGTCTTCTTGAAGCCAGCTATTAAATACGTCTAACTTTGGGCTAGAAGTCACCTTTTCAAGAATTAAAGTTTGGATTCATAGTAGATCCTTAGAGGCAGTTAAAATTAGGCTTCAAACTATATTGCCACTTTATGTACACAAATCTAATTGCAATTGAACATTTAATTGCCCAATACATATATACCCTGTGACAGACCACACATATGAAGGAGCATACTATAGTTCTGAAAGCCAGATCTGAAAATGTTTATGGATGAGATGTGGAAGTGAAAGGCACTGTTTAGTGCAGAAAACTTACAGGAATGGGGAGGACAGGAACTTACCTGTGTGATTTACATCAAGGAAAATACATGCTATTAAGGTGGCTGTGCCATTTTTAATTACTAATAGATTAAAGAGACAACTTTCAGTGTGCTCACTGAGTCACAGTTTGAAAGGACTGTGGTAGACTGTTTGCAGCTCTGGGCTGAATCTTGGCACAAACTCTGCTGCACTCTGAATGTCTGAGGAGGATATGATCTCCCCCAATAAGGAAAGGCATTATTTCCAGTCCTCCTGCTCCTAGCTCTCTGTCTCTGTAATGCAGAAATGCAGGATGCAGCCCACCAGCCCAGGGCCTGCTGTGGGCTCTGTTGTCTCATCAGTGCCTGGACTCTTGATAAGAGGGATGAGAGCAAAGGGAGTGTCTGGGGCTCCAGTCTGGAGCTGAGCTCTCCTTGTTTCTGTGCATGAACCTGGTATAACACAGAAGGGTGAGATGGTGCCATGTACTACTCACCATCAGAAGTCTAAACACCAAAATTGAAAAATCCTGCTTTTACTTCTGCCAAAGATAAATATGACATCATGACTAGCTACAGAGAACTGAAGAAGAAAGGATTTTATATTCTCAGTGTTTGTGACTTTTTCCATATGTTAACTCATGTATTAGCTTATCCTGTGAACAAAGACAGGTTTTCCTTTCTCATGTGTCAAGTGTCAACTTAACTACAAGAGGATGAGATGAAACAGAGGCTTAAGTGTTAAAGGATGGCAATAAGTTCCTGCAATGCAACGGGAATTAGGTGGCCTCTGTGGAAGCTGATAAATGACTCTCCATGTGTACAGTCAATGGAGACACATGGACACAGCTCTAAACTTAGCCCTAAATTCATATGCATCTATCCAGCTTGAGGCAAATTGTAACATGAAGTTAGTTTTCACTGACTGGTAGGGTTGCCAAGTTACCTGCCACGTAGATTCTGTGAAATTGCTATCCTGGTGGTAGTAAGCAGACAGGAGTACAAAGCACACAACAGCAAAGGTGAGCAGAGCATAGAGCCATGGTGCAGAGAAAGCATAAAAGCTTTTTATTTCCTGGATCATATAATCAGATCTGCGTTAGTTCATCATTGAAGCAGTATCACAGTGACTTTCTATGGTTATTTAATACAAAACCTAGGACAACATAGAGTGTGCCGAGCCCATTAAAAGCAGAATTTGGAAAAATGAGTGGCCACTGTAAAGCCTTTGAAATTGTATTTTATAAGGTATCTCTCACTAATCAAATGGAAACTGTGAGGGAATGAAAAGAACCAAGCAGGATGCGAGATGTACTTCCCTTAAGAAGAAAGTGGACGTCTGTGTTATTGTTTTCTGTGACTATAAAAATCAGAGTAATTGTAAAAGGTATTTTTCTGTACCTTACATTCAAGTAGGCAATCTTTAGTTAACATATTAAGCCCTTCCACACCCTGCCCTCTCTCCAAGTTGCCATCAGAAGCATATGCCTCCTTTATCTTTTATCTACTGACTGTTACATGTTGGTATGTTTATGGATTTTTGTTTTGTAGGGATGATGCTTTGCTTTATGCCCAGTGAGAGATTTGAGGCTGCATACAGAAGGATACATGAAAAGGTGTCAGTAGCTTTTGTGACAGTTTCCCTGGGTGCAGACACACCATTCAGTCAATATGCCTGGCAGTTTTCTGCTTTCTCAGAGCATTGCAGAATCCTCCTGAGAGGTTTGCAGGGAGGTGGTGGGATGGGGAAAGGTGCATCTGCAGTGCTGAGCAGCCAGGAGGTCAGATTGCATCTCTCTCTAGAGATGACTTGTGCCATGAAGGTGCAGAGTCTGGAGTCGCTCGGTTTTAAACTGAAACCTGCCTTGAGAAGGAGGCACAGCTGGAATGCTGAGGCTGCCGGACACTTCAGCTGTCATCTGTTTTGTAGGAACAAGTAATCTGGCCAGGGAAATATTTGCCCAGTCTCTGTGTGCCTGTGCTGGTGGGCAGGTGGGGCCGTGTCCCCTGTGATCGGTGTCCCCTGTGAGCCACCCAGACCCTGGGATTTGTCGGCACAGAGAGAACTGGGCTGCAGTCGGCTTTGTTGTAAGAATTGAAATGCATTTCAGTGATCTTGTGGTCACTCTGTGTCTTCAGATGGAGGATGTTATATCTCAAATATGCGCAGAGTGGTGCTTAGAGTGTGCCTCATATAACTAAGATGCGAACCTCTTCAACAGAGAGGCAACATTTGCTCCTATATTAACTCCCCCCAATACATATATATACACAACACAACACATAACACAACACATAACATAACACAACATAACATGACATAACGTATATGATATAGTATATATAGTATATGTATTGTGTGTGTATATATATATATATATATATAGTCTAAACAAAACTTTGTAGATGATATATTAGCAAAACGCTGCCAGAATAACTTTTTATGTAGGTATAAAAATATGTTCAGTGAGTGTAAATTTTATATGCATTTCAAAATCTAAATTTGATGAATTGATGGGTTTCCAGAGCATGTCTATATTCTTTTTTTTTCAGATGGTAAAATATTCAAGAGGTGTAGGCTGAGATAAAAATAAATATGATCACATAATGTATTTGATTTAATTTATGGAGCAGTACCTATCCTCCTTTAACAGGCTACTCAAAGCATGTTAAAATGCTCTAATTCTATGAACGTACAAGGCTATCACCTGAGAATGTTAATGCATTTGTTAACCTTAAGTGCTGTCCTTGGTTATAAGTGTAGATGGCACTTTTGTACCACTATTTACCTGTGCTTTCTCTTATTCTCTGTTCTTTTGCTTGCTCCTCAGCTTTGGTGCTGTTCACTTACAGTTCCTATTAGCACCTGCTGTTGCATGGGACTGTAATGAGAGCACCTTCTTGCACCCTTCATCTGATCTTACCACCCCCTTTTGCATGGCACTTTTCTTTTATTTAAAATCTTGAATCTATAAAAAATATGTTAGACTACTTATCATTATTAATGCCGACTGAACTTTCTACACTTTATGCTTCCCTGACTGGGGTAAAACATCTCTAAGACTTATATTTTGTCTAGGACAGGTTTCACTGAGAGCCAAAAGCTCCCAAAGCTTGCTTAAATTCACAAATTTTCAGACGTCAAAAGTACATGAAATCTGCATTTCCCATATGTTGGCCTCTGCATCAGGTGTGTTAGCAGGGTCACCAGGTACGATATCAGACCGTTGTGTCCCCTGGCACAGCAGAGCTCTAATGCAGGAGAAGCAGAACCGAGATTTCTGATTTTGTTGGGTTTTTTTTTTCTCCAGCTGAAGCATTAGTACTGGGTTAAGTAACCATCTCAGTAAGCAAAATGCTCTTAGATTCTGCTAAGGTCTTGTGACCACTGTCGGCATCTGTTGTATGGTCTAAAAAGTGTCCTGGAAATTGATATAAAGTGTTTCCTGTGGCTGTAAGCACCTCTTTTCTTATCTGACACTAAAAATCAGAAGAGGAGACTGTATTAATGGGAGCATGTACTTCACTAGCAGAACTACAGACTCTTTTCCCCTCTTAGGCTTTGACTTCTTGCTGCTTCACAGATCTAAGCCTTCCACATCAGAAATGTTAGTGATCATGTAGCTGTTACACTGTACCTGTTTCAGGAAATAATTATGATTGCTTGGATGGAAATTGACTGATGGCTGAGCAAACTTCAGACTGGTAGCTGTACACCTTCAGAATGACAAGGCTTATCTCTGACCTGGGGATGCCACAGAAACATGCCTTGAATTGTGGGGGCTGGAGGACTGGACAAGGAAAAACCTATTGCACTCCCCTGGAGGACCAACCCCTAAGCCATAACCCTGTGGTTATGGAGAGCAAAAAGATCACCCCTGGAATCCTGTGCTGCTTTATGTTGATTCATTGCACCGCATTGGTCCTTCCCCTTTCCTCCATCCCCATGCCCTCATCCCACTGATCCCAGTGTTCTGCCGTGTCCCTATTCCTATATAAACCCCTGTTTACCCTCCCTCTTTGGTCTTTCATCTCTGGATCCCTTCGGGCTGAAGCAATAAAGGCTCTCCTTGGAAGTCACACCAGAACCCTGTCTGTGCATTGCCCGGGTTCACAAAGAGCTGTCACTCGTGAGAGTGCGGATGTGCCCCCAGGACATCCTTTAAAGGATGCTTCTCAAGGAAGGCAGCAGCACTCCTACACTGAATAGCACAGGGATTTTGGGAGATGTGATTATGCCTGCAGAAAGCCCCCGAATACACAGCCTGCATGGCTGCAAGCAAGTCCCCCTGTTGAAAAGACTGCTGGTGAGAAATTGCAAATAGGGTAAACACATAGTTTATCCCCTCCAGCCAGTACATACCTTGGGACAGATGTTGGATAGAAAAAGTTTGCTTTTCCATTTCCCCCCCGCCCCCTTTTCTTAATCTGCATTATTCGGAAGGTAATGATGAGAATTGTGAAGTTGTTGGAAGAGGCAAGGGTCAGTAAAAGTTAATTTGAAAATCATATCTTTGCCAAAATGAAACAATTAGAATGCCTGGAAAAAGGGTGGCTATGTTGGAACAAGAAAATACTCCTGGCAGGCACATGATCATGTTCTGTGCACTTCCATTTATGACCAGAATCTTGTTCTTGACCTGGTGTGATGCTGAATTATTGAATCATCTTAGTTAATTTGCTTCAAAACAATCTATAGAGTCTAAAAAAAGTGACTGCATAGAGTTTAATTTTGCACGGAGTCTGCTTTGAGCTGTTTAGTTTTTTATGTCTAAAGCATGACTTTTAAAAAATATATTTGCTCTATGATCCCCATCTTGAGTTATTGATGTCAGTATGAATCATGTAACTGATTTAAGGAAAGTAGATCACGTTTTGTATATTTATTTTCAAGTCGTATCTATAGACTTTGATAATAAATTACTTTGCACTTGGGCAATCTTAACACTGCAAACTCAATATAGCTTTGGGAAATGGAGGTGAATTCTGTTCTGCTTCATGTACAAATGGAACCATGAGTTAAGTACTAATTCTTTATTATTGACTAAATACTTGTTGATAGTGATTTTTGTGAAATAGGGTAGAAGTACCACTTAGTTTCCAGTTCCCAGGTTGCCTTTCTAATTTATAGTTAAAGCAAGAGCAAAACGGCTACAACCAAACACTCACAAACTGAACACTCTTGGGTAGAAGTCACAGAAATGCACCAGTATTTTAAGAAAGGGATTTAGTTAGTTTGAAGAACCCAGATTTGGTACAAGAATGTTATCATACTTGTTCTTAAATGAATCATCAAATGCCTGATTCTTTGATATACATCAGCACAGTCTCTAAAGAGATCACTGAAGATTGGCACCTGCTGGTTTTAGTGCGTGTGAAAAACAAAGGTGTCTTAACTGGCTTACCAGAGCAGTTGGATAGTTTCATGGTATCCTTTGCAATCACAAGCTACATATATTAATAGCTGTTGTTTTGACATTTGGTCTGTGCATTCTGGACTGTGAGCTGATCTGGAGAATGCCTTAGGATATGAAAATCTGAAAATAATAGCAAAGCTTATTGCAGGCTAGAAAGACAAAATAAAATATCCTACTATTTCCCTTAATTTTGATCTGGATTCCTCTTTATACTTTTTGAGAGAGAGGGGGAGGGAGAAAAGGATTTGGTTAGGCTAAAATATCAAGGTCAATAAGTCATCAATGACAGGTTAGATCAATACATGCTAAATTTGGAGTTTTAGTGGAAGCGGAAAAGAATCAGCAGAAAGATTTCTATTTTGTCTGTGTCTGCAAAAGGAAAGAAGTGTTGGAACCTGTAGGTTAAACCCTGCTTGTAGGCATCTGCTGAGAGGTGTATTGAATTTTTGAATGCTGGAGTATTTAATGGGAATATGAATAACATGACCAGTCTGTTCCTTGGATTTATGATATATTGTAGGCTGTTAAAAAAGGAGGAGGAAACAGATATAAAGAGTGGAGGAAGTGAGTGCTGCTTTCAAGACTTCACAATAAGTTATTTTTGACATCAGGCTGTAGAAAGTGAAATTTTCTGAAAAGTAGAGTTTTGAGCTTGGCTGAGAAAACTAATGAAAGGATATGGACACATATCTGAAACAGGGACATGGAAATTATTACTCAGAAGGGCAGGAATGTGTTTTCCCTCCTTTTGACCCTTTATCATGGAAGAAAGCTACCAGTAATATACAGAGGTGGCTTGTCCACTGTAACTCCAAGAGAGCTGGATTTCAAAAGACTCCTCGCTTGGTCTTAAAGTACATTTTGCTTTGTGCATTGAGTTCAAAGCAAGCCTGAAATTGCAAATAGAACTCAAAACCATTGTGGTTTCACCTCATTTTTACACTGATTTATTGAGGTTTGAGTGATTTAATCCTAATGCTGTAAATCTGGGTAAGTTCACACAGAACTTAGTAAAGGTTATTTGAAAGAGTTTCAAACTCCAGAAGACATCAGAGAGTTTGGGCCAGGCTTGTTAATTGAAAGTAATGGAGCACGAGGTCAGGGGACTTTTCCAGGATTTTAAAAGTTGTTGGGAAAATTTTTCAGAGCTCTGTTGTCATTAAGTCTGTCCAGCTGCATCGTAGGTGCTGTATGGGGTCAAAACACTTGTGCTGAATTTATGGTAGGGAACATTCATGAATCTCGTTATCTAAAATGCCCTTGATTTCAAAGAGGAGAATGAAAACAAGGCAAAAATGTTAAATGTAGAGTTGTGCTTATAAGGCTGTTTGCAGACTGAAAAAAGCAGACAGAGCAAGGGGAGTGGAGTGAGTGTTTGCACACCAGGTAGAGTGGAAGTTTTCCAAGATTCAGGATCCTTGGTTTCGGGCTGAAGCTGCAGTGTCATTACCTCGACACATTTCCTTGGGCTCTTTACTGCTATTACTTCCCATGTAGTGGCTGCTGCTTGTTTCCCAGTTCAAATTGATCAGGAAATATTTTTAAATGATTGCCTTGCAATGCTTGTGTTTAGCTTATATTATGATTAAGTAAATTTTCACATGCCCCATAGTAGCCATGACAATTCTGCATATTCCTCTAGCTCAAATTAAACTGTTGGATGATTAAACCCCTCCTGGAGTTCAGTAACTTTCCCTTTAAAAAGTTCCCTTTCTCTTTCCCCTCTCTCCTGGTCCTTCTTAGTCTTCACATCAGCAGCAAGCCCTGAACTGTGGTGGTGTTTTTTGGGAAACTGCTGTTCCAAGTCTCCTCTTGAGAAATGTTGAGAGCATCAGCCCAAGGAAGTGTGGACAGTGTCACACCCTGCTTCCATGCCACAGGACTCAGTGTTGTCTCTATTAACTACTTGCTCATTTAGGGTTATGGAGTATTTTAAATCTGAAATAAAGGTTTCCTACCTGATTAGGTGTATAGCTGTACTGGGACCATGTGGAGAAATGTTTACTTTGATTATTGAATTTTCCTTCTCCCTCCATAAAAAATAAGCAGAAAATAATGTCAAAAAGAATACTTTTGTCCTAGAATTACTCTTTTCTTCTTTTGAATAAGAGCAGCAGTGTGACATACAGGCTTAATATTTTGTGTCTTAGTGGAAGTAATTTGTACAGATTACTCAATTTTAATAAATATATTTACCTCTTACATTAATAACAGTATTGTGGCTTTAAGTAAGCTGTTTTAAGCACCTTTAAATGGGTTAATCTGTTGAAAAAACAGGTTAAATCTTGAGGAAATAGGCAAAAAAGTTGAATTGTCAGAATCACTTGTTTTTTAAAATCTTGGTCAAACCTGTCCCTGAATATAGAACTGAAACAGAGGCACAAAGTCTATGTTTCTTGGGGATAATTTCTGTCTTTAATGAGTAAAGTAACTATTCCAGAAATAGACATAAATTTTGGATTGCTCTCTTTTTGTCAAGCTTGTGTGCTACACCTCTAGAAAATTACCACCTACAGAAGCAGAACTATGGAAACGTCTGAGTGTCTTACTAAATTCTTTCAGCCTTTAAAAACAAAAGTTTTTAAAAGATTGCTCCCAGTCATGCTGGTATCAATCCTGGACAACAATACTGGTGTCAATATAATTACAGTAACTTGAAACTTGTGTCAAAATCTGGTTTGATATCCAAGACTTTCTACCTCAGAAGCCAAATAGATTGTTTCAAAATCTCGGTTATAACTCTGGCAAATTTTACTTTCTACAGAAAATCTTTCATTGTTTCTTCAAATCTAGGTAGTTATAGTAATGGCAAGAGCCTTTTCTTTACACTCATAATCATATTGGTTATAATATGAGATGAAAATTTCTCTGATAAAATAACATTGCTGTCTGATTTAATAAGATAATTGCTATTTTATTCATAAATACTGTGTTTTATTGCTTTCTGTTAGTGTAGCACATGTGGGATTCATAATTTATTTCAATTAAACCAGCCATCTGGGAAGGTAGTGAAATGTGATATTAGTAATGCTGCTTTTACTGTACCACCATAGATTTTCTGGAAATGGACAAGGCAATTCTCTCTGGGACAAGAGCTCTTTTCCTGCCTTTCAAAAGCACCTGGTATACCTGCTGATCAGGTCTAAATGGGAAAGGAAAATTAATCTTGGTAGCTTGAGATACTTTCAATCCAAGTACCAGAAATTTGAGTAAAAGGAAGAAGTGGGGGATGAAGGAGGGAGAGGGAAATGAGAAAATGAAAGAGAGTGGGCAGGGGAGAAGAAACATGAGAGGAGTTTCTGAGGTCAGCGAGAGAACAAAGGCTGAGAGAGATGATGTGAAGTGCTGCAAAAAGCAGTAGGAAAAGTACAAATGCATTTCCTATGCACAAAATACTTTTGGCCAGACAAAACAAAAGGAAGGCAATAATAAACAGAGGAAAAAAAAAGCTGCTTTTCCTCTGACTCCTACTTCTGTGGGCTAACAGCAAATTTCCCCAAATTTGCACTTCTTAAGAAATGTAACACTCCCAAGTTTCTGCAGCTTTACTTCACACCCAGGTGTTCCAGCACATAGTCTCTGAGTCTTGCTCTCCCTTTTAGCAGATCTTGAAGCTTGGGCAGCTCAGCCCCAATAGGAAATGCACTTACTGGTTCTTGTCAGGTCACTTTTGGAGCCTTCTGGATTCTGTGCCTGAATTCTGCTGGGATACAGACTGAAGTCCCTTCTTCTGACTTGGTTTGGCAGGGTCGAAGGCAGCAGTCATGGGCTGTGGGCAGCAGAATCCCTTAGCAGCTACTTGGAAGAACAGTGGAGAAAAATTGGGGTGATTTTGAGACAGGAAAAGAAATGTTGTTCCCAATGTGTGTTTATGGAAAAGCAGCTGCTGCAGTGCTCTCCTTCCTGTCTTCTTCCCAGGGGCAAAGCCTCTTGGAGGCATCTGGGTTTTGGGGAATATCTGATGAGATTCTTCCTTCTGTGTTTTCCTGCATTCAGCTTGGCAATTTAATCTTGGCATGTAGTTGTTTTCAATGGCAATTACAAAACTAATAGGAATTTGCATGGAAATTAACATTGGAAATAAGTGCTTCTGTCCTATGTTTATGTCATGTTACAATCCTGGAAGTTCTCAGGTGGCCAGCCAGCTCTTCAGGGCTCCTGATGAATGGCGCCTCAGAACACCAACAAGGGGAACTTCTAAAAAATGGTAGTTAATTTTTGTGATGCTATAACAGATCATACTGACCAAAACCATGGTTTTTTTTGGTTGAGTGTGACACACTCTTGGCATTATACAGCTTTCACTCAGCTTCATTTAATGCCCACTATCTTTTACTATTTACAAAAGAGATTTGTTGGGTTTTTTTGTCATGCTAGAAAAGACTGCTTTGTTACTCTCTGAAGTTCAGGGAGGTCAGGAGAGAATATTGGAAATTGAACTTTTCAACCTGGTGGCCCCTGCTGTCTTGGTAGGCAGCAGTCTGACAGGAACACAAGTTCAGCAACAGAGACAAGTAATGAAAAATGTGGGTTTGCAACATTTCTCTGTCAATAACAAAGCTCATCTTTTTGTGTCAGCAAGACATTGCATGCAGCACACATTTCAAATGCAGTTAATCTCAAAATAATTCAGAAATCAAAAAGCTTATTCAACCAACAAGACATACCAGATTGACTCACTGTGTATTCATGGAGGGATAGCAGAGAGAAAGAGAATTCAATATCAGAATCAGAAAAGCAGCCCCAGTTTTTGCTCAGTCTAAATTGTTTTTGGACCACACAAGCACACAGTGAATGCTAAAAGAGTTACCACAAGAATATTTTATGATTGCATTTTTTGCCTTACTCATCTAGGAATAAAATTGACAAAGGTGGTGGTTGTACATGTGAGCACATGCTCTTTCTGCCTCACTGCAAGATCTTGCATAATTTAATGCTGTTTCAGGACTGCATCTGCTGTCACCACACACCTGACATTCAAATCTGGTGTCAAAGAGCATGTGTCCACACAGTGATAGGGTAGAGGGGCTTGTTATGATACTAGTGTTTGCTTGCTGTGGTTCAATGTTTCCTGTTTAGGATGCTGAATGGAGAACAATTCAGACACGGCTAGAAATAGTATTGGTGGTTCCAAATTATTATGTTTTTATGACAGGACACCTGCTAGACAGTGCCTATAGTGGGTGAAGGCATACAAATGGCAGTTTCTTGTTAATTAGAAGAATGTATTTACCTATGAATGTAAAGGTCAGGATGCAGGACTGCCCCTCAGACTCACAGCAGGTCTCATGGACCCCTGTGCCACTCAGCAGGGAGTTAGGAGTGTCAGCACGTGGTTTGGGGTCATTGTGATTAGGACCAGGAGCTGTGGGAATTGGCTCTGCAGAGTCTGAGCACACAGAACACTGGGAGCCCATGGCACCATTGCTTGTGCTACTTGCTCAGTGCTCAGCTTGGACTGAGCTGCTGTGGGACATTAAAACAAAGGCTCCCCTCACTGCTCCAACTAATGGTTATTCTGAGCAAGAATAGATTATTTGGCAGTAAATTGCTTTCATCTCTTAGGCTTTGAATTTATGTAATTCGCATTTTATCCTTTATATGTATGTTAGAAGTTTTCCAGACACTGAGCACTCAATTGCTGCAGACACGCAGCATAGTTCCACTGTTCTCCCTCATGAGGTGTGAAGGGCTTTTATTCTTGAAGCTTGTAGACAGCTGAATAAACTACTTCTTTCCACCTGTCATCAAGGCTTTGTTTGTCTTTGCAAAGTGTAATCCAATATAAGTCAATTACAGACCCCTCTTTTAATTGTCAGTCAACAGTGGAGACAGGAACAGTCGTGAAACACTAACCTTTATTCAGCAGGGAAGGGAAAAGGCAGGATGTGCCATGAGATGACTTCAATTTCCATGAAGATTTCAACAGAGGATGCTGGCAGCCTTGGGGTCACATGATAAGCATTTAAGCAGCTAACAACACAAGTAATGAGAAAACCCACAAACCCCATATGATTTCTGGATAACCTGGAAAGATAAGTATTTTTTTCTTTCACATATTTTATACAGTATTTCATTAGAAATTGGCAGGGCTGCTGCAGGACAGAGATTCTAACCTTCTGCTTGGAGCAGGAGCTCTTGGGTTCTTGGAAAACAACTATTTCATTAGCTTCTAGCCTACTCAGTAAAGAAGGAAAAAAAGTTTGGGATTACCTCTGAGCTGTACTTTTAAAGATAAGTAGTATTTTCAGAACAGGTGGTTTGGATCATATGTGAGGCAATCTGCTTCTCTGCTCTATTGTGGCAGTGACCAAACACCAAGATTTACAGGGAAACTCTGATTGTCTCCCTTGGTCTGCAAAAGCCAGACATTTTCTCTAGTCTGCATAGCTCTGCAAACTGCTTTAGGAGTATAGTATTCTTTGCATGGTTCTGCATTATTTCCAGTACTTGTGAGATCTTTAGCTGTTTGCTGAATTGAGGTCAGCAATGATGTGTCATGGCAGAGAGAGCCTGGTAAGGTTAGCATGCCAGTTTGCTGGGATAACAGTTCCATAAACCCAGCTTTGGTGCATTTTGATAAGATTTATTCAATTTCCCCTGATGAAAGGTTTTTTCTTACCTTACACCATACAAAACTCCCTAAAGCTTTGTCAGACTTGTGCATCAGACTTCCCAGGCAGCTCTGTGGCAGATCTCTCAACTCACTCCAGTCCATGGAGTCATCATAAAACTGGGTCATGCCCATGAAGGAGAACAAAACATAAAAGGAGATTACAAAAGCATATTTGCTGTTGAACTCTTGCTTTAGCTGTTCCCTGTTGACGTGAGTGCTGCTATATGTTCGTTACATAACCATCAATTATTAATCTTCCCTTGGCAGCATTCTGCTCTTCCTCCTGCTTTCAGGTGATTGAATGGAGTGGTGAAGGAGGGAGGGCACGGTGTACACAGCAGTCCCCAGCTTAGCTGGGGGAGCAGGAGTGAAGAGTGCCCAGCTTTCACACGTTCTTTTTGTGTTTTAACAGTGTAGATGGGGTCCCACAGTGCTGGTTGTACCCTGTGCAGATTGCATGTGACATGGAGAAGATGAAGCAAAAGCTGATTTCTCCACTTGCTCCATTTTCTGTCTTTTCACTCAGGAAAGCAGGACTAGACTGTTTCTAGACTTTTGCTCACCCAGCACCAAGAACTGCAGGAAGTATGGCAAGGTCCCTGTCCCCTGCCTGCCAATAAAACAAAAAACACTGAAGCTCTTTGTGCTCTATGTGGGCATTGATCCTGGAGGGTTACAGTTGTTGCTATTGACAAATGGAATCAAATTTAAAGTGCTGCTGACTCTCGTGAGTGAGGGAGACAAAGTTTCCAAAGCTAATGTAGAGGAATAATCCCCAAAATTAGGGCAAAGCATTAATAGGACAGAAAATAGATCAAGGTTCATTCATTAGTGGTCATTTTGCAAAGTTACATCTTTTTCTGCTTTAACCTAAAAGTTTTAGACTTATTTTCTTTGATACTGTCAACTACAAGGGAAATAAAACCTTTTAGCTGTTTGGCTTATGTTTAGTGTAAAAAACCTAGGCAATTTATGGCAAATAATAATGGAAATGTACTATAAATGTTAGAGATTCTAAGCAGGCAGCATGTTAAAACTTTATGCATTTTATAGCTATTACACATGCACAGCTCTCTTCAGATGAAATGACAAGGCCTAGTTAACATTATTTATTATGTTTTCTTTGTCATTAATGCTTTTTTCACATCCCAGCACACTGTAGTTCATTCAATGCCACATGAGAAATATGTACACTTTTACATACCATAAAGAGATTTCTCTAGGCTCTGTAAAGCTTTCTTAGGACAAAAGGTTACTGATTACCTTTCAGAAGAGAAGTTTGGTTTGTCAGCTTACAAAAGTGTTGGGGAAGAGATGGTTCCTAACAAAGCATTTATCCTAGTGTTTTAAGTTGTGCCATGCAGAAAGGCTGAAACTTCTAACTGTAGTAGTAAAACTACAATAAAAAAGTATAGATTTTAAGGTTGTTAATACATTTTTGTTTGGACATGATGACTTTTGCTTTTTCTGAAACATTAGGTCAAATATATGGATATTTAAAATGTCATGTCTTTGTGCCAAGTTCCTAACTAGTACAAGGGCCACAGAAAGTCTGTGGAAAGTCAGTCTCTCATGCCTGCAACACGTACACAACATGCTTTCTCTTGGAAGAAGGTTCAACTCAGATTCGTTGCTCTAGCTTCTGGTAAAAGTTTAGCTTGTAATAAAATCCATCATCCAGTCCTTGCTGCTGAGTGTTGTGATGTTAGTTATGCATGTTCAAAGTAACTTACATAAGTATGTTCCCTTCCCTCTGCTAAATGACTTGTGAAATTTGGTGTGCACAGGTTCATGTGATGCTCTTTATGGCTGCATGGCAAGAGCAGGCTGGAAAGATCCACTGATCCACTGATGTCCCTGTCCTTTGAGATAGGTGGTTGGAATATTAGCTATTGGACTACAATTACCTGCAGATCTGAAGACTATGCTTCTATTGTTTCTGTATTTTGATATTTCTGTTTCTTATGTTTTCAGGTAAAACATAAGACATTACTTGTGCCAGGCAGGCCCAGCTGAGTGCCCTGGACAGCTCTGGTTCTGTTGTCCCAGCTGTGCTGAGCTACACTTGGCCTTTGTGAACCCAGGCATGGGCTGAGCAGAAGCACAATGCGGAACTGAGTGTATGGAGCAGCTGATAAAGGAGAACATCCAAAGAACACTCATTTCTCCAATTGCCTCTGCTGATTCCTCAGCAGACATCAGGAGCTGGTTGTTGCAGGATAAAGGTATTTTCTAAAAAGAAAAGTTTATGGAATGGCTGGGCTATTTAAGTAACATAACTCATTTCTATCCTGTTCAGGAATCTAAATGTGTTTACCCTCTGTCTTGAAGGGCTTTGTTCTTGTTTATGAAGACAAACAATTACATGACTACCTCCAGATTCTTTTGCATTCTAATGTACATGCATTCCCCTGTAGGTGATTTACTAATTAAAACAAAATTTGTAATTGGTAATTTATTTGGTCAAACTCGTTTTTTCACCAATTCACCACAAATAAATCCTTTGTTTTTCAAAATTGCTCACCAAATGAGCAAGATGAATAATTCTCCACATGTTCTTTGGTCATAGGCAGTTATGAGCAAATTCCATTGAAAATTAGAAGATTTAATGATTTTGATTTAATGAAAAAATTCCATAATATTTTGCTGCTGATCTTAGACTTTATCTAGTTGTGGGGTTACGCTTCCATATGTAATTTTTGTTTCAATTTTACTAGAATTTTAAAGGTTATTGAGGAGAAGGAAAAACATTCATGTGAGTCTGCTGAATCTTTGAGCAACTAAGCAGTTAAGCATAAAATGTCTCCAATAAGACAGACAGATAAATGATAAAATACCTTTCTAGTAACAACTGAAGATAGGAAATATTATGTGAAAGGGGCAGGAAGTGTTTCAAAGGGCACTAGATAATAAAGGGTCTGCAAGTGTTACTGGTAAGTGATTTATTGATTTGTTCAGTGTAGCATGCGAGACTGTACTGATTTATACAGAGTATATACAAGAACCATGTCATTACAAACTGCAAACCAATCTTTAAAATTAGTTACTGTCCAATAGGTTTTGGAAAGATACACTCATCCTGCTGCCACCCAGTCCGGAGCACAGTTGAAGATGGAAGTTGATGTGAGTTATTATTGTATTAGGTCAAGCGGTTTTAACACAGATTTATGAACCAAAATTATGGTTCATTTTGTTTTCTCTTTGGAAAGAAAAATTGATGAACTCCAAGCATTTTCTTTTTCAATATCTGTAACTCTCTTGCACTTTTCTAATGGCATTTCCCTTTCTCTCTCTTTCTGCTTTTCCTAGGTTATCCAAACTCCTCTTTTCTTTTTGTCTCTGCTCTTGGGGTGCCAGTACACTGGAAGTCTGTATCTTAATGATGTCTTTACCATTCCCCAGGCATGTGTTTTAGTCCTCATTTCAAGATGCAAGACCTGCTTTTTCATTCTTGATGTTTTATTTTCAGTCTGAATTGATAACCCAGGTTACCATTACTATAGTTTTATTTAGCTTTTAAATCAAATTCCATCTTGTTTGTACTGAGTACATATAATAAGTTACCTGAACATCTATCACTTGCCAAGGATGGGAAATTGAGACCTCTGCAGAACTGATTCTGCAAGACATAAAGACCTTAAACTTTAGAAGAAAGTTTGTTGCTCTGGAAATTATTGCTGGGGCAAAGAAGTGCCTTCTGTCAGATTTCTGATCTTTAGAAGCAAAACTCTCATGACTCAAATGAAAGCTTGTGGCATATGTGTTTCATAAAAGAAGACCAAGACCTGTGGTGTTTAATATTTCTCCAGTATAAAAACTTTTACCTGTCAATACTTGATGATCTGAACATCCTTTGAGCCCTTGGCACTCCCCAAGAGCCTGGACTGCCCTGGAAAGCCACATGGCATTTTCAGGTGTCCACACTGAGCAGCAGAGCTGGAGTGTGGCTTCACATGAAGCTGGTCCACAAGCAGCAGCCCAGCCAAGTGCAGGGAAAAGGCAGCAGTTTTATTTATTGCTGTTTGCTTTTGCAGGGTGCCCAGCAGCCCAGCCGTGGGCTGTGCAGGCTCTGCTCTGCACTAAGGCTGAACAGACAGAAGAGACAGAAGTGGTTGCTGAATGCACGGGGACACGGAGCAGAGTGGTGGCAATAGATGGCATGCTAGCTCCTGGTATAGCTCTCCAAGCTGGCCACTCCCTAGCTGGATCAGAAAGGAAATCTTTGTGCAGGGAATGGAGGGACTGCAAGGAACTTTGGAGATGTTCAAAGTATGTTGCTTCCTACAACAAAGGACACAGTGGCAGAGAGGATGAAGCTGCTTTTGTATTTTTGTTGGGAGTGGATGCTGAAGGTGGAAGTCACTGCCTGAGGATAAGTGACAGCCTGTTTCTCAGTGTGGAATGAGAGATGACAAGGCTGGGACAGGCAGGGGAAAGCTTAGAAAATGAAGATGCTTTTTGTTTGATGGAACATAAAAGGAGGACAAAATGATGTGAAAGATGACAGTGGGGACAGCTGATGTGGTCAAAGTGACAAAGTAGTAAAATCATATTTTCAAAAATATTGCAAATGGATGTGAACAGGGACAGAATTGCATTTGTCAAACCCCAGGAAAAATACTCCATGTTGCTTTAGTGAAAAGATGTTTGGAGCCCAGAGAGAGCTTTTCCAGTGTGATCTGACAAGAAAAGCCGTATCTGAATTTGTTATGTAGAGAGCACCTGTAGGATTTACACATAAACTGGATGTGAGGACAGAGAAAAGGATGGGAGGTGAAGATTATGCCAGATTATAGATTGCAACAAGTGGCACTGTGCTGTTGGCAGCGACTGAGGAAAGAAAAAAAAAATTTTTGAGCAGTCTTGCTATGTTAAGCTAAAAATAATGAGTAGATAGCTCTGAAAAGATTTTAATTCAGTTAGGATATGTTGGTGCAGAGAGATACTTTTCTGTGTTGCTAGGATAAAAGTACAAATTGAATTTATGTTTTTAAATCAGGCCTGGGCATAAAGTTGACAGTTCCACTCTCACAGGAAAAGGAGGGGAAGGCATTTGGGTTTCACTGGTGGAAAAATTGAGCTGGAGATATGCCAGAGTCTAGATCATTTGTGGAAGGTCACCAGGTTTGCTGTGGTTTCATGTGGCTCACATGATTTAGACAATTATGACTATGGAGCAGCCGTGGATTCCTTTGTGCTTTTGCAGTTGCAAAAGGTAGTTAGCTGGTTGGTTGCTGCCTTAGTGAATATAGATGCTGGCTGCACAAGCAATTTGAAGTGCTGTTTTATCCTTGGGGAGAGGAGGTGGTTCACGTGGCAGTATATTTTTTCTCACTGTATCAAGTTTTCATCTGGCTGTTGAATATATTTTCTGAGCCCAGTGTGTATGTTATTTCCTCTTTGGCTTTGTACGTATAATTTTAATTTGTGTCACAGATTCAGACTGTTATTCTTTCTTTGTTTTACAGCATATTAATGAGAAACAGGAGGGCAGAGGAAACCAGAATATTTTTGGTCTAGTGCCTTCAATTTAGTATTTTGTGCGCACTTCATTAGTTGGAGCTGTTAACAAAGTGGGATCTTTTTTTTTGTTTGTTTTTAATAGAGTGTGAATTCTGAAAAGTGCATACTATATGCCCACTAGGTAAAATGCATGCTGTTCCTCTGTGGTGCTGGCTTCAGGGCTGAAAAATTCCAATTGCCTCCATTGCAAGCACTCTCCCAGGCTGTAGGAGATGGATCCAAGCCCACACTAGTGCAGGAGCTGATCCCAGCCCTGGCATTCAGCAGGGAGTGCTGGTTAGGTTTGCAGAGCAGGTGCCAGGATGGATTGCAGCAGGCACAGTCTCCTGGTGAACTGAGGGAAGGGGCTGCTGTGCAGAGCATCAACAGCAGCAACCCAGCTGTGGCTGCCTGTGGTAAGGTGGGGAGATCAGGGTGAGGCTGAAAGGATGTTAATGAACTTTGTTATGACAAAAGTTCATATTTTCATGACAGCTGACCTCAGTAAGACATTTTCTAGCTTGATGGATGGCCTAAATGCCACTGAGCCTGGGTTTTTTGGACTTTCAGAGCACTAGGTGTTAGAAAACCAAATTCTGGTCATTGGTGCACTGCACTCTGGCCCTACTTTATCCTTTGCTTTCCTTTTTGCTAGGAGTGATACAAAGCCTGCTATTAAGGTACCTAAGGCTGGAGTCACCATTGGTCTTGAACTATCATTTTATCATTATAATTTTAGTTGCCTCACAAACCCCATATTCCTTGTTTTCTGAGATACTAGAAAGATAAGACCAGTGCTGCTGCAGAAGGATGAGGTGCTGTTAATTATTTCTCTGTTATGCTCCTGCTGGGCCACTGAAATGTGGGGTTTTTAACTTTTCATGTTAGAGCTCACCTGCAATTCTACTCCTGGCATTCGAACTGTAACATGTTATTGCACTGCTTGGAAGCTGTTCATGTTGCCTTACAGCATGTTTGGATAATTCTAGGATGCCACTAGGTACCCTGAAATTCCCATGCTGGCTTATGCCACAGTGAAAGATTTTCATGTGTTGCAAAAATGTATTTGCATTAAAGGTGCAGCTCAGATTGGGAGCTGGCTTCTGAAATGACTCTCCCAACAATCCACAGTTTCTTTCATTTGCTTCACAGAGCAGCCTTGGGCAGCAAAGCCAACACATCATTCTGTGATACAGGTGGACTGGGAGAAGATGCTGCATGTGCCCTGTGCACTGGATCAGAGCAGACAGTCCAAGCTGCCTCCCCCCTTATCCCCAAATGCACACAGCAGGATATTGTCCATCAGAATCAGCTGTTTGCCTTAAAGCAATCCCATCTGCTGTGATGCATTACTTATTACCTTGGACTATGGGTGTGTTAGACAGGATTCTGTGACACTTGTGTGTTTTGGAGGATTCACTGCCAAAAGAATTACTCTTATAGGCTATTTTTTAGGTTGTCTTTTTCCCCCCCACTGAATGCAAATTTCATCATATTGTGTTACTGGAAGTTGTTTGTCCCATCCCACACAGGCAGCTGCACATAATTTGGCTGAGGTTTATTAATAGTTTTCTAGTTTATGCTTAGACTGTGTGATAGATTTCTGGCAGAAAAGGTATCACCTTAGAAAGCATTAAAAGGTGAAAACAGATAATGAGCAAAGACTGCCTGCCATGGTAAATCCTGCTGGGTACTACAGTTCTGGTCCATATCCCTGCAGTACTGGAACATCTGACACCTCTGAGGGGGAAATGGGAATAATCAATTTTAGAGAATGGAGAACAAAGAACAGTGTGAATGTATGACTTGCTCAGGCAAGAGATGCTCTGTATCAACACAGGGAATTAAGTCTGAGCCTAAGATCAGCTCAGACTAAGTGTCTGAATCACTAGATTGTAGTTTCATTTTTAATGGTTTCTCAGTGAGAATGAATGAGAAAAAATATGGGGATGAAAAATAGAAATCAGTGTTAGTATCCTTATGTCACTGTGTTTCAAGTACCTGCTATCATCTGTGTTATCTCTCTTTGCCTCTGCCTTAACAATTTGCATAGTATTTTATTATGGAACTTAAGGGCCTTTACCTTCCATTAGGCAGAATTAACATCCCATGGCACCCCAAATATCTGCTTGCTACACCTCCTTATGAGACACTTTTCTCTAGGGAGAAAGTTCTGTGCTGCACTAAACATTTCTTGAAGCACATTCACTGCTGTTTCTCAAATGTGAGTGATAACAAACAGCATCACCTTAATGTACGGCAAAACAACAGCAGCAGGATTTTGGGAAGAAACCATCCATGCTGAGGTTACTGGAGCTTCATTGTGTCTGGATGCAATAGGTGTGAAACAGACTGCCTCCAAAGTTCTTGCTGCTTGCTTTAATGTTTTATCATTCGTGGACTGAGATTTCTCTCGTGTAACCAGTCAGTGCATTTGCTCTTGTTGTGCATAACATTCACATTAATAATAACAAAAAGAGTTCCTTACACAAATTTGCAGAGAAATAATTGTTTTTACCTTTAGCTTCTAGTGTCAATACCTATCTATTTGACATTAATATTTACATACTGATCAGTTAAAATGTTAAAATTAACAGAAATTGCTATGCTCCCAGTTATCTGCTCCCCATGAAAAAAGACAAATACAGTCTCACAATGTATTATTGGGATTACTAAGAATGAAACATTACAATGAAAGAAAAGTCCACTCATCAGCATTTTTCCTTACCAGCTCCTCTTTGCAGATAGGCTAATGCTTTCAGAGTTCTTATTAAGCTTATTTATGTACTTCCATTTTCTCTGCATGAATTAGAAAAACAGATAAGAAAAAAAAATTCTTAATTTAAGTATAATTTATGATAAATTTTTTGGCACTGCAAAGGTTGATCATGGAAAAAAAATATTGGAACTTCATTTCATAATTATGATGTCTTCTGTGACAATGGAGTTTAACTGCAGGACTTCTTTTCCTTCTGCAAATACTGATTGGATTTTCAACAGGATGTTCATGAGTAAAAGGTGGTGCTATACAGAGAGACTTTTTTTTTCTTAAAGTAGTTCTGTTTAATGAAATGCATAAAAATCTTATATTGTTCTGTCAAAACAGAAGTAATGTGCTTACTCTGTTTCCTGCTGTGATCAACCAATCTGGTAATTTAAATCTAAATGTGCCATAATCTTAAACACCAGGAGGATTAGAAAAAATGATAAAGAAAACACCCACGTTTCCATTTAATAGATGGCCTTTTGAGCTCATTTCTAATTTAGTGCTGTCTTTCCTTGCTGAAAACAAAAACAAATTTCCTGAAAATAATATCAAAACAGCAAAAGTGCATCAATTAAGCCACAAGATTCAACAGGGCATCTTTTAATGGGCCATTAAGCCTGGGGTGTATTGTGAAATACCAAAGTAAAGGGCAGATTACTTAAAGTGCCCACAGAATATATTAATAATTCATTAAAACATACCATGTAAACGAATGGTCATATCATAACTAAGTGGCCTGATTATGCAATCACTTTTAGTGGTGTATTAAAGGAGATCTACGAACAGCAAGTTTGAATTTGATCCAGCCTGTTGAAATGCAGACTAAAGTTGTTTTTAAAACCTGAAAAACACAATATCTACAATTTTTCAAGTATTTGAGGGAAGCAAATGTGTTAGGCAAATAATTTTCCAAAGCAGTAATTTGATTGAGTGCCTGGCAGTGTTGCTGTAGTTAAATTTAGATTTCTCATTGGCAGTCCTGAGGCTGGAGTCACCAGTGATCCTGAACTACCATTTGATTACCATTTTAGTTGTCTCATAAAACGTGTGTTTGTTATTCTCTGGGGTCCTGGAAATATAAGAAAACCAGTGCTGTTTCCACAATGGCAATTCCTCTCTGTTATATAATGCCACAAAGCATTAAATGAACCCTCCATAGATGAAGGAGATATCTGGAAAAATAGAATTCCAAAGAAAGCGTTTCTTCCTTTGCAGTTCACCTCAAGTGCAAGAGCAGCAGTCTATGAGCAGTACGTAATCCCTGTTTTGTAGAGGAGCCTAGCTTTGTTTTTCATGGGATGTGTTTAATTTATCTTTTACAGACATTTTTCAAGTGGTATAAAAACCATCTCCAAGACTGGAGATGGGAAGGAAAATTTCTGCCCTCAGTTGGTGAATTACCTCAGACACAAGTGTCTAAGACTGAACCTAAACTCCACTATGTGTAATTGAGTGAATGGTAATTCTAATTAGTAGTTCTTATGAAAGAGCTTGTAATAAACTCCTCTATTTTATTTGGCTACATCAATTCACAGCAAATGGATTGCAATGAAATTCAGCATTGCAGCAATTTCCTGCATAACACCATCCCTTAGACACTTGGATTCAACAGCATATAATGGTTGTGATACCCATGTCTCCCAAATAATCATTTCCACTCTGTAGTTGGTCCACCATTTATATGAACCAAGACAGTAAAAAAAGAGAAGACAGAAAAACCCTATTGAAAACAACGGGCTGCATGTAATTTCTTCTTGATGGCTTTTAATGCATTACTGATCTGAACATATGGTAAATAGTGCAGGCTCTTTCTTTTTGGTAGTGTTGCCTCTAGTGAGGCCTTTTTCCTTGCCTTTAACTAATGAGTGTTTTTAAGCCTACACTGAGCCTCCATCAAAGACCAGGCTGGAAGGGGCTCTGAGCAACATGGGGCATCTGAGCCCATGGCACGGGCTTGTAACGAGATGGTTTTTCAGGTTCCTTCCAACACAAACCATTCTGAGAGTCTGTGATGGATTTAGATAAAGCTATTTAATGTGTGGTGTTTTCTGAGCTTGATTCAGCTCCTTTAGAGAACAAAGAGATTTGTGAAACTGTCGCACATAAAAACAAACTGTAATTGAGGGTGTTGGTGCCTGAACTTTAGAAATACATTGGTGGTGAATATTGGTGCTGGTAAGTGAGATGGCCTTTCGCTGCTCGCCTCTGAAATGTAAGAACCCAAAGAAAAGGAGCTGTCTGTACTCAGTTCCAGTTCCATTTCACAGAACTAGAAATTGACCAGTACATTTTTATTTAACATAACTCCTTTCTCAGTTCGTATTTGGTTTTGTACACGTGGCTTTCCTTCATATTTTTTTCTGTTAGGGATGAGAAGTAATTGCTGAGAAGTTAATTCTGTTTTTCTCCAGACAGTTCTTCCATTTCCCTTTGACCCTTCCATTTCCACTGAAAACCTGCATTTACAGTCTTTCTCCTAACTACTTTGCACCTCCAGTGTTCTCTACTAGTCCTTCTTTTTTGTCCTGCATTTCTGCAGCTCCTTCCCTTTTAGAGAACTGTGTTCATTAGGCTTTTGCCTTCCCCTTCTCACTGAATTCAGTGGCAAAACTGCCAGTAATTCCTGTTAGAGCCCTGCTGACCCTGCCCTGCTCCCTGGGACACAGCTCTCTCTCCACTTTTAAGGGCTGTGAGCTACTTGCTGACTTCTCTGCTATAAGCAGCCCATTCTTTGACCTTGTACAACGTGTTAAAGGTTGTGTATAGCATATAAAATAAAATTTCACCTGCAAAGTAAGCCAAGTCATTATTATCTAACCCTGGTGCTCTGCAGGGTCAGCAAGAGGCAGCTGTTACTGTCAGAGTGAGGATGATACTGGAGTGCTCTGTTACCTCTAGAAACCAGTGGAAAATAAACCCTTTGGGCAGCAGCAGAGTTCCCCTTTTAGCACAGAGCAATATTAGTATACTGGAGAAAAGTGCAGCACAATATTGACAGGGTTATCCAGCTTTCACAAACAAGTTGTTTTGACCAAATGCTGGGAGGCTGCTGAATTGCTGTGTGGGGTTTCTAGGATGGAAAAAAGCTCTGTTGGCTCAGGCTTGAGTAACTGTTCTTCAATGACATTAACTCCCATAACATTCATTGCAAATTTAAGTGATTGAAGTTTTGTAACCACCTTGTTTATTTGACTTCCAGGTCTTTCAGAAAGCTGTTTCCTCACTTCATCAGAAAATAATTGTGGTGGTGGAACATAAGGTTTTCTTCAGGAGAAACTAGAAGAGAGAAAGAGACTAGCCCTAGGATCAATCCAGTTTTGTGTTTTTGATAAGGTGGTGATAACTTTCAGATCCAAGTGTCTGCAAAGTTTTCTTATGGTCTGAGCTAGAAATGTCACCCAGCCTCTGTCTCTAATTCAGCATCTGCCTGCATTTCTCTCTTCTGAAGCTGGTAAAATCCTGCTTCAACCAGGTAATGGGCCAAAATAGACCAGCTGTGCCTTTTCCTTAACTTCTTTAAGAATAATTAACTCATTCCAGTTGTTCATCATTCTATTTCCTCTGGGCATGCAGCCCTCCTCTCCTCTGGATATAGTTCACTGCTACAGTGTTCTAGCCCCTGTATTTCACCAGGCATGTGAAATGAGGCATCTGAGCCTCTCAGGCATATGGCAACTGCAGCAGGCCCTGATAAATCCCATTTTATACCTCCCACCACCATAAATGAGTCCAACCCAATTTGTCCTTCTAGCATTCATAAAAATTCTTTTAAAAAAATGTTTTTTTAAACAAGCCTTTCAGCTCAAACTGAATTCAATTTTTGGTGTTTTTTTAAAATTTTTTTTTTATTTTTTTTTAAGATTGATGATGGTAGGTATATAGGAAATTGGTGGGTACCATTTTGTCACATCAAATATGAAAATTTCTTACCTCCGTTGTTAGAAGTCTTGGGAAACTATGAAAGTTTTAACAGTTTGATTTTTTTTTCTGCTCCTCTAGTTTCCTAAGCCAGATAAGCCAGAGAAGCTCTTTGAATCTCAGGCAGCTGCTGGTGTTAAAACTACTTCTTAATTACATATTTTTAGAGGTTATAATGGCCCAGTGATTTCCTAGATTTGCAGGCCAGAAGACATAACTGTGATCATCTACTCTGACCTCCTTCAGAGATGTAGGAATCACAGGATGAAATCCCATTAAATGGATTAAATAGTAAGTGTAAAATTAAAAAGATAATAAAATTTAATATTTTCTTGATGCTGGTCCAGGACTTAAGGTACTGAGGTAGTGCAGTGCAAATATATCTGATTTCCATGCTCTGTTGCTGCAGAAAAGGAACTTTTTCTATCCCTTTAACAAGTGTTGTCTTTTTTCCTCCCCTGAGAATCTTCTACTTTAATAAGGAAATGTAATCTTGTTGGATGTTAGACTATCCATGCATCTGTAACAGCTCTGCTGTATCCCTGTCATGCCTGTAGCCTGAGGCCTCATGTGTATGTGACACATCACTTAGCAATGGTGATGGAGAGGACATGTTTGACATGCTCAGGATCCAGAGGTAGATCTGGAACCTACATATTATCTGCCCACCTGTACAGAGCTGAACCCAGCCCAGAATCCCCCACTGGAAACCTGGGTATTGTGTGTGTCACCAAAAATGAGAGCAGTCCTGGAGGCACCTTGTCACATGCCACAGGACACATTCTTGAGCTGTCTGACTATTTTCTGCTTCCTCTGGAAAGGATCAAGTACGGTTGCTTTCCCCATTATCTTTGTTTTCTAGCAGTGCAGTGGGTTTTGCACAGCACCTGCTGGGCAGCTGTTAAGGTGGCTGTTCGGAAGAAAATAGCACCAATCCTGCATTGCAAAAGTCAAACTAACCAGGCAAAAGTAACTCCTGACATAGTCTGGGCTCCAATAAAGTGGAAGTCAATACCAAGGTAACTTAAAGTGTAGTATTTGCTTTTCCTTCCATTGATTATGCATTTCCTCCTGACTTAACATGGGCAATGTGTAGTCAATAGTGTGAGGGTGTGCATGATGATCCACTGTAATACAGCAAGGTGCTTCTTCAGGAAAGACCTATTGGGGTTTGTGAATTCCTCTGAAGTGAACTTGGAGAAATTTGACTCCTGGTGTTGTTCTGTGAATTCAAACCAAGTCTAGAAACACCTTCCCAGCTGTTCCCAGTAGTGTTGTCATTGGAGGCCACAATCAGAAATGTAAATATTCCATGTTTCTGTGCCCATTCTGGTGCATCCCATGTGAAATTTCCCCCAGTACCGGCAGGCACAAATAACTCTGCCTACTGCTGGTAGTGGAGTGAGAATTCTTGTCAAATCCTTCTTGTCAGTCAGAAAGATTGTCAGTCTGGTTCAGATTCTCTGCAGGGGAGAGAAAATCTTCAGAGCACAGGAAATTTCCCTGAAGTGGAAAAGGCATGCTGTGTCATTCATTACTCAAATGAAGGCCAGTTTGCGCTTGAAGGAGTGGTGAAACTAAAGCAAAAAATATATCAATTTATTTAATTCCCATACCTATTCTAATGAAGACCAGAAATGTCATGCTAAGAAACAAACTTTGGGTATTTCTAGTCTGGAAAACCTGATGTCTGTAGAGCAGGGAGGAAAACAACAAAGGAACAGTGAAGGTGGACAAATGGTTGGTCAGCACACTGCCTTGGTAGGTGGGTAAAGACGAGTTTGGTTTTGCCCTGGCTGGTGGAATTTCTGACCTGGTCTAGTAAATATTGGTGCTGCACTGGTTTATTTTCAGTGGTCACATCTCAAGTTTTTGTGGACTTCATGAGTTGCTTGTAGTTGTCTGATGTAATAAATTTCCTTCAAGATCACAAATATTGTGGAAATATCCATCCAGAGATACAAAAAATGCTGGAACTACAAGAGATGCTCACTTGAATAAATGTTTTGGATAATGCAAAAGAGGTTATGAATTAACAGGCTGGAAGAGTAAACAAGATTAGAGCTAAGTGCTTTCAGGGACTGTGTAAAAAAATAGTCAAAGGCTAATTGCAAAGTAGTGGCTGAGGTAAGCTGATAAATTAGAAAGGATGAGAATGGAAAATGGAGAAGTCAGGAGTAAGATGGCCAGGTAAAGCAAGCAGTGAAGAAAATGAGAGGGGGGAAAGATTGTGGGTGTTTCTTTAAGTAGAAATCTCACAAAAATAGAGTAGTGTTTAAATTGTGGGTACAGTTAAAAGCATTCCAGAAAGAATATAAAAGTATATAAAATGGCATGTAGAATAAAAGAGTTATAAGATTAGATGGAGTAGGAAAGATGAAAGGTGAGAAATTGAAAAACTGTCTGGAGTAGAAAATTTATATATGTTGTAATATTGAAGAAGGAATAGGGGAGAAAGTCAAAGTGGAAGGTACTTGTGAATGAGTGAAAAATAAGAGAAAATAGGGGGAGAAAATTCTGTATTCTCTTGTAAAAATGAAAGGAAAGAAAATGATCATGTGTTTTAAGGGGTTTAAGAGTCCAGCGAGCAGGAATTACAGTAAATTTCCTGTTGTAGTCCTTGAACAGTTTGAAAAGCTTTGTGTAAGTCATTGTTCCTAAGATGCAAACTGTAAGACAAAAGATGCTCCTCATAACCAACCAGAACATTATTTCTTATGCATCTTTTTTCTAACCTTGAGCATAAATCATTAATACTGTCATTTTTGTAGCCTCCATCACACTAGAAAAGTGTAAGTCTCAAGACAGCAGCTGCAAAACAATAGGGACTCTGCATTCAAACACATATATTACATTGTGCACTGCATTTTGTCTTGTAGCTAATTACCTTTCTGATAATAATTAGTTCAGCAACACCTTGTCTACTGGAGAAAGGAGAGGAAAGCAAAGGAACAGGAAGACTCAAGATACTGAAGCTGTTGGCTTCAATGTAGACATTTGTACGGAAAGCTTTGATTTTAGAATGCCCTGTAAAGTTTATAGGATTCAGTCTTTGTGATTTTAAAACCAAAGTGGGACTTCCAAATGAAAGACCATGGTCACCTATAGCTTCTCAATATATTTGCTATATCCCAAATTTGAAGAGGATAAAAATTCAAGTCAAGTATTGCCACAATGCCTTCTGAATAAACCCACTCAGTGACTTGTTACTGAGATGAACGAGGATTGGTAAATGAATAAAATATGTCCTGAAAATTAGAGTAGGAAAAATTAGTCTTATGAACCTGCAGTAGCTAAAACAGAGATGTGTCCAAGGCTCTTGGGAAACTTGCTTCTTTCTCCTGATGCCTTTGGGTCGCATCTCCAAGTTCTCCTCCATATGAGAGAAGTAGGATTATTTTCTGAATTGTTTCTTCTGAGGTAGTATGGAATAGCTCCTCTTATTCACCCTGCCTTTTGTTTTTTGCACTTGTCTTCTGCCATTCTTCTCTGTGCTCTGGAGCATCCAGACTGAATCTGAAGAAATGTGAAGAGTGATGTATGGACTGTAAATATAGTTTTCTCTGCTGACTTTGGTCCATTGGTAGTAAATGCATTATCTGGAGCAGCAGGTTTTATAGAAAACATTATGCAAGCACACAGGAACTGTTGTTGACTGTGCAAGTATCAAAGCCTATTGATTAACTGCTACATGGGTCATAATAAAACTATCATTATTAATTATGATAGAACAGTATATGTGTGTGCAGGTAGCAAGCCACCTCTTTTATTTTTTTCTCAATTTATTGCTGAGACAAAGTAGATTGTAAGTCACCTTTGCATTTTGAGAGAGAGAAAAAAAGAACCTAATCTTCCTGCGTTATTTCAGACTAAAGGGGATGATGTCTTATTGTCTTCCCAGTTTCTACTGCAAGAAATTGGTATTTGTGAGCTGTACCACAAATAAATAAATGGTTTTATAACCTCTGTTATACAGGAGAGCAGTAATCTGTTTTTCAATATTAGGTCAAGTTGCGCTCATCTAATCTTGTCTGTTCCTTTCTTGCAGTTTCTATGCTAGACATTGTAAAAGAAAGCACTCTTATAAAAGATACATTTATTGAGTGAAGATTAGTTGTTTGTTGCTACTGACAGCACTAGGGATATGAAACATGTTCTTTAGAGACATTAGTTAGAGCTACCCTTTCCTTTATGGCTACAGGTATAAAATGCAAAATATATACCTGTCCTGGTTTGGAGGACAGGTGTCTGCTGAGAAAGGCAGGAGCTTCTCTTTGAAATGGAGAGTGGAAACCCACTCCTTCCAAGTTATTATAATTTTGAAATTAAGTGGCTCTCAGGTAAAGATATGGGAATTAGAAATAACAGTTCTTTACTAAGGAAATTAAAATAGAAATACAGTATTACAAAGAAAAAACCCAAAACACTGACAGAGTCAGAGTACAACCTGACACCCATCAGTCAGGGTGTTGGTAGCAGTCCCATTAAATGGTGGCTGCATCCTCCTGCAGTGACAGATGTGGTTTAGTTGAAGCAGTGGTCCTGTAGAAAGGTCCAGTTTTCCTCTGGAATCCAGTGGAAAGAAGGCTGCCCTGATGCTCCAAATGTCAGTTTTTATCTAGGTAGGAAATATTTCCCTCCTCCCTCGGAGTGGAGCACCTCCTAATGGGATGATGTAACTTTATCAATCATACAGTAGGACTTAATGGCCCATTAGCAGACAATATCTTCCTAGAGGAAGGCTGGGTTGTGAAAAAGATAAAGAACACTGCCCCACCTGGTTTGAACAGCTGGCCCATTAGCAGGATATCTCCCATGGAGATAAGGATCACTGCCCCACCTGGTTTCAGCAGATGGTGATAGAATACTTTTGGTCACATCTTGTATAGCAACCTTAGACAATACCAAAATGCTTTATTTTATACAATATGAAAGAGGTAATGTGTCTTTAATCTTGACCTTGAAGCAGTTATTCTCTGTGTGGAGAACTATGCATTGTTTCTCTTATAGCAAACCTTTGAGCTTCAGCTGATTTTTCTCTATATTGCTTAATTTAAGTAAACACTGTATTGTGAATAAAACAACTATCAGTAAAAATTAAGATATTGAGGGAGTGAAGGGATTATTTCAAATGGATAAACTGTATTACTTCTGTATAAGCCATTTTTACTCGCATACCACATATACAAGAGAGCTTCCAAATTAATTCTCCTGTCCTGAATGTCCCTAAAGAGTGCCAAAGGAGCTATTATTTTAGGAGATTAGGCTATCTTTTAGACTTGGAGCTCTAGATTTAAGATCTTTTTACTTTAATCTTCGTTTTGTTTTTCTCTTCCCTTCCTCTTTTCCATTCTCAAAAGTGGCAATGATGGAAGTAGTCATTATTTCAAATGAACAAAATTTATTAAGATGTGTGAGAGTATTAAGGAAGGGAGAAGCTGCAAAGGCTTTCTCCTTAATAAGGATGTGGTGCAAAAGCACTGATATTGATATATATTCTTTAAGATTATTAATTTTCTTTTGCATTTGGGAAAGGCCATTAGCTGGAATAAACATGCAAAATCGATTTGCAATGAGGGTATAGTTATTTTAGCTTGGAACAAGAAATCTTCTATCTGTTGCATTGGTGTGATCTGCAGATCTTGCTGCACTTCTCAACCTCCACAGATGCTCTGTTTCATTTTTTATTTAGATCATTCCATCTACTTTGGTTTGGAAAAATACACATTTCTATTTTTCAATATAATTTTTATTAAATTCATTGATAAATAGCAACAGCAGATGATTAGACAATGGAGGTGCTGCATGGTAGGTGCTTGAAGTTTAATTCTGTTTTATTCCTTCACTGTACTTCAGTCAAAACAATAATTTTACAAATAAATGTTTGATTGTATAATCTAATTCCACCTTTTCACTTTTGATCGAGCAGTACCGTCTCTATGTATTTATTGCAAGCTTCTTGTTTCAACTGTGCATTAAATGGCTTTTAAAGTGAGCTCCATTGGTAAGTTTTGGTAACCAAAACCTTGAAAACCGAGGCTTGGTGGTGTCTGGCACGGATGTAGCAGAGAGCAGTGACTGGGGTTTGGGTCACTCCCGCTGAGCCCTGGTCGTACTGGCACTTTGGGCAGGTTATTTTAATGCAGTGAGCCACGTCCTCTGGATATTTTCCTTCATACTCTTTCTGATTCAGATGTGGCTTTCTTTATATTGTACACCCAGATAAGAGTGATGGAGACCTAGAGCTCATGGAATTAAGGGAAAATAATGTGAATACTGTAATAGTCTGTTGTGTTTTGGGGAGGAAGCTGTGTATAACATTATTCTTTCATATATTAGCACTGGAATAGGAAATCCCAGTACTGATACAGTTCCCTGTGCACCTGATAGGGTAGCAAGGCATGTCCAGGAGAATGTGCTGCTTGAGATGCTGAGGATGTCTCTGAGGATTAGAATTTATTTTTAAGGGAGAAGAAAGCCTTTTGTCCCCTCATCTTAGGTAGATTGCAAGCCCCCCAATTCAGTGTCTGTTTTACATTACATTTGTCAGGTCCTAGTTTAGTAATTTTCCTCAATGTAAACAATCTTAATCTTTTCCATCTCCATTTTATGAGAAGCTCTGCTCTCTTTCTCTTTCCAGAGTCTTCTTTGGGAGGTGTATATAAGAACCATGAGGGGTAAACTGCAGGGTGTGAAGGAAAGATGTTGTTCTGGGGAGTAAGTGATACTTCACTAGGCATAGACATTCTGTTCAAAGGTGCACAGGGCATAAATGGGCAAAGGATTTTCAAAATTATTCCCTAACAGAAACATTTTCAACAGAGAAAATGGATTTGTCTGTGTATTTGAGATATGTATATAATACCATTAGTGTATACGCAGATGTATTCACTGCAGTTACGCATTAAAAATTTGGCTCTCTATTGCAAGGTCAAGAATTGGAGAACTGAGAAAATCTAAATTTGTAATTCTTTGTACAACCTTAATTCTATGCATGCTGGATTTCTTCCCACACTTATCTTTCAATGCTGAGCTCTTATCTTTCTCAAAGCCCAAAGTATTTGGAAGAGAAGGTCGGATCATGGAATTTGAAAAACATGTCATAATCCTGCAAGGGTAGAATAAAGACTGTGTGGCAGCATAAATCTCCCATTTCTTCAGCTGAAGAGAGTGATTTGCAATCTACACATTTTAATGCAGTTTATTGCATGTCATTTCCAATTTATTTTGTTAAAGGCAAAGAGAAAACCAAGTCTGTTTTAAGTAATTGCAGAAGCTTTTATATGGCACATCATCAGGGTCCGAGAGCCTTCTCTCTGGCTCTGCCACCTCACCTTGGGCAGCAGGAACAGGCTGCAGCTGCCTGGCTCCAAAACTGGGGAAGAAAAGTAGTTTCTGCAAGCTGAGGTTTCTTGTTTTTGTAAGAAGGGATGTTTCCTCCCCGTGGGGTGCTGGAAACTACTCCATGTGAGGACATGCAGGGTGTTTGGGTGATGGCACTTGGCTGCTGTCACCAAGGTTGGGAAGGATGTTAAGCTGGCATCTGCCTTGTCCCAAGAAAATCAAATGCAAAATGGTGATCTCTGGAATTTTGACATCTTGTGAAGAAGGGAACAAACTGGCTGTCCTAACATTTTTCATCGCTGCATTTGCTTTTTATTCACATATGTTGAGAAAATATGAGATAACTTGTGGAGAGGATATCAATTTATGTTAGATCTTGTTGAGTTTTTCTTCCTCCTATTAAAGAAGGGTACATTGTCTCTGTTTCTTACATGCAGCACATTTCTTTGATGAAATTGAGAAAATAGTTTCCCAGAATTCAAGATATTTATATTTATCTCTATCCACAAACAAAATACCACTTTCCTATCATGTCGCCGATAATTGCTATTATTAGTAGACCTGCCAAGACAAAGAATAAAAGTGCAAGGAAGTAGAATTAATAGTTCTGTTGCAATGCATCATGTAGATAAGGCAGTAATTGCAAGGTCAGATGGGTGTACATAGATGGTTAACTGGTTGTGCTGTAATGAAAGCACAGGCCTTTTACATATGTTTATGAATAATGTTTCTCATAAAGACACTAGATTGATTGTCTAAAAAACCATCTTCTGAGCCAGAAATGATCAACACTCATGGTAATGAAATATTAAAGAAAAATTTGTGAATCCATATTAGAAGTAAATTTCAAGCTCTTATAACTTGCTGCTCAGTCATTCCTTATTCCAGAAATGAAAAATTCTGATAAAAGAAAATTCCATCTCTTTTTCTGTTAACATATTTACCAATCTCTTTTTAAGCGATGTACCTTCTCTTAGGCCTAAATGAAAGAAAATAAAGCTTCAAATCACTGACAAAAGGTGAAGTTGAAAAATAAATAGCATGAGTTTTTTTTCTGAGAGAATCAGTATGTAGTTATATTTTTGTGTTATAAGAGACACAGGAATTAGATTTGTTGGTTTCCTAGCAACTGTGTCTCAGAATTTTAAAGCTGCACATCAAACTTCTATCACCTGCTTAGAAGTACAGATGGATGTTTATTAATAAAAACAATTTCTGAAATAATTTGAACACAAGCCACTGAAGTATTTTGTAGTAATCTAGAAAAAAGATGTGGCTTTCTAGATCAATATCAACCCTAATCACAGGTTGGCAGTAACTAACATCTTTCTCATGATATTTAAGATATTTATCAAATTCCATTAAATATGTGCTTTGAGCCTCTTCAGGGGAAAAATAAGACCAACTGTTGGAAGAAAGGAAGATGGAACTTCAGAAAAAATAGTACTTTTTTTTTTTTAAATATATCTTGTTGAGTATTTTAAACTTCAGTTTGTTTTTAGTTCTTTCTCGTGGTAGTAGTTTTTCATGTTTTGAAGTTCAGACTATAGTTTGGCTTTTTTTGCTAAAATTCTTTGGAGCATTGGCACATACAAATTCTGTGTAGTAGCTTCCTAATCAGTGTGCTTCACTGCTCAAATGGAGAATATTCTTCAGGATGAAAAGATGGCCTTTGGCCACATCTCCTGTCAGTGACCAGTCTGCAAACCTGGGCATTTGTGCTCAGTTACCCTTGCAGGCGCTGGAGCTCGGCGCAGAGCTGGTCCTTGCAGTGCCCCTGGCTCCTGGGCATGGAACAGGGATTTCCTTTCTGCATGAAGTGTTCACACAGCATTCCCTTATTCACACAAGAGAGCACAGCAGTTCAGAGGAAACTCTTGGTTCCAAGATTGTAAATATAAACTTAATGGTGGATAATATATTCATGAATTGAATTCCGGGTTGAATAAGTTGTGGATGCTTCTGCTTGATGCCTTACTCTAGCAGTTTGAAATACAAAATGCATTATTCTCAAATGGGAAGAAGCAAACAAAAGGCTGAAAAAAATTCAAGAAATGATAATGAAATAGAATAGAATCACAGAGTGGTTTGGGTTGAAAGAGACCTTAAAGATGATCTTGTTACAAGCCCCTACCATGAGCTGGGACATCTTCCATTCTCCCAGGGTGCTCCAAGCCCCACCCAACCTGGCCTTGGACACTTCCAGGGATGGAGCAGCCAAAGCTTTTCTGGGCACCCTGTGCCAGCACCTCCCGACCCTCACAGGGAATATGACAAATGACTGAAAGCTGTGACATTTACAAATGAAGTAATATCTAGAGGTAAATAACCAGTGCTAACATTGTTTTAGGATCAGTGTTAAGGCATATTAGTAGTTGGCATAAGCTTGCAATGTACTATGGTCTGGGGCAAATTGCTCCATAGTTATTGCAGATTTATTGTCTTATTTCTGGAATGAGATGTAGTACGTGGAACATGGGACATAAAATCTAATCTGTCTGAAATAGCTTTCTGTTCTTGATGGTGTAGCTCATACTCCTTTTTATGGGTGTTGCTTTTATATTGTGTCTTTTCATCTAAATCTGAACCTTTTTTCCAGCTTGATCAAAGCCACTTTCCTACCTTGAGAATACATATATTTTTTCTTTTGTCACAGTTGTGTATGACTCCTGGGCTGTGAGGAAGGAGTTAGGAACCTGAGATAAGGCACGCAGGATGCTCCTTGTCTTCTGAGTTAAAATTAGAATTTAATGCATTTGGACTGTCACAATACCTACTATGTAAATACTACCTACTATGTAAATTGTCTTCTGGTGTCCCACAGCATTTTTTAAACTTGGCAACTTGAGTTATTTTTGCAGATTATCTCTGTGATTTGAATCTAAACAATCTCCAAATGTGATAAATCATCAATTGTCCATAGTTCAGTTTCTGGTATTATTGGTGTTCTGTCCATCGCAGTGGAGTCCTGGAAACATGGGAAATTCTGCAGTATTTCAGGATACTGTGCTTAAATACACAGTCTGCTGCACACTTTGTCCCCTGGGCTTTCCTGGCCACTCCTCCAGGAAAGGCACCCAGGGCTGTGCATCAGCCTTGGCCCTCAGTGCAGCTTACCTCTCCCTGCAGCTGTCTCTCCAGCTAGGGAGCAGGAAGGGCCAGGCTCACCTGCTGCAGTCAGCTCCCTCTGGTTTGGATCAACTCCAGAAACCCGACAGTTTCTCTCACTTGTCACCACATTATTGATCCACTCAGCTCCTGGGTTTCAGTAGCTTCCTTCTGTTCCTTTTTTTTTTTTTCTTTTTAAAATTTTGATAATGAGTATTATTGAAAGCTGTTGCAGAAAACAACAACAGAATGACAAAGTCCATCTCTTAAATTTCTGTACTACGCAGAATGAACACAGTGTTAAATAAATGTTGTTTTCATTAAGAAAACATGGACACTTTGTGGCAAGAGTATAGCATGTATTTATTAATTCATTTCTGCCATGCATAAATACAGCTGAGATTTTTCTTGACTTCTAGTCTGTCTGAGAAACTATAATTTTGCCCAGACAATAAGGTTTTTCCATGCAGAAGCTATTGCTGTGTTGCCCTTGAAACTTTTAACACACTGAGTGCCAGGAAGTTGGCATAAGAATACAACACTCCCTACACAGTAATGTGAACTATTAAGCAAATGGCACAATGTTCTTTCACTGAACAAAAATGCTCTCATTTAGGTAAAATTTCAGCCTGCTGTTTGCTGTTACAAGCCAGAATGGCAAAGACAAATAAAATATAAAAGCAATATGAGTTTGAATCAAATTATGATAAGAGTCAGATGGTGTCATTACATAGATATCCCCATAGGCGGGCATTAGGAAAATTTGCCATAATGGTATGCTGAAATATCATTCCCTGGTGGGAAGGCCACTGAGACTATAAAATCAACATTTAACTCTTTCACAAAACTCAGATAAAAGCTGGGCACTTGAGCAGAGGAACCCCACTGCTGGCAGTGCATGTGCTACACTGGGTTGGAGCTATGAAACAAACTGGACAATTTTCTGCAGTGAATGATTTGCTTTGGAACTGGTGGTGCCATGCCTGGACATGACGTGTGCAGTGTGACTGTGCAGCTGATCAAGAGAAACCTGGGTGGCAGAACAGGGTCCTGGCAAAGGGAAGTGAACCATTTCTGCTGATGAGCTCCTACCGATGCCAGCAGCCCCACCCAAAGCTGTCAGATTTCTTTTGTGAGCATCTTGAGAAGTGAGAAGTTTGCAGTCTGAACCATAAAGATAAGTACTGCTTTGTACTGCAGGGAAATGCAGAGTTAAATGAATGTGACTAATTAAAATGTTTGAAGTAGGGTACGTTTTCTCTGGGCTTTTTGCTTGAGTTTGATGTCAGGCTTAAGTGAAAGAATTTAGGCACACAAGCATTCTACATCTGTGTAGAGAAGGAATGTTTGGTTGAATTAGATGAATTTTTGGAGCACATGAAATTCTACAGATTTCTGCAATGGAAAATATACCCTGTGTGTCCTACAGGCATTTTCATGTCACTTTGCAGGCAGGACAAGGACTTGAGGAAGCAATGAATTATGAAGCTCTGGTCATCAGGCAAATATTTGAGAGGTTTGACTTCTGAGCCGCAGAGCTGCTCCGTGAGCCATCGGCTGCCTCTGTGCCTCTGTTTCTGCATTTGCCATCTGCCTTCTCCAAACACAGCCTAACCTCCCAGGGGCAAATACCATTTTTTGCTTTTGTTTGCAGTGTCTTGCACAATGAGACGCCATTCCTGGCTACATTAGTTATGTGAACAATATTTGAAAAGACGCGTAAGTTTGTGAGTAACTGTTCAGAATTTATTAGAGACCAGAGAGTTTTATGCTTCATGCTGTTTCTTGCCTTCAGACTACAGTGGTTCAGAGACTGACTGTGAGTGGCATACCCAGCCTCTGTGACCTCTGTTTCCCTGTCTTTCCTTTCCTTTGCTTCTTGTTCTCTTTTTTTTGTGGTTTGTTTTTTTTTTTTTGGTAACAGGCTACTTGAAGAGCTACATCACCTGGTACAGGAGCAAAAGAGTCCATTAAGGTCTTATTTATTAATGAGATATGTCCAAGCATTTTAGAATAATTTGGATGGGAATTGGCCCTGACACTGTTAGTTCTTCTCAACCTCTCTCAGGCTCCTTGGGTCATCCCCCTTCCTGCATGACGTGAGTATCCTGAACTTTCGGACATGACTAAATATTCTTAACTGTGATTATGAAATGCCACGAAGGGCTGAATTACTCCCTACAAACAACTAAGCTAGAAAGGAGATGAAAAAGTTACACAGGAGTGGCATTCTGGTTTCTCTCCATAAACAGGACATCTCCCTGCATCTCCCTGCTCCACTGCACACCTTTCATGTGTGTGATTCCCATGGGTTTAATGCCTGTGTTTTGGTTTGAAGCATCCCATCAAATGGGCCAGGCTCCCTATGCTTCTGCCAGATGAGAGGGAGGATTTCCACTAATCTCCAGTATCTGATGTGGTAAAAGGACTCGCAGGATTTGCCTGTTTCCCATGCTCCAAACAGGTCCTTTAGGAACTGTTTCTTTTCTGTTGACCTTCAGAAGTATGGCTTTTAAGAGCCATGTGAGGGAATTTGAAAGTGCCTAGTGGGGTTAGATTCCCACGAACAGCATGAAGTACAGATGCCCTTATCTGTGTGGGTGACTTAGAAAATCCTGTATTAGGAGCCAAAGTCACCTTGAAAGCTGAGAATCAAATTTATCTTTAATCTCTGTGTGTTTTGACATTCTGTTTAAGCTGTGTAACTATTACACCTATGTCACTTCTGCATATGTTCTCAAGAATTTGTGAGAAGTAGTTAAGGAAAAAACATGTATTTCAGGGTGAAAGTTGTAGAAAAGCACCTGACTGAGGCAGACTGTGCTATGGCATAACAGGGTACTAGAGGAAAGTAGCTAAGGAAAAGTTTTTTTGTGTCTTTGGACACTTTAATTCACATCTTGCTCTGCCTTGAAGATACAGATAGATGTGTAAGCAGCCCTCTATCTAAGCAAGCCACCAAGTGTTCCCTCCTGGCTAGAATAATTCATGCTAACTATGCAAAAATATGCTTGTTACCTGGGCTAATAGCAACAGAATGATAGAGAACTACTTTGAAATACAGCCTCCATTAATAAAGGTCTGAGCATTCAGCGGTGTCATGCTAGATGCTTCTCTTTTTTATGGAGCGTTCATTCTGAAACACAAGAAAAGTAATTTCTTATTGTATTTTTTCCCAGAGTATCCATCAAATTATGTTGAGTATTTGCAGAACAATAACTCAGGATTGACTGGTGGAAATCTTATAATCCAGGAACGTGACCCAGCACAATATCATCTTAATTTCCTCAGTGAGGATTAATTCTGCTGTTTTCTTCCTCCATGACAGGGAATTGAGCATGTAGCAGACTGTGCATAGTGAATGCCTCCTGATCCCCTGTAATCTTTGCAAACACTTCAAGTGACCTTTTTGTTGAATGTCCTTTAAAAGCTTCTAGGATATTATCAGAAATAGCCAAAGAAATTACTGACAGAGCAGGCAGGACTCCATTTCTTCTCCAGCTTTGCTGTACAGCTCACATCTTTGCTATGGAAAGGTTTGTCTTCTTCACTGACTGAGCTTGGTTTTGCTTTTTCTGGATTAATCAACTGTTTGTTTATTTTAAACTAAACTCAAGTAGAATGCTAAGCTAAAGGAAAAAATCCTGGATGTGTAGTGAAGCAGTGTTTCATCTCTCTTGCATGCTGGAGTGCCTGTACACCAGTGCAGCTGAGTGGGAGCCACTGTGGAATGGTGTTTCACCTGTTCCTGCACACCTTGTGCTCTAGACAGAGGCTGACCAGGTACACCCAGAGGAGGCTGTGTGTGACAGATGCCAGTGGCAAACTGGATCACTGACTAATGTTATGCTACAAACATGAGGCACACTACTGCTTCTCCTGCCTGCCTTACTCCTCCAGGAGGCACTGCTTACAACATGGGCACTTCACTGGTCCTTCCACTGGTGTAAATGGACTTTTTTTTGTCTGACTAGGCAAAATTTTCATTTTTGGCAAGGCAGGCCACTTACCAGAGTTGCCCAGATGCTTCCTGCATGTCAAACACTTTGGGTCTCTCTGGCATACATGTGAGGCCCCCCAGGCCCTGTGTGTGCAACAAGAGCACTTGTGTCAAGAAAATACTTCATCAAGATCTTAAACACCTGTGATTCTGCCTAATAAAGTCTATGTGGCACATAACTTTTATACTAAAATTAATGATGCTTTAAGGCAGTGTGTTAGGTCTGTTCTTTGCCTGGAACAGCTGCCATCAATTTCCCATGTGCTGTTGGTCTGTGTGTTTGACAATCCACCCATTTGTTTTCCTGGTCTCATCTATCATTTGCTCACAGTGCTTTCCAACAGTTGTTGTCTTGCTACCAGCCTCTAATTTCACATCCTTAAATTCATCAACAGGTTGTATTTATCTTGATTGACAATTCATCACAATTACTCCTGCAATGGAGAGCAAGTTTTAAAAAAAGTAAGTCTCTTTCATGTGCTGTAGCTTATGTGGAACTTATCATCCCTGTTGGAAAGGAAACCTAGAGAAAAAGGGACTTTGTCACAGGTCCTACACTTCAGTCCTCCCCAAAATCTTTATCAAAACAGAGTTTAATATTTGTACCCCCTGAAAGGAGCTCAGTTTGCTCTGTTGGGGCCATTTTCTCACCTGCTGGCTTCTGCTTTACTTATGCTTGCACAAATCAAGAGCTCATTTAGACAATCTCTCAAGCTTTCATCACCATGACAGCTGAATGCCACTATCCTTGATCTTAACCAAACCTCTTTCAATACATAGAGTTATTTGGAAATATGTTATTTGGAAAAATTACAGAATGTAACTGTGTTGTCTGCAGATAACAGATGGGACAGGGCCTGAGCGAGCTGCTTCTTAGCAGCAGCCCATTTTGCCCATCAGTTCTGTCCTTTTAGCACACTGATCTGCAAGAAGTTTGTCTGTCTGGGTGTTTTTACACTTCATTATTGATGTGGCTTTCCCAAGCAGTTTCAGAGCAGGACTGAGCCTTTTGGTGGCTGTCACAGTTTGGACATCTCTGTGCTGGTCACTGCTGGCGTTTGCTGAAGACATTTCTCAGTGAGTAAATCAGTGTTGTGCTGTAGAAGCAAAGAGCAATGAGATCTGAAAGAAAGGATACTGAAGGGTTTGTAGGTCTGTCCCCTCCATTTGTCTTACCCTGGCAGATCTGAAAGACCTGCTGAGCTCAGTGTGGTTGCCCCACTCCTCCTTGCCTGCAAATGCTCTCTCCTTGTCCCCTCTGCCTGGCTGGTGCCTCTGGTTGTAGCTCCTACCCACACACCCAACCCCACTCAGGCTTCTGAGGCCAGAAGCAGTTTTACTTCCCCTACCAAATATTTCTCCTCATTAATTTCCAAAGTCTGGAATGACTATAATCCAACTGTGGACATACCCCACAAATTTCCTGTCACTTGTTGGAAAGCCATTTACTCCCACTGACAGCACCAAGAATTAAAATTTATTTGCATTAAAGCAATGCTGAGAAGCAGAGACTCATTGCAGTAGAGGCCATGGTCACCAGAAAATCACAGCTCCAAACTGTTTGCACCAAAGTGAAAACCTCAAAGCCTTGATAACCTTGTTATTTCTCTTAGATGGGTAAGGAACTTGAGGCATAAGGGACCAAAAGAATTTACCAAAATCTCTGAGTATCTTGTGCCAGAAGAAATTCTTTTCTGAGATTGTCCAGATTTATTTCCTATCTCACCAGAGCAGTTTCCTCCCATTTGCTTTTCATAAACAGTTTTTATAGTACAGATTTTGCTTTGGTTTTCTTGATAAGATTATTGCAGTGTTTGAGATACCTGCTGTTCTGGGTCTTGTCTGGGCAAGCAGGAAAACCAGCTGGGGATTTTTCAAAGAGTTTCAAATGAGTTATCTTTCTGTCAGTAACAAAAAGTGATTCTATATGAATAAAATACACAGAAGGGTGAAATACACAGAAAGCCCTGTGATTATACAGTGACTTGTATTATGTAAATATGTAGAGTAATTTTCTGAATTGTGGTTTAAAAAGGTGATTTCAGTGTCCAATTGAAAGTCTGTCCTTTGTACTAAGCAAATCCCAGGAACTTGCAAGGAGGTTTCGTTGACTTTGGCTTCTGTCTTGTTTTTTTTTTTTTTTTTCCCCTTCAGTTTACTTTGTGAGAGAAAGGAAGACACATCTTTCACATTTTTCTTGGTCACTTCAAATCCCATCAATACCCTTCTGCCAAGCAGGGGTTTGAGGTGGTCCAGAACAATTTTCTATTCATCTTCCTTTCCTGTCCAAGCTGTTATCGACCTTCTTTCAATTCTTCTCTTTGATGATAGTTAACCTTGTCCCTTGCATGTTTCTCTGTCTGATTTCTGGCTTTTTAATAGGCACTTAGTTCTACGGTTTCTCAAGTGAGAGTTTGGCGTTTCAGTTCATTGGTGCAGCTTTCATCTCCTTTCTGATTGCAGACTGTAATAACTTCCCATTTTGAAAGCAGAAACATTCTCTGATTTTACTGCGCCAAGCTTCTGTGCTCTACAGTTCTTACAGACAGTCCCAGTTCTTCATTGATAGAAGTTTTTTCCTTTTCCCTCAGGTCTCCTTCTTTCCCAGTGTTCTCTCTTGTAGTGGGGCTATTTCTCACATCCTTGAATAGACATGAAGTTTTATTAGATTACTTTCAGTTGTTACTAAAGCTGCTTCCAAAAGAGAAAGGGCAACAAAAGCCTGCTTATCAGAATTGGGATTCCCAATGTTTCTTTAATATTTAGCATAGGTCTCTTAGCCACAACCAGCTAATTTTAAGCAGTGCAGGGTTGATGAGTTACGCCGAGTTCCAAGTTTCCCCAGACATTTCCTTTGAGCTAAGCAAAGGTGAGCCAAAAGCATGATAAATTTGTGTCTGTTGGAGATGGTTGAATAAAGTGGGGCATTTTTCTACAGGTTAGGGAGGGAGCCACTTGCCATGATCTACTAGGGAGCTGCTAAGGGAGCCTACCAAGAAGAGGTGCACGTGGGTACCTCCTGCTGCTGCTGCTGCAATGGCACATCTCTTAAATGACTTCCAGGGGTTTCCAAATTGTCTTCTATTTTACTAAGCAGCAAATCCATCTCTAGACTTTGTCTAGAGATGTCTCTACCTCATTTCTACTTGAGTGCTGATTTCTGAAATTTAGTTTTGGGGTTTTTTTCTAAGTTTCATTGCTTGATGCAGTGGCAACTTTCCTTTTGGTTCCAGTGCTTTCCATAAACCTCAGGAGTGCAAAAAAAAAGCTTCAGGCTAAGGCAGAATTGCTACCATTTTGTTTTGCTTAATCTATCGATTTGGATCCTTTAATGAAGACTAACACAGTAGGCCTCCTGCAGAGATACTTTGTTAGTGACTTTCAAAATACAAAAGGCTCGTTATCATGCAAAGTGAAATTCACTCTTTTATGAAGGGTAGAGTGAATTGCTCTTTGTGTGCCACAGAGACCCACCAGTCCTACAGGCGCAGTAATTTGCACTCATCAGGGAAAAATCTTGTGTCTGCTGTGATGATGTGCTCAGAAGTTAAAAGTTTCTTGGCAGGTCACTTTTAACTACCTTTCCTATTTATGTGGAAGGAGGATAATAGCAAATTGATGTTTTATAGAGAGGAATCAGGGTGAAAAGAGCAGTCCAAACACCTGGTTAGGCATATTTTTGCACATTTCATTTCTTATCTTTTTATTTCCAGATGCTACACTTTGATGGTTATAAAAGAAGCTGACACTTGTAAAGACAGTCCTTGAAACACTTTATTCTTGTTTTCTGAAAAGACTTTTGTAAGCAAGATATGCCAGAAAGGCAGGGTGGGCTCCTAGTGTGACTAAGGTTCTTTTCCACTTATCTGTAAGTGGTTGTTTTTCTCTCTCCTGTTTGTAAGGGTGGGCTCTGTCCTGAAAAAAAACAGGTCACCTGCTCCATTGCTAAGTGTTCTTTTTTAAAATAGCATTGAAAGTTTAATTGAATGGGTACCATAGCAGCACCTGAGATTCCTATACCTCCAGCCCTCAGGAAAGAACAGATCTTTTATGAAAACTTAATGAGGCTGTTGTCAAGAGTAAGGAAGTACATTTGTTTACTCACTGAAAAAATTTTCACAAATCAACTCACAAAGATGCTTTTCTGTCCGTTTATATCAGTTTCTCTTCCAGATAGGCAAAACAGAGGGTTCTGTGCAGGGAAGCTTCTTCCAAGTTCCTGTAAAATGTGCCTTGCTTATAAGTGCTGTAAGATTAAAGTAAGAAGGAGCAGAAACAGATGAACTTTTATAAACTGCATAACTAAAGAAAAAAAAAATCATCTTCATAACTGATTGAAGTTCTACTTTCCCCATACTCCTGTACTAAACTTCTTCCTTTGCTAAAAGCTTGAACCCCTGTGACCTGATTTATAAATAGATCAGTCTCTCAGCCAATATTTACCTCAAGCCAGATTTTCCTATAGCTCCCAGGTTTTTGGCACACAGGTATCAGGATATTCAGAGTGACCTGTTGATATGGCAGCTTTAAAGCAATTAAAATATGCCACCCTATGCCAGAAGGGAATGTAAACTCTTTGGGTCAAGCTTTTAGGAGTAAGTCTATTTGATTTGCTCCCAAAATACTGTCAATGGGCTTCAGTGTGGGAACTGGCTGAAGCAGAAAGCAAGTGTCTCATACACTATGGGTCTTGTCACTGTTTGTAACCATCTTTCTGGAGAGAAAATTGTTTGTAGTGTTTCAACAGTTGAGGTTTGCCATTTGAAATATTTTTAAGGCTTAAAGTGAAATCCTTCACTTCTCCAGTGGACAAAGGTCTGACTAAGCCAGCCCAAGCACTAGATACTAGACTGCTAGCTATGGAGTGTGGCTCTGTGCTGACTAAAAGGATCAGGGCAAGCTGTCATTTGAAAATACAGCCTCAAGTAATGAGGAAATCCTCCCAGGTTACAGGATGCACTTATTCTTCAGCAGTTTTGAAGATTTTCCAGCATGCCCAGAGGACCAATGTCACTCTGACCTAATTTACATTGTCAGCATAGCTCTTTGCCCAAGGAATATGACTGCCAAGGAATACAGATGGCAAAGCCATGACAGAAGTCTAAATATTTTTCCAGATATACAGAAATTCCACATGGCTTGTCTGTGGAGTGAACATTTCCCGTGAAAATCTCTCAACAAGAATAACTAATTACTGTCACACTGTCTTCTTTGGGGATACGAAAATGACTCTAAAAAGCAGGGAGCTTTCTTTTGTTCATTCATTCAAGAGGGATTGTTGAGATTTGAAACATTTGGACTTTGTGGCTGGTAACAGATCTTAGCTGAGAAGTGCTGAGCGAGTTAGAGGGTGGCATCTGTGTGGAGACTCAGCATGCAGTGTGAACAGAGTGTGAACATCTCCCTGCAGGAGGGGTGCCATGCCTCTCCTTTGCAGGGGACTTGTAGGACACTTCTCTAACTTAGTTTGGAAACAATTCAGGGAGCAGGTATCCCACAAGGATGGCGAGACACTGAGTAACGCTGCAGTCTCAGACAGCTGTCATCTTAGTTCTTTGTTAGGCATAGGAGCATAATCCCATCAAATACAATTGGGATAGCACAGGTCTATCAAGGTAAAAAAGCTCCTTCCTTCAAGAGTTCAGATTTAGCTCCAGAAACTTCTGTGGTGTGGTTCTCTAAAATGAGGTTGGTCTAAAGCCCTTAAGAGAAAACCCAAAAGCACTAATGATGCTGATAATTTTTTTCTCCAGAAAACCTACAGAAGAAGGCATTTCCCTGAAGTGTTTGACTTTCACAGGAGGTGCCTACAGATTTTTTTTATCTCAGCAAATTGCACCATGCACATTTGGAATGCAGAAAATTTAACAACTCTCTCATCATCTTGCCTTTTAAGAATTAATAAATTTCACCATTTAGTACTTTCTACCTTGTACCATCAACATTTAAAATTCAGCAGATTGAATTTCACAGCAGGTTTGGTGTAAGCTTTTAATCTTAATAATGATCCCTTGATCTGCCACGGTCCATCCAACTTGGAGGTTGTTAGAGGTCCCTTCTGGGAACTTTCCAGCTGTTTCTGTTTAGTTCATGTATATTTATTTACATGACTTTTTAACCCTATTTGATAACAAAAAAATAGGGTACGATTTAGCTGCAACTACTGTTGATTATTTTCCAGAGAACTAAGTACAGCAAGGGAAAAGCAACATATGGCACCATTTTCTTTACTGATCGCTTATTATGTACAGTTGTGACCTCATCAGTGCCTTTGGCTGTACTGCTATAGGTTAAAGAAAAAGGTTGGAGTATCTTTTCCCTTAAGCTTTCAAACAAAAGCAAATGTGACCTGGAGGTAATTTGTGCATATATCGCACCACACTGAAAAGAGTGTAGTTTTTGTCTGGGAAAATGAAATAGACTTTTTAGTATTGTGTTTATAATTAGATTTTAAAATCTTATTTTTGTTGAGTTTGAACTCATCTTCCTGCATTGCCATTACATTTGTGCTGAGAACTCACATTTCCATCATGACAACCCTCCCTGAAAATTCAGCTAACAACTTTTTAGTTTAATATTAATATTTTGCCTCTAACACTATACCAGGATTCTGTGTAATTTCTAAATATTGTAAGACTTGTTCTGCTACTCCTGTATCAGAATAGTTCTGCTACTCTTGCAGAATTACTTGCAAAAAAAACTGCTTGCAAAATTGCTTTGTCAAATTGCTGTCAAAGTAGTCATGTTGTTCAGCTCAGTATGAGCTTGAATGGATAATACTAAAAAATGCATGAATTAAAAATAATAAATTCCAATTTAAAAAAAAGTAAAAAAAAGAAAGAAAAAAAGGAAATATGGGGAAATTCAAGGAAGAAGTTGCAGAGAATGCAAGGCAAATGCTAGGCACTCAGTTATGCCAGAGTGGCTTTGTTGTCTCCCCAGTACATCAGTGCCACTCTGTTGAGCTGTTGGTGGTAATTTGTCCCATGAAGATTAATGACCTGGGGAGAACAGAAAAAATTAGTTGGGTTTGATTTTTCAGACTGCCTAATTCAACTTATTCCTGTGCAGAATTTTGAAAGCAATGGACCAACACTTCAAAATGCTGTATCATAGGCACTGGAGGTAATTAGTGACTGTATGTATGAAATTTTTAATATGCTCTGATATGATAAACACATTAATTTCGGTGCTATTGATCACAAAAGCATTATGTAGTCAAGAGGTCAGGGCCCTGCTATGTGATCACATCCTGAGTTGTTCCAGGAAAACCTGTTAGTTGTAAAGCAACATTAACTTTTGTGGCATTGAAAGAACAAAAGATGGAATTTATCTCCTTGTGTTCGATGGCCTGGAGAGGGCATGGCCTGCACAGCCATGAGCTCTGGCTGCCACCTTCCCACATGGAGCTACAATGCAGTTTCTAACGGAATTATTAGGAATCAGCTACTTTAAATACAAAGAGTATATTACATACATGATCCCTACACTATTTTTATGTACTGACATATAAGAAGTGATTTATATACTGACACTCACTCTCATTTGATAAGAAAGGTTTTTTCTTTCTTTCTTTTTTTTTTTCCTGGTATGTGCTGAAAATCAAACAAGTCCTCAGCTGTTGGCATAAAATGAATCAGGAAAAAACCCCAAAGAATACCTATGAAATCTGCACAGAGAAAAAGATTCATAATTCTTCGATATGCAGCTTGATATTCTGTGAGCTGCTGACCTTTCTTGCATTATTAAAGATGCCTTGACTAATATTGCATAGTGTCTCTGGCAGATTTTGATGGTAATGTGCTCTGGAGAGTCTTCCATAGGCAAAAATTGCTAGCAGGACTAGGACAGGAGAGATTCAAAAGACTGAATTTGAAATATGTCACTTAAACTGTATATTCTGTGTACTCAGGTGTAAGCATGGGGAATAATTTAATTGAGGAGTAAGAAAAAAATCTTCTAAAAAGACTGCCAGAGTGTACAGAGAGCTATGGAAAGACAACTGAGAAAAAAAATGATACTTTGTTAATTATCTCTACCACAGTGGTGTTAGCCACACATTCAATACCCTTACAAAAATAATCAGAACTGAATAAAATGAAAAGAATTCCATTCTTATTCTTGTGCCTGAGGATATGATATTGCATCGTAGAATATAAAATTACATGAATACACAGAAAAAAAATAATGGTATTCAAGTCCAAACTGAAAGTGAGATTTTGAGATTTTGTATTTAATTGTATTCAAATCGTTAAAGATATTTTCCTGATATTTTTGAGTGAAATACATTATTTTCAATATTTTTTTTCCTGATAAGTGAAATACAAGGTGACTTCCTGCAAAAATCTGTGTGGCAGATACAATCCAGAACCTAGATCTGGGGGACCAGATCTAGAGATGTGGTATTAAATGCCAGGAAAGCTCTGAGATTTGAACTTGATGTTCTTTGTCCTAAAAAGCCCTTTTACAGAGAGAGTCATTGTATGGGCAGTTGCAGAGCTGCTGTCGTGCTATTTCCAATCTGGCAGAAGAGGCTGATGCCAAAACAAACGTGGTGAAGCACGGCAGATAAACATGGGGAATAGCTCTCTCAGATGTGTGCAAACAGTTGCTTTAAAAGCCTGGCTACAGCTGGGGTCTGGAGAATCTGGTGTACAGGCAGGGCCTAAAGGATCTGCTAAGGAAAAACCTCTTTAAGTGCTGGAAAGCTGGCAGGAGAGGCTGTTCAGAACTCGGACTGAACTTGAAAACGCATCAAGAAGCACGGCAGCCCTGCAGGAAGGGTAGGGAGCAAAGGGATTGGAGCTCTGCTCAGAGGCCTGGGAATAAAAGACTCTGCAGGTGAGCAATTTTACAGGGCATTAATTGGGCAGTGGGGGAACATCCCTGGGAGACACAGAGGGAGCAAATCAGGGAGGTTGGTGCAGGAGGAACGTGTAAATGCTATTGCCCATCTCTGTGACAGAGACTGGTTGAACTGTATGGCTCCCTCACACAAATGTGGTTGCCCATTTCTTAGCAATTTATGTAATTTTACAGAGGAAATCGTGACTGTGGGTAGATAAGTGGCCTGTTCATATTCTGCTCTAAATCATGCAAATGAGCACCAAATCCTGAAAACACACTTTATCAATTTGAATCTTGCATAATTAATAATAAATTTGCTTAACTGTGGGAGAGTGATGAATCTATTTTGTAGCATGTTTACAAAACATTTTAGACTGTTTATCTGAGGTTATTGCATTGCCACAGTGCTGTTTGGGGAATGCAAAGCGCTACAGAATGAGGGACGTTATAATCCCTTATTTATACCCTTGCAGATCCTGCCATAAGTGTCTGTGTTGTTTGAGGCAATAGCCCTGGCTAACTTAGCAGGTGCACTCACCATATGTCAGAGGCCTATAACTGATCACAGACATATGTGCAAAAATTAGCAATAAAGCAATGTGAAGGCTGCAGTGGCTATAGTGTAGATTTAATCCTCTGCTGTGCTGGGCTTATTGTCTCTTGCTGTGCTAAAGCATCTAAATGTGTGTTTAGCTTCGAGCCTGTCATCAGTCCTAAAAATGTCAATGCAAAACTCAAGACTTAAATACTCTGGACAGTAAACATTAAACACTGAGAAGGAGAAAAAAATGTATTGACAACAGGATTTTTCTCCCAATGCCTTCAGCCACTTTGCGTTACCTGCAGTTCTTTAGGTACTGCCTCTGCTCTTTACATCTCACAGAGGCATTGAGGCATTTGCCCTCATTGTGCTGAACAAAGAATAAAGAAGAATCCCTACTCTGAAGTGTTTAAGTCTAAAAAAATACGAAATTACTAGCTTACTTCACTTTTAATTCTACTGTCTGAACTGGGTACAAAAAAGCACACACAGGTCTTGCATCCTCATTCTCCCTTCTTATTTTGGGGACATTTTGAAATTTTCCATTAAGTCTTCTGCCATGGGAGCAGGGGGCCACCTTTAGCTCTTCTTTCCTCATTTCCATACTGCAACTCTCAGCATTCTGCATGTTGACATTTCATTTCTACTTCAACTCCTCTGAGGGTGACAAAGATGAGGTGGGACTCTTGTGCCAAACAGTCCTATGATGTGTAGGGCACCAATAACTTCCTTTTGTTGTGGTTCCACATGTAAAGGTATCTGCAGGGACACAGATGGCTTTGGGTTTTCTATTTCATTTGTTTGTTTCCCTCCATTTTCTGTAAAATCAAATTGATTGTTCTCTCCCATGCTTTCTGCAATCCCAGAAATATGGACCTTCATCAAGTGCCAGGTATAAAGTTTCTACATTACATTTAAGTGGAAAAATGCAATAGAAAAGGGCATGAGACCTCACAAGTTTTGCAGTTCTAGTGGACTAGTTATGTCACTGGTGACAAGGACAAGGATCATTTGTTCTGTTCCTTCACTTAATCTACTTCCAGACCTTTCCTGAAATGTATGAAGGTAAAAGGAGAAAATCAAAGTGAAGGCAGTTTTCATTGTTCCTTAGCAAGGACTGTAAATCTTGCTGAGTTTCTAGGTAAGACTGCTGTGATATACACCTGTGTAGAAGTTTAAATTGAATTTGATGAGAAAAGCCCTGATTTTACCCCCTTGCTAGCAGACTTAATCTATGCAAGGCAAGGCAAGGCAAGGCAAGGCAGAGAAAGGAAAGGCAAGGCAAGCCTATTAACTTAAATGAGTTTGTGTTGAAAACTGATTGAGTTTTTTAAACAAACCAACCAAAAAAGACCTTGCAGATAGAGTCCAGTATTAGCAATATTAATCTGAATTTCATCCAATGAAAATGACAAGCCCAAAGAAGTGGGAACAGGAGCCACATTTCTTACTATTATAGCAAGCAGGTATTTTGCAGGAGTGTGTAACTGAGCTGGAGAACTCCTTGTGAAAGAACTGCCACAGGTGTTGGGTGTTTCTGTCAATGGGAAAGACAGTGTTTGCTGAAGGCAGCTCTTACTTGACAGTTTTTCAGACCATATGACAAGCACTGCACAGTGCATTGTTAAAAGCCTACACAATTAGAGATGCTAAAATGCTTTGGTCAGATCTTTGTCCTCAGAATTAAACATGCATGATGGTAATCAATGCGTAATGATAATGAAAAAAAGCCAATAGAAAGACTGCTGTTAGAGTTTTTAATTTACTCTTTGTTTGTGTGCCTGTTATGGGACTTCCTTTAAGGGAGAACAATATCTAATTATTTAAGCCATTTTACTAGATTGCACTAGCTGTAAATGATAACATTATAAATGATAAAATTATAGATGATAAAAAACAGTATTGTGCAGTTAGATTATTGATTAATTTATTAGTTCAAAGATAAATTTGTACTTCTGTTTTCAATTTATTTGGAATCTAAAGAAGATGTTTTCTCAGCAGGTTACCAATTCTTAATTACCAGCTTCTTGGTTTCTGATGATACGAAAATCTTGAAATCAAAATATTTTTCAATGTGTTCTCAGTGCTTCTACCTCTGGTCTGCACCACCCTGAGTTGAAATGCTTATTTGAAACTCAGTTTTATGCAGTTTTATTGGAACTTTCAGGTGTTTAGAGAAAGCAACTAAAATGCAACAGATTATAAATTGTGTGTTTTGATGCAGAGAAGTGGGTACAAAGAATTTAGCATCACTGGCTTTTGCTGTAAGTTTTTACTAATGAAATTTTATGTGAGTGATGAACATTATTAAGATGAGAATGTATGTGTTATTCCAGATGTGGACTGCAGTTGACTGGGTTATACTCTTTCTTATCTTCTATCACATATTTAGTAGGAGGTTTTTAAATATTCAAAGACTACAATTTAAAAAAAAAAAAAGACCAAATGGAACAGAACATGAAAACCTCTTATTGATAACATATTTTGTGAATGAGATGAGACTAGTCTGTGCATTCAGTAGCTCATAATTTCAAAACTATTTCTTATGGGTTACTGATTTTGTAAACCAGGAAAATGGTAACATAATTTTGTAAAATGGCCATCAGTCAGATACTGAAAGGATAAAACTGCAGCTCCTTCTCCTCTATAATTTGCAAGCTGGTACATATGAAACATCAGAATATAGCTCTTCTGTCTTGTGACACTGATTTTGATTGTGAGGTGCAAATGATATATCAATCAGCTCTGTCAAGAACAGTAAAAAACCTTTCAAGAATAGAATTTTCCTTTTTTTGAGGTCAGCTGTTCTAGAGGCTGCATTTTGAGTCCAGAACTATAAATGGTTAATTCTGGAGTACTCCTTTGCTGTTCATTTTTGGATGTCCCAGGGACCAGCATTTATTAGGCAAGTACACTGAATGGAGTTAGGCAAGTTCCAAGAAACTTTCCCTTCTCTTTCACTGGAGTTTTGAACAGATTAATTATTTAGGGCACTGTGTACAATCAGCTATGTTGATTTCCGTGGCCTTTTCCTAACTTTACTTCCTGGAAATATGACCTGATATAAACATAGTGAAAAAAAAAATATTACTTGAGCACCCATTAAATTATACCTTTTCAAAATACTATAATCTCCAGATAGTGTTCTGCTATTGAAATTCAAATTGAACAGAGTATTTGAAGGAAGACAGATTAGTTTGGTCAGGGTGAGGAAGATGGGAACCTGTTGGTGCAGGTAGGAGGATTCAGAAGTAAAACAAAGTGAAAACCAGAAGAGGAGTCTGGCTCTCTGTGATCAGCTGTGAGCTCCTGGGGCTGCGAGCTGCTCTTGGCTGGTATTTTTTGGTTCAGTGACTTGAAACACCCTTTATTCAAAGTGAGCCCATCTCAGGGAGTCTAGGAGTCCCAAACTATCTTGGAAGCAAGATAATTTCATCACTTCTAAAAAACTGGGGTTCAGAAAGCCAGAACAGCTGAACTGAAAAAGTTGGGACTCTCCTTGTTTCTATGTCTGGTACACATGAAAAGTGTTTGTAAGAACTCTGAGACTGAAAAACAACTCACATGTCAGTCAGCTGCCACTGGTATCAGGATGAATTTTGGAAACATAGTGTTTCTGAAGCAAGAAAATTTCTATTAAAGGTTCCTTGTAGAAGGAAAAATGCCAGTTTGCCCTGAGTATGAGCTAAACAAATACTACAATCTCATTATTTCAGGCCAATTGAAAGTCTAAGTTTTGACCAGATTGACTTTGAATCTCTTTTTTTTGCTTTGGTCTTTTGCCCACAATAAAAGTTGCTTTTCAGGGCAACATGAGACCATGCCAAATACTGTGTTATGTGAAGCAGCAACACTTTTTTGGATGTATGCCACTTCCATTCACGTGTCATCTAGAAATTGCCTGTCTGGAAAACACCAGATGCAATAAGGATGACTTGGATAAAATAAATCAAGAGCAGAGTAGGTGACCTGTCTGAATTGTATTGCATACTTTTCCACATGATGAGTTTGTGGAAATCCAAGAAGTGGCAGAAGGTTTGGGAGAGTGGAAGAAGTGTGGCAAGAGGGAGAGAGGAAAACATCCTGGGCTTTAATAGAGAGAAGAAGAAGCAAAGGAAAAAACAAAGGCAAAAGGTACAGAAGATCTGTGGGATAAGAAAGGCAATACAGTGTAAAAAATTGCACAAGGCAGGGACTTTTCTGGGATTTTAGACAGTGCCTAAAGCCATGGGTGGTGTTGTGGATGCCCCAAATGTAGCAGAGTTCAAAATCAGATTGGAAAAAGGCAGAATGGAAAGAACACATGCCAAAAGCAACATAGTGCAAGTCTTAGTTCTGCACTATAAAGTGATGGGATTGCATTGGCTCAAGGTGAACAAAATTGTGTCAGAGACAGCGTGTGCTGACCCTGGGAATTCATGAGCCACCCTATGGAGACAGGTGAGTGAGACCAGGCAAGTCTGGGGAGCCTTTCTTGTGCTCATTCTTTGCAACAGCCCCCAAATGGGGGACAGCACAGCAGGGCAATGATGCAGAGGTGTCCTGGGCTGCACCTGCTCAAGGGCTGTTTGAACAGCACAGGTCAGCACTGCCCTCACCTGACAGAGGTCAGCTCACACCTGAGGAGCTCTGTCCTGAGCTAGGGACGTGTTGTGGCATGTGAAAAGTCAAAGTTCTATAAACCAGTTAAAAACCACAGCCAGCTTTGTTCCTGCACAGACACACCAGCTCTTGTCTGCATGGCTGGCTTCTGCCTTCCCATGGGCATGGAGATCTTTTAAAGTGAGAAATGCAAAAATAAGATACATGACAAATACTAGAGGCTACTGACTGCTACGAACTTTGCCTGAGGGGAGATTTCCACATGGTTTGCCAGCAGAGGTCTGCCTCCAGCTGCTCGATTTTCAACATTTAAACCTAGCCTGCAATGAGCTACAAAGCATCTGAGGTAAATGAAGCAATGGGACAGCACTCCCAGGGATGAATAATATTGACGTGGGTGCATCTGGGCTGTCATTCTGTAATGGTTTCTGCTTCAAAATGTCTTGTTTGTGGGCACCTTTGAAGTGCTGCTTTTGTGCCTTGCATGCAGCTTTAGCAGCAAACTGCCTGCCCTTCAGGTGAGACTGTGGCCCAGGTTAGTGACAGCCATGGAAGGACATCAGAATTCTTGGGGTAACTCAGTCCCTCTACATCTTCCATTATCACTGCTTCCAGGCATCCTGTGTCCCTGAAGCCCTCCTACCTAATGAGAAATAGATAGCAGAAAGTCACAAATCCTTGGACATTATGCATTTCAATACTGGAGCTTTATTGAGCCATTTTGGTGTTACACCTTTCTACTTCCCCTTTTCCATGGTGCAAATCCTTTTCAAGAAAAGAGACAAGAAGGAGGCTTGACTGTGCTTGATTAAGAGAGGCGCTTCAGAGGATGTCACTGTGCAGTGCACTAAAACTATGGGTGTTCTGATTTTTAAATTATTATTTCAAGCATATTTCTTTATGCTTCCAACCAACTTGGCTCTTTAAGAAATACCTGTGCTCTTGCTCTGAAATAATAGGCAGCTCCATCAAAAGAGAGATCTTGGAATGCCCATAGACTCTTCTCTGTTCACTGTGGCCATCCCAGAGGCCAGTGGTGATGAGTTAGTACTGGTCTCTATGTGTCGTCACAAAACATGACTCAGGACACTGAGATAGCCCTAGACATCACCCGATTCATTTTTTCCCCCGATCTACAGATAGTTTTCTTTCTTAATTAGTCCCAGACTCTTATGTCATAAAAGGGATAGAAACAGGGTGAAATGCTGTACTCCTTTTAGACTGCTAACTGAAAGTGAGGAAATGCTGGAAATTTGTCCTTAAGAGTTTGGTGCAAATAATCGTTTATATGAAATTGTGTTGGTGTAATATTAATCTTACAGAATGGATCCTTCTGAAAATACACATATCTTACATTTCTATTTTTGTTCTATTTTCTAACTAGAAGAGGCTCTATTTAGCAATTTTGATAATGAATGAAAAGATTAGTTCTCCCAAACTGTGAGCAGAACAGCTGTATTTTCACTCTCTGAGAAGTGTAGTCAGAGTTTTATCTGCTAACTGGTTTGAGCTAATGTCACATTCAACCCTGTAGACAGCAAACTATGAGCCCATCCCCTTATTTCTATGTACAGCCAGGAACAGAGGAGTAGAGAATGGTCTTCATACAAACAAGAAGATAAAGAGATTGCCATGGTGAGAAAATGCTGCAGGAGCTGGAATGGCTGTGTCATTGAAGCCAGCATTGATCTAACCATTTTTATTTTTTTTTCTAAAGGACTTACTGAAAGTGAGTTGCAAAAGAAAATCAATTCCGAGAATCATTAGGGTTGGAAAGAACCTCTCCTGGGTCACACAGTCCATCACTCCTATAATTGTTCCTAAACCAACTCTAACAACTGGGTATCTACTTGTATTTTTTATGGTGGCTCTACATTTTTCTTTGGCTGGTTGTAACAATAATGTTAAAACAAACATTCTTTAAAAAGGAAACATTGCAAAGCTAGCCCTTGGGTGCATTTTAGCTGCCAGATAATCTTCAAGGCTCATTTACTTAAAAAAAGTTACAGTATTCACATGTCAATGTGCATTCATCTTTGTGGGTGCCAGGAAAATTAGAAATATTACTGCCTCTTTTCGTTCTTGTGAGTGGTCTTTCTTCAGCTCTTTGAATAAGGTCTGAGTTTTAAATGAATGTCTAAATCTCCAATGCTCTTGAAAGAATTAAAAAGCAGTTTGTGGTTCTTGTCAAGGACAGGGAAACCTTGCTTTGAGTCAGAGCTGCAGACTCATAGAACAAAATTTCACTGACATGGATGGGACAGTTTCAGGAAGGTGACACTAGCCTTATTTTGTGTGAGATCTAGTTGAAATCTTGTAGAAGAAGCAGGTAAATTCTTGTAGCATAACGTCACTCTGATCTCCTGGGCTACTTGGTGTTTTCTGCTGTGTATTCCAGCAGCTTTTCTCTTGAACTGTATTTTGTTTTGTGTTGGGAAAGGTGGTTGACAAATCATACTGAAATGCCTCTGTAGTGTGGAATGGGAAGATGCTTTATTTGAAAGCTTGGATAAGGGAAGCCCACCTGTTGAGCTTTTGTCTTGTTTTGTGTGTTTTCCTTCAAATGCCACGTAGGCATCTGTCATGGTTTTGTGGGTTTAGTGTATGACAAATAAGAATCACAGACTCCTAGAATGGTTTGGGTTGCAAGGCAGCTTTGGGAGCACCCAGTTCTGCTCCTCCTGCCATGGGCAGGGATGCTCCTCACTCGATGAGGTTGCTCAGGGCCCTGTCACAACGGCCAGAGCTGCACTTTGCCACTGCCCTGTGCCCAGAGTGAGTCACACCTGGGAGCAGATGACCTGAGATTTGGCCAGAGTAATTTCTCTATGGCCTTTTTGCTGTCAGCTTTGTGGTCTGCAGAGGCGAGGGGATGGGGAGGTCTTTTGCATAAGATAAAAGAGGATTTATTACTCTGGGAAATTCAGACAAAAAACGCAGGGATGCAACAGTTGAAATATGGGGGAGATTCACGGGGAGGGTACAAATCCTCAGCAAATTGGAGAAATTCTGAGGAGGGGTAAAAGCAGGGTTTACAAAAGCATCATCCAATGAGGGAGGTGGGGGGGAAACTGGGTCACATGGAGTATTGAGATGTTGAGTTTTTAGGGGATTTCCAAAGGGGAATTCCAAGCAGGGGGTTGGCACAAGGTAGGATTGACAGGATAGATTCAGGATAGATTGACAAGGTGGGTGGGAGGATATGATTTGGACCACACCATTTACTTGGGTAGAACATAGCATTAACCAGAAAGACATTGCAACAGGGCTCTATCCAACCTGACCTTGAATGCTTCCAGGGATTGGCATCCCCAGCTTCTCTGAGGAACTTGTTCCTCACTACCTAACAGGAAGAACAACAACCACCACCACCTGTTCAGTTCTCTAATAAGAGCTTATTTGAAAATCTCTGTCCATTGGCATAGGAATTACATTCTTTGTTAGGATAGCAAGTCAGGGAGAGTGAGCAATTTTCCCATCTTGGACTTCACCATTTTGGAGCAGTGAAAGAGCCAACCCAGAGAGCACTTTGGGGGTTATGGTGTGGGCACTCTCACAGCACTGCAGATTAATCTCTTTATTTCTCACCACATACTTCCAGAGATAGAACATAAAATAATTCAGTAATAACCTAATACTTTGCCCTAATCTGGCATCTCACACTTTCATGATTTAGAAAAGAGGCAGTTAAATTATAATATCAAGAAAACTCCTGCATAGCGCTTTACTTTAGTGGCATAATTTTGCAGCAGCAATTACCTCAGCTTCAAATTTAATTTAAAAACTCTTTGAAAGCACATTCTCTGTTATCGCAAAATATACTTGAAATCAATGAAGGATTATTTCATTCCAAGTCTGAAGATACTATTTAACAGCCAGGAAAGAAACCTGTACACAGACACACACTCTCGTTAATGAATTCTGCTATGGCAATTACAAATTTTGACTTCCGCAAATTCATTTGCTCGTGGCAAAGCATGAATTATAAACAATATTTGCTGACTTAGTGCAGTTGCATTCTTGCACCTAGCTAGAAAATAGACAGGAACTCTTGAAAATGATCCTAATCATGATGCTATTAAGTAAGATGTGGAGAATATACTCTGATAAACATTACAGTGACTGCCTAGCATTATCTTATATTTTTCTTCAAGATTCATGGTATCTTAGCAACCATATAGGCCTGATAACCTCTAATGGCTCTAAAAATGATGCACTTGGAATCTATCACTTAAAACCTGGTGCTCAAGTAATGACACTCTTTTCTTTGATGGCAGATCTCAAGTCAAATAAATACACAGGAACTGGAGCTGCTTTCTTTGTCTGGATATTCATAATTTCCATGGTTACTCAGAATGAGCAAGGAAAGGACTCTGTAATCCAAGCTTAATCAGTATAGATTTTTGGATAAACATTCATACCTTAATTAACTATATGGATTCAAAAGAATGTCAAAAGAGCAGTGGGTTATTGACTGTTAAAGAGTGGTGTTTGTGTATTACCTGGGAGCATGAAAAGGGCATTCTCTTATCAGACTGAGGGAAAATGTACAGATTTGGCAACAGAGCCTGAATAGTGGGTGTTGCTGAGCAGGCTGTGGAGTTGCTGTCTGCCTGGTCATTACTAATGAGTCCTGGGACACTCTGAAGCTGTGGAACAGTGGGAGATAATGTATGGCTGTAGTAGTGTCCCTGTGTCATCAAGAGAACAGGCTAGAAATGAACAGTGGGAGACAAGGTGGCTTTGTTAATGTGATTCAAATTTCTGCCAGTAGCCACCTGTTCTTAAATTTGGGAAATTTAGAGTCAGGTAGGATTTGTTCCTGTTCCCTTCTGGATTTTTTGTACTTGTAGAGTTAAGTACTATTGCATTAATTAAGTTAGAGCTAAACCATAAAATCTGTCTGCTTTGGATGCCAGACAAGGGATCCCTGTTTGAGGGTCTGTGACAAGGGCTCAGAGGTGAGGACGAGGCTGCCCAAGTGTGTGGAGGCCACTGCAGCCAGGCTCTGTGTGCTTGTCTCAGGACAGAAGTTAGCACAAGAGGACTCCAGAATCCAGGTAGCATGAAACTATCCCTGTCCTGTCTGGAAAGAAAACTGGTGAGGGTTTGGGCACTGAATGTATGTTTGCAAAGAGTGGGATTCCCCACCTGTGGTATATCTAAGACCAAGAGTTCACAAAAGATATTTTTTTCTAGACATATTGTGACCTAGTGCAGAGGAGAGGAGGATTCACTGATGGTGGGAGTGCTGCTGAGCTGAATCTGAATTGCCACTTTGAGGAGAAAATGGAGCTGGAGACATGAACAAAGTATGTCACTGGCTATCAGTGCTGTGCCAGCACTGCCAGGGAACCCAGAACCCTCTGTCAAGGACTAACACCTTTGGAAATTAATTCTGAAATCCCCAACTCTGAGAAACAGAAGCTACTGTGTTTTGGAATAGTTTTCTGTTACCATGATGAATACTATCCAAATAAAAACTGCAGAATCAGAGGTATTGTCAAGCTTCAGAACAGAGAGCTGAATGTCAATGACACTTACTGACTGTACTGGTATAATTCCATCAGATGCTGAGCAGACAACATTTACATTTAAAAATACGAGTAATCAATGTATGTTAATGCATGCCCTTCATGCATTCTGCACTGGAGCATTTTACCAGACACTTTAAAGAGCCTTGATCTTGCAGGCAAAAAACCTTTCAGAAACATACCAACAACAAAAGCTTTCTCAGGTTTGGGAAAGAGATAAAAACAAAACAAATCACAGATGTTTCAAAATATTTTCTGTGTCAGGTCCTCTGTCCTCTGCATAACTCTAATGCCATATCTGTATGGCAAACACCACTTTTAACTTTTGCGCTTAAAAATTCTTTAGCCTCTTTTTATAAGGTGTAAGTCAAAGTGCACGTGTAGAAAAAGGCAGAGGGGAGGCACACAGTGCAGCAGCTGCCCAACACACACAGAGCCACTAAGGAAGGTGTGCCTGTACCTGTCTTTAAGCCCTGCAAATGTTACCACTTTGCAAATATGATTACCCAAATGCTGATGAAATATTCACTACCATGATTCCAAATGAAGAGACACCTGCCACAATCCTGTTAGTGAAATCTGACATATGTCTGTGTAACGTGGGCAAACAATTACATTGGAGCAGGAGGAGGCAGGGTGTGAAATTGTGAGAACTCATAGCAGCTGTTTGTGTGCAGGTTTCTACCTCGGAGTGAGTGCAAAGCAAAGGGAGAGCAATAAAAGCATTGCTCTAGGAAAGAAACATCACTGATATCACCCCAGGCTGGATGGGGTAACATCCTGCACCTGGAGATGGTGTGGAGGTGCTCTCATCTGTTCGTGTCATAACTCAACATCTGTGTGAGTCATAATTCTGTGAGAATTATTAAACTCAAAATTCTCTCAGTGTATGATATGAAACAAATTGCTGCAGGCTTTTTTTGAGTTCATTGTTGTCTTCAAATGATTTACCTGGGTTTCATCCCTTCCAGAGCTTATCAGCACATAACTGATAGTCCCCCATTCTGCCTTGGGTAGAAACACACAGGCACTCTCAGCAAAGATGTCACTGGGAACTTGAACCTAAGGGCAAAACTTCCTTTGTTACAAATCATAGGGAGTAGGATCTGTGGCTGCTGATACCAGGTAACAGTGTTTGGTTGTTCCCTGGCCAGGAAGTCTTTACATCCCAGCCCCTCTGAAAAAGAACTGAATGATTTTAGGTCTTAGTTTTTAAAAGAAAACATTTCAAAAGATGCAGTTTTTACACTAGGTGAAAAATTTCCCCACAATTTTATCAGCTTCAATAGCATCTTAAAAGCCTTGTAAATGGATGCTGGGGCTTGTTTACAAAATCCCACAAAAATGCTTTAAGTGGGCTCATGACAGACTGACTTCACCCTTCATGATGGGGATGTCAGAGTTTATACAATTTGGTGAGACATCCTACTGTTTTATTCTCAGCAGCTCTGCTGACAAAAACACCTTTGCTGAGCAGTTATGTATTTGCAGCCAGAGAATGTTTCAGGTTGTACATGAAAGAAGCTGAATTTCTCACATGAGTCCTCACATAAGGAATATTTGAGCTATCATGCAATTATGATATAAAGTTTGAAGACTATGTTACAGGATGCTTTAAAAAAAAAAACAAAACAGAAACCAGACATGCTGTCAAAAATTCATCAGCAGCCCCTTCTGTATAACGTACTTTTCAAGAGACAAGTGAAAAATGTCAAAACAAAATGAAGACTCCTTAGTTACGACAGTTATTCAAGATCCAATTTAGTGTTTCTTATACGTTTCCCTTCCTGTAAACCACTCTTCTCATGGTTTCTTCCAGTAAATGAGATGTGCATAATTCAGTCTAATTAGAGAATTGATCCCTTTCAGGGAAAAAAAAAAATCTTCTGAATGTTAGGGGAGGAAAAACCCAATTGTACTAATTTCATAATACTTTGTCTCACATTTCCAGCTTTCCCTCTGCCTGATAGGAACACAGATCACATCAGATTTCAGACAATTTCTCAATGAAATGCATCCACATTGTACATTTTTCTGTGCTCCAGGTGTAAATACCTTATTTAGAAGCCCCACATCCCCAACTTTTAATTTCTAACTAAATAATTTTTGGTATTTTCCCCCTCTTTCTTGCACTGGCATGTATTTGGAATAGTTTTCTTCTGGCAAATAGTATTATATTGGAAAATAAGTATGTTGACAAGAGCAGAAATAGTGCATAAAATTGACTTTTGTCCACTATGGGGTGACTGAAATGCATATTGGGAACTCAACAGAAGTATTTTTTAATAAATACTGAAGTATTTCTGCCACAAATCTTCTCATGGAATATTTAGAGGAACCATTCCTGATTTTTACTTTGAATCAATTTTGGGCTTTGTGACTGTGGGTGACTTCCTGTTGCATGTACTCCTTGCAGACTGAAGATTTCACAGGAAGTGTAATCCAGCAGGGATTAACATTGGGCATGGTAACTATTTATTGTCATCATAAATAATCTGGAATATGGGATAAAGTGTATTGTGAATTTGCTGATGCCAAACTGAGTGGGAAAGCTGATATTTGGAAGGGAGAGTCACCTGCAGGACAACCTAGACAGGCTGGGAAAGTGGATTTACAAGAAGCACGAGGTTCAGAGAGCACAAGTGTGAGCTGTAGACACAGATAAAGAATTCTCTCAGCCTCCTCCTGGTTGCTGCTGCTCCTTGCATTCTGCTGGAGCTCTTTTCAGGAAGGGCACTTTTCTGATTACAGCTGCAAGCTCAGAATCAGTCATGTAAGCTTTTCCTGGGGGGATCAGTGGTGGTGGAGCATCTAATGAAAAAAATAACAGAAATGATAACAACAGAACTGAGGAAAATTAAGTTTTTCACAAAACACATCTTTTATTTGAGCTATATATTTGCTTTTATTCTGACTTTTTTTAGTTGATGTCACACCAATAGGTACAAGGGATTGCTGGGAAACCATACTAATTAAAACAAACTCGTTTTTTCCCCCTTTTTTAATGGAATTCAGAGAGCAAGCTGTCCTTGATGATTAAAATAGTGAATAATGGAACAAATTAGTTTGAGACCCACTAGTGAGTCTCTTCAAGGATATTGTATTGTCTAAGGTTTTGGTTTTTTGTTTTTTTCCTCTTTCAGCTGGCTGTTTGTTTATTTGGCTTTTTTCTTCCACTTTGAAAATTACATTGCCTGAATATTTTATCCTTAGCAAGAAAAAAAAAAGGGATTGACCACTGCAGGTGATTCAATAAGTTACCTGGCAATTGCAAACAATTTGTCTTTTTCCTTCTTTTACCAGAAAGAATTTAATATTATCCAGGAACTTTCTGCCTGGTTGTGTGCATTTCTGTAACAATTAATTTCTTTATGAGCAGAAAGAAGAATGATAATATTTTTTTTTTCGGGATTGGATTATTTCTTTTTTCTTCTTCTTAGAAATATTTTACTTTATCACATGCACAGTTTGAGTTTTTCCTCTAACTTTAGCCCATTGCTGGAGATTGCAAGCCCACTTGTTTTTGCGTTGCAAGATTTCACAAGACTGCTGAAATGATTGGGCAAAAAAGAAAAGATAAATCAAAACCTAACCCAAAAATCCAAGAATTTTAATTTTAATTTTGTGTTATTCTTATGCCATTTGCTGATATGGGATTCTCGTATAACTTTGGGATGCTAATTTTTATTTTATCCTTGCCATTAATACACACTTGACCAAATATATATTTAGCCTCTAAATTTTTTCAGGGTTGTCTTTAATTTCTCTCCTCCCTGGGAAAGATAGCAGTAATAGTAAACTCACCAAAATTCATGTTCAGCTTTGATATTTTATTGCAGATGAAATTTGCTGAAATGTCACCTGCATTCTTCAGCAAAGCAGCAGAGAGATGGCCAGAACTGATGGGGAGAAGTGTGTTTGCAGCCATCTGAACTAAACTCTAATTGTCTGGATTGAGTCCATGCCAGATAGGGATCTGGAAAAGCAGCTGAATTCACAAATTTCACAGCTGAGTTGCTTCTTTGATTGGTATACCATAGGTAGAGTCAGTTACATGCCCCTTGCTTTACCATTGGCTTAGTCAGGAATTCCTACTGCAAATATGTGGCAGTGTTTTTATTTTGCATGGCATTTGGATGAAATTCATAGAGGAGCCCAGAAACTTCTGGAAAGATTGTTTTTTTATTATTTGGAAAGCTTTCTATTACTTTTTCTAGCCTAGCACAAACAATGTGTGCATCAGGTATGCTACCATTACAGTGCTGGGGAAATCTTACCTCATTCAGGAGGTTTTGTTTCTGATACTTGCTCTTTGCATCTTTATTCACACCTGTCCCTATCTCATTAAAATGAATGGGGGAAAATTTGGGAGCATCTTACAGAAGTTTCCTCTCGATATAGAGATGTGTACTGCCCTGAGATGAGATTCAGTGAGAATATGAAACCAGAAATTACTGTAAATAAGAACAGAAAATAAATGGCCTAATTGAATCTGTTTCCTCATGGTGGTGGGTCTCTTCCCAGAAAACTTCCTTTTGCTTGCCTTAGTGGGATGAGATGGTTGGAGACAGCAATTAACAGAAGCTGATAAATGAAATGGTGTGTACCACTTGGGGGAGAATGCTTCCTGAATAATGATCCTTTCCTCCAGGGAGGTTTGCAAAATGACATCTCATGGTGGGTATGAAATATGCCTGGTGATTATCTTCCCTTGGCTCATGGCCACAGGGAGAGTCCTGGGTGGGTGAAGCTGGTGTTGGTGCTCTTGGATCTCCTGCTCAAAGGGGGCACCTGCTAATTAACTCTTTTAATATGCGTGGATTTGTTGAGTACAGGGAGAACACTTAACTGGCTTAAACGTGACCTTAGTTTTAGCAGTGCCAGTTTCTGCTGCAGCCCTGATCCTTATTGATCTATTGTGGGCTGCTGGGGCCACCAAGGTGCTGGGAAGTGTGCGTGGGAATGGCTGACTCAAGGGTCATTGGCAAGCATGGGGGCATTTATATTTTTTGCTCTTATTTGCAGGAATTTCCCCCTTTCTTTCTATTCTCACTGGAAATATATTTTTAAAAATTATGCAGTGTAAAAGACACAGCATTTAATTTCCCATCCTCTTTGTCCTCAGCCGCGTTTTTAGCGCTGTTACTATGTAAATGGTTACCAAGTGAATAACTGCTCTCATAAATAGTCACAGGCAGAAATTGCTTTCACTGCATATGCTAATAGTGGGTCTTATTAGTAGGGCTTATTAATTGGTTTGGTGTCTTAATTAAATTGGTGTGCCAGTGAGTGGAAAAATAAATCCTTGTTAGGCCAGTGGATTCCTTATGATACGTCCTAGTAATTTTTTATGTGCAGAAAACTTCAGAAACAGTGACTAAGGCTCCAGTACTGCTGAGATATTTCTCAGAGACTGTATCAGATGCTTTCCAGAGGGAAATGAAGAAACAAAATTGGTGCTTCATTTCAAATTTGGTTGATCATTTTTTCCCAGTCTTACAGATAAATAACATATTTCAGTCATCCTTGGCAACAGGGCCCAACTTGTCCCTTCAAAATCCTTGTGCTTCCTGGGCTATTTTAGATGTAGGGGAAAGACAGGCAGCACATTTGAGCCCTGTGTCACTGGAGAAGATGGTGGATTACCAGTGTTAGCTGTAAGTGCTGTGATGGCTGGCTCTTCCCAATCAACATTACATTCCTGTGAGAAGTATTAAAATAGTTTGATGCCAGTGGTGATTTCTCATGGAAAAAAACCATGTTATTTTTGTGTCTGATACTACATATCCTTCCTGTGAGTTATAATGTTGCTTGTGTCTGGAGTTATCTGCATCTCTGATAAGTTGGTTTTGACATATAATTCTCTCTTTTTTTCTTTCTCCCATCCCCTGCTTTAAAAATATGCAAAATGTGCAGTTTTACTGCAGTGTAAGCCAAAAGCATAATTCATGTTGTACACATATAATTTGATTTCAAAAGATTATCTCTAGTACTGGCAAAACATCATTGATCCAGGCTGCACTGAGATACAAAAATCATACACTAAAATAATCTGGGGTGTTTGGGTAAAGTCAGTACCCACGTTTTAATGCTAGGTCTTGTTTGTTTCTCTTTTTAAAAATTACAGTAATTTCACAATTATAAGCCGCACCATTTTGACTAAAATTTTGGTCTGAACCCAAAGTGCGGCTTATAATTGGGTGCGACTTATATATGGACAAAGAATGAAAAGTTGCTGTTTTAGTTTGGAGGACAGGTGTCTGCTGAGAAAGGCAGGAACTTCTCTTTGAAATGGAGAATGTAAACCCCCTCTCTCCAAATTATTATAATTTGGAAATCAAGGGGCTTTCAGGCAAAAATATGGGAATTAGGAATAACAGCTCTTTACTAGGGAAATTAAAATAGAAATACAGTACTGCAAAGAAACAAACTCCAAACCCTGACAAAGTCAGAGTACAACCTGACACCCTGTCAGGCAGGGTGTTGGTAGCAGTCCCATTCCATGGTGGCTGCATCCTCCTGCAGTGACAGATGAGGTTCAGTTGGAGCAGTGCTCCTGTACAAGGTGCAGTTTCCCTCTCAAGGTCCAGTGGTGATGTGGAGAAATCCGGTTTTCCTCTGGAGTCCAGTGGAGAAAGGGGCTCCCTTAGTGTCCCAAAGCCTCTGTTTTTATCTTGGTAAGAAATGTTGGGCTCTTCCCCCTGGCTGGAGCAACTCCCAGTGGGATGCAGTAATTTTATCAGTCCCACAGTGGGACTCAATGGCCATGAGCAGAAAATGACTGGCTGGAGGAAGGATGGGTTGTGAAAAGATAAAGAACAATGCCCTGCCTGGTTTCAATGGATGGCCCATTAGCAGATTATCTGCCATTGAGATAAGGATCACTGTCCCCACCCTCAACAGATGGTGATAGAACAGATACCTTTTATCACACTCTGTATTGTAACATGCGGCTTATAATCAGGTGCGGCTTATATATGGACAAAGAACCAAAAGTTGCTGAAACCCAGAAGTGCGGCTTATACTCAGTGCGGCTTATAATCGTGAAATTACTGTATTATTTAGTTTTTGCTTTTTTAATATAAAAACCCCAGTATTTTGAACTTTTTTCCTTTTCTGTTTTTTCCTGCTCCTGATACTTGGCTCTCTGTTATCAGTGGAAGGTGTGCAGATGGAAGGGAACCTCTCCAAGGCCACCCCCAGCATGAAAGAAGAATATGCTCCCTCCTCTCCTTAACTGTAACTGGGGCTGCTCCTGTCACTCTTACTTGTGCAGGATCTGGATCACCTGGACAACGTGATTCTGTGCAGCCAGCTCTGAGTGAACCTGCTGCTGCAGGGGGTTGGATTAGGGGAACTCCTGAGGTCCCTTCCAACCCAAACATTCTGTGATTCTGTAATCTCTTTTTGTTTTTAACCGCTATTTTATTGCAAGAGGCAATGAAATAGATGGCAGTAGACAGAAAGAGAAGTAAAACAGGTGTGTGATCTTGTGGTGAAAACCCCTCTTAACCTTGGTAATAGGGTGTATGGAATAATTTAACTCCTGTACTGCTTCCCCAAGAACATTTTGTACCCACAGGAGAGAACAGTGAAGACAGGATATGACAGACTGACTCTTTATTATCGTGATTGTATAATGGTGGGACTATCTCTGTGATGAAAGGTTTGCAGTCTCACTAAGGTTTTTGTTAACTTCTTATTCTATGTGAGGACGCAACTCCAAACACATAAAGTAGTTGAATTTCTTGTAAAAGACTCAATGAGATGTACAGACTGGGCAATTTCTTACAGTCTGCAACTGATTCCTGGTTAAATTGGAGTACTGGGATCCTAATGGATATGAAATTCTGTCTCTTTCACTCTCTGCCATTCACTTCATGTTGGGGTTTGAAAGAAATCTTATTTGTCAGTGTTTGAATCTGAGACTTGCAGCTGTAGCAAAGCATTTGTATAGAAAACCTATCTTCTAAAATTTACTTAGGGAAAAATGGCCTTTTTTATTGTTTACTTCCTGCATTTCAAATAACTTTTGTTAAATCCCAGCTTGTGCACCTGTGTTCCTCCAAAAACTGTCTCTTCAAATTCTCTGGAGTGATTTGTCGTTTTCTTACGTGCCAGAACCAGTTGTATCTCTTATTGCATTAAATCGCTGACATAATGTAATGCCTCATGACAGATGCAGCTGCACATCACTGAGGCTGAGAAACCAGGAGGGAAGCAGAGGCCCAGGTCTAGGGAAAACTTGATATCTCCTGTGCACAAGTTGTACTTACAAGGTTTTAATCTGGCTGGCAGATTTTTAAAAATATTTTTATTCTTATTTTTTGCAAATATGAGAGAAAGTCACAGTCAGGGGAGGGCTGAGTGAGAGGAATTTTTCTACTTCCTCCCTATCTTTACACATATCTACCTCATAATTCAGCTTCCTACTGTGCAGGCTTGGACAGAAGAACTCCTGGAAATCAGCTTTGCATATTGACCAGAAACAGTTAAAAAAAAAATATTCAAAGTCTCTCTTGACCTTCACTATCTTGATTTAATAAAATCAAAGAGGAGCTAGTAGTCCTGTCAGATGAGAAGTTTATACAGAAATGTTGCTCTGGATAAAAGGATTTGCATGTCATCAAAAATTCTGTCACTTTAAATTTTTGGGACCTGTGCTTTAAAAACTGAAGAGTAAAGTGATAGTTCCTCCTTATGATCTGGTTTCATCTAGGGTTGTCTTACCAAATGTGGGGCTCTTGAAGCTGCAATAAAGTAAGCGTGGTTCAATGGAAGAAATATTCTTGACAAAAACATTGCTATTCCTTCAAATACTCCACGTGTTTACAATATCACTGTCTCTTTATAAATTGGCCCACGGGTTAATTCCCCCTCAGTTAACAGTTCTGCTATGGCCTTAAGAATTTCAATGTTCACCCTTTGGACCTAGTGCCTGTAGAAATCACCTAGCAAAAAATTGCCTTATTAAACATTACGAGCCAAATACTGAAAAACATGGACAGTGTTACTGTTTACATTGCTGTTACTCTAGCTTCTGCATTAAAACAAGAGGCAGAAGATGCATATCTTCAAAATTTGTGTCTGTTGACACCTTTTATGGTGTGTTTGCTAAATCCTTGGGATGCTGTAACTGGCAGGTGGATTCCTCTCCTTTTGGGCTTGTTTGGCATCAGAGCCTCAGGCACCACTGAGCCCTGCCAGGCCAAGCCAAGCGGGAATTTACTGTGCAAGGCTGGGCATGACCTGGGGGAAGCTTTCCCAAGCTCATCGATTCGTTGCAAACACGTGGCTGGCTGCTGTGTTCTGCTGAAGCCCTTGGCCCTTGGCTCTCAGCTCCTCGAGGGCTCTGTGTGGATTGGCCACAGCCACAGGCAGCTCAGGGCTATGGGAGCTCACAGCTGCAAAGGGAGGGAGACCTTACCTTGCAGTCAAGCTTGGTTTAATTTTTCAGCCTGTGTGAAAATGATGCTGTTTAAATGCTGCCTGGAATGGGTCTGCCATTTCCTGGTAAAAACTGCATGAAAGAAGGCCATGGGTAGTGATGATAGGTTATGGTGTGAGAGGGAAACACAAAACTCGGTGTTATAGCCACCAGTTGGCAGCCTTAGGACCATGGCTCTGGCTGGCTGTTTAATAACTTCCTTGCTGTAGGGGATAACATAGAAAGCATCTGTTGTTGAATTGAATAAGCTGTTGTATTTTAGGAGAAAATCTTGCCAAAGTTTTCTCAAGGATCTCTGTGGCTGTCGCTGCCTGCCTGAGTGTACCTGGCTGAGGTGCGTGGTGCCACAAGGTGCCACACAGCTCCTTGTTCTGCAGTTCAGTGCTCCCTCTGCCCCTGGCTGAGCAGTGAAAACCAGAGCAAAGCAATCTGGGGAGAGCAGAGTCATTTGTATTCCTGAAATAGCCACGGCACTCATTTTCTGGCTTGACAAAAAATAGAGCTTATGGTCATGTAGCCTTTCCCCCTGTTTATTGACAGTAAATAACCCCTCTAAAAATCGACGTGTTCAGACAGAGTTGGAAGAAGACCCTGAGTAAGTTCAAGGGTGACTATTTGTCCTGTTCTCCAATTACTTTTTATTAAAGCATTTTATCCTTCAGCAGCTGTACCCATGGATGGTACAGCAGTGTCCAGATAGCTCAGAGCTCATCCCCTTCTTTCCTGACCCTACAATTACCCTTGTGCTTCAGCTTCTTTTCCCTCCAACTTATGCCAGTCTCTGTTCTTCATTCCATACATAAAGTGACTTTAATAGCTTGACATGCTAATGCTGACTTAGCTTTTGCCATTTCTCATCCTCGTTTGAATATGTAATGTCCCACAAGGATAATTGTTCCTATATTTTCATTTCTTACAGTGTTGTCTTTTCCTAATTTATGTCCCTCCTACTGCTGCACAGTATTCCTCACTGGTTCCTAGTTTAGAAAATCGGCTATAATTGCTTTGATTTCACAGCACATAAAGGACACCAGTGTGCTCAAACCTGCCCTCCTCCCCACCTGACTCACTCCAGACATATAATTCTATTTACTTTTCTTGGAAGTTGCAAAAGCTTGGAGGGAGACTTACAGAACTTAGTTTGGCTTGGCTAACAGGAAGGTGAGATAGAAGGGTAGTTTAAACTGAGCAACATATACTTGGGTTTGATTATGTTGTATTTCAAAATACACAGTTCTTTTATAGCTGGAAATTGTTTTGAGATTTGATTAGAGCTTTCAAAAGCCTCAAGTTTTTATTAAAGACAGAAAAAATCATATGTGTAACCTGTACTTGGTGGATGTGTCTGAGTGACATCTGCAACAGCATCATAAATAGGCATTTGCTTTGACTTTCTTTCTTTCTTTCATGGCTCAGATGCATTTCTTCTTCTGGATTTGATTTCCTGCATTGTTAAGTGGCACTGACTGTGTGACAGAGAGAAGAATGTTTTTGCAAACTTCTTAAGCACTGCTCATCAGAGATGTGGTCAGTCTCACACCTCTCTCTTCTCTCCCAGTGGGGTCTAATTGCTGTAAAAAATAAATTAGTATCCTGAGTTCAGGAGCACTAACTCAATAAATGCATTGATGTCAGCAAATGGCAGTCTTGCCTACCCTGCTGATATAAGTGATTACTCTCTTTATGCTTAAATATACTGTGCTGTGATTGCTTCCAGAGAACCCATTATGGCCTAGCCCTCACTTCTGCAAATGCTGTAAACATCTTTAACTGCCAGCATACTCTTCACTTTTAGTTTTCCTAAACATGCAAATGACAACTTACGTGCTGTAGTAACCAAGAGACTTTTCTAAGTCAAAATCTGAGCCTTAGGATGGAGCCAAAAAAGATTACCAAAATGTTTGAAGACTTGAGTAGCATGTGTGCATCACCAGGACAAGATGACACCCTGTAGCTTTCAACATCCACGTGCTTAATTGCAACCTAATTTTTGAGTTTCATTGCCTCTGGGATATATATTAACCTATATCTACCTGTGTTCTGGATAGCTGGATTGCAAGAGTGTGCAGAGGCTAAGTAATAGGCTGTCACTTCTGATGTGGGAAACAAGTGAAAATAAGCCACAATTTTGGGCTGAATTTTTAGGATAGTATTTAAAGGCACTTCTAGTCTTAGTTATGTAAAACAAAAGAGATCTGTCTTAAAACACCAGAAAGAACACACATTGCCACCAGTTTTAAGTAAGCCTACTTTTATTTATAGGTACTTGTTTATCTCCAAAAATAGGCACAAATCAGTGGTTTGCATGCGCAGTTTTTGTCCCTTATCCTTAGGATGGAACAAAGCAACCTTTCTCACCCTTTCACAGTGAAGCCAACAGATAAAATACTGGTTCCATTACACCTGCAAGGGCAGGAGCAGGCATTCTATTTCCTGAAGACAGCAGAACAAATGAATATTTTGGAAGATAGACTCCTTTAGCAACCTCCTGTGCCTTGCTGTGGATGTAGCTGGATGAGCAGAGTGCATCAGCACCTGCCTGGTGGATGCAGAGAAGGGCTGAAGATGAAGAAACTGCTGAACAGAGAAGTGTTCACAGAACAGTGTCACTGTTCCCTGGCTCCCTGTGAGCAGTGTTTAGTGGGGTGTTAAGCAAGTCTGATGCTGAAGGTAAGAGTGTGCCAGTTTCTCATCTGGGCTTTTACAATAGGCAATAAAGCTTCTTTTCTTATTTACCAACTCAGCATGTGTGGCTGGTTTAGCAAGGGATGGGCAACAGCTGCACAGTAAATATCCACAGTGCAGTTAGCTCCACAGGGAGGGTATCTGGGAAGTTCTGGAGCTTCCCAGCAAACAGGACCAGGCCTGCTGACATTTTCCAAGTTCTTGGACCATGAGAGTAAAGACAAGAGTTGATGAGATCATGGGGAGATGGTGGGCACCAGAAGGGGTCTGTGGTAAGGACAGGTCCCAGGGCTGTGCTGCACCTTCACCTTCCTTAGAGCAGAGATGAATAACCAACGTTTGGCTCTGAGTAGTTGTGTGAAAAATGGATAAGGGAGGAAAGAGAGCAGCAGAAAGCATCTTGTCAGTATGCATTAGTGGTCTAGAACGTGTTTGTGCTTAATGGGAGACTTATGTAAACCCCTCTGGTCCTCACAGAGGGGGGATGCCATCTCCACTACTAGGAAATCTGGGAATAAAAAATACTTCATGCTTGTGTCTGAGCTCAGGTTTTTTGCAGTGGTTGTTTAATTTTGTTCAGGCTCACCTATTCCACTCTTTATATTGTTGAACTTTCTAAAAGTTTACCTTGTAGGAATACTTTGAAACACCTGCTTTGTACAGCTGTGTCTGAAACAAAATTTAATTTAAATTTTCAAGTCTAACTGTAAAGGTTGTTGATGTGCCTTTAGGGCTGAGTGTAGTTGTTCAGGAAGATTAGTAGTTCACAAGGTCATGTGCAAAGTAGGACTAACAAGATGCTGAGAAATAATAGTCTCATATGGGATTGGTTTCAGATTGTAGAGCAATAGTTCAGAGACTTAATGCAGCTTAGACGTACTTGAAAATCATACCTGTTTTTTTAAACTTTTTTTTTTTATTTTCCTGACCTTGAAAGTACCTTCTTGGTGGCTTACAAATAAAAATCTAAACATCACTATAATCAGAAAAACTGCACTGATTTCTATTTTTCATGATTTTCTACTTATCTTTACTCTTATTTGAAGTCTCATATGATTTCAATGATAGGCACACAGGATACCATTAGCACAGCAGATTTTTTAAAAGAGATTAGATGAGAATTGGGCTGCCTTCTACAAAGCATTTTGCTTTACTTCCCCCCATCTTTTTTTCTGAAGATACCTTCTTATCGGGTGTGAATAATAATAATGCTGATATGGGGTGACAGATTGACCAAACAACCATGGCAACAGTAACTATTTTCCTTGTGATAAGAGCTAAGATAAAGGTTATGTGTATTACTGCATCTCTCAATCTATTTGCTCCACAGCACAGTGCCAAACAAAGGTAAGAATATAGAAAGCTACAGCCAGAATATGCTTTTATTTAGAGGAATCGTGAGTGACTAAACTCTGGTTAAAGAATAAATGTGGATAATATTTCTTTTCTAATACATTTATATCAAAATAATTATTATTAAATCTATGTTAAAAGCTGCATTTTTCATTTGAAATTTTAGTGGATTAATATCTGCTTAATCATGTTCCCTTAGGAAAGGGAATAAAAATTTTTAAAAAGCAGTGACTGCTTTAAGAAATCATTTGTTATTTTCTCTTTTCAGGAACAATATTGGACTTGTACAGTTGACCTAGACAATATTTAGTATTGAGCTCAAGTTTTCTGTGTGTATCCCCAAAGCTCAGATGGCTTTAAGGACACAAAGAAATGTCTCTGGATCATGAGATCTCCTCGTTTTTCCCAGCATGGGCTAGAATGAAGTAAGTGTGTTACTTCCAGAAGTAATATTCATAGCGAGTTGAAACTAAATTACCTTCAAATTAGTGCCTCACACCTGAATCTAGAGTATTCTCCTATTTTTTAGTCTCTATTAGGCTAATGATATTGAGGTTTTTTGGGGTTTTTTTTGCATTTTCATAATAGATGAATAATCTTATCTCCCAGCCCAAAGGTCTGTCTGTGTGAGTGGTCTCAGCTCTAAGAGTTGCCACAGCAGCAGCTCTGGGCCATTTAATAACTAAGGTTTCTCAATGCAACAAATAATGTGTGCTGATGGTAATTCACTGAAGCAGGTTGGATTTTGGCTAGCGAGAGATATTGCACTGGGTTTCTTCAGTGCTCAATCAAACTCAATGTTTTGTGTTGGAATAAGCTTCCTGTTGGAGGAATTAATATTTTAGAGTGATTTAGTCATTGTTCTGGAAAACTTTAATTTTCTTATTAGGCTTACTTAGGTTTTTAAGTCACCAGACTGAATCTCTGCAGTTCTGATGAAAGAGGAAAAATAGCCTCTGAGTTCTGTGGGTAATGGCACAACTGCCTGGTGACACACTGATTTTTGAGAATGAATGACTGGTACAGAATATCATGGTAAGTAGTTAAAATTTTTTAAAACTCCATTAGCTAGAAACAAATCAAAGTTAGTGAAGTAATGACTTGGGATGTTTTGACTCCCTTGTGGCTATAAGGGTGATTTTCAGTTTCTATGAATAGACAGACACAAGGCTTCCAAATTTTTATTTTTTTCCCAGAAGAAAAGCGAAGTATGCGGACCCTTCAAATGACCTCCATTATTTAACTTAGGGCTGTTATTCTATTTAAGAGCACAACAATTATGTTAAAATCAAAAGAACTGTGCCATTTTCATACTGTCAGAATGACTAGCTATTTTTTTGCCTTATAGTGTAAAATTCCCTGTGCAGTTTAAAGAGCCCATGGTGCCCTTTAGCAAAGTATTCTCTGTCTGTGTGATAGTAGGAGGGCAGGCTATATTCAGTAATATCCATTATTTAAAGCCTTTAATAAAAATACTCATTTTATACTTCAATGTAAAGCTGCTGGTATGGTTTGCTTCCAGAGGATTGATTTAGGTCAAGTAAAGGATGTTTCTACATAAATGCTGGAAATGTACAGCAAATGTGGCTGTACACTGCAAAGTGAGGCTCATTTTTCATCCAGTCTGTCATGTGCAAGATGAGGTGAGTGGCATATCCATATCAAAAGGTTTGTTTTCTGTTTATTATTAAATCCAATTTAAATGAGTCATTTTAGCAGAGAGCCCAAAATCACATGTGCACTGTCACTTCTCTTGAATTTAGCAGAGTTTAACAAATTTGATTGTGCTCAGAGTTATCTTCTATTTTTTTCTGTACACTGTTCATGTAAGCATCTGTATTTTAGTGATGGAAAGTAACTGCAGTGTGTACCTGCAGGCAAATTGTGGGGAAAAGTTGGCTGTGTAGGATTAATTCTTGCAATAGCAAAAGGCCAGCCCAAGTCCTGATTTGTACAGATGCAACTTGGTCCCAGCAGAGTTTGTCAGAACTTCCCATGATCTAAAAGAGCAAGAGGTTGCTGACAGTGCAAGAGCTTGAGGTTTCTAAAAAATTCTCTTTTTTTTTACTTTTAACTTCAAATAACAAAGAACCACTTTCAGCATCCCATAACTCCCTGTAATTACAGTAGTGATTATGAGAATGATAGATATCTAATTAAAATCTATGAAAAGTGCAGGTGAAAAGTGAGAATTAGTTTCCCAAATTGCATATTTGTCCCAAGTTTCAGAATAACTTTTTGACAATGTAAAATTTTCCATTGTTTGTCACAATGACTCATAGATCATGCTTTAGTTTAACAGGAATCTGAAAGAATGTGAGAAATTTTTTGTTCGAGATGAAGAGGAAAGAGTTATTTTTTTGTTAGTTTTTTGTTGGCTGAGTGATTGCCATGCTCAAATCCATCATCCCTCCTGCAGCAGGGGAGCCCTGGTAGCTCTTTCACTGCTCAGCACAACGTGTTGTTTGCAGCACCGAGGTGCGACCTGCTGATTTCATTCTGCTGGAGAGGATGTCTGTGTTGAGCTCCAAGTGCCCAAGAAGGCTGAACATCTGCTGAGCTTCCTGCCCACTGCTGCTCCCACAGCTGGCCATGTGCTGGGCAGCAGACAGGTGCTGCTGGCACTCCACCCTTGCAAAGAAAAGGATGAAAATGTTGTGTCTTGTTCTGCGGTATTTTATTCCTAGCAAACTAATGGGTCATTTCCTGAACTCATCAGCTCTTTACTTCTTAGCACAGAGCGTTTTCTGTTCTCATTTATTTAGAGTTGGGATTGGGGAAAGCCCCTATTTAAAGGAAAAAACCTCAGACATGCAGTAATCTAATGAGCAGAAATGACATAGACAATAACACTGTCAATATGCAGCTTTGGCAGACATCTGATACTGGTGTTTCAGAGGTAGTTTCACAGCATTCTTTGGGGATTCCCTCTTTCAGTTCCTGTGACAATCACCTGTCACCAGAACCACCAGTGAGTACCTGCTCCTCCTGCACTGGTGTTGCTGTGGGGATCATTGATGTCCCCTGCTGCCTTTCCCAGGAGTGACTGTGCCCTGCTCTCCGAGTGCCACATGTTCATTCTGCACTCTGTGAAGGAATACTTACTTTATTTACTTTTCTACTGTAACCATAATCTGCTTATAGAATGATGAGAGAAGAAGGGTCTCCCTTAATTACTGTCACTGAAGACCACCTAACTTTTGTTCTTTTAAGGGGAGGTTTTAGAAGGTTTTTCTTAAATGGAAACTTCACAGATGATCTCACTCAGTTTTTTCTTCAATTATTCTGTTGTCTTTGAAACACCATAAGTAGCCATTATGTACGGTTCAAATAAAACAGGAAAAAAATGATATTTGTTATGTATGAGCACTGGAATCAGATGGTGAGCCTTTCAAAAATCCTTCAGACCCCTGTTTACAGTCCAAGTATATATGCTTTCCCAAGATGTGTTTATTTTTTCTTCCTGTAATGAAACTGCTGTCTTCCTGGGAAACACTTCACTTATTGTGGCATCCACTTTCATGTCTTCTCATTATTTGAAAGCAATTTCACAACACGGTAGAGACATTATATTTTAGTCAGTTACTTAATTTAAAGTGTGGAAAAAACCCACACTGATTTAACTTTTTTCCCTCTCCTCCATGTTTTTTATTTCTTATGGGGAGAGAAAGTATGACCACAAGTTTGAGCTTTCCCGTCATTGTATGAAGAATGCAGTAGAGCTGTTTGATTGCTCATAAGGAGAGAATGGCACTGAACCCCTGTACTCATTCACCACCTAATCATGGCAATAACCAGAACTCTGCACGTAGGAGTGAATCTCAGATTGTGTCACAGCTATCAGCCTAACCCGGGAGGACAATTACTGACATTATATGAGCAAGCTCAGACGTACAAAAAAAGGTGCAGGTGACCTCTGGCAATATTTGTTTGGGTAAATGTCATGATTTCTCTTTGGATAAACAGGCAGAAATAAGGCTTCTTACTAGGTTTCTTGGGTTTTAGATGTGGGGTTGGCAGTAGCATGGGGCAAAGGCCAGCTATGTTGGGTTCTGAGCTTTCTTTTGCCCTGAATGTTTATTGCAGAGAGCTGAATCTGTCCAAGTTTAAGAATATTTTTTTACATTTAGGCCAAATGTTCAAGATCAACTCATAATATAGCTTATATTGCCAGGTTCACTCTCTGGCTTGCAGTTCAGAAAATATCTGACTGAGCACTGTGGTAACCTTTGTCAATAGTTTCTTATTTTCTTTCTCTTATTTATTTTCAGCTTAACTGAGAACACAAATCCAAATTTACTTTTTTTGTTGAAGTGGAATATGGCTATTGTGTCTTGAATTTGTCTCTACATATTTAAAATGATTTTCATTTACAGATGCTACACATCATGTTTTATCATGACAAAACCTCCTCCGATATAAATAAGGGTAAAAGAAAGCTATGGCCATGATTCTGGCACTACACCCTGCTTACTCAAGGCTTTGGTATCACCTCTGTTTCAATGAACTTGTTAATGGTTTGTGCATACATAAGTGGCATCAGCTAGGGTGCCGAGTCAGGACTCTAGCACTGTGCAAATATTTAAAGACATTTCCTACCTCCACCAACATCAACATTCTGCAATTTTACCAAATAATAGAGTTTTAACATAGGAAAATTGCTGTTACTTGTAACTGTGCCTTTATTCTAAAATGTCTTCCAATTATAGCAACAGCCAGGAAATATAGTAACATTGCAAAAACCCATCCAGACTACAACTATATTATGTGATGAAAAGTCCATAAGTGGAGGACAGGATAGAAGTTTTTAGTATATTATATTACCTTTATCAGTCTCATACTGAAATCAGAATTTCAATAGATCCATCACAAATGGAAAGGATGTAAAATTTAAGCACTGAAAGAACCCCAGATTTTTCTTCCAGTTTCTCTAACCTGAGATTACAGAGTTTGGACTCCTCTGCCTCTGTCTGAGCTGAGCAATATTGCAGCTTATATCGGTGGGCTAGCAATCAAAGGTTTTCCTAATTTTTCTCTTCAAACTGGATTTGGGGTGTGGAGAGCCTCTGTGAATTAAGCAACTGCCCTCCACAATGGCCAGAGCCTGGGCAGTGCCCAGCACCAGTGCTGTGGTGCTCCTGGGGCACATTTCCAGGGCTGTTATGGCTGATAGGCAGAAATCCCCTAACCTAGTAAAATGCTGAAATTCTTCTGCTACTACAGCCCTAATTATGAATAATATGGGAAAGTTTCTCCTGATGAGTCAAATAAGACACAGCTATGGAATAGTTAACTTTTTGTAGAGCTCAGCATCAATTTCTGGAAGCTTTTAACAGAAACCTGACATTTCTAATTAGGAAATTTTACATACAGGCAAGTGAATTTACCCCCAGCTGGGAAAACATGGCTTAGCAAGAGTTTTACATCCACCTCATTGATCTACAGATTATCTCACATTTGAGACTGTGGAGCCACTGGGATTTGCAAAGATGAGAAACAAATGTGGGAAAGTGCATAGAATTCCTTTCACTTCAGGGTTAGATAACAAAAACCTGATAAGTTAGAAATAAAGAAGTAAGTTTATTTTTCTTTTCTTCTTCATGCATAGTTGTTGCAGAGGTCAAAAAAAATCCACAAAAGCTGATAATCCTGTTGGCACTGGCAAGAAGTTGTCATCTTGGTGAAATTCTCAAAGCAGCATACTGGAAATAATCTTAAAATAGCAAAGGACTATAGTCTTTTTTTTTTAACTGTCCTGATGGTTAAACAGTTGAGAAACAAAATGTCTGCATGTGAGCTCACTTAAACAGAGATGTATTGTCCCTGATGCTGCAGTGTCTGACTTCACAGAATCCCTCAGGCTTTTTGCATTTTTAGCTACACTGTTTATATTATTGACCTTGTTTTGTCCTAGCAGGAAATAACTATAAAAATACAAAATAGAAATGAATTGGTTGTTGTGTCAGTTGAAAATGCTTTATCAATGTAAGGTGGCAGTGGAAATAAGACTGAAAGTCAGATGTGGCAGAGCTTTTTAAGTAGAGCTTTTACTGATTTATCTTTATATAGAACATCTGTACAGCTCATTTCACTCTTGTGTTCGGATGGATTTTGAAGACATACAACTATGTGCTGCTGCCTTCAAAGAATGTGGTTTAAATGAAATAAAATTGAAATATTTTTCCTGTATATATTTTCCTATATTTGAAATTATTCTGATGAAGCAGAAGTTACTTCTTTGTCAATAGAAAACAGGTAAGGAAACAAAAACAAACCATGAAATGTAGCCTATTAGTGTTATAAAAATACAGATGTGTATACTTCTTGTAGTTGTTTTACTGGTATTCAAACTTAGGAAGGTAGATACATATCACTGTCATGTGATAAAGAATGGAAAATGGGTGATCAAAATAAACATAGGAGTCCAAACAACGTACAGCTAAAATCTGGGACAAGATAATGGATAATAAAGAGGCTCTAGGTGATCCATAGCAAGGCCATGCGTTTTAATGACTTGGTTATTAAGAGGTGATGGAAAAGTCTCAACATCCTTGAGTTTCCTTCTCTGTTAATGCAGAGCAAAGCCTCTTGGGAAAGGTGTCTCAGGTACTGGATTGATTTTGCCCTTGATCACAGCTGAAGGGCCAGGTGTTAGCAAAGACAATAGAAGTGCAGTTTAGGCTTCTGTTAGAACTCGGTGTGCATCCAAAAATATGGCCAGAACTTGTAGTCTTAGTCTTATTCAGTCATAGAAAGCAGCATAGAACAAAATTCTGGGTAGTAGATTAGATGTGCTGCGTGGGAAGAATATGAGTGGATCAGAGGATCTGAATAAAAATGCAGCTCACCATGTGATGCACTCTTTCCTCCGATTTGGTTTACAAGCAAATTGCAGAAGCAGACTATATATTTAGTGGTATACATTTCAGAGCTATTTGCTATATAGCTACCACAGACACAGACACCACTGAATGTCATTGTGTGCCTCAAGCCTGTATAGTTTATTTAAGGAATAACCCACAAAGCTGGGGAAAAAACCCCAAACCCCACAAAGATCAAAACACTTCTATTTAAATTTTGCATTATCTCTGCTTTATTCAGGGTGTAAATACTCACCACTTGTAAATTCGCTGTGTTCAGATAACGTGAAGATCTTAACCTATTGTTCAAGCTGGGATTAATTCAATTTGAAAGCTATAATTCAAAATACAGAAAGTTAGAGAAGTCTTAAAAAAAATAAATTACTTTTATTGTTTCAACCAGCTCTCATATTATGTGCAGACATGTCCGCTCTCATTTTTTTTTATTTCTAACTTTATTTTTGTAAGAGTGGAGCTATAGCTAGGCAAGAAGGCCCTACACTGTCTGTCACTTTCAGTGTTAAATATTCGCGGCTTCACTGACGTCCTGTTTATAGTTTAACACTTTGGCAACTTCCTTTTATAATGACTTTGACAGAGTCACTGAAGCAGAGTATCCATTTCAAAGGAATGCACTTTGTCGACTTTAGGACAAATACTAGTAAAATATGACAGGCTGACCTTTTTCCTCTTGGTCACTTTTGAGAATAGCTGTTTTTCCATGCACTGAGCAGACTATGTATTCCACATATAGATACTGAACTTGGAAGGTTGTAAGTATAAATTATTTCTGAGCTGAGTGGTTCTATAACTTACCTTACTTTCAAAAATTTGAAAATATGTAAATGCTGATGGTGCCCTGTTTCCATTCTTAGTGAAGACATAAAAAGGTCATTATTCCTTTGTCATTTCACTGTGTTGTTTCTGACTAGTGTTAATCATTTAATTAAAAGGTCCAATCAGTCAGCCTTCTCTTCTTATATCTAGTGTGACTTTAATTATTTTCTTTGCAAATGAACAGATTTAATATTATTTAATAATACTTGATTTAAAAAATAATCCTCAGGAGAAATGGAAATTCTCTTTGAAGGAAAGCAAGCTTTGAAAGAATAATTTTTTTTAGAATAAACTGAAAATAGCTGGATTTTTAAAAATTATTGTCTCCATTAAATAATGGAAAAATCATAGGAATGTCTTAATGAGAGCATTTAGGGGCTTTCCTATCATGTGTTTTTTCCTATCATCTGTGTCTGGTTAGCAGGACTACTGGAAAGCAGAAGTTAAAGTGCTACAAATCCCTAAAGCCAGCAAAACTCCACTCTATTTTCATGAGATGTGTGGGGATTTCCAGTATTTCCACAAAGGGGAAATGGAGGCAGCTGGGGCTAGAAGCAGCTGTTAGCCCTGAACAGCACAGGCCAGCCTGGCCACCCTGGGTGTCTGCTGAAATCGGTGGGGATGGCATTTGCACCACCCTTGGAGCTGCAAAACACCCAGAGCCTTGGAGAGACTCCTGCTGAGGGGCTGCACAGTTTTCATTTGCTTTCCTTCAAAAGTGGCTGCATGCCCTGTAAATAAAGGAGTGCTGCGGCTTGATATTGCTCTCCCCTCTCCACAGGGCACGGCGTTCCTGCCAGGAGATTTCCCTCATCTACTCCAGTGCTTTCTGAGCAACCTTACTTTCATCTCACACTCATGACATTCTGCCTGGTTTAAATTTTTAATGGAAAATGTCTCCCACTCATTCATAACTCTGAAAAGCAGGGAAAAGGAGCAATAATTTGCACTGCATATATAATATAACATTAGGGCCAAGGTGACTTTGAATGAAGTGGCCCAATGGAGGCTTGGATGGATTGATATTTGTAGAAGAAAGTGTGATAGTAGACTAAGCTTTGTTTAGCTCGGTGTTCAGTCTGCCCTCTTTTCTGAAAACAGTTGCAACAGTGGACAACACTTAACTCTTAGATCCTGTCCAAAAAAATAAATAATTAGATGCATAATTTTAGCTAGCTCATCAAGAAGCGTCACAAATTGAGAACTTTCTCAAAAGCAGAGATGCGTTTATTGATCTTATGCATGGATGTACAACAGTTGAAGAATGCCATTTTAAAATTATACATGCAAAAATTAACATCAGAAATGCACAGGCATTTCCAACATCCCCAGGACATTGATGTCTGTCCAAGGAACTTGCAGAATGTAAGCAAGTTCTCAGAAACTTTGTATATCAAATTATGACACCATTCTTAATGACAAGTGATGTATTTGTAGAAAGCAGCATCAAGTTGATGAACAAGCTGTGATCTGGGTTATTTGAATACTGGGTTATATTGAGCTTTTCAAGAATCCTCAAACGTAATGCTGTCTGTAATTATCTGAAAAAGCTGAAGTGATTAAGTGCAGGGTTGTGATTAGCTGGACTTTGACAAGATGAATTTGATTGTGTCAGGCTGGGCTTTCTGGATGAATTGCCTCTCTCTCTGAACTGAATCACTGCCTGACATGTCAGGGAACATGGGATTTCTGGGCTGTAAGTCTTAAAGAAGTAATTTTAATTGGTAAAAATAAGGACTGGGAAATGATCACAAAAACCCAGAATTGGTTTATCTGTTTGTTTTTCAGCAGCATACATCAGTGCAGAGCAACTGAGAAATGTCAGGCAACCTGAGCTGTCAAGGAGTGAACCCAGAGCTCAACTGGTTATTAGTCAAGAATCCATAAATGGCTGCTAAGCAGGCAAAGAGTGGCAAGGAGAGTCAAGGGTAAGCTTGCTATTTACTGAGCATTCAGCTAATTATCCATTTCACTAAATACAGAAATACTCTATCCTTTATGCATAGCAAAAATTTTGGTTTTGAAATTAGAGTTCAGTGAGTACTTAATAACTGCAAAATTATCTTGTATTAGGTGCTCCAGTTTTTTAAATTAGCATAGCTTTACATGTGACCTGTGTTGCAAACTATAATTTTTTTTTTTTTTTAATTTTTATTACAATAGGAAGAACATCAGAAATAAGGAGAGCTAGATGCAAGATCTGTGGTTTTGCATCTCTCTTTTTTTTCCCCCCAAACTCCATTTTCATAGCTGGAGGAGCTGTATTATGCCTGTGATGGCTGCCTTGAATTGTGTCTGCCAGTGATGAAATGGGAATGTTGTTTGGAGAAAATGGAAACTTCTTCTGATTGGCTTCCTTGTATTTGGAGGTTTACAGCAGTACCTTGCTTCTATGGTTCTCATCCTGTTGGTATTATTCAAACAGCAAGCAGTATTCAGTGATAAACAGTATATTATTCAATAAAATAGACAGACTTTATTCTCTCTTGTCCATAGTAAAGAGGGCTTGTTATGAACATCTGATTTGTGACACTGAAACTTTGAACACATTCACAGAAACAGGATGACTCCAGAATCAGCTAGGGCAAGGTAAGATAAATTATCATTTCCACCACACAACAGCTAAATTGTTGTGACAGAAGTCTAAGCATTCAAACTTGATGTAGAAGAATATTTCTTTTTTGAGTATTGAACATATGGAAACTAGTCCACAAAGAACAATCATCATGCACCCTTTCACTCACAGTGCATTTGAATAACAGCTTGGGAGTGCAACATTCAGTAACTTAAACACTTCATCCATTTATTAAAAAAAAAATAAAATTTGCCCCCCTTATTCCTTAAGTTTACATTCACTTTCATTCTCTTTGAAAGGGAATGTTTGTCAGTGTTAAAGTGAAGAGAGAGTGATATTTGCTATTTCTCTGTGCTTACAGTAAGTCCACAGCAAGTCCTCTGATTCACCTCTGAGAACTGCTTGGTATTTTATCTGCTTTTTACTTATCTCAAAGAAAATCCCTGCTGGAAATGTACCATTTTAATAAAGAAACTTGCCTCTCCTGTCATTTGGAGTGAAGCTCCAATGATTGCTTTGGCCTCTCCAGAAGCAAACAGCAGGGCAGGGGCTGCAGGGTTTATCCAGGTGTTGTAGGGCACTTCCCATGGACTTTCTGCAATGCTGCTTCTTGCTGTTCCTCTCCTCAGTGCCAACCCCTGTTTTGTATGTGCGCTGGTCACTTGGCTTGTGATTGCTCATCATTAGCTCCACTCTTCTGAGGAGCTGCCTTCTCATTTTTCTCCCTTTGGTGAAGCCGTCACTTCTCGCCAGCCACTGGGACCTGTTTTCTTACTTATTACTGCTCTTTGCTTATTACAAGTCAGGTTCCAGAGAAAAGTTCTGCATTAAAATGAAGGGAAATTTAAAAAATGAGCTTGTAATGAGAGCAATTAATCAGAGCAGTCTACAGCATCAGCATTGCAACTGTGTTGGCTGGCGTGAGGGGGACTGAATGAGAGGGCTGATGAGAAATAAGAAACATGAATTGTTTGGGGCTCTGATGAGGCAACATTTTACATGAGATACAGAGAGAAGCTGTTTGGAGACACTCTCATTCCTTTCCACCACATTAAAGGGGCTGTCCTGCAGGAATCCTGACTTTTTTATCAATAGAGCAGTTCCTTCATGCTGGCAGCACAGGGTGGCTTTAGTGACGCTGTGGAAGAGTCTCAGTTTCTGTGGGAAGCAGGTAGATGCACACACCTTAAGTGGCTGCATAATTAGCTGCAGAATCACTGGGTTGATCCCTATAAAAGGACAAGTCTTACTGCTCCTAACCACAGTCTCAAATCTGCACCACATGTAGCTTTGAATTGCAAATTAAAAAGGGATGATCTCTTGGTTTTTCCAAACCCTATCCAGGTTTTGCAAACAGCCCAGTATTTTAGTCAAGCATCTACAACACAGGCTGTCTTTTGAGAGCACTGTGCTGGTCTCATCTCCTCAATGAAATGCTATGTCAGGCATTCCCAAAGCAATTTTAAAAAATGCTGTCTCTCTGAGCTCTCCTCCAAACTGTAAGGCAGAGCCAAATCTGTCAGGCCAGGCTCTCCTCTCTCTGAATTACCAGCAGCCAAGATTAATTAGCACCCAAAGCATTTCCAGCTGTACTGTTTGTGCAGTGCTGCTGCCGTGATGCGTCACCACTTACCAGGTCTGTGATTCATTGCTCTGTCAGTGGTTTGAGATACAGTGTGTGAGAATGCCATATAAATGCAAATATAAATACAAACACTGAATTCCCCCTGTTGGCTAGTGATAAGGTGCTCATCCAGATGGCACGCAGTGATTTAAAAGTGGAAAACAATATTTGGAAGGAGGGGGAAACTCAGTGATTATTCTTAAACTCAGTTTTCTTTTTCTTATATAGGCTTTAATAGGGAAAAAAAAAGAAACAACTTTGGTTTCTTCCTTGGCTACCTTTGTGGAGCACCTAGGTGATAATTTTTCTGATTATTTAGATTAGAACAAGGATAAATTTTGAGATGTGTTTGAGAAATGGTACAATTTGTTGTTTGTGGGAGTGTGTGTTCTCAGGGACCAAAGAAAACAAGGTCTGGTTGTCATCTGGATTCATTTGGGTTTCAGTGTAATGAGGATGGCAGGACAATGCTCTTACTTCATTCCCTTATCACCTGCACTGTCTCAAAATGCATGAGATGTTCCTTCCAAGGGACCTGGGAAGCTCAGGCTCCTCTTGCCCTGCCAACCAAAATGGAAAGGAGGTGTATGCAAAGTCAAGGCTGCTCTCATGTTGGCATGGCAGATACTTTAATTTGAATTGCTTGCTCTTATCATTAAGTGCATGTTCTTAATGCAGGAGTACAGTAATTTCACGCATATAAGGTGCACCCTTTTGACTAAAATTTTGGTCTGAACCCAGAAGTGTGGCTTATATCCCGGAGCACCTTATATATGGACAAAGTACGGAAATTTGCCAACCCGGAAGTGCGAGCCCACAGCGGCCCTGAGCCAAGCCAGTAAACCCCGTGATTCCGCGATTCCATTACTAATTCATTTCTTTGTTGCACGCGGATCCTCACTGCAAAACAAAAGTGCGCCTTATACACCGGTGCGGTTTGTATATGGACAAAGTTCGGAAATTTACCGACACCCGGAAGTGCGCCTTATACTCCGGTGCACCTTATACTTGTGGAATTACTGTAATTCCTTTTGTCTGCAAAGAAATTTGTCCTGAAGGTACCTACGTACGTGTCTCAATCCTACTTATGTCCCTAATGTTATAAGAGTTGACTGCACAGACTTTTCAGTTTTCTGTATTGCTGTACTGGTGCTGCTGTGTGTATGAAGCTCTCATGCAGATACCGTGACTAGCCTTTTGTGCAGGTAATGCAAAAGGGAAGTTTGCAGTGTAAAACTATTGGTTTGTTTTGGGTTTTTTTAAAATCTTAGTGTTTTGCCACTGCATCCACACAGGTTTGTTATACTCCCTTGGTCCAGGGATTTTTCTTGACAGAGTTTTGTATGGATTTGGAAACTGGACATCTGTAGGGGATCAGTATGTAGTTCAGAGGTAGTAGAACTCTGATGGATCCCCTCTGCTTTAAGCTCTGGGTCTCCTCAGTGCTTTAATAATCATTAGAGGCCTCTCCTAGTAATATCATACAATAGCTTTTCCTTGAGTGTTCTTGCTGGCATAAAGCACGTGGCTGCCATATTTCATTCATGATTGCAAGAATCAATTCTCTAAGTGTGAATAACTGCTGCTACTGTCATTTAAAATACTAATTCACTTTTACATATTTTGCAATAACCATACACTACTTACCTTAATAAGATTGTGTCATTTTCTTGAAATGTATGCAGTCTGTGTAATCCAAAGATGTTGGAAAAACAACAAACACAGTGAAGGACACTAGATTTTTTGCTTCTTTCCCTTTCTTGTGGTAAGGTTTTGTTTTCAAAACTTTTAAGAAGAGAAACTGGAAATTTTGGGATGCTTTTTTAGTTGATTAGAGGACTTTGCCCATTATTCAGATTCTTTTCTGAAAACAACATTAGACTTCCATATCTTTTGTAAGAAGCTGTTGTGGAAGGGAGGCTGAAAAAAAAGCAGTGATGGGTGATGATTGGTATTGTGGAGATAGAGGGAGAAGGTGAGGAGAGAAGGCAGCAGGGAGAGAAGGGAACAGCAGATTAGAAATAAGAGATTGGGAGTGAACAGAAAGATGCAGAAACACTTGGCATGTGGGTAATGGACTCGGTAAGATTCAGGAGGCAGCAAGAACAAGGAGTTAAAGTTTGCCAAGCATTGTCAAAGCAGCAGGAGATGCTTTTATCCATAACATTTTGGATAGAGTACTGTAAAATATAGATCATTAGTTGATGGAAATAGGAGCTTTAGCATAGGTTTTGGCATCAGCTACGTGGAGAGAATACCTTATTAATGTGGTAGAAACATATCCAGACCACATAGAAATTTGAGTATTTCTTTGTTCATATCTGGTGCATGACCTATAGATTGACATATGTCTTGACATTTCTGGAGTGATTCCCTTTGTTCCTGGTTTAATTGAGCTGTTCCCTCATTCTGAATGCTATCCATTGTCAAATTTAATGTGGAACAAAACCAATGCTTCATCATCACTACCTGCTCTGTTTCTCATATTAGATATACTTAAGTTCTCTAGCTGGATAGCCCTTTTATTGTGTTTCCCCAGCAACCTGATGGCAGATTTCCCATGACTATAACTTTGACTTCCACTTAGTATATGTGCCAAATATTGCCTCTTTATCTGCTGTTTCTCCCATGGTTCTTTTCTTCTCATTTTTTAAATTAATACTTAGTCTGTGACTAGGCTTACATGAACCCTGAAGCTCAAGGGTGTTTGTCTCCTCAGCAACCCAACAGGGAGGAATATTTTAAATTTGCTTATCTTCAGGTGTATTATAGTATGATATTTGTATGCTCTCTCTATAATACAGGCTTTTAGGACATTTTCATTAACTTCTTTCTTTCTCTGTCTCCATTTTCCCTACAGATTATTTATATTGATGCTTTCTTAGTTTCTTTTTCATTCCATGGCCTGCTGCTAATCAGAAAATGTCACACTGTAAGATGACATATAGAGACAGAAGAGAAGAGGGACACATGGTGATTGCAGCAGTTGAGTGCATAATAAACAGGATATTTATTGACTGTGTCATCTGACTACAAAAAGTCACTTGGAGAACTGAAAGTGGCAAAATTTAAGTGCTGAATCTGTTCACAAGTGAGATTATCAACTCAAAAATTTTAAGTTCACTAGTTTTGGACTGTTGATAGTTTGTGTAGATTGTTCACTACTTTTAAATGAATGGTGGTTTACCCTGGAGCATACTAACAAAAGGTCACGCCTGCAGTGTAGGGGAATGGGAGAGATGTTCAGGAAAGGAAATAGGATTCCCTTAGCCGGATAAACATGGGTTGTGTTCACTTTTAGAACAAAGATAAATAACAGTGTAGCTGGCAGAGCTTGCACCCTGAAAAATGACATTTGCATTAGGAATTCTGACTTTTTTGGTGACACCAAAGTGTATTCAGAAGTGAAAAAGACTAAAAATTAGGACTCTTGCAAGAACTGAGTGGAATCAAGACTCCGTTATTCTGGATGTTCCCTTTAATTGCTCATGGTCATCAGCAGAGTATTGTCATTGAGATCTCCTCTCTGGAGCGAGTGAGCTACACTAGCTGACCCAACACTAAGTTAATATTCATCTGTGTACATAAAAAATGGGGGTTTTGGCAGTGTTTAATTCTTTTTCAGCCTTGCTCCCACTGAAGCAGTCTCCTTTAGAGGGTACATAGGTGCTTTGGCTGCTTCTGTAATCCTTAGAACTCATTAACAGCACTGGGATGCCAGACTGAGGGGAGGATTCCTTTCCCTTTATCTTCTTTAGACTCACAATGTGAGAGCAATTTATTGTGCCCTTGGACAGGATAGCAGGGCTTTGAAGGCATATTTCACCATGGAATCCTTGCTTACTCAAAATTCCCATTCAAACTTGAGAAATTTCCTTGAGTGAAAAAAACCCCACAGGACCAGGTCTGTTATCTTTAATGGCAGAAATACAGAAAGCTACCAGCTTGAACTTTGTTTTTGACAGGTTAAATGCCTGTATTTCATCTTTAAAACAAACTTTATAATTGTATTGCAGAAAATTTTTTTCCAAGTTTAGTGAGGCTGCAAATCAAGGGTATAGTATATGGCGTTAATGAGGAAAGAAACCTAGCAACTCAGTGGGAGGGAGAAAAAAGAAGTTTATTTTATTACCTTTGTCTCTACTGTAAGGTTATGGAAGAATTAGGTAGAAAAACTATACACTTTATAAAAAGATTTTGCTGATGAATATTTGCCTATCAATTAGATATTCTGGGAATCACAAAGACGTTGGAAAACAAATGAGAAGATACAGGAGAGAAATCTGAAATTCCTCAAGACTTCAGCCACTTTCATCGGACAGATCATGAAAATCAGACAGATCATGACCTGCTTATGCTCAACCACTGGAGATCCTGCTGTGCTGCACGGCTGATACTGTTTTAAATTCCCAGGGCTGGGAAGAGGAAGGGGCAGGAATGTGTTTTACAATGTGGTTTGCCAGCACTGAGCCAGCTGGGCAAGTCTTTACCTCACACCTCATTACAAACCTGGACCAGATGCACAAACTGACTTATTTTGGCTCTACATGATTGGAACAGCAACACATCAATACATTTGTGAGAATATAATCAGACCAGCCAGACTTCAGCAGGATTAAAATTACAGTAATTTCATGACTATAAGGCTCACCCTTTTCACTAAAATTTTGATCGAAACCCAGACGTACACCTTATAATCCGGTGCACCTTATATATGGACAAATTTCAGAAATTTGACAACCCAGAAATGCAAACTGCAAGCTGAGCCGCGAGCCGCGCCAGCCCCAAGAGCTGCGCCAGCCCTGAGAGCCGCGCCAGCCGGGGCCCACGGCACGGGGAGGGCGCCTGGGGCTGCATTTAAAGGCTATGCCAGTCTGTGAAAAATGTTTGCAAATTGAGCACCTGCCAGTAAACCCCGCGATCACGCAATTCCGTTGCTATTTCGTTACTTTGTTGCGTGCAGATTCTTGCTGAAAAAAAATAGTGCGCCTTATAGTCCAGTGCGCCTTATATATGGACAAAGTTGTGAAATTTGCCGACACCCAGAAGTGCGCCTTATAATCCAGTGAGCCTTATACTCGTGAAATTACTGTACTCTTAGAAAAGAACTTCAGGAGTACCTACCTGTAGACTGTAGAACTTTTCTTCCTTGCAGAAAAGGAATATGGGGATTTTAGCAAAATTTAGTGTTCACCTTTCAAATGAACTCAGCAGCTGCCTCTCTCCCTGCTGGAACTCGCATAGATTTCTGAAGGGAAAACTTCCTCGAACCTTTCTGTAACTCTCCTCTGCCTGTTAGAAGCCTCTTGAGTCCCTTCTAGTTTGGGAAATGCTGTATCAGCACTCATGAGTATCTCAATATGGAAAGTCACGGGCTCAGGTGCAGACGAGTCTGGTGCAGATCTGCTTGCCATCCTGCTCTGACCAGCCTTGGAATGCCTCTGAAGATGAGGCATGAATCAGTGTGTGGCAGTCTCAGAAATGAAGACACACCTTTCAAGGCTGGGAGACTTCCATCATTTTCAAAGTGCACGCTGCTAAAGAGCAAAGCAACTATTTATCAGTTTGTGTAGTAGAACCCAAGCTGCTTATTCTTCAGTAATTTGTATCAGATGGGAAAAGAAATTGATTTTTGCAAAATTAATACTAATTAAGAGAAAAATACTGATTAGTTCAGGCAAGCTGCATATGAAGAATGGGTTTTCTCTTCCTTTAATACCTGTCTCAGTACCTTTTTCTCCCCTGCTTGTTATAATATGTAATCCAATACTGTTACAAAGGTCCCACTATTTTATGCATGCAGGTTCCAGCTCCTGTTTTCTCTCTGCTGCATACAAGTGTGGCCTCAGGCTCTGTGCATGCTTAACTGAAATAACTCCCATTCAGCAGGTGAGGAGGATGCAGGGCTCTTGTGTGTAGGTTAAGGAGCAGTCTCTTGCCAAGGTGGTGCATGAGCATCCACCAGGAGCACCTGACTATGCCAAGCAGGAACCTGGAAGCTGTGCCTGTGCTTGTCCACTACTGCACAGTCACAGCTGATTTCTGAGGATGTGAGCTCAGAACAAGAGCCATATGAAGAAATGGGCTGTCTGGCTGCAGCACAGAACACATGTGGCTGTTGTGGAGAAGCCGGCTGCTGAAACAGGCTGGACTGAGTAGGGGCTGCCTCCTTCCTCACCAGCCAGATCAGAGAGCCACGTGTGGGAGAGGGAGAAGCAGCTCCCGAGCAGTGGGCGTATTGCACAGTGAGAGTTCAATGACAGGATGGACTGCTCTGGGTCAAATGTCTGTTTTGAGGGAAAAGTGCTTTGGAAGAACCTGTCTTGATTCTTTAACAAAGTTTTTTCAGCATATTTTAAGATGTATTTTTGGCTAGTTTTTGACTACAGATTTTAGGAACCAGGATTCCATTCTGGAGTAGTAAAGCACTCTATTATTGTCTTAGATGAAGGAAACTGTAGAAAATAAAACTACTAAAATTTGTGCAGCAACGACTACTGAGAATTAGAGTAACAAGATGCAAGGAAAGAATATGATTTGAAGTCTCTGGGCAATCAGGATGTGATCTACAAATAGGAAAGAAGAGTTATGAAACAGAAATGCATGATTCCAGAATATGCAGAGAAGGCTACCAACACGGTAGTGGGGATAATGCTGCTAAGCACAAAGATTCCTCAGTGGCAAAAGTTCATCAGGAGTGACTGAACGTTATAAATTACTCACCACAATTGGGTAGGACAGTCAATAAGGCAATTTATTAGTTCATTGATAAGGAACAGGCAAGCAGTGCTGGGGATGTGGGGAGTCTGCACTCCACCAACACATCTGTCCTACCCTGGTCACTGCCCCTTTCTAGGCAGTTCATGGTGGGCTGGGACCTGCCCACTGTGCTGGGGTACAAGTCTGAGCAAGCTGAACATGTTGGCTGGCTCCCAAGCACCAGTGGCTACAGGCCCCCACCAGCTCTGGACAAGGCTGGAACTTGTCAGGTCACACTCCTAGCAAGCAGGTAACAGCAGGGACAAGCCTGCTCATGTCCAAACAATCTTGCATTTTTCTTATTCATAAATGTGGCTACAATTCATGATTATAATGAAAAAAATAGTAAAAAATACATAAAAACAAAAAACCAAAAAAACCCACCAAAAAAAAAAACCAACCCAACCATTTACAACAAAGTGATTTAAACAAATATAATGAAATCATTAGATTTTCCTGTGTCTCATGTCCATGTTTTACTTTGGATTCAGTATTCTTGTTTATATTAATCCTATGGTGTATTTTGTTAAGGACACTAATCGCTATGTAATATCTCACACTGAATATTAAAGAAATAGTATTTTTAAAGAAATAATTTGATTTGAGATTGCAGTTTTCATCTTCATCAAAGTCTGTTCAGAGCATTTTGAGGTTACAGACCATCACAGGAAAATTAAAAAGGAGTGGCCTCAAAGGGAAATGGGACATGGAACTGTGTTGGAAAACAGCAAAAGATGTGCTGTGTGGAAGCTCCTTGTCCTTCTCTGTCAATAAGTTTGGGAAAAGATGGAGAATGTCTGAGACAGTGACTGCAGCCTAAATCAATGAATCAGGAAAAGCTGAGATGGTGCACAGTGGTTCTTCTACTAGAACTGACAGTACAGAGAGAAAAGGACTCCTTTAAAGAGTGAAAAAACTTACTCCTTGCTCTGTGCTGCTCTATTTTGGCTCCTTCCTCATCTAAGTTCTTGCTATGTGGAGGGGGGAATGAGGTGAGGTGAGTGATTTCTCCTTCTCTTTCCACAGATTTTGCTATAAAACCTCCCGACACAGAGGTGATTTTCCCTCCAAGTTTGTGTGATATTTCTGAAGAGCACAATGGAAATACTCGAAATACTGCAGAAATTTAAGCCCCCCTCTTTGTCCTGAGCACTTTCCTTTGTGAACTTCAGTGTGTCAGCTCGGCTCAGTGGGAATATCCTGGAGGTTGTGCTTTGCATGTGGCTTTGCTTTCTACATGCAGGCAAAACCCTGTTGTTCCTGTCAAATGTCTTGGGATTTCTGTGACGGAGATTACAAGTGGCTATGGTGGAGGTTTTGCTAGAAGTGGATGGACAATTGCTTGTATCTTAATCCAAGAGGCAATAGATGCCCTGAAACCAGTCAGGCTGGGCTGCTTTTGCAAGTTCTATTAAAGGATCATGTGAAAATGCTGTTGCCTGGTAGAGAGTAAGAATCACCATATTTTGTGCTATAAATGTGAAAGCTTTTTGAAAGAAAAAATCTGAAGATGACCTCGGGACAGGAGGATCTGATACTCAGCCAGGCTAAATTTGCATTAAGAAGAGAGGCAGGAAGAGAGTGGCAAACTTAAATAAGTGCAAGGTTGCTTGTCATGATAAATTAATGCCCTCAGTTGTCAGATGGATATGGAAGGTAAGCAGCACGCCTCAGCACACCCTTCCTGAAACAGAAAGGGAGTGTTTTCCAGACAAAATCGTTGTAGTGTATGTCCTCATCTGGTGGAACTGAAATAAGTCATGGATGCCAATAACCAAGCCACATCAGAGACATACATTAAGTCAACTCTGGTTCTTGGTCTTGTTCTCTTCTATATTTTTATTATTGGTTGCTGGAATTGAGTTTATTTAATAGATTTTGTAAGTTGTGAGGTCCAGAAGGGACTGCAGCAGCTTTGCAGAAAATGATCAGAAGTCATGATAATTTTGGGAACTCTGGCACCCTATAAGGTCAAGTCTTACAATTATGCAATTATTCATGCAAATATGCACTTTGAATGAATAAAATTGCAAAGTGCAGTATTTAAATATGGAATAATTAGCTACTCATTATTAGTTGAGCCTACAGGTTTTCCATCATAAACTGAGCACAAGTTAACACTACCTTACCATGCCTAAAGTAACTCTGGGACAATCCAAGAACTGTGTTTAAGACTCAGTTTGTTCATTCCACCTTCTATGCCACTAAGACAAGCAATTGACCTCAAACAGGGAGAATGATAAGGGATTTTCTTTGCTGAGGTGGTTTTATAGCTTACAAGATGTTAAATGCTGGAAGAAATAGTGTAGTCTACTTTAGGGGAAAGGAAACTGAGGGTTTTCAACATCTTTGCATATATAGAAAGTCTCTACAAAGAGAAAATACTGCTTTATGCTCACTAGACTGCCAAAAGACATAATAGACTGAGTTTATATGTATGCCTGCAGCCAGAGATACTTAGATTACACCTCAGAAAACTTTTGTAGTAGTAAGTGCAGTTAAGTAATGGAATTAGGTAATACTGTGCTCTTGGATAAATAAATGTTGCTGAATGGGGCTCTTGCACCTGGCAAATGCCAGGATATCCCTTCTGCAGCCCAGCCCCAGGTACCTCTGCCAGGATGGTTAAAGTAAGTCCTTCACGCCTCATCTTCACCTCTAAACTTTCAGTTTTTGTGCATTTCTGTCTTCAGCTTTGCTTGCAGAGGCTGGATCATTTACATTGTCCCATCAGAATTTTTACCTTTATACACTCTTTCTAGCGTTCACCTTCCTCCTCTCTCTCAAATCTCTTCAGTTCAGTCAGCAGCAGACTTACTCTACAGAGAGAGGGAAAGATTTCCTAAGTATGGCTGGGATGCTGCAGTTCCTGAATTGTCCTAAGACAACCTTTCATTCCCTTAAAAGAATATATAGAGCTTACTGAGCATCAGTTGGATGTGTGAAATTAGCTGGATGAAACTGGTCCTCTGGTTATGAAAAATAAAGATGATGCAGAGAAAAAGGGAGGAGTTCTAAAAATTAGTGGCAAAAATTTGCCTCTGTTGAAACCAGTGGAAATTTTCATTGACATTGATGGGGTCATAAATTCACAGTAATCCTTATATTTTGGTACAAATTGTTAAAGATGCAATAACTTCACTGGAGCCTTGTCAGTGAACAGAACACAGTTCTGGGGATTCATGAAATGATGTGCTTCAATATGTGGGTTGCTAAGCTGTTAACTCGAATGCTCTGTGAGTACTACCTAAAAAGCTAATCTAAAGTAATAAAGCTAATGTACTCTTGGAGCATCCTGAGGATTTGAAGTCAATGGAGTTCTTGAATGACGAACATAATTTCAAATTACATAAAATAGTTTAGAAAAGCACATTTCAGTCAATTGTAGAGGAGAATCTTACTACTTTTTTTCAGTGGAAATGAAATCTTTGTGATGGCATGAACTTTGGGTTGCTCAATCTTCAGTGTAATCACAAATACAATTTATTGTTATTACAAAAACTTGTTTTTAAAGCACTAGCAGTGTTAGTAATTTGCAGGTAGGTGTTCAGACAAAAGCTGTTCCCCAAAGTAAGGAAAATATACACCTTTTGTAGATAAAAGAACAACATATATGTTTTTCATATACCTCCTTTATAACACAGTAGAGGAGACTTGGATTAATTATTTCTTAATTGAAACAGAGTAGAGCTTCTGGAAAGATGTCATATCCTGCTTTAAAAATGAACATGATGGAGGTCTCAGCACAAAATGTGGCAAAGGACTCCAGTAATTGTTTGTCCTCTTTGTAAGATTTGTGTCTTTTTTCTCTAACCTGAATTTTTCTCTCTTTGGTGCCATATGTAATTATTTGTAACATTGAAGAACTTATTATTTACAGGGTTATTTTCTTTATGTTCTAGTTATTTCACTCTGTGTTTGGCTATCCCTTTATTTTGCAAATGGAGCAGATGCCAGCATGACTCAAATGTTGATAAATTGTTTCTATATTCAATGGGCTAAAAAAAAAGCTATTTTATGAGGGAAGAATCTTTGTTATAATTTAAATTGTTTAATGTAACATAGTTTTTAAATTTATAAATGAAGAAATAAAACTTTAGAATTCACAAACAGAAGTCCAATGACAAGAGGAAAAAACAGCATAAAGGCACAAATTGAGTCTAATGTATAGTGAATATTTATGATGAAAACACAAAGGTAATCAGCTGAATAGCATTGAACTGAAACAAGAAGGAAGGACAGGGTGCTTGCTGTAGCAAACATAGAGCTGGAATAAGACACCAGCTTTCAGAAGTCAGTCTTTGCTTTATTTCCCAAAACCAAAAATACTTTCCCAAGTGTGCTTTGTCTCTCCACTCTTCATGAATGCAGTGTCCTCAGCAGGACCCTGCAAGGAGGGGAAAAGTTCTCCCTTTGTCACTGGCCCAGGGCTCCTCAGTGCCCTGGCACCTCCCAGTAGTGCCCAGCCTGTCCCAGTCAGAAGCTGGAGGACCCTCAGCTAGTTAAGCACAAAAATCCTATCTCAGATATTGAACTAGAGAGCTAAAGATGGACAGTGATTACCTCACTGGGTGGCAAATGGTAATTTCTACACATATAGCCAATTGCTGAGCTGTATTGGCTTTTCAAGTTGATTTATTAGATGACTCTTTGTCACACCAAATTGCCATGACTGTGAATCCAAGACTTTAGTTATTATTTTGGATAGGTGTTAACAGCTTCCTCTTAACTTTCTGCTTCCCCACAAACAGCATATGAGTTTATTTTTGAAAAAAGTATTGCAATAATTTCTTACACAAATTAAGTATTTTGTTCGTCTGTGGGACATCACATCCTACACCACCTCCATTAATGTGGAACTATTAGTGGAGGGAAAAAACCCTCATTGTTTCTTGTTTCTGCATATAAATATTAGCCTCAGTTTGAAAACCACAAGTTACATCCCAGTGTTCTGATTTCTTTTCACTGATAAGTTTAATCAGTATTTTTTTTGTAAGTAATTTGAGAACTAAAATATGATTTTTCTCTCTCTTGATTGAAACATTCTGACATAAATTTTTCACCACAGTTAAAAGATTTCACCATTGTTTACAAATTCTGTCCAGCCTTAGGTGATTTCCATTTTCTTCCCTTAGATGGTGCTAATAAGGTACAAAAAAGCAGACCCAGACTCTGCAGTGTTTTAGAAAGAACCCACAGTACAATGAAGGCTTGTTTGGATTCTATGAGCAATTTCTTTCCTCCTCTCTGTGCTACATTTCTGCCTTATTTGTGCTTATTCAGGCTCAGAATGACACTATATAAAAGTATCAAATTTAGTAAACAATTATATCTGATAACTATACGTTCATTTTGGAAAACTAGAGGAACAAATGTTGTCTGTATCTGAACTGCAAAATGAACAGACTTTTCATTAGCTTTGTACTCTCCCAGGGAAAGCTGACTGCCAGTATCTGAGCTCTGGGAAAATGGACTTGTTTTATTGGTAGCCAGTGTTATTCACCATTAGTTAGGGGCCCCAAAAAAAACTTTTTCCTTAGTGTATAACAGTTGTCCCTGTGCACAAAAGCATAGAAAAATTTGGTCAGCAGAAAATAAAGGAGAAGAGAATCTCCAGCAATTTTTCCTCTGGGTGCAAGTGTCAAGGCTGTGTGGACAATCTTGAGTCCATAATATGGTTATATTTGTATTTTTTCCGTTCACTGTAATCCTGAGTATCGAGCCGTAGAAGAGTATTTGTTTTATGAAATTTCAGTATAGCATAGGGTGAAGCTCTGGAATGAAATTTCGCCACATAAGGATTTTACCCTTTCTCTGGGTAATTTAAAATACAAGCCACACATCTCACTATTTTGCATGTCCATTGTAGAGGTAAATGCTTTCAGAAATGCATCCATGACCTGAAGACCAGGATGGACAGCATCTGCAAGAAAATTGACAGTTCATCAGAGCTATATCACCTTGCTCATGCATTTGGCAGCAGAATTATCCTTTCATTCTTTCCCCCCTCCCCACCACCTTCACCTCTCCTGGCTCACCATTTCTCCGCTCTCACAGGCAGTTTTCAGCCTGCCTGGTTGGTTGGTGATCAGCACATAATTGATCATGACTGCCCATCACTGCAGAGGAAGAGACACAGGGCTTGGGAGGGCAGGAGTGGCATGGGTCTGGATCCCAGGACCCTGTGAAGCTGAGTGCACAGAGGAACAGTGTCAGCTGTGTCCAGCCTGGGGACACTGCCAGCATGTAATTAGCACTTTGCTCTCAGGAGCAATATCACTGAGTTCACCTACAATACATGGGTGAGAGAGACTTCACTGCTTATCAAGTCTAGTTAGTTTGATTTAAACCCTCTAGGTTGGCTCGGTAGTGGAACTGTTTCTTTTCTGACCCTTCACTCATATTCATTATTGGTTTTTCCTGAAAGACTTCAAGGCACTTACCACATGCCACTTTATTTTATCCTTTCCAGAAGAACCTTGAATGAAGTTTTAGGACATTGTGAAATCAAGGAACATTCACTCCAATCAAACACAGCCAACACTTTTTGTTGCCTTTGAGGTTTAAAGTGCTGTACTGATTAGAATGCCTCTGTGATTGCTGATGCATGGTGAGTCCCTCACTTCTATAGCCCATCTACCTCACGTGGCTCACCTTGGCAGACCAAAGTACACTTACATGGGCTTCTTTGAATTTAGCCATCTTGTTCAGGGATTCATCCATTGTCTGTCTTTACCTTTTTCGATTGAGGAGCCAATTTACAGTGCTTGTAGCAACCAGACCTAAAATCTAACCATTGAAGCTCTTCTTTACCCTTTCATTACCTAATCTAACATTTTAGATTAAACCAGTGAAATGGGAATGGTTTCCCAGAAAGATGTAAAGTTAAGCTTTCCTCTGGTGAAGTCTGTGGCATTCAAGCTTTGTGAAGATTCATTTTTTTGCTGCTTTTGCAGCTCAGGCCTTCTACCACATCACAGGACTTTGTGTATAATTATTACACACAGCACTATAACAAAAGAATTTTACTAGTTTCCAAAGAAAAGGCCATGAATTCTTGAAATACTCAGAGGGACTTGTGCAATGTTGTGTCTCTGATGATGAGAGTTTAGTTAAATAAGCAATTCTATTTTGACATTGAGCCCCAACTTCATTCACAATATGGACAGAGATCACACAATGAACAGATATTCAGTTTTGGTTTTTCTCAGCGTGTGGCATTGGGCCCTATTTGTCAAGTTTCCTACTCTGACGATTGCTCAAAATTTCTAAGTTTCTCTTGAGTTATGTGACACTTGTAATAGCATTTGGGCAAATCCCAGTTACATGCCAGCTAGTGAACTCCTCTGGTCCTTGTTTGGTTTGTTGGACTGTAGCACTGTTCAGTTTGGAAAAACTTGGAATTGTTCCTAATTCCTAATGTTGCTCTTTATTCATCAACAGTTCCCTCAAAAGCTTTATTCATAAATTGCACTAAATGCTTAGATTTCTGTTCTATGATGAGTTGATGCTCTTTGTATGATAAATTACATAATAACATTTTCTCAAGTTCCCATTTAGCAGACCAGCCCATCTACTGCAGAGTCATCTGGGGTTAAATCTTGCCTTTAGGTCAAAATTTGGGTAACAAAGATGTGATACTGAACTTAAATGGTTGTTGTTGTCCACTGTAGATGTTCTTAACATGCTGCTTTCACATTCAATTGGCCACTCACAGAAACTGGGTTTTGCTGGAGCATTGAATTTCATGGTTGCATTTTGGTTGAAAGGCTCAGGGGAATAATTTGCTGTGTCCTGGCCAAGGGAACACCAAGGGCTGACACTCGCTTTACAATGCAATTTTCTATTGTTGCACACACTGGCTAGGATTTGATTTTATGATACAAAATAGCTGATGGTGCCAGGTAATAAAAAACGGTGTCAGAATTGCCACTGTGATGTTACCAGATGCATCCTATTCCAAGTTTCAGTTTTTTGTTTGGCAAAACTGAGTAACTATTGCAGACAGATTGGACAGGAGGGTTTTAGCGAAAAATCAATAGGGAGATCAGTATTTCAGCTTTTGAGAGTTTGATTTGCAGTCTTGAAACTTAATATGGAGTTTCTCATGAAACTCATGCTTTCACATAGTTCATTTTTAAGGGAACAACAGGGTGGAGTGGTTATGCAAAAAGGGATCAGTTAAAAAAATTTTTCATAGTTTTGAGATCTGTACCATAGCCTGTGCAAGTAAAATTGCAACCCAGATACTCCTAAATGATAGTTTTCTTGATATGGTTTAATTCCTAGCAGAGTTAAGATAAAGAATATGTATACAAAACTTTAAACATTTTCACAAACTTACTTCACAAGGCTTAAGAGCATTGTTGTTAAATTATGCAGGATGGCAATCCTCTCGTGAAGCTGTTGTAATAACCAGTCAAGAAGAGCTATTTCTGCAAATGCTCATTACTGTATTTCTGAGTGCTCAGAACTATTAACAAATTCTGCATTCTACATAAATATTTTTAGCATTTGAAACTATAGCTGCTACATTAAAAAGAATGCTGGATGATGTCTGGCACTGTAGCTTTTAAAACAGTAGTTAAAGGCACTGGCTTGAGAATACTTGTATGGACAAAAAAGATTTTGTTGTGATTTGTGAGGCTATACTAATTATGACATGTTAATTCTTGGACTTCTACCACCTCTGAGCCAAGAATTTTGACAGAAGTGTTTTTTCCCCTTGATAATTGTCACTTGGACTCTTTATTCTTTACATAATTTGTATCAGGATTCATTAATCTCCTCTTTAAAACAGCTGTCCAAAGCAAATGCAGAAACAATAACATAGACCCCCGGTGACCTGTTCTTACTGCATTCATAATGAATAGCAAATATTCGTAACTATCAATTAGCTGCAACTTACATGTTGACAATAATTCATGGAAACTAATTGGGGAATATTTATGGACAAGAAATAAATGCATAGCAATCAAGATTGGTTCATGAATGACTTCCCAACCCAAAAAGGGAATGAATATGGTTCTGTGCAGTTTTCTGTGCTGTCATTACCTGTAGATATCCCTTGAAAGGTATCAATGCCTATACATTCTGCTTTGAACAGAACTATTTGCACCTCTGCTGGGCTGCACTGTCCAGGGCTAGAGATTGGAAACTGCCCTTCCTTAATGTAACAAGCTACGATGGATCAGGATTTCTCAGGGTTTTGAATGCTAAAAAATAAAATCAAGGTCAATCTCTAATTAAGTGGGACCTGGAGTGAATATAAATTATTCCATTCACCCATGCAGCAATGTGACTTGCTAAGGAGAAACAGGCTCACAAAGGTGTTTTTGTGACTTTGCTGACTCCCCAGCTTGAGCTCCTCCCAAGATTCCAAGTTCAGCTCCTTTAGTGGCAGAGCAGTTTCAGACTGATTTTAATTCTGCCTGGGTGGGGCCATTAGGAGAACAGCAACAAAACTCCTGCCTTTGGCATGTCTGTTGATCCTTTCCATGCTGGGTTTATCCATCTTGAGAATGACAACTGTCTTCATCCAGTTACTTTTGTTGATGTCATCAATATTTGGCTCTGTCAGAAAAATGCAAGTAGTACAATGCCAAAAATGGATTTCTGCCAACTGATTGACTGTCTTAGGCAGATTGTCTCCGAGCTCCTGTAAAAACATCAGACCAAAATGTATAAAGTAATACACTTATTCTGGGTTCTCTGCCCCCCAGAAATGTAGGCCCTAAAAAAAAAAAAACAACCCAGTTCTACACCATCATCTTTTGCAGTTGATTTATCACATGTCAGGAGTCCAACAAACCTGTCCTATACCAAGGAATAGAATTACAAGAATAAACTTGGAAAAGGTAAACTATGATCAAAATCATGGCTCTGGAAAGGCTGACTGCATTCTCCAATGGGAATAGGCTAACAGGAAGGGCAAGGTTTTGGCTCTGCACTCCCAAGTTCTTTAAACAGTTTGAGATATTATGTTTTTGACATGAATCAGGTGAAACTCCTTAAAATCCTTTCAAAACCAGGGCAACAAATCTCACAGTTTCACAACATTAAAGCACCTGGATGAGTGATCCAGGATCTTCTCCAGGGAGAAGCAACTGCTGGTGATGCTGGTGAGCCCACAGCACCACACAATTCTCATTTCTGGTGCACCAGAGGAAAGAGTGATTGCCCCATGTCAGGGTGTGCTGATGGCAAAGGGCCTGCATGTGGCTGATCTGCCATAATCTCTCTCTCTTGCAGAGCTACTGCTGACAGTAACCGTGGGTCTGGCCACTGAGCAGAAAATGTGCCACAAGCTTTCTGAATGTCTCAATGGCCACAGAATCTGCCAGCTTCCAGTGGCACTTGTGGAAGATAAACTCTTCTAAAACTTTGGTCCAACTCTCTACTATTACAACTCAATTTTAAAGGTTTTGGGACCCTAAAATTTCTGGCCATAAAGATTTTGTAGGTGGCAATGATGCTTTTCCTTTATGTATGAAACTAGAAGGAAATACATGGAAACTAGGTAAAGAAGTAAATCTGCCACAGTGTAAGCTTTTCAGTAGAAAAATATCAAAATAGGGAGATTATGCAGCATCTTTAGCAGAGATGGGCAAAGCACTAAGATTCAGCAGCACACATTGTTCAGGATTTCTGAAAAGCAATCGTCATTGAAAAGGCTGATCTGTGGGTGGTGAGCAATCAGTGAGATGTTCTTAGATAGAAATGGCTAAAAGTCTCATTTAAAAGCAACCTTTCTTCCATTTGGGTGAGGAAGAGCAGTGGGTTTATGGTTTTCCTGTAGCTGACAGACTTCAATTTGTTACTCAAGAAAAAATTTTACAAATGCTTTTTTGTTGGCTAATGTGTAAATGTGAATTGCCAAAGACAATGTAATAATGTAAAAGGACCATCAGGCAGTCAGAGCAGCTATGCTTTTGGATGAACATGCAGGATAGGGTCAAACAGCCAGGTTTTTAATTTGACACTTTCCCAGTAAGAAAATATCTCCTCTGCTAATGTTAGGAGAGAGGGGGTGGGGGGGAATGCACGACGAGTGGAAGAAACCACAGGGGTCCCTGGAAACAGTTGTATAATGATTATTTGGCAAGGCTTCCTGGATGCTAACAATCCCATTAAAAATAAGTTGGCAAAAAACATTAGGATCCTGAACTGACTGAAAATGAAAGAAGAGAAATGAGGAGGGATTAAAGTAAAGCTCAGAAATAAAGAACAACCACTGAGTATGTCCACGGTGGGAGTCTGTGAGCCTGATGGGAAGCTCTGGGTAATTAGCTGTATTTGACTTCTTTCTTATATTCAAGAATACTTTTCTCTCTCCTCTTCCCCCCACCATATTTTCTTGTAGAGCATAAATTCTTGGAGGTCACAGTCTATACCAGGACACCCAGCTTTAGGCATTGTACATGCACATCATTAGAGATAATTCTTGCCTGAAGAATTTTAAATCTACATTTACCAGGCAGAGAAGGGAAACAGTAGTATCACAGGTTTGCAAATGAGAAGCTGAGGCACAGAGAGGTGAAGGGGTGGTTTCAGAGAGATTCAATTTTCACTTGGGCTCCTATGATATTTGGCTTTTTCCAGAAATCCTAACACCTCCAAAATGTTAGGCATAGAGATAAAGGCATAGAATTATTTAGATTGGAAAGACTTTTCAGATCAAGTCAACCACTAACCAAGCACTGCCAAGGAAACTAAATCATGTCCCCAAGGGCCACCTCTACACATATTTTTAAATACTTATGGGGATGGGACTCCACCACTTCACTGGGCAGCCTGTTCCAGTGCTTGATAACCATTTGGGTGAACAAATCTTTCCTAGAATCCAGTCTAGGGTCATTTGGAGGAAGGAGGGATCGTGCAGAGACATGAGGCTCTAACACTGCCTCCTGTGCTTCACCCTGACCACTGGCAGTCCCTGCTCCCTCCGTGTAAACCATTCCTGCTCCCAAAGAGCTCTCACATGTGCAACACCAGGTCAGGCCAGCAGTGTCTGCCCTCATGATGTGATGTTTTATAATTACCCTTCAGTGGTTCTCCTTTAAATGTATGGACAGGCCTGCATACAGCTCCATCTTGGTCTAATTGGCAGATAAAAGCAAGAACAGCTTTTGTGGTGACTGCAGCACCAATAATTGGAGATGGAGATTGTTACATAATACAAATGTGTTAAAAAGAAATCACTTTTATGCACGTACCAACCATTACTGAGAGCCCTGGGAGCAGTTTTAGGTTTGAGATGTCTCCCAGAAGGTGTCTGCCAGGGGGAGCAGCAGGGAAGGGCTGTGCCTGGGGAGGGACCTGGCTGCTCTGGACACTGTCCATGCTGAGGTCCTGAACCACAGCATCCAGCCAGTCAGAGCCTGGCAGCTGGATTCCAGGGCCAAGAACAGCTCCTTTCCCGTGACGGAGCAGCCTGCACACGTGAAAGAGCTTTGTAATTGTTGTCACTCAGAGGGGTGGTTTGCTTCCTCTTCAGAATGGTCACAAAAATGAACTATTTTTATACGAAAGAGAAAAATATTTGCTTTATAAAGGAAGACCCTTGTGATGTACTGAAGGCCAACAGTGTCTAGTCTGATATCTGTTGGTAAGTCAATACTAACATAGATCTGTTTTCTCTAGTAAGAAAAAATTATATCTCAAATGCACTATTACAGATGATTCCCGACACGACTTCAACTTCACGGCAAAAAGAATGAGAATTTGTTCTCATGTTGCTGCTTATTTTCTCTGTAACTCAGAATCTTTTCTGATATATTGAATACTGAAGCTTGTGAAAGTTTTGCCTGCTTTATTTGTTTTGATTAAAAATCCCCCACAAACTTGTAATGTTGACAATAATCTTAAATTAGACTCTGTGTTAGTCTCGAGCCTTCTAAGTAGCATTTATATGTCATCTTTTCAATTTGTTATTTGTTATTTGTACATGTTCTATAGAAAAAGTAGTTTGAAAGTGAAAAATACAGAAAGCAGACCAGCTACTTGGCAAAGCTGAGTGACAAGGCTCTGAGCAAGGTTTGACAAGGTCCAGGTAAAAGTTGGCTTGCTTAGTGACAGAGGTTACATGAGAACAACCTCCATGGGTTTTTCTTCCAACATAAATTATTCTGATTTTATGATTAACTGCAATTTTGTTCCCAAAACCCACAGTCCTGAAATATTGCAGTTTTTAATTCAAAATTTATGACTCATGGAAAAAAAGGCTCTTCATCTTAACCATCAACACGTTTCTCACATGACTGACTGTAAAAGAAAAATTGTCAGTTGCGTGTGATTTGTTACTTCCTCATACCATCCTGAAGGGTTGTTTTGTAGAAAACCAGAACGGTTTTAATGAAAGAGCAGCAGAGTGATGTAGGGACTATGAATATAATCTGAGAGAGAATTCAAGTGGCCACATGTGGGGAGAAGGGTAACAGCTGCTGCTGGGGTATTAGGGATTGCAGGAGGTGCTGCAGATGGGGTGTGCCCCAGGCAGGGTGCTGCAAACCCCAATTCCTAGAGGATGCCTTTCCCAGCAGCTGGGCTCTGCTGGCCACTCTCAGCTGCTGAGATTCAGGGTGTCCAGGGCAGGTTTCATCAGTGCACCCTAGCTAGGTTTATCAGCTCAGCTAAAGTGCTGAGGAGGAGCAGAGATTCGCATCCATTTCTTCATGAAGTTTTAAATTAGTGAATGAGAGCAGAAAAGGCAGGTCCATACAGGGCCTAAGTCAGCTCTGAGCTTTTGCTGTGTAACCCCAGCTAAGTGCACTGCACTCAGAACAAATGATTAACTTTGGTATTTGCTCACTAGATGTCTGTTGCCTGACAGAAAATCTTCTCCATAGACATTTTCCCATTACAGAAGTAAAATAAAAACAGTAATGAAGAGGAGAAATCTGGCTTATTAGAAAGATAATTGCATTAACTATCAGAACAGCAAATTCTGGTTCTTGTTCTGTCTCTATTTTCCTGGATCACCTTAGGACCCCCTGCTCCATTTCTCCATACCTATTTTCTGAACTGGAAGATGGATAATTATCCAACAATGTCAGAATGTTACAAGGGAGTGACAGAGGGAATTAATAAGCAAACTCCTTTATGGACCAACTATGCCTCATTTTGAAGGCCTTTCCTATGTGTGTATATAAAAAAATCTCTGCTTTTATAAATCTTCTGCCTTAATATAAGTAGGTTTTTCTTCTAATTGAAGTCATATCAGATGCATTGATTAATTTCCCAGCAGTGTTTGCATCATCACATGTGGTCAGGATGCTGATGCTGCTTGTAGATCTCTCATTGTATTTACCAGGGCAGGTGACTGGGAAACAGTGACTCCCCCAGCCAAAGAAAAGAGCTTCTCTAGGATCAGGAGAAGGCGATGTATTTATTTGTGTCTCGAGTTATCTAAACATTAACTATCTCTTTTCTCATATCTCTCACCCTACGCCCTCCAGAAATCTGTTGTGAAGGAAAGGAAAAGAGAAAATGTTTTTAAATGGGCAGAGAAATTCACACTGTTGCAAATAGTCTGTGAGAGTCTGTGAGCAGGATAGAGTTGCCTAGGGCTCTTTTATAAGTCTCACATGGGGCTGTAAATCAATTTAGAATCATAGAATTAAGGCATAAACCAGAAAACTCTGTGTGTGTGTCAGCTGTGTTCTGTACAAATGGCTGATACTGTGTATAGTGTTTGCTGCAAATCCTGTTGTGACCCATTTTCTAATGTAACTTGTTTAATTTCTCTTGTGACACAAAAAAAAATAATGTCCAGTGTTTGCTGCTATATAGAAAGTGTCAATTCTTTATTGGTTTGAATACTGAATATGTTACTGAGTCCCTCCAAACAGAGCCCTTTTAATCAAAACCAACTTAAATCCAGGACCAGGTCTTTTTTTGCTTAATAAAACTCAAATAATTTAAAGAATTTCTGCCCTTTCTCAAGCAATTGCAAAGTACTGAGGCTTTTTTTTCCCCCCAACGTGCAAGTCTATACATTAGTAAATATTTCCCAAGACATTTTTAGGTAAATACAGAACTTTTGTCTACATCCATTTTGGGCGTAATATGGGCTGCTATCTTTTGGAGAGCTTAAATATCCAAATAGACCTGTGCTTTCTGAAGGGTCTTCCTTTCTTTTTTCTGTTTCAGTCAGGAAACTTGGGGCAATTTTTATGTTGAATCTAAAAGAATAAATTTAGACCAGAGTATTATTAAAGTATTTTTACCGACATTTGGGACTGTAAAGTTCCAGCAGTGGTTTGTTGCATTTTGAAGAGTTTTAAGATATTTTGATACACTGGATAGATGTTTCATCTGCAGAATCCAAAGTCAGGAAACTCAGAATGAAGACAATTCATTGATGATGCAAGGTAGGTTTTTGGGGTTTTTTTCCCCTCAGAGCAGATCTTGACCAAATCAGAAATCCTGAGATGCATTCAAATTGAAATTATGTCTACAACGACACACCCTAATCAGGGCGTTTCTCTTGGCAGGACTGGAGAGAACAGAATTGCAGTCTGTTCCTCTTGGAGCCATCCTCAGTGGCCTCTCCCAGTGGAGCAGGCAGAAGCTCTCCTCATCAGCCCTGATGTACCAAGGTTTGAGGGAGATTGAGGCTCCTGTCGTTGGGAGGAAATGATCTGTTACAGCAATGGAGGTTCAGGAGAGAAGGGAATTTGTAATGTGCCCATCACCATGACCAGCTTCTGCTGCTGTTGAACACAGATTTGTGAGTGCTGACATAGTTGCCTACATGAGTCATACTTTGCACTGAAAGTTTTATTTAATGAGCTTTGAGGAAAAATATTTCAAACAGTTTTATGTGTTTCTCTATCCAGGCAAAAAGTTTGAGCACACATCTTCCCCTTGTGGAGAGAGCTTTCTCTTTTCCAGCTGTCAGAACACAAGGGTCATTTGAGTATTCTTGTCAAGTTTTCCAGATGCTTGTTTTGAATTGATGGGTTTGAACAGGAGCAATTTGTTATGCTGGCACTTCCCCCCTCCAACTGCACAAAGAGTCAGCCTTTGCAGATACATTATCATCTCCTTCCCTGAAGAAACTGCTCTTCTTAAGATAGAACAAATGGGTTGGGAGATTTAGGTCTGAACCAAAGGTCAAACTTGTCTGATAGCTGTGAAAGGGAATGGGGATGTGTACACTGTTGCCTGGGTGGTAGATATTTCTTGCGTGCATATGTGTGCAGATAAGGCTAGATAGATTATTTGGCACTTTGACTGGAAATATTTTTATATGATTGGAAGGAGGCTTTGTTATCAAAGTGTAAGTAATCCAGTGAAGTATGAAAGTGTTGGTTAAAGTTTTATATGATGGATTTGTTACAATTTCAAAAATCCTTGTAGTAAAATTAAACCTGTAAATCTGTTTTCCACATATGCTTTCATTTAACATCTTATGGAAGTGCTGCCCAGTATGCACATATTCACTGAGTTTAAATGGGCAGGAGAAGAGATGCAAACGATGTGCCAGGCATTGCTGGCCAGACATGCCCAGAGTGTAGGAGTGACCGTGGTGGCTGAGCAGCGGGAAAGAGGTGGTGGGAAGTGAGCATATGCCACCTACTGAAATGCTTCTTTCATGTTGATCTTGTCTGTTTGAGGGGATTTCCACATGGAAAGAAAAATGAGCTTCATTAGTTCAGAAACTTGGGTAGAGGTCACAACAGAGCTACTATTTATATTCAAAGGAAAAAGAACAATAAAAGGAAATTAGATCTAATTTGAAAGTGTCATACCAGGTTTATGTTCTGTGTCCAGATAAAACTTTAAGACTCATTAACTAGCTGAGAAGGAATCTGCAAACTCCTACTGAGAAACCTGGTGCCAAATTTGTTGGGTGATTATACCGATAATTAAAGCAATACATGAATGTTTCAAGTGGTGATAGGTCAACTATACTGAAAGAAGATTCTTGGCAGCTGAAGGTAAGAATGAATGTTTTATATGGCATTTTCATCCTTATTCACCTTTGTTTGACCAGAGATTTATGACTAATGTCAAGTATATTCAAGTGGAAACAATTTTACAGGTATAACAGTAGGATAAAAACTTGGAAATGAATCATATGCTTGTATTCCAAAAATCATTCCAGGTCACGTCACTTAAGGAGGAGTGAGAGCCTCTGCCACTCAAAGGAGTGACAAATTCAATTGCATCTGTATCTCCATAGGAAGTTTCATGGTGGTGGCTACCCGGGTTAAATAAGATTTTGATGTGCTCCTAGTGTTTCACTAGTTTGCAGTATTTCCCATAAGGACCAGCATATTTCTGTGTTTAATAATAAGTCAATGTAGGTACAATTGTTGCAATGTATTGTCCGGAAGTTTTTACATTCATTAATTGCATTTGCTTTGCAGTCTGACCTTTGGGTAACTCTTTAGAGTTGTGTTGGAAACAAGAGTAAAATGACCTCTGAGGCTTGGGAAGGATTGCTTTCCCAAACAGTCCTGATGGAGGGGACCTAACCTAGCTATGAGGAATGTACAGCCCTCTCATTCCATGCTTGTAATGACCTGCCTCTGTGACATCTACTCAATTGGATAGATACAGTAAAAAAGTGAAAGTAGCTTTCCTTAGGCCACGGTGACTCCGTTAAAAATAGTCCCACTCAGAAGGTTGTAAAAGCAACCTGGAAAGTGCTAACATGAGCTCTTCTGGGCCATTGCACAACCTCATTTATCCTTTAATGATTCTTGCATTTTCCAAACCTGTGTGCAATTAATATTATTTAACGGATACAGGAATGTTCATCAGGCATTTGTTCAGCAAATAAAACATTTTTAATAATCAGGATCTAAAACTTTAACCAAATGAGTTTCTCTGATAATCTCTTCATCAAAGTAGATATTCTCAAATGCCTACATTAAATTTTGGACTGCAGGTATCACCTTTAATGTATGCTTCAGTGGCTGCTGGGGCTGAAAAAAAATCATTACTAATTGATATGCTTTAAGGGCCTGAGAGCTTTCAGAGTTGGATGAACCCAGGAGAAACACTGAGAGGTAGATATTTGATTCTAATGATGCCTGAGTAGGTACAAGCAAAAAGTAGACCTATCATGACAGCTATATCATTGTGAAACTGCTACATCTGAAGTTTTCTACTAATTTGACACTATGGCAAAACACTGTTTTAATGAACCCATGAAAGGCAAAGTTAGATAATGGATAGAAACATAGAAAATGAACTGTGCTGGTATCTGTATTTGCCAAGACAGTCACTGGAGAGGATAGGAGTTTGGGATTTGTAAACTATCTGTTAATTAGTGCATAACATAATTTTCTTCTATGTCCTGAATCTCTAATAAGTTTTTAAGAATACAGATACTATGAAATTTTCCCTCAACTGTGATGATGTAGGATGTGAGTGACAGGAGTTCTAATTCCCCATCCTGGCTGTATTGATCCCTTCTGCAGCTGCCACCTTACACTGCACTGGACACACCTCACACCAATGGGGGAGAACATCAACAGCTGGAAACAGTCAGGATAGTTCTGGTGGGGTTGTTTTGTTTGGTTGGTTTTTGTTTTGCTTTTTCAAAATATGAGATGCATTAAATGCTTAATTTATCTTTAAAAACTACTTATTTTTGGCCTCAGTCCAATCCCTAATTTTCACTGTAATCTACTGTGTTATACAGTTATCAGAGGCATGTTCTCCTTACTGAGAGGGATGTGACACTTTCAGTGGAAATGGGGTTGTTTTGAAATTCTGCTTTAGCATCACGATTTTGGACCTATGGCTTTCATCCATTTTTCATGTTTAACAGCATCTTTGGTGAGACTTAAGGGAAAAATGTACCATTGCTAATAAATACATGTCATGGTATGTGTGAGTGAAGCAGAAAAAACAATACATAACCCTTTCTGAACCTATTTTTAGGATTTACAAAATATATTTGTGTTTTATTCAGCAGGAAATGTGATTTTCTTTATTAATTTCTTTTGATGAATTGGAAACTCTAATTATATAGAGCTAATAATTCCTGTTTATTCAGTGACAGTGGACAGTCCTTTGTAGGCAGCATAAGAGCTTGGTGTTAAGTCACACGTGCTTATAGTGGAACAGTTTTGGTGATTAAGGAAACTTGGAGAGGAGTATACAAAAGTTCAGAGAGAATAAAAAGGTTCAAACATATTTTCTTTACTAGTTCTTTTAACTTTACACAGTTCTTTTAACTGTGAGACAGGCCAAGGCTAAAGCAAGTGGCCTCAGGTCGAGAGAGGGAGAAATGAATGCTCAGAATGGGATCCTGAGCACTCAGGAGGATTATATAATCTCAGGGCAGAAAAGTACAGATTATTTTTGTCTGGATCTGGTAATGCTCATGCTGCCTAAATCCAGTGGTTTATGTAACTATCTAAACCCAGATTAATTGTGTTAAGAAATCCTCAGAAAAAACAATGTTTGTGTTGCTCTCACTGATAAGAACAGAGATTTCTATCTTATGAAATGTGTAGTTGAGGGACACAATCAATAGGTTACTTTTGTAAGTGTAAATTTAATTTGTGTACATGCATGAGAATGCTCAGAGGGCCAGACTCCTTGCAGATTTAGGAACTCACACGATAGGAAATTGTGACACTGCTTGAAATTTGCCTCAAAACTGAGGGCATGACAGTTTATGCAAGAGACACAATTTTCTCAATCCACTGAGGAAAATGAGTTTTTTTTAATTTTACCAAGTTGTCCCCACTGTCTTGGATGTTTATGAATTTCAAGAGCATAAGGCTGCCACTAAAAGTGACTTTATGGTTTGTTACAGTGAAATTGTACACCTTCAAAAAGGAAAGGACCCAGCAGTTAGAGAATGTTGGTGGACCTTGTTCCTGTGTGCTTGGGGAGCAAGAAAGAATTGAGTGTTTGAGTCGGCTGATGCCCTCCTGGTGCCTGGCCATGAGGTGAAAGGTGCATTACAAAGGAGGTATCACACGAGTATGTACAGTTGTTTGCCTTAAAATGTATCTGCAAGGTACATTTCTGTATCCAAACTCATGTACATGATAGATGAATACGGTCTTAGCTGTGAATTTTTGGAGAACTTTGTGTATTTTTTCAAGAAATTTTATACTTCCCTGTCTAATTCCCTATGATGGGTAGCCCAAAATACACTTCTGTTATATTAGTGATACAGGAGAGATCTCACTTGTGTCTGGTTCTTTGTGGAGGAAAGCAAGAAAATGATCAGGCAACATTATCCACAGGGAATGTTTATTAACAGATCTCTTGGCCAGGATGAATTGAAATAAATAAGCAGAGACCAGGGCAGTGGTGGAGCTCCCAGGCTCAGTGCTGGATTTGTCAGTGCTGGGTTTACAGTTGGACTTGATGAGTTTAGAGGTCTTTGAATGGTTCTGTGATTTTCTTCTGAGGAGAGAAGTGAGTGGGGACAGGCTTCTCATCTGGTGTAGACCTACCTACCTGCCTGAAAATCTGGTTTTAAGTGGAACTCATTGGTTTATGCTCTTTACATATAGGCAGATATAAATATTGAAAAGAAAATTGCATGAGTGGAATTTTTGGTTAAGATATTTTGCAGTGATTTTGGTGTGGATTTACTGGTATCTTGTCTGCTTTCTGGCATTTATTGACTTTCTCGTGTTCACTAAATCCAATTTACAGCTTCTCACATGGCCAGAACATAGCAGTAAATCTAGCACATTAAATCAGTGAGCTGGATTCACTTCTTTATTAAACCAACAAATCTGGGTTAATTCTGGTCTTTGAAAGTGTTTCTATTAAACAAAAGACCAGTTAGACCAGTGACTAGAAAATGTCTTTTGAAAGCTTGAAGTGTTTCTCTCCTCAAGCCTTGCTGCAATGTCAATGTTTCTGCAGAAACACTTTCCTCCTCTAGTTTCTCTTTTTTTTTTCCTCCCCCCGAAGAGGGATAATTATGTGAACTATTCTTGCCAAATTCTTTCTGTGACTGTTTTTGAAAATTTTCTAATGGTCTGAGTCTATTAGAAAATGATGGAAAGGTCTTTTTCTATAGAATCACATTGATACGTGGCCATACCTCTGATTTTCAGATGGCCTATGTGTTGGGTTTACTGCACCCGAGGGCAATCTAGTTGGAGCTAACACCATTAAGAAAAAAAGTAAAAGACATTTGACAGGAGTTGTTGTGGATAGAAGTTGTGTTTGATGGTGTGGGTGGAGGTGCTTGAAGTGCTAATTTTTTTTCTTCCTGGAGTACTGGTGTGACAGAGGTGTCAAGTTTTGATAACTGGAAACTGCAAAAGCAAATTCAAGCCTCTGTTTTGGTTGATTGTAGCATTCTTACTGTCACCCCAGATTATTTTCTTTCTTTCTTCATTCTGCTTCCAGATAGTTTTGCCAACAACTTAGATTTCATGCTTTCTAATGAGGGTGTCAATTTTTGTTCAGATAGCTGCAGAGTGTGTATGAAAAATATCCTTTTCCTCTTAAGTTAAATATGCAGTGCCAAATTATTTTTTTAATTGGTGCTATTCTTTAGTTGCAGTTTATTTTTGTAATGTAAGGAGAAAAAAATCTGGTTTTATGCTTTGAAAAGCGCTTTGTATTTGTCAAACTTTATCACATATCTGCTCTGTCGAATGTTCTGTGTGTATCTCTCCTCTGTTTACTGCATCTTCTAAAGCACCTCCTCAATGCTCAATCTATTGAGCACCTTACTTCTTAAAATATTTACTAAATGAAACATGCTGCTTGGAGGAAGTGGTTCCTAAGAATGTGGATTCAATTTATTTCTGGACAGTTTGGGATTTCATTGCCTTCGGAAAACACAAAGAGAATAGGGTATAAAGAGTATAAGGAGTATAAAGCTCCCAACTCCTGGGTATAAATCAGCTGTTCCTAAGATCACTGTCAATATCAACAGGGCAAGCTGGCAAACTGTGACCAAAAGGTGTATTTGTCTGATCTTTACTCATGATCTTTTCTATATTTGTGTAGAAAACCTTTGTTTAGAAACGAGTACTGCTTTACAGTGCCTTGATAGCACCCAGCAGTTTCTAAGGCAGGTGGGTGAACCTCTCATAGAGATGTCTACAGACAGCCCCTAGTCTGGCATACTGGGCATGACTGTGTGGTATGCCAGGGAGGAAAATGCAACCAAAAAACTTGGAAAGAGACTTTTATGTGGGTCAACAATTGGTTTTTAAATTCACCAGTGGTTATTTTTTCTTTAGTCCTGTGTTACTTGACTATGTGATGTTAAAAGGGACGTGTGTGTTTTTCTATTTGCCACTATTAGGTACCTAACCCACTTCTTGGGTATATATAAAATGTATATATACAATCGGGTAAAGGACAAACTTTTCCTGTGAAAATAACAAAAATCAGCTATGATAATAAATAAATTCCCTTGCCAAGGGGAAGTCTCCTTCCATCAAAGGACAGCTCCTAAGCTATGCTCTATAATGAAACACATTTAATAAGCATTAACAGGTAATAATGTACTTTGAACCATACTGATAAAATCAACTATTATAGTAAATTTTTAAGGTTATCAACGGAACACATTTAATATATGCATTATTTCTTCTGATATTGCATTTTCTGTAGCAACTGGTCATTAAATTCTACATAAGGATGTTTGTCTTTCCACATAGCAAACACACATGAAAAGTCATGAATGTCAGCACCCAGCACTTTGCTTGGATGTGCATATTCTGCACATGCCTGCAGAGTGCCCACTAATTAGGGTAGAAAATGATAAATTGATTATGATCATTAGAAGTGAAAATGGCTTCTTCTGTCAGTTGCAGGAAAGATTAACTTCTTTTTGGAAAATTTTATTAAAGTTCTGCGCAATTTCTTGTGTGATTTACTTAATTATACAACACAATAAGATAATTACCTGTCATAATGATGTGATTATGTGTATTTGCTCAAAATGTACAATTAGATGCAATTACGCTCTAAGAAAATGGAAAAAATGTAAGGGGTAAGGCACTGAAACATTTGCTCCAGCTTGCCAAACTGGGAGCACAGAGATGTCGGTGGTTCTGATTCAAGGTGCTCCTCTCTGATATGAATTAACATGAAAATATAAGTGGGAGGGGGGAAAAAACCCAAGAAAACAATAAAAGCCCCCTCGTTTACAAGGATTTTCCAGAGGCCATGATTTGATTGTTTCATTATCTATGTGTAAAATTTTAGGCATGGTTTGAACAAGTCTCATCCTGTCTATGAAGAAGAAAATATCACATTGTACTCAATGTGTTTGGAACATCATGCAGAGCCAAGTTTGCAGGAATCAGGGGACATTTTTAAATAACTGTACCATTCCCAAGAATGAACTGTATTTTCCATGGTTTTGTGCAATCCCAAGGCACAAAAGTGCATTTTGTTCTTTCCTGTGCTGAACCCTGGGATTCTCCGACAGGTACTTGCCTTCTGCCACTGGACATTTGGGAAAAACATCCAGTATTACTCAGTTTGTGCTGAATTTGCTATAAATGGCTATTCAGTAGTTGTGCTGATAAATCATACGAGGGGAACCTGTTTTATTTTCTCATGTAATCAGAGGTCCCCAGACCTATTCAGGTTTCTTACTGCATTTTTCTCCTTATGTGACAGCAGCTCCCAGGACTGAGCTCTGGGATTAATAAAATTGTTGTGCATCAACCTGAATCTCCCCTAACCACTCTCATTTTGCCAATATGCTTTAACCCTGTGACAGAAGGACCCACCGTGCCTGCTGGATGGCAGCTATTTAATCCTGCTTTTCCTGCAAAGGTATCATTAGTGCAGTGAAATGTAGGGATGTTTAGTGCTTTTAAAAACAGCATGTGTCCCAGTAACAGCAGAAGTTGAGGAAGAGTTTGTTGTGTATTTTTAATGCACTTTAGCTGCAATTGCTTTATTTGAGAATTCTATATATAATTAAGCCTACACTTTGTGGGTTTTTTCCTTTCAAGCTGATAGGCTTTCTAACTGCAAATATTGTTCTCTGACTTTGTCTAATCTAAACAGGCCTCTTATCCTCAGGAAATTATTCCCTCTTTGTTATCTCTTCTCTGTCATGATCTTTGCTCCTCCCTGTGCTCCACTATTACTTTAGGAGGGAGTTCCATCAATATATGGCTCTCTCCATTTTCTCCCTAGGGACATGCCTCTTTTTTCTCCTGGGCAAGAACTGATATTTTTTTGTGGGGTTGTTTTTGTTTCCAGACAATAGGCCTGGAGTAGGCAAGATATCATTCCCTGAAATAGAAAATTAATTCTAATTTATCCTAACCAACACACCAAGTTAAAACCACTTGCTGCTTTTAACTACAATTCTGGACATAATCAAGCAAATCAAACAAACTACTCATAGCTTCACTGTTACCAGTTCAATTATCTATTATTATAAAATAGTATAAAAACTATCCTGTAAAAGAAAAAAAATTATTGTTTTCAAAGAAAAAAACTTGTTCATTTAATTATTTTCTGGATTTGTTTTTACTGTGTTTGTCCAGTGCTAGTGGCTTTGCAGTTAAATATTATATTCCACAATTACATCCTCATTTTCTGCTTTTGAAAGAACTGAAGCTGCATTTTAAATCAACAGGAGGCTAGACTGAAGGAAGAATTGAACCCCACATATGGGAAATTTTCTGCTATCCTGCCTTCATAAATAGGAAGCTCAGCAACATATTCTTCTTTTGGTTCCTATGGTGAACACATCAATGATTGTATCAAACAGATCATCAACAGCTTTGAGCTGAGGGGCGTTCAAAACTTCAGCTGTTCAAAGCCTACCCAAACGTGCTAGATATGTTGCAACAGAAAACCTGCACACAAAGTAACAGGCATTGAAGAGATTTTTCAAAACAATTTTTATTGGCTTGCAGCAAGAAGACTTAGAAATATTCTAGAAGATGCCAGGTGTGCTCTCGTAACAAATACATTATATTTTATTAATATTGTGGAGTCCAATATAAACGGATTTCAACTGTTGTCAACTGAAGTAAGGAGGAACTTGAGAACCTGAGTGACACTTAATAAAATACTAGATGGATGAGGTGGGTAATTAAGTCCTTCAAATGCAAAAAAAAAAAGGAAAAAAATTCTGAAGACGATGTCCTGGTGTTGCGTCAAGTGGAGGTGCTGGGAAATGTCTGAATATAGCTTTTAACAGAAACTGAGTTTGTTAACATGGTGCTGTTAATGACTCAGACTTGTATGTATGCTCAATGTATTGATAAAGGAATTATCTCTGTCCTAACACAGGAAAAGGCATGATTTAACCCAAAAGAAACTAGATGAATGTTTATTAAAAAGTTCTAGCTATTGGAACAATTTAGGGTTCTCTGATGAACAATGTTATGCATTTACTGAAGCTTAGTTTAATTTTTAATGTACTTCTGTAACTTCCCAAAATAAAGAAGTTTGCATTGAAATACACTGCAAAGTCATGGGTTTGGGATGAGCCTGGCCACGGTGTGGGAGGTGGTTTTGGGAGGGCCAGGTGTGGCCAGTTGTGACAGTCCCTGGGGTGCCAGTGTTTTAGTGGGACAGAAATGCCCAGGGAGGAGCAGACCCTCATGGGGGCAGAGTAGGGGAGGAAGAAATCCTGTATTTTCTGTAGGAAAATATATATATTGCCTGGAGCGGGAATAGAGCATGTCCAGCACTTCTGAGACTGGGAGACTCCTTTCACCTTTTTGCCTTTTGGTTTACTCCTTGCCATGTACTCTCTGAGGAACATATTTTTCCTTCTTTTCCAACTCCTTTAGTTTCTTCATGCAGACTGACCAACCGTGCTCTTATTGTTTCAAATACAGACAAAATAAGCTCTTTAGAACATTGTCAGGATGGTCCTGCCTTGCTCTTCCAGAATAAGTCACAGGCTGGAAATGTTTCCAGCAATAGAGGGAAAGTGGAGCTATTCATAGCCAAGCACATCTCCATTTCAGAAGCACTGAAAGATAAAACAATTCCTGGTTTTCTTTCCTTTTCAGTGTTCTTCAAAGAGCTTGGCAGACTGTGAATTCCTGAACTTTTAAATTTGTGACAAAGAAATCTTGTCTACAATGTGTTTAAAGGTTCTTTTGATCTCTCACAATTATTACTGCTATTTTTTAGATCTATCCTTTTCTGCAGATCTGAGAAACTAACTCAGCTGTGTGAGGTATACCCCTGTCTCAGCAAATATGCCAGTTCTGTGTTCCATGGCTAAGAAGGAGGAGGATCTTGTTTGTAAACATGGCCTGTGCCTTGTGAAGTTTGGGATTTTGGACGCCCTCCTTGAGCTATCTCAGATTTTATTTTTACAGATTTTACAGCGGCCCTGAACCCAAGAACCTGGAAGGGGTATTAGATACTCAGCATCCGTCAGGAAAAAGCAGTGGAAATTACATTGAGATTTATTCTACTGCTTTCTTGCAATAATATTGAGAATTGTGTTTATTTCATCCTGTAAATGGCTCCATTCTGCACTTGTTTAGTTTACACAGGTATAATATGCAAGCGAAAAAAAAAAATGACAGGATTGTTGCATTATTTTACAATACTACTTTTTTTTTTTTCCTGAGAGGTTGTAATGTACTTTTAAATAATCTATGCACAGCTACTGCGAGTCAATCAAAAATGTTGTGCTGTCCTGCTAAGTCCATAGACAACAAGACTCAGGCATGTTAAAGTCTAAATCAAAGGTTAATCCATACTTTTTTATTTGACAGAGCTAAAACATAGTAATTAATTTTCTTTATGAGTTAAACATGCTGAGCATAGTAATCAATATATTACTGAAATTGGGGGTTTATTCTCCATTAGCTCTGACAACAGAGGGACCAGTACAAGAAATGCTGGATGTTTTCTGTGGATTCTGGCTTGTGCCATAAACATTTAATGTGGCTCATTAGCACAAAGCTTGGCGTTGATAATGGCGCAGTGAACAATACACTTACGTTAACAACTTTGTGTCAGTTCACACTTCCATTCTCCAGTAGCAAATCCATATGTTTGATGCTTGTCTATAGGTGGCAGCAGCTCCAACTCTTTATAGGCTGCAATTAAGGCCAGGAAGTTGTACGGGGAAAGTTTAGCAGTTTCTGCAGACTCTGATGTCACTGCACACCCCTTGGAGAGGCAGACAGCAAAGAGGAGGGGAAGATACATGGGAATGGAATTATCTTTCAAGTAACTGGAAGGCTTTTCCTCCTGAACCCAGAGGTAAAACATCCTTCATGATTTTTGATTAACATCAGTTCAAAGGAACATTCAAGTGTCTATTTATAACTCATATTCATGGTTGTGTTTGAAGCTAAATGGCAAAACTTGTAGATTAATAATGTCAAGTGGGTGCTGTTCAAATCTTAGTTTTGATGTACCTGTGTGAAACAAACAGTCTCTATTGGCTTAAATTTACACTAAGGACTGAGTAACCAAAATACAAAGATTAATGATCACCCACTGCCCTAAGCTGTACCAAGGAAAGCCTGCTACAATTCAGCTCTGAGAGGGGGCTGCTGCTGGCAGGTGAGTGAGTATGTGTAACCATAAAGCATAATAGGAATGAGGCACAGCTCCTTTTTTTTTTAAAAGTTTTTCTGTATCGTGTTGAAAGATGAAAGAAACTTTGTGGGATTGTAGCTGCTGTCATCTTCATTGTCTAAAAAATTGAATTTAAACATCTGGACTCTGCTGTGCTTTGCACTGAACAAATGGAAGCATTTTCAGGCTTAGCAGTTTTGTGCTCAGATGTCAGTGACCCACTTCTGGTTCCTTCAGCCCTTTGAGTTTGCTCCTGCAAACCTCCTGCTCCACTCCCAGAGTGGTGGTTTCTTTGTTACTGATGAGCTTTGGGCTGCTCCTGGGAGGGAATATTCCTAATTCCCAGCTTTGGGCAGCCAGCCGGGCCGGCTGCGGTGGGGAGGTTGCCTGTGTATGCAATGCAGAGAGACACTGTGAATATTTGGATGATTTAAGCTTTTTTAAGCTCCCTAAAATCTGTTAGGTTGCCCCCTCCCCAGCATCTCAGCTTCTTCCTAAGGAGTTTTGGGGTGCTTCATGCATTCCTGTGTGAGAGTAGACTAATAATTCCAACTCAAGTTCTGCACTGCTTGCAATTAAAAGACAGATGTTGTGGGTCATGTGAAAATCTATTTAGATGCTAGAAAACCCCTCACCTTCCTACTGGCCTCTGCAAAGCTGAACCTTCCCACTTTGGTCTCCCAGACTTTCTGAACTGATTTGTTTCTGTTTATTTCAATCGAACTTCAGCTGTCAACTGTTCTTTCCTCTGCCTGTTCAAAGTGGATGTAACCATCTTCCCTCCTTTATGGATCTCTGAGATGCTGATGAACAGCTCAGTGTTAGGCTGTAAACAGTCAAAGGCCACCTGGGAATGCAGAGATTGCTCCCCTCATGCCTGGCAGGGCATACTTTGCTGCAAAATAATATCTCTGCTGCTTGTGTTCTCCAAGAAGGCAATATGAAAGATAGTTAGGTCCATCTCATGAACAACAGGAGAGAGGGAGGCATCCCATATAAAGTTATTTTAAAATTTGCAATTGCCTAAAGTTGCTAGGAAAGCAGATGCATAATGATAGCCCTGGGGAATTATTTCCTGATTTTTTCAATGAGATATTTTTTCACTGAAAGAGTTTAATATAGCATAGAAAATATCATTTAATTACAACTTGTTGTTAGTACCCAATGAGATGAATCCAAGCTCTTAAATTAGCCAGGTAAAGTAGGTGCCTAAAGCTAATGGCATGAATATCCAAAGACTGTTACAGCAGAAGATGTAATTCAGGGATGGAAAGGGCACGGCAATGCCAAAGGTGCTGAGGGAAGAGCATCTGCTCTGGTGCCACCCCACACTCTGAGGGCAGAGAGCTCTGTCTGGCAGAGCTTCCTGGCCCCTTTGCTCCTGTCCCTGTCACTGGTGAGGGGGAGAAAAACCTTGGCTGCCTTCAGGCCACCCCTTCCTCTGGGCCCTGCCATGGTGTGACAAGGGCTCTGCGGCAGGCAGGTGGCACTGGGAAGGACTTGCCAACCCCTCTGGCACAGTGGGGAGGGTCTAGCAGCCAGCAGGGCCTTACAGGAGCCCCACAGACCCCTCAGACAGCAGCTCTGGGGCTGTGCAGGGGGCCAGAGCAAATTGTCCCAGTCCTCTGCCACCGATGTAAAGGATGGCCCAGATGGGTTGGTTTGAACCTCACACTTCCAAATCCCTCATAATCCATCTGGGGGGTGGTGCTGGGAATGTCCTGTCTTCCAAATTGCCTAATTACAAGATGGAGATAGCTATTAGACCACAAAAATTCCCTGCATTGTCAGTGTGGCAATGAAAGTGGTCTCAAATGCTTAAAAGATTTTGTAAGTTGTGACAGGCAAAGCTGACCATGCTTCATGTAATGAAGGCAAGGTGTGGGAGAGCACAGTTGTGCTCCCTGGAAGAACATTTTCACACCTGTCATTTGTTCAGGCTCATCCAGGACTTGGTGACAGGAGGCTCTCAGGCTGAGAGCTGGAGATAAGATAAACAAGGACTGTCACAGGAGCTGCTCTTCTGGACAGGCTGCCTGGGAAATGAACCTGTGTGGAGAGGTCTGAACAAAACCACAAAGGAGACCTAAAAGCACTGAACTCCCTAAACATTTTGAAACATCATAATTAACTGTACTTTGTGGAACATTAATACTTGAAATGGTTGATTTTGCCAGCTAGGAAGCCACAATCTAGTGGAAAGTGTCCCTGCCCATGGCAAGAGCATTGGAACTAGATAATCTTCAAAGTCCCTTCCAACCCAACCCATTCTATGATTCTATGATATGGTGATGCAATCCCGTGATATTTTAGTAGGGTTTATGTGAAAATAGGCAGTTTTCTTTCCACATACAATGGGTTGGAGGTGAGCAGGTAGATGTCAGTGTGTTGGACTGAGATCTGAAATTCTCTGGAGCAGAATAGTTGTCAGTGGTGTTTCTGAAGATATTAAAGCATAGCTGGGAATGGGACATGGCCTGGCAGTGAATAAACAAGGGATCCTCCTGACTATGCATGAAAACCATCAATTCCCCAGTGCTGCAGCTTGCTTGCCACATAAAACACACTTGCTGAAGCTCCTAGAAAATATTTCCCCTAGGCTTGTTAGTGGGATATCTACACATGGTGACACAGTCCAATTTCTATTCATTTGCTTTACCTGCTTCTGGAAACACTAACTAGAAATGTCAGGGTTTTTTCTCTAGGGTTATCAGTCTCACAGTCCTCTTCCAAGGGCTGCCTTTCTGATTCAGTGGTTAGGTCAATTAATGTTCATATCGCCACTAATTGCATTGCTCCAAGAGTTACAAGAAAAATCAAACAGGACATAGCAACAATTATCCTAGGAGCTCTGTGTGACCAGGACAATTTGAAGTATCACAACTGATTCAGTTTCCTACTAGTCTTTCTGTTTGTGAATCCCTGAGACAGAACAATTTTGCTCTGAAGGAGGGTCATTTCAGTGGTTGCATTTTGCATGAAGTGGCATGATATTTTCATAAACATCTGACTGGAGAAATCACATTTATTAGTGGGGCAGTCAGCCATGAGTAACAATAAGGAAGAATTTACATTGCAGAATGGGAAGCACAGAAAGAGTGGCACCAACTAATTTTGCTGCCATCCTGGTCCTTAGCTATATTAAGACTGCAATCATTAAAAAACTGGGATGCTTCTAATTAGCTCAGAGTGACCTGGGCCTCATTAGTGCCCATGTCCAATAGATAATTGAGCTATTTTCTTGTCTTCTTATTTCCACATTCACACAATGTGGAAAAACCAAAGGAGTGTTATGAAGGCCGGATGAGGGCTCAGCATGTGAGATTTTTATTTTTATAGAGGGGAATAATAGCTTCAGTTTTATTTTCCAGTTCAATGCTCAAGAGGAATGTATAGAAATACAAAATGAACATCAACAAAACAGTGCAGGGAGCAGAAAGCCCTGGCTATGGGAAATAACTTGTCTTTCTTTCTTTCTTTCTTTCTTTCTTTCTTTCTTTCTTCTTTCTTTCTTTCTTTCTTCTTTCTTTCTTTCTTTCTTTCTTTCTTTCTTTCTTTCTTTCTTTCTTTCTTTCTTTCTTTCTTTCTTTCTTTCTTTCTTTCCCTTCCTTCCTTCCTTCCTTCCTTCCTTCCTTCCTTCCTTCCTTCCTTCCTTCCTTCCTTCCTTCCTTCCTTCCTTCCTTCCTTCCTTCCTTCCTTCCTTCCTTCCTTCCTTCCTTCCTTCCTTCCTTCCTGCCTCCCTCCCTTCCTTCCTGCCTCCCTCCCTTCCTTCCATGCTGAAATACCAGGACAGTCAGTGAAAATGGACTTTCTGATAATGCTGAGTTACAGCATGGCAGCACCTGTTGGTGAGTAATATCCAGGGTCCTTGGACAGCTCCTCTCCAGTGTGAGTGATTTGTCTGAAGTGTCAGTTTAGTCTGAGATAAAGAGGCTGATTTTGTTAGGACAAAATATGAAAGAATGGAATAGAATATTTTTCTTTTAAAAATATTAAATGTGGTATAGGGGAATTGAAATAAAGAATGTGTTGTAGAAAAGAAATAAGAAATCAAGGTTTTCCTTCTCCTTCAGTTCAGGAAACCTTGATTTGAAGTGTTGTAAAGCAAGGAGTTGTTGTCTACAAGGTAAAGGTTTGTGATAATATGACTGAAGCAAAACCTGTCTGGGGACAAACAGAGATGCACGAGGAAAAAAGAAAAAACAACCATAGACATTTCCAGGCTCTCTTATTAAAAAAATTTCTACTTTAATATACAGTGACTTTAGAAAACTGTTTCTCTCTCCTGTACATTCCCCACCCCCAAGATGCACAACACACTCTTTCCTATTCATGTAAGTACCCCAGACCCATTTCCCAGGTATTTTTCCAGAGAATTAAATGCACCAACAATGGAAGGTTATTTATCATGACGTGTAATTGGACTCATGAAAATGGGAAAATGAGATAACTTCAGTGAATTACAGACTGGAAATGGAAGCTGCAGCCACTATTTTGCTGGGCATGTCTAATAACCTGCAGCCATTCACCATGGGTTCCAAAGGCCAAGCTCATTAGCACGAAGGAAGGTGTTTGTGCATTTCCATTTGTTAAATTAAAATGACCGCAGTCATTTTGCTAATAATGCAATGTGCAAATGTAGACCATCTCAGACGAGCAGTTTGAGGAGAGAACATTTTTTAAAAGTGAGAAATGAACTTCACCAAACTAATTGTTCGTTATTAAGATAAAGATATTTCTATAGTAAGTTATCAGCTCAGCAAGGTGTGAAATATTGGTCTGCTTTAACATCTCTTATTCCCATTACAGGGTTTCAGAGAAAATGTTCTTGTGGGTTCTGATTTGCACTCTCAAGCCACGGTGAGGGAGTGCTGAAGTGTGCAGTGTCAGTGTCAAAGGGTTGCCTGGAGCCTGCTTTGGATGTCAGTGCAAGCACTGTTGTCCTGCTAAGTCCAACAGAGTAGCTGGCCAAAACACTTCTTGCAAGGTGAGTCAGAAAAGGAGAAGGTTCTGGAAGATATGGGTGTCTGAAATATGTCACCATCCCCCTTCCCTCCTTGCTGTACTGGGAATGCTCCAGGTTGCAAGGATCTTGCCGTCCTGGTGATCTGTGCAGAGGTCAGGACACACTGCATGATCGGTTACCTGCAGATGGAGGGTAAAGCAGGGATCACAGGATCACAGAACTGTTAAGGCTGGAAAAGACCTCTGAGATAATTGGGTCCAACCATTAACCCAGCACCACTGTGCTCACCACTAAACCATATCCCCAAGTGCCACATCCACATGCTTTTAGAAAACTTCCAGGAACAGTGATTCCACCACTTCCCTGCTACTCCCTGAGCAGGTTTAAGTTTCTCAGTTACCTCCCACCCCCACCCCTTGGCTTGTATTGTTTCCCTGCAAGTGGAAATATATTTATTTTTTATTTTTGAAAATTATAGATGAAATGGTGCAAATCTCCTCAAACTTGACAAAAGACCTACAGGGTAATGCAGTGAAGCTTAGTCTTAACAAAATTACCAAAAATTGTGCTAAGAGCATCATAACTTTAACTAAAGTAAAATAAGGGAAGGTTTTCTGAAAAGTAGTGCATCCATTTAATGCTTATCTGGAAAACTAAGTGTACTGAATGTATAATAAACAAAAACAAAGAACTGCTGGCTTTGTCTCACCTTTTTTTTCCTTGACATGACTTTATTATCTATTACAACTAGGAACAATCTTTGTATTCCAAAGAGAAGGTTGTTTTTAAAAATACATGTGAATAAAATAAATATTAGCATGGTGTAAACGCTCATTGAATTATCTTTTTATCTTATTTTTTTAATGCTTTGCTATAATTTTCTGTTTAATAAAACTCTGAAGCTCAGGTAGTAATTAGATGTTAGGTTGAGTGTTAGCCCCTTTACTGGTAGAAATGAAAAATGAATCTGCTATGGCAATGTAAATCTAGAGACATAGAACTGAATTAATTGATACTTCTCAAGATTTAAATTAGCATAAATAGGACCAGAATTTTTCTTCTCACTTTCATATATAAATGCAGTAGAGGCAGGAGTTCTCACTTATGCATCCTTTACGTCTTGAGAGTTCAAGATTCATGTGCAGTCATAAAGAGTGGATAGCTCAAAATTTAATTATTTAATCCATAAAATCCAGTAAAAAAAGAAGAAAAAAAGTTAATGCTTTGTTGACGATGACTTTATGGTAACTCTTATGTACTCATGCATTCATTAACAGAGAAAACAGGTTTGTGTAAGAGCCCAATTGTGTTTTGTTTCAATCAACTCTGAAAAGATAATAAAAAATAGAAAAAAAAGATGAACCAAATAATCAAAATTAAGTAAAAAGGGGATCTAAAACCACCCACTTAGGCTTAAAGAAGCCTATTCTTACTTTTTATTGTTCCTGAGATAAAGATTAACTAATGCTCCTTAAATTTAAGAACTGTTCAGTTCATTACACACATGACTTGACAGTGTAAACGTTTAATTTGAGTTAGAATAGGTACTTAAAGCATAATAGGAACTCATTAGTAGCATTAAAGGAAAATTGAAAAAAGTTTGGATTAAATAGTCATGACTCTAAGAAAATAGTTGTTCCACAAAACTTCCTGGCAGTCAGTTGAAAAAGGAGTCAGGAATACACAGGCCTGAAGTCAGTTAAAATTCAGTGTCTCTCTTCCACCTTTGCATGGAAGGAAACTTCTGCTTCCCAGAAGGGGCCTCATGCATTAGGGAAAGGTCAGTTCTCCCTGAGTAAAGGAGGATGTGCCTCCATCCAGTGAGGGCCATGCTGGGCGTGTAGTGCAGGAAAAATCAGTCCTTCTATTGGCCTGGGCTGTCTGTTGGGCACACACAAACATGCAGAATGCCAAAAGGGAAGGAAAAAAAATCAACATCTGTTTTACCTGGTGATAATACTCTTTTTTTATACCATGCAATACCTGCACATTTTTTATTAGCAATTCCAGTGGGAGTCGGCTGTTAAATTAGTGGTAAGTAGTGACATATAAGAGAGATGATTTGTAAATTCTTAGAGATGTGTATGCAGCATTTTCTGAAGGAGGTGGCTTTGGTACTATTATGCATGTGAGCAGCCTGGAAATTCTAGAATTTTAGCATTTAGAGAAATGTATTACTGTTATGGGCAAAATATCTCAAATTTTTATGTGTCAGAATCCAAATTGAGAGGCTAGCTGTGGGGTATCTCTACAATAAAAAATAAAATAGGAGGATCAGGTCCCACTATCTTTTTGTCAGCTGTGAATGCAAGTAATTGTTAAAGCGTTTGTGATAAATTTATTTTGCTTTGTATCCTAAAGCGGTCTCATCTTGCATCTTTTCTACACTGAATATTTTCACTGAGGACCATGTCACAAGGGAGGTATAAAACACTAGTATAAAATCAGGTATTTGGATTACAAGATTAATCATTCTGGCTGGTATTTATTATTACTAGTTAGCTGTAGTGATGAGGCAAAGGGATACTGATAATAACAAATTTAAAGATTCTCTATTTTGAAAAGGCATTTCTACCAGATAGACTGGCAGAAAAATATTCATCAATCATTTAGGACTGTCTCAGGAATTTATTAACTTTTCCATAAGCTGTATATTTCTGCCTAATTATGTCATGAATAAACAGCTGCACTAAACAGTGAGATTCAATCTTCTGAATAAGCACATAACTACATTCTTCACTATTTTCTGGTTTTTGACAGCTTAGCAGTTAAACTGGATGAACATGGAATATAGTACATGAAAATGGATGAGAAAGAAAGTGATAATGTAGCATATTTTCTCCACTTCCTTCAGAAACAATGTAAAGCAATCAGTTCTAAAAACCTCTGTCCATGTATTAGTTAATCAATACGAATGTTCAGCCGGCTCCAAGATGTTTTAACACCTGTCAAAGCTAGCTCAGCAGTCATTGTTCAAAGCTTACATGGAAGCGAAAACCACAACAGAAAACCTTTCCCATCTCTAGAGAATTATCTCTGGGGAGAAAAAAAGAGAGAGTGATTCTGGTTACTAGAAATGTGAGGGGGAACAGAGCTCCAATTCTCAGATGATCCAATTATGTTTAGAAATACTATGTAAAAAAAAAAAAAAAAAAAAGTAGAGCTGTTACAGCGAGGAATTTAATCATGATTATGTGTCTCTTGTGAGGCAGTGTGAAAATCTGCCAAACCCACCTTTACTTGGTTACCCCAAAGTGTGGGAGGGAGGAGAAGTAAATGCAAAATGATCATTGGGGAGGCACCATGATAGAGTGCAGCAAGGGAAATACATAATTTCCTCTCATACTGGGAAAAAGATTCCTTTTCAAGACGTGTGATATTATTAATGAAGTATGAAACTCTAGTAAAGGACTTTGCCTCGTGCGTTGCTAGCACTACTCCTTGGAGCAGCAGAATACAGCTCCATTTGCCATGAGGTTAACAACAGATCCCAGGCCCATATGCACATTTTCCCCCCTCCTGTTGTACACGACAGGTTTTGTGTCTCCTATAAATACTTGTATTTAACATTTAATGTCTATTAAAATAAATATATTAGTTATCAGCCTTATTTTCTCCTCTCATTCAAATCACATTAGGCTCAAGCATGACAAACAAGTGTGATGCATAATTTCTGGAGGTTTGAAAACATATCTGAAATCTGTACAGTTCTGTTGTTAAAAGTGCAAGTTAAATGTACCATGTGATATTTTTGCTTCAGAAATGGAAGTGTGGAGTGTTGCCTTGACACTGTGGACCTGAATTAACACACTACACTGTTTTATACATGAATGAATGAATAATATATGAATAAACTGATTTGTACATATGTATTTTTGCCTTTATTTATTACTTCTAAGGAACCTGGGGATTGTGCTCTCACTGCACACCCAAGCATGTACAGGCACCCACAGGCACCACCCAGGACCCTTCCCTGGGCTCTCCAGGGATGCAGGTTGCCCCCATCCTTGTGGTGGCTCCTCCTAGGAGACCACTGCTCATATCTTGGTGTCTTCTGTGAAGAGAACACTTGTCTGCTGCAAAAGAGAAGGGATGCTGTATTTATCCTGTATTTCCTTCACCATGTGAAAAAAGACTCAAGACATTTTTCAGGCTCTTCCTCACCATTGCTGTTGATTCAGCCACTTGCCCAGGGCAGTCCCTGTGCCAGCAGGCAGAGCTGGGCTGGGACATGCAGGGACACAGAGTGTGTGCCCCAGCTACATCCATCTGTTTTCACTGAGTGACCCAGAGTTCCATCTTCATCTCCACCCACATCTAACTGAAATAATGACGTGCCCTTATTTCCCAAACCTGCCTTTTGAGACCAGTTTTTCTGTGGAACTGCCAGGGCTGCAGCAGCTCTGCCCTTGGTCTGCCCTGCTGAATGTGACACCTCTGTATCTTGGAGGGGGGATATAGTTGGATGTTGTGAAAGGAAAGACTAAAGGAGAAATGCCTGTGTCTGCCTGCTCCTGGGGAAGTTATGAATCCAGAAGAGTGTTGTCTATGAAAGCCATTAATATTCTGCAGAGCCCTACCCAGGCAGCAGCATACTGATTTCTGGCTGTGTGCCAGAGAGGTGATGGGCTGCTCTAAGGGCTGTGATCCTGATAATGAGTTCTTCATCACCTGTGAGGTGCTAATCCTGATCCTTTAGAAGGTTTTTAAAAAATTATTATTACTATGTCTCTATCTATATATTCATATCTGTGTCTATATAGTCCCACCAGCAGACACCTCCAGCAAGCCCAGAGTCATGCCAGTTCAGTACTGAGCCCAGGTGGTTGCTGGCAGTGACCCCACGGTCATGCTACTTGTGCAGCATGTCTGCTTGTTAACAGGTCTGCTCCCATGCTTAGTGTCACTTCTTCTTCAAGCCATGGCCAAATTTATGGATCATTAGATTTATGCATAGATTATGTGGTGATGGAAAATGCCCTACTGACAATACTGAAAACTGATGCTCATTATCTTGCCACAAGCAACAACAAGTGGCAACCCTGAAGGCAATTTTTTGGTGATGACTTTTTCCACACTGGTTCAGTAGTAGGTTACATGGGTTCAGAGCTATAGAAACTGCAAGAGTTTTCTTCTGCTGCACAGAAGTGATATAAATTATTTTCTGACATTGCCATCAGGATCTCTTCCCTAGATGGTGAATTTCACAATCAAACTTAGTGCTACCAAGGAAAAGAAACCAACAAAAATCATGAGAACTCTAGGCTATCACAGTCATTGTTTCCTAATGTAGAACAATTTGATTGCTGTTGTGGAGACAAAGAGAACAAACCAGCATGTGTCATTATATTGCTGTATCTATCAGTAGTAAATATGTATACTGTACAGAATTCCTCTTATTCTATTTTCATAAGGCTGCAGGAGACCTAGACAAGATAGCAGGAAGGCCATAAGAATGACTATATAAATGAAATGGCATCTGTTTGTACCAAGTACTAAGTGGACTGGAGCTTGCTGTGTTGGAGAACTGATGACTGCAGTAAACATCTAACAGGAGCCTGCAAAATTATCAGCAGGTTGAGGAAGTGAATTGTGAATCATCAACTTTTTCTACAAAGCAGAGATTTTTGAAAATCTCTTCTTGGAAACATAAACCTTCCCATGAAAATGTTAGCCATTTGTTTTTACCAGGAGGGGCTGTTCTTCCCAACAGGTAATTAAATTACAGAACTGATTGCCACAGGGTTAATGAGCTGGCAGAAAGTAAAAAATTAATTTTAAAAGGAATTAATTCATGCCAGTAAATAGGGTGATGTGGATACAGGCATATATTTGATAGAACATCTATATATAAAATCCTTTCATACATATATACATATGACATAACATATTTAAATATATACATAGAAAAGTCTTTTCCAGAATGAGGAGAGATTTTTAGTTGTGTTGTATTAAAACAGATTCCACCTCTGGGCACAATTAAAGCAGAAGAATCATTTATAAGGTGTGGGAAATGGAGTTTCTCTGGCACAAACAAAGAAGTTGCACTTTCTCTGCTAGGATGATATTTGCCTGGCTGCTCTATGCTGCTATGTAGTGTAAGGCTCTTGTTACTTTGATGAAAAATCTGAGAACACCGAATTAGAATCTGCATTAGTTACGTAGGTAAAAAAAGTGCTCGAAATGTACAGGGCTGCCAACACAGTGTACGCCTGCTCATCCTTTCCCTAGAAAAAATATACTTGTATAGATTTTCATCCTCCACAAAATGACAGGACAGCCCCACTTGCCAGAATTGTGACAGTAATACGGAAGTTGTGTCCATATGCAACTGTCCACAAAATTTTTCCCATCTAGGCAATTGGATTTACAGTAATTTCACAACTATAAGGCACACCCTTTTGACTAAAATTTTGATCAAAATCCAGAAGGGTGCCTTATAATCCAGTGCGCCTTATATATGGACAAAGTTCGGAAATCTGCCAACCTGGAAGTGTGAGCCGCGGGAGCCGAGCCGCACCAGCCATGCCAGCCGGTGCTGGGGGCAGGCGGGAGTGCTGGGGCCCACGGCACAGGGAGAACACCTGGGGCTGCTTTTAAAGGCTGCGCCAATCTGTGAAAAATGTTTGCAAACTGAGCACCTGTCAGTAAACCCCGTGATCCCGCTATTCCGTTACTAATTCGTTACTTTGTTGCATGCGGATCCTCGCTGCAAAAAAATAGTGGGCCTTATAGTCCAGTGCGCCTTACATATGGACAAAGTTCAGAAATGTACTGACATCTGGAAGTGCGCCTTATACTCCAGTGCATCTTATATTGGTGAAATTACTGTACTTTAACATACTTTCAAAATTATGTAACTCTTTAGTGGCTTTGCCCTATAAGGAAGGTGCTGTGAACCCCAGCTGGACTGGGCCTGCTGAACCTGGCACACCTGGCTGATGCTGCTGCCCCTTTGGAGCCTGCAGGATCCAGGCTGGGACCCAGCTCTGCTCTGGGGACACTGGCATGACTGGCATTCATTAGCCACTTCTGGGTAAGGAGTCACAGCTCACCACCCAGGTCATCGTACAACACAAAGCTTGTTTGCTTTGGGAGCAGGTGCCCAATATTTTTCCTGCAACCTCACTGTGCCTATGGAGAATGATTAAGGTCTCTCAGTATCATAAAGCATAAAGTGTTTAATGGGAGTTTGAGAGCAGTGGAGAAATCTAAATTATAAACTTGACTCAAACATGAACTTTGCTGATGCTGAGCAGGTCTTGTCTCTTTCTCACCTGACAGAATCCATCAGAATATACATTTTAGTGGAGAGGAACAGCTCTAAGAAAGCCAGGTACTGAAATGTGCAAAGCTTACCCTGGTAAAGATGGATACAAAAATCTGAGAAATGTAAACCCTTGTTTGTAGGGTAATAGCAGAAATAGTGTAAAAGATAAGAAACTTTGCTAAAGTTGAAAAATAACTTGGAGCTAATGGCCAATAACTAACCAAAATTGATGCTTTAGCACAAACTCATGCTGCTGCACATTTTCTGCGGCTGTCCTGTGTCTCTGTTTATTGCCGAAAAGTCTTCTCTTGCCACTGACTTTTATAGAGAGATCTGGGAGAAGACAGCAGCTAAAGCTCTGCCAGCTAATGGAACTCTTGTGAGGAGGTGACCCGGGCATGGAAGCTGCTTCTGTAGCAAGCACTTGCCTAAAAATGTGCTGAACTTGCTCTATGAAGAACTTCTGGTTTTGAGCAGGTTTTGCATATTTGAATATTATCAAGCATAATTTCAGTGTTTAACATTTAATCTAATTATCCCAGTTTCTTACATTTATAATGCTCTTTGGGACATTCTGCAATTAACTAGCCATTAATAAACATTCCCTTCAGTGTTACTTTAGCACAGGTCTTTATGGAGTCAGCTTAAGCAGGTGTAGAAGGCTCAGAATAAATAAATTACCAAAAATGTTAGCAAATAAATAAAAAGTAAGCTATTCCATGTGCTTCTGTTCTCATTCTACAGGAAGGCCTTGATAATTGAGCTACATATCACTATTAGAGATGCAATTACTTGTAATTGCCACCCTTAAAAGCAAGCCTTTGTTCCAAAAACAATACATAGATGAATTGTGTCTTGTATAAGTTGTAAAATGCCTTTAGTTTTTTAGTCTCAGTCATCACATGAAAAATGCTTATTCACCTTTAAGGTGGAGAGGCCAATCCATGAGCTCTGTTACACCAAGCGTGAGTTGGCAGCGGCCCACCAGGATCCTTTAAGCTAGTTTGGATTTCCAGAGATGCAGTTCATTACAGAAGTTGTCATATAACACAAAATAGATGGTAAAATCAATTGCATAGTAAAAAAATAAAAAATATGTCTCTTAATTTAGATACTAATATTTTCAGAGCTCATCCAAGGATTATTCTGGATTTACATTGTATTTTTTATGGAAAGGAATACAATCCTGCTTATTTTTTGGCACAAGAAAACTTTTCTGCATGATGCTTAAAGTTGTCATGGTATCTACTACACCCATGAAGTCAAGGGGAATGTCTTAATCAATAATCATCAGCTCAATATCACCTTTATCACTGACTGCTGCACCCTGTGAATATTCAGCTTTATGGAACCCATGTATAAGATTATTCCACATTAGTACTACTGTATCACTATGAAAGTTTTGCAATAAATTCAAAATTTATTAGAATCCATTTGAGAATAACAGTAAATCAAAGAAAAAAATAAGGAAACACAAGTCAGCAGATTTTTTATGTAGATGAAGGAACTACTTGTACTGTCATACACATATAGAATGTATATCATTACATTTCCCACTGAGAAAAAATACTGTTCAGATTAAGGCTGCACTGTAAATGCTTTTATTTTTTGAAAAATTGCAAATGGCTAAAAATAGGACTCGATAATGAAATTGCTGACAGGCCTTAACTACAGCACAAGAATGCAATACTGTAGTACACACTGTCATGCCAAGCTACATTATGTTGCTGCAGTGATGAATTCAGGATTGGTTTTGCTGAAGTGGTGTTCTGCAGAAACATCCATGGGACTGGTGAATCCATACCTGAGAGTGTGAGAGACGATGTAAACTGAGCAAGCACTGAGCAGGAGTGCAGGGCAGTGCAGGACCCCTTTGTAACACAGGGTCACTGCACTGCTTAATAATATAATCAGAAGTCATTAGGACATTTGTGTATTTATTATTAATTACTGAATAAGGGTGAATGGCTCTTGCTAAGCCTCATTTCTACAGCTCCCAAAGTACTCTAACCCAACATCCAGGGATTTCTTGCTTACATCTTGAGGCAACACAGCCAGTTCTAAACGCTCTCCTATTTACTTCAGTTGATGGGGCACCAACTGCAGCAAAAGCCTGGAGCTATGAAATGATTTTCTGGAGCAAACACAAATTTGATCAGACTTGAGATGGCTCTCCATAATAAAACCCAAATTGGTTTCCAACAGCCACAGTGAGCAGAGTCAAAAGATGGCTTAGCACTGCTCTGCCCACCCAGCTTATTTAAAGCAAATATTTATGCAGTCAAGAATTTCTTTTGTTATCTGGAAGTTGGCAGTAGGGGTAGATGGTTTTTGTGGGACCTTTACAACTGAACTGTTCTACTCCATTTCTGTACAGTGCTAATCTCTGTTAAAAATAGTTGATTTGCACATGACCAAATGAGATCAGAGAACATCATTACCAGTGTTACTAAAAACATAATCCACTGGAAAAAGTCTTGCAGTTGCTTTGTCATTTTCTTGTGTTACCTGTTCTAATGCACATTTATATGTCTTGTTTCATGATATATACCTATCCATATCTCAGTTTTTGTAAAAAAAAAAAAAAAATTGCAATTTTGACCTTTAACCAGATTTAGGACATGACTAAATTCTTAATTCTTTCCAAAAAAAAAAAGAAAGAGTTTGATATCTGACCTCGCAATATTACTTTGTTCTCCAACTGAACCAGCATCATTAGCAAAAATCTAAAGGGGCTGAATCTCTTTAATACCATTGAAAATGTGACTGGAATAGCTATGATGCAATTATCCTAATTAAAGCTAATTAACACATATATATGCAAGGTAAAAAGGCCATGACAATAGGAGAATACAGTAGAGACATAAGAAGGAAAAGTTCAGAACCTCTTAGCTTGTGTAAACTGCTTTATCTTCCTATGAGATGCTGAAGTTATGCAGATGAGTGCCAACTGTGGCTTAGCTTTGTGTCAGTTATGGAAGGAATGATTCCCTATCCATTAATATTTGTGCTATCAATATCCTAGTCCTTCAGAAATTAATATGTATTTGTGTGAAAATGCCATGATTTTTGTTTCACACTCTACTATTCTAGAAAGTTTTATTCACACATTTAAAATAGGAATAATGTCCTGTGACTAGGTGAACAAATAAAAAGAACAGATAATTAGTAGTAGTGGAAAATCTGAAGCTAATGTGTTGGCTTTAAAGCAGTTACCTATGCCCTTATCAGGCAGTTACAAGTGTGAATATAATTGTCACAACCAGGATCATCTCTCTGAAATGTACAAGCAGAAAAATGCATTAAATTACAGAAAACTGTGTAAAACCATCTGGATGAAACTTATGTGTATATGAATATAAATGGTGGCAACTTTCTCTCGGTGTTGGCAAGTGAAAGTGTTTGATTTGAAGCTTCTTAAAGTGGAGAAATTTCAAGAGATTGCTTAATTCTATAAAGGGTTTGTGCACACACATGCATGCACACAAACATTTTTTGGCAAGTTCTCCTAAGCTGTCTCCATATTCCATCTGGCAGGGTTCAAGCCATGATCCTTTACTTTTTTTTCATGCTGCAGTATTGTAGTTTGTTAGCTCAAAACTGTAACTCAAAACTCAAAAACTGTAGTAGGGATGCCAACACAGATGGTGTCCTGCCAGCTTTTTGCAATTTTCTCTTAACCCTGAGATGCATACCATGTGTGAGAGGTGGATATGAATCAAGACATTCCCACAAAACTCCACTGAGTCTCTTAATGATTTTGCACTTAATAAAGTGATTTGCTGAGTTTGGTTTTAATAAAGCAGCTCAGTAAGCAAGCAAATGTCTGAAATGCATTTGCAAAAAATACTTTGAAAATACATTGAGCTTGTGAAAGAGCATCAACATGACTGAGGAGAAATGTGGGCTGAGCTGGGGAGAAAAAATTTGATGTGTTGTGCCACCCTGCCCATTACAAAAGCAGTTGGTCTGTAGACATCATTATGAACCTGATTATTTTTCTATCAAAAACAATCTAGTAGAATTCAGAGAAGGAAACAAAAGACTTAGGTGTAATGGACTTTACCTGTTCTAACAGTATTTCCTTCAATGTAGTTAGAAAGTTTTAGTGTGGGTTGTCCCACAACCGTGGAAATCTCACAAGAGGTTGCTTGATAATTTCCCTGGACTAAAGCCAGCATTGATTATTTTTAAACACATTTAAAAAAACCCATCAGCCAAACTCAGGTTTGATTTCTTTTTTAACAGACCAGAGACACTATATTGGCCATGGTGGGAAGAGGGAAAGGCAGACACATGTAAAAGGTGGAGTTGGGAAGTAACAACTGCCCTTTCCCGTGAGCATTAAAATGCATTTTATTTGATTCTCTACAGCCAAAACCCTGATTGATCCCAAACATAGCATGCTTATTTTATTAGAGTTTATCTTCATAACATGAAGATAAACTATAATAAAACCATCACAAATTCCCCATTTTCTCTAATTAAACAGATATGTTAACAATGGGGAACTGGTTTCATTTTATATACACAGGTATTTAAATTATCAGAAAGGAAAAGATCCAGGCAATTGGACTAAAATAACATGTACTGAAAAATGCATGTCTTTTCAGACAGAAAAATATCTAGAAAAGGAACAAAAATCTACAAGATGTCTCTTGGAGCATTATACAAATTAATTCACATATATTTCAGTCTGAAAGCTCATGCAGCTTTCTATTGCAGGAACTCAATATGGGAACAAAAATAGTCTTTGCTGCCACTGTACATTTAATTACTGAAACTAAGGTGCCACAGTTTGATCCTTAGATCGTGGTGGGCATGCCATAGGGAACTCAAGTTACTACTTGTGACTCTGGCTTGTTGGCTTCTAACACACTTTCTCAATTAAGCTGTTCATGCCCCCAAATTGAATGGCAAATCATAGTTACTGCAAGTTGTTCTTTACAGGCTGTGAGCATGCCAAATAGAAATGTCTTCTAAACTTAGAATGTTATTCTGATTTAAAAAAAAAAAATCTTAGCATCTATAAACATTTAGTAAGTAAACTTTGGGCCATTATAAAATCTTTTCTTTATGAAATATGAAAGAACATCACTAATTTATCATTCTCTGAATTTTATTGTTCTGCCTTTTTTGAGTGTTTAGGACCAGTTAATATGATTCCTACAGCAGACCAGAGGGTGATTTAAATTTTAATATATTGCAGTCAGGCAGTGTCAATACATTATTTCTGTCTGTGGAAAGGTACCAGTTCTCAGACTGACTGATTATGACAACAATGAAAAATTATATCCCCAAGATGCATCACAAAAAGACATAAAATGTACATAAATATGTCAGTTTATAATGACATTACAGGCACTAGCAGGATTTGCCAAATGTCTGTGTACTGCAGGTATCTGCAAGGCTTAGTGATGATGGAGCTGCCACCCAGAAATAGTGTGGGGAGCTCTGGTTTGGCTCCTGGGTTCAGCACGTTCGGGTGCACGGCACCCAGGACAGGTTGGTGAAACCCTGGCTGTCCAGAAAGGGGCCAGGTGAATGGAGGAGGAGAGGGGATTAACACAACAGGACAGCAGGCTCCTGTACTTCCCTGGCCCACAGGCTGTGTGCAGCCCTGACCCCCCATGTGCCAGGCACTGCTTCTGCCCCCCACATTTCCCCTCCCTGCCCAAACCCTTCTAGGGAAGCTCTGTCTCTTCTCGTGTGCAGCAGAATGAGCAATGAAGCTCTAATCTCCACTGTGCCTTCCAGGCAACACAAGTAATGCTATGAATATTTACCAACCATCACAATCAAAGTCCAAGCCACCAGAGCAGGGCAGTGCAAGCCCAGTGGGGGCTGCCAGCCAGGCAGTGCTCACCTTTATCCCCACCCTGGCGCATCAAGAGCTTCCAGCTGGCTCCCAGCACAGCACAGACACTCCATTAAGATGTTTGACAGGAGTGAGTGGCATACTCATAAAGGAGATTAAGCGAGGTACAAGTAACAGAAATGCAAGGACTTTGTGTGTGCCTCATTAGTACTCCTGCAATCCAGAAGGAAGTGCAAGTGGAACCTTTGAATTAAGCTGTGGCAAAGGGAATTATGACAAGGATATTCCTCAAAATTAATCTTGAAATTGTATAATAGATTATTTGCTAAATATATAAACATGTTAATGAATGGCCATTAGCCCACCTTATTAAAGGCATAGAAAGCAATTTATCCAGTGTGAAGGATAATGCAGCCTAGATTTTCCTCCTCTCATGAGTTACTCAGCAATCATAATATAAATTGACTTCTGTTGTCTTTTAGGTAGTAAAATTCAAACTTAGATGACTGGAGAATGGAGTCTCTGTACCTCTATAAATTACATATATAATGAAGCCTTGGAAGTGGTCCTAATTTATATCAACTAAAGATATGACTGTGTTTTTTAAATAAAAAGGAGATGAGTTAATGAAAGCTTGGTTAATACCAGTCAAGATGAGATCTGGGCCTGATTTCAAGCCTTCTTCTAAACAAATGTGACAAATTCAGATATTCCCATTTTACACTACACATATGTAAAAGTGGAATCAGCATCATAGTTTGGGTAAACAGTAACTGTATAGAATATTTTGGACCATTTCTCCTTGCATTTCATATATTGAGTACTGGCATTCACACCATTTGAACAAAATATTCAGGGTAACAGAACTTGCTGTATAGGTATACATCATTTATTCATGAAGTCCAGTAACCCTCTGCAGCAGTAGCACTAACTGAGAAGGCAATCATCTTTCATAATTACAACTAGCCAAGCACCATCAGTACATACTATTTGTTATAAAATTCTCTGTTTACTGTCACAAATAAACTCAGGGATCAAACTCCATGTTAAAGATATTAGTAGAGTGGATTTGAAGCTCAGGTTACTGGAAGCTGTAATCTCCCAGCCCAAGCATAAAATTCTGGGCTATGAAAGTAACTCTGATTCTCTTATTAAGTGACTCAGCATGATGCTGACTGCACATGTACACAGCACTGAACAAAGCAAGTCAGGAACAGGAGAGAAAAAGTATGATAAGGAAAGATGATGTGTCTGACAATAATTGTAGCAAATTATGATTACATAATAGTAATATGTTTGCCAAAAAAATTACCTCGACAAAATGTTTTAACAAAAAAAATATTCATGTAATGTGATTGTTACAATAATGAAGGGAGAAAACCAGATATTTTATGTCACATTATCTGGTTTACCTTCTTGAGTAGTTAGATTTTATCAGACAGAAACAGAAATTAGCAATCCATTATTAGACATGAAATCAAGGAATAGGAATCCATGTAAGCATGTTCTGATCATCCAAGAAAGCTGGCACTCAGGCACTTGCACATAGGCAGGAACTGTCATATTTTCCAAATACCCTCTCAGATCCACTTTGGAGGCATCAGTATTTTAGAAAAATCTAAAGCTTGATCTCAGACCTGCAAGTGCAGCTCGTTGACTTTTTGCCACAGCCCTAAAGCTGGTGCAGACAGAGGTGAGGAGATGTCACAATGCAGTAAGATCTTTCAGCCATATGTTGATCTCAGGTTACCACAGAGAACAACCTCGGTCCAAGTCAGGCTGGTGAGTGCAAATAGTACTTCCCAGACAGTATCTCCTCATTCCCTCGGGCCCAGAGGCTGCACAGGTGCAGCTGGAAAAAATGGTGTGGTGGAAGGGAATTAAAGTCCTCGTTTAATATTACAAGAGATTGAACCCAGTAGATTTTGACACTGCCTGATGGCAATATATTAACAGTTCAGTAATACCATAACAGGTATGGTGCATAGACTTAAATTAAAAATAAAAACATCTGGATCAGAAATTTTTGAAAGGTCAGTATAAATAATCTGTGAATATTGAACCCCTGAAACTTCTAGCATGAGATTTTGCAGCATGTACACTACGCCATTATATGACTGTGATGCTCAAACCCCACATAAGTACATAAGCTTTGTTATAACTGCTAGCCAGAGAGTTGAACTGCCTGTTCCATAGCACTTCTGTGCTGTTGGACAAAATGTGACCGTCTTGGGGATGGCAATTCTTACTTTTTAGAGGAGAGCTAAGAAGATACTGTGAGCAGTAGGATTTTCCTGCCACCTTTTGCTGCTCTGTGACTGCTACAAGGTGTTATCCAAGCTGCTGCTTCTGAGGCAGGGATGGTGCAAGGATGTCTATATAAAGTGAGACAGCACATGTCTGTGACTGAGTCAAAAAACCTCCAACCCCATAATAAAACCTTCAGCACACCCAGGACACAAACCTGTGTATTGTAAAGCCATTCAGCTTCACTGCCAAGGTCAGGGGAGGTAAAATGCACTCGCTGCTGCCTCACCCAGAGGAGCACACTGGCTGCCACCCACACTGTCACACAGCTGGCAACCAGGGTGACATGCTGTGCAGTTATTGAGGGGGATGTTTAGTGTCAGTTCCTTTGGTGACTTTCAGGCAAAATCTGTTCTATTTGCCATACATGACAAAGCTGTTTGGGGAACATGGAGTGCCTCAGAACTGCTTTTCACCCTGGTGGCTTTGATGGCCAAGTAGCCTCCCCTTAATTCATTCAGTGCCTTCCTGGCCCTGAGCCTGCCTCTCAGTCCCTATATATAAAAGAAATCAGACAGAAGAAATAAATATCTTCCAGGGCTAACCTGAGAAACTATCAGTCCTTTTAAACTGTTGCCTTCAAGATGGCTACATATTCCTTATCGTATCTTGCTGTCTTCAGACCCAGTTACCTCCCTTGAAAGTGAGCAATAGATCCAAGCAGATGTTTTCTTATCAAGAATTCATACCAAACCTATTTATTTTAAATTAGCATATCTCATTAACTGTCTCAAGGACACTGTCTGAATTCATCTTTTAATGAGTATCTCAGAAATCTAGCATTTCAAAAGCGAAATAGAGCTGCAAACGGTTCTGCTTTTAACCCCCTTGCTTCCAGAGCAGGTTTTTATAGGCAAGCAGTGGAGATGGGGATTTTCTAGGTAGCCTTTGGGAAAAGCCACACTGTTCCACCTGGTATTTTAGGCTCAGGATACCCCAGCCTGCCTTGATCCAAGTGCAGGTGTAGGGCTGCTCAAACAGCAAAACCAGAGGGGAGGCTTGGGTGGGGGTCCAGTACGATGCAGGAGAGGGTCTCAGCCAGTCTCCATCAGAATCATGGTTCTGGAACACCTTTTCCCTGCCTGTGGCCTCATGAACAGGTACTCTGCCTGTCCTCCCACCGAGATTTTAGGAGTTCCTTGTAGCAGGGAAAGGAATGGAAAAGCAGGGATGCCTCCATTGCAATCGGCTGCACAACCCATTGATACATATATTTTTCTCTGCATTTTCTCATCATGTTTTCCCCCTGAATAGTAGCAGTAAAGTTATTTTGGTACAATATTTAATCATTCAAAAGGAAATCTGACGTTTCAAAGGGAAACAGGCTGATGTGATATTTCACTTGGCTGTAATCCAAAAATCCACATTTTTTTGTTCTAACATATGAATATTAGTGAAGCCAGAATGCCTCCAAGCCCTCACTGAATTGCATTTTTTTGTACTTTACAAAAGGCCTGAGAAATTGTGTATGTTGTTGTCTCTATATCTTCCATAAAAAAGGCATCCTGGCATAGTGACTATTAAAGGGAATATAATTACACTAGAAATACTAGACTATTACACTGTCATGGGGACTGCAGAAATGTGTTTTTTCCCAAAGGAATAGGCACACAAAGATGTTTTATGTTGAGTTTATGTGTGACATTGCAGCAATCAGTGAATTTGCTGTATGTGCTCAGGCAAACACTGTGATATGAATATTGGGGTACTGAGCACAGGTGTGAGCATGGCCTGAGAGCAGCTCCAAGCCCACTGTAGCTTCCAGTTCCACCAGCATGTTTCTGTCCCTGGGGCTGGTTCAGCAGGACCCAGAGGAACTCCTTATTCACCACTTCCCCTGGGAGGGAAATGGAGTCAAAACTCCAACTCTGCATCCAGATGGGCCTGAGCACAATAGGCCTTTGAAATGCATATCGGGGGAGGTATGGCTGGAAAATAGAACACAATAAAGGGATTATGGGGAATGAGTGAATATTTAGAAAATAAAAAAGACTCAGGGGCAAGGATGTTACAAATAAAAAGAGATTTCAACTTCAAAGAAGCCCATGAAAATAAAATATGTACGAAACCAACCTGGAAATTCTGTTCACACCTGGGATGATTGATTTGTGAGGCATGTCCAGCACCTCAGCAGTGGTTATCCATTCCCACAACTTCTTTGAATTTCACAGAATTTATTTTGAATCTAAGCAGTATAACACCACATAACTGTGTTGCTGAAATAGTATTTCAAGGTGTTTGGGACTTCATTCCTGAAGTGGAGGATGTTGTGGCTCAATCCAGTTAGCATAGCACCAGGGCTCAGGACAAAGTAGCTCAGGGTATGCCACCACTTCCACTACCACCCTCATTTTCAAGGGTTTAGATTTGTTGAGTGGTTTAACAATGCACTATGCAAAACAGAAGTGCTGGGGGAAAAAAATCAATATTATAATTAAAAAAGAACATAAAAAGGACCCTTTGCTAATGAAAGCAGTGACAGATGTGCTTTCTGCAAGAAAATGAATCATGCCTACAGAACAGGCAAAACATATACTAACTCAAACACATTCATATTTATAAATAGCACACCCAAGTTTCACAGGATTGAAGCGGATGGAGATAATATATAAAAACATTAACATTTTTGCATCCAGGATATTCACAACCAATGAAACAGGCTCAGAGATCTCTCCTCATTTCATGTTCCTTTAAACGCTAATGGAAATTGTATGTATGCACTTGGGGAAGAACTTCAGGCTTCCAAAGGAATTGCATTTTCTGCTTAAATATCTATATTTTTTTTTCCCTGAGAGAGAGCTCTTTAGGTCTGCTCCTAGATAAAAGCAACAAAATGCACTGAGATGGGTGTTATTATGCAGAATACATTTCTGTTTTTATGCCACAATCCCAGGAGGTGTTAAAGCACCTAACCTCTAGAGATTTCAAGAGAACACAATCTTACTGGTACAAGTGCTTGCATGAGAAACACTGTTTTAGTGGGCAAGGGAAAATTGGTATTAAATGACTTTGACTCTTACTATTTAAAAATTGAATAAATATTTGATACATATAAATAAATACATGCACATAAATAAATATGACCCTAAAGATGCTAATCTTCCTGCAGGGAAAAGTGTATAGCAAGGAAAGTAACAGTGTAACCCTCCACGGGAATACTAATCCCAGGTCAAACTAACAGCAAGCCTTGAATTTTCATTTATTAATTAGGGCAATTATAGACTAGTTTTCTTCTGACAGTGTTTCTTTCTTAAGCCCAGTTAAAAGGGACACAGCTGAAAATGTGAGTAATTTGAGAGAGTCCAATCCAAGCTTCTTTGAAAGGAAGGTGTTTAGTGACCCTTCATCCCCAGCTATTCCCTGAAAGTCTTGTTGCATCAGTAGTAACTACAGATTTGCTATGCAAGGCAGACTCCAGCTTTATATTGAATATATGACTTCAGTGGATGGTGCAGCAACACACACAGCAGCAGGTTTTGACTTATTTTCCCTGCCTCTGCTCTAGCAGTGGATATAAATCTAGAAGCATAATCTCCTGGAAGTGTGCATGTTGTCACAAATAAAAGCAGGTGAATTTCCATCCAGCCTGAGAAATCTTTTCATCAAGTGACTGCTTAAACATTTCTTCCAAGGTGAGTTTGGCTCACAGAGTCCGAGCTGCTGGCCCTGGGCAATGTGCCCCCACAGCACAGGGTATCTTATGGTTCTCAGCTGGGGTATGGTGAGATTTTACACATTGACAGCCAGTGCAAATATCCTTTGGGAAGTCCAAATGCATCTTGCTTTGGAGACACTGCAGTGACTCAGCGTTTCTTTTCCTAAAATGGGATCTGTCATTATCACTGGAAAATATTTTTTAATCATGGAACTTTTACAATTTTTAATTAACTATTTTGAATTCACTCCGCATTCCAACAAACAGAACAGCAGAAATGTATTTTTCCATAAATTTCACTTTCACCTGCTCACAATCTGTTTGCACATTAGCTGGATGTGATGCACATAATTACTATTCTCTCCTTCTGACAAATTATTAGGGATGAAAAGGGAATTTGCAAAATATTTCTTAAAAGAGAACAGGACATTTCTCTGTTTGTTGTGAGTTAATTAGCCAAAGTTCAAATTTAAATTATTTATTTAATCCTGCAAAAGTGAAGAAAACTATGCAAATCAGTAAAAAAAAAAAAATTGCAGTCTTAAAATGGAAGAAATATCTGCCTGCCATGAATCAAATCTGTGTTTTTTCATAAGAAAGTGATGGCTGATTATACTAATTTTACCCTTGTGGTAATTGTCACTAATGTTCCACGTATTGTATGCGTCTTGCTCTTATGAATCCCATATCCCCTTCTGCCATAAATATTTCATAAAATACTCAAAGCCAGTCCACAGCCAAGTAATAACAAATGTCAAATGACACATTAAGAAGATTCATGGCCATTTTAAGCATGAATTTTATATATTAAAAAAATTGTAACTTGCTTATTGTGGTCACTGTTAGAGATTGATTTTAGCAAAAAAAAAATTTCAGCAAATAGTGTCAGCACCTTTGCTGTCAGCTTGTTATGAAAGGAGTATTACTTAATAGAGATTACTCAGAGTACTTGGTGGGAGACAGTGCACATGATGCTCTGTTCAGCTGTGTGTGTGTGAACCTCATTTCCAGAGGCCTCATTCAAGACTGCAGTACTAAATGGAAAGATTTCTGTTTATTTTGGTGGGCTTTCCATATTGCTACATCTTTAAAGAGCTTTCAAAGTCTCCAAATCCTAAGAACTAGGATGCTTTGTTGGAGTTCCCTTTATTGACACTGGCTTAAAGACCTTTCTCATTCATTCTCCCCCTCTATAAAAGTAGTTTTGTTGCATTTTGGTTTTTTGTTTGTTTGTTTGTTTTTCCCTTGGGTAAAGCTTAGATTTAGGTTTTTTTTCTTTTATGCATAAAGAAAATAAGAAACAGTAGGAATAATTAGACTCATGTTTCCCCAAAATGGGATTTTATCAAACTGGAACTGTGGTGTTCAGACCCAAAGGAAGTGGGAGCCTGTGCAGGAGCAGGCAGGCAATGAGAGGAGGATCAGGCATGAATACAAATGACCCAGCAGAGGGGTGGAGGCAGCTTGTGAAGGTGGTTTGTTTAGTGCAGCTGGGCTGGTTGATATAAAGTGGGTGTCCTGGTGAAGGTGGGGACTTTGTCAAGGACAGCCTTGTTGAGACAAGGTCTCAGCCATGTGCAGAGGATCTCACAACGGAGCTCTTTGGGGAGCATCAACCACAGTTAGGAAGAATGAGTGAGGAAAAACTGATACTCCAAGCAAAATGGAAGGATGCTACCCTGGGTCCATGTTTCCCTGCTCAGAGTTTTAGATCAGCACTGCAGCATCTCTTCTCAGTCAGGCAGTGGCTGATGGTGCTGACCCCAGAGAATCAGGCAACCCCTTGCTGTGCTTTAAAACAATGACCTCAGGAGAGGAGCTGGTTTTTCTTGTATTGTTGAATTATCAATGGACAGAGTTGCCCCAGCTGTAGGGAACTGAAGAGGTGCCAGGAACCTGCTCTGGGTGCTGTTGGCACAATCAAGAAGGGCAGGGAGCTGGATCTTGACTGGTCACTTGTATGGTGTGAGTTGCTTCAAACCTGGTCAGGGCTAATCTGTAAATGGGTTGTGATGGGTTTTGGTCCCCTTATAAAACGGGAATTTAAAACTGGGGAAGGGACAACTGCAGCTGCCACAATGTTTCTCTTATCTCACCTAACGCTGAGAACATTGCAGAGGGATGGGTTTGGCTCTCTTCATTTAAGCTAATTGGAATTTACTTTCAGATGTGTATCTATTGTATCTTTCGCTCTTGAAATAGATCTCATTGAATGGGGAAGTGCTCTTTGATTTCAGACTAATATAAAAGTCAGTTAAGTTATCCTTGTGATTATAAATGACAGTATTAATGAGGATATCATAATAAGAAGCTGCTCTCCACCCTGAGTAAAGTGTCTTGTTACCAGACTGTGATGGGTTTGTGTCTTCTGTTTCTAAATCTTTAATATTGCGTTTCCTTATCTTGTGATTAAATAAAACTAAATGTAAGGGATATTATTAACTTTTTATTTTGTTTTGGCATAGGGTTTGTTGAACTTTTCTTCATATGAATGGATATGCAAAGCTGGGGTCTTGTCTTCAGCCTGTCATTTTACCCTTCTTACTACCCTGAAGACATGCAGAAAGGGTATTTAAAGGTGTGCAAAGATTTGTTCTTAGTCTTTGCTTTAGTTGCTTTGTAGTGCATTGTATTCTAGATTCTTCACATATATAACAATGCAACAAATGACTATCTAGAATAATGGAAAACATTCTGTTCTGAGTTGTCTATTAATATTGCAAAAATAAGACTATGTTCAAGAGATGAGGTGAGCTGAACAGGATGTTAGGTAAAGGAACTCTCCTGGCAGTGCAAAGCATTGTGTCAGGTGAGCTCTGCCCATTAACCTGAGGGTGAGCAGGGAGGCCACATCCTCTGCTCCTTACGTAATCCTGCAGTTTGGCAGGAGGGAATAGCTCATACGGGGTGTATTAACTCATGTTGCCATCAATTATGGGGTGGAGTCAGTCGAACAGACAAGGGCAGCAACCTCTTAGATATCCCCATCATGATTCAGCAGAGCTTGTCTAATGAACTCCTTTTGTCAACGTGGACAAATTAATTCAGCTCTCCGAGCCACAGGAGATGCCATCCCTCATCAGGGTTCTCTCATGGTGTCTTTCATTTTCACTGACAATCCTCAGGATAGGATTCATTATTAACATCAAGTACTCTGGAGACTGGAGAACCGAATGAGTATTAAAAATATAAGTTAAATTATCAGAACAATGTGATAAAACTAGTCATGGAAATAGGGTTAATCTGAAACTCGGGAATAAACTCCACATAGCACAATGAAATTTGGTAAATACTGTCTGCTAAAGGGATCTACTTTAAGGATATTTGTACTATAATGCTTAAACCAAATATGAAAATGGCTTGGAGACTCCTGCTAAGCCCAAACATAAGCATTTTTACAAATACGGTTCTATTTGTAAATGTAAAAATTATTTTCACCTACAGTTTTGTGCAATTGTTTTTCCAAAGTTTTCTGTGCAGGGAGAATGAAACTGTTGATCACAGCAAAACACAAACATGTGGTTTGCTCCTATAGGTTTCCCCTTTGGAAGTCAGCAAACTTACCAAGTGTCTTTTGCTTTCTGTTTGACTGAGAAGCTCTTTAGGTGGCAACAGGAGTGTCCAAATGCACAGGGAAATGATTCTGAAAAACTCTGGTAGTTTGAGAAGAGTGGTTTGACTGACTGACTTTACAAGTAAGTGCCATCTGAGAAGCTGATTTATATGTAGTGTAAATGTTGTGGTGTTACAGCCTTGTCACCCTATAATTGCAAATGCAGCTCTCCTGTTTTATGTTGTCTCTTAACTGCGTGTTTCTCCCAGCAATTTCATTATCAGGTATGAGTATTGGGCACATCTGGTGGCAATATCCATCTCCATTTTTGGTATTTGTTCATTTAGATGTAATTTTTGCTCACATGAAACAGTTCTGTGCAGCAGTTCCTACTGGTATTCCAACTACTTACGTTCAATGCACTAAAAATATCATTGCCACGATGTGATATAAATTGCTAATTATGGTTCTTAATATCAGTGCTTTGATTGAGTGGCATGTGGTGTATCAAAACCCCCTTGTTGTGGCTGTACCTGCTGTAGGTGTGTGCAGCCCTTGGGCACTGTGAGCAGGGCAGGGCACGCAGGAGCAGAGAGCTGCGAGCACAGCCTGGCCTCGAGCATGGACACCCAGCCCTGTCCAGTGATACAGGGATGGCACAACCAGCAAAAAAAGCCACACTCACTCCTTGGCCTCTCTGCAGTGTAAAGGAAACAGCTGCAGATGCTAAAGGAGAGAGGGAAGCAGGCAGCACACATGTCCTGTGCCCACAGTTGAGGGGGTCTAACACCTTTCACTTAAAAGTCCTGTTTCCAGTCCCCGATGGCTTTGATGGATATAAATCATATTGCTTGACATTCTCTTGGCTGGATATTTGCTGTACTTGCACGTCCCCATTCTAGGAGTATTTAATGAAAATATTTTGATCATCTCCTGAATCCAGGAAATACTACAACTTAGTCTGTGTTAGGTAAGTACATCTCTGTGAAATTATTTCCCATGTACTTTGGAAGAAAGACTGCAATCTAGCAGCTAAATGTCACCTCTATCAAAAGTGTCCTTTTGTGTTCTTTCAGAAACCTCTCTGGATTTGTTTCTGAAAAAATCCCCCAGTCCACATAAAAATTATTTCTGTTTTTCTGAAAAGGACAAAGAATAAACAACAAAACCACTTCAGTCCACATAACACCAGTTATTTTGGTGGGTTATTTTGCTGATCCCACATTATTTCATGGTCTGGCTAGGGAAAACAGCCTTTCTGGAACAGTAAATGATAAACTAAGCACATCTAAATCATGGTATATTGTTATATGTCCCAAGAGGGGTGGGCTAAGCTAAAAGTGCCAGCCTCTGATATTTCTTAGCACTCCAATTCTTGACTTGGCCACTTCTAATGCTACAAGCTTTCCTTTTAATACAATGGAGATCACCATCACAGACAGGTTGGACCTGAGTGACAGACCCATCTTGTTGATAAGGTTTCTGTGTGGAATTTGAGTAGGAAAAAAACCAGAAATAGCCAGAAACTGCTCTTTCCACACACACTGCATTCTGATAACAGGTTGCAGCAGTACAAAATTCAAGGGGGCGAGGCAGGTCTGTGGGACCTGAGCATCCCCCTGTAAAGCAAATAAGCAAATTCCTTCTGCAGCTGGAATCATTGAATGCTTTTGCTAAGGGCATCATGGGATGGGGGGGCTCTTTGGAGGAATGTATATTATGTGCTAAAATTAACAAAATTAAAAGAAAAGTTAATTGATTTTTTCGGTTAAATACATTGTGATTTATACATTTATAATAAATTACTAGTTTATTTGCACCACAACATCCAACATGTTTAGGCATATAATTCAGCTTAGCTGATAGAGCACATATTTAGAGTTGAAATTCCTTAGTGATGTTTCAGAATAACCAAGTGTTTTTGTCTGGTATTTCTTTCCCATCCCCTCCCTTTCTCCCCTCAGCAAAACCTTCGAATTTTTCTTTTTACAGAAAATAATATCAATTTTTGGGCTATTTCTGGTGCTTGCCTCTCAGCTCCTATTCTCTGCCCCCGACAGGGTGATTTTTCTGCTGCCTTTGATTCACCTATTGTTCCAGCTTCCTACAAGGCAAGAAGCATTCAATAGATAGGATTCCAGGAGGCATGAATTTCAAGCAGTTTTTCTCAAGTTTTGCACCAGAGGTTGCAGTGCACAGGAAAGTGTGTGGTATGAAGACATTGCTGTAGTTGTTCTTTCCTCATGCAGGCAGATTTTTACTCCATTATATCTCCAGACAGGAAGTGAATTACAAGTTTTTTACATGAAAGACAAATGTAAAGTTTAGTTCAAGATGCCTCACTGGACTGAACTTTGTCCCTGTTGCTCGCTTTCTTTCCCTTTTTCCTGGTTTGCAGCATGATGGGAATAAACAAGAGGTTGCTCATAACTGTGTGAGCAGCAAAGTGGCTGATGTCTGATGTCTCTGGAAACAGCTGAAAATTACCAATTAAAATAACCTGAGATGTTATTTTGAGAGGCTATGAATGTCACTCCCCCCACTCCTAAAGATGTTGCAGGAATTAGCACACACTCAGCATCAGTCACCTGTCTCAGGACACAGTGATAAGCAGCACAAACCTTTTTATAGTCAGTAGCTGCAGCTCTTTTATTTAATCATTGGTTAATAACCATTAGTCGTTTCAATCTACTGCTTAATTTAAACTCTAGAGTAATTTCCAGTTTAAAGCACTATTCAAAATCAACTTTATAATTAATTCTTTGGATACTTCTGGGTAAAAAGTAATACTGAGAGGTATCACAGATTTCTTCTAGGGATTAATGTTATCCCTGGTAAGTGTCAGGCATACAGATGATATTACAACCTCCGTGCTTTCTTCAGACATGCATGCTATTGATTGCTCCATTGATGACTGCTTCTAGCTGAAGCTCATTATACTGTACAGCAGAGGGTCTTTTGCATTTAGTTGGGAATGTTTAACCTGTGATTGCCCTGTGATAAATAATAGAGCAAGAGACTTAAAAGGAAAAAGCAGGAATGCCTGAAATTAGGAGCAGTTGTTTCCTTTTGTCCCTCTTCAGGTGACTCTGGTGAATATGTCTACATGGCTCTAGTGTAGCCTTATTATCCTTCATTGGATTAAAAATTAGATAAACTGGAAATACTTAAATTTTATATCACTTTTAATAAATTAAGGAATTCAAAAGTAGTGGATATGACCAGCAACCATTACTCATGGGAGACTGAGCCTGTTTCTCTCTGTTCAGCTTGCCTGGCCACTACTCCAATACAAAATGCTGTCATTTGTCCTGTGTGCTCTCTATGCCAGGCAGCCCTTGCCACAAGCTGTGTTCCACAGAACCAGGTCCCTGAGCTCAGCACAGAGCAAATAATCTTGTGGAGACACTGCTACGCTGCTGCCTCTCAGTTCATCCTCCTGATGCAGAACTGGGAAGCTTGTACTGTGCTAGTGTCTGTACTCCACTCCCTTTCTATCCACATTTTTAGAATTTACCAGACAAAGGCATATTTCTAACAGTCATGCAGTTTTTAGAACTGCAGATGAGCTGGTAAATGAAAACAAGTAGAAAATATCACTTGAACATCATAATTTGAACTGCTACACTTTTTTTGAAATAACTACTCTGATAATTTTTACAGCAAATAAATCAGAAGTCTTTCTTTCATTTCAATAGCTTAAAAATATTATCAGTCTGGCAGTATTTGAGTGATACTGCATTATCTGACTTTGTACTTAAGTGGTGTTACAATGTCAGCAGAGCAGTTTTTAGAGAATTTCTCTTTACGGCACTCCAGCTTCTCATCTTCCAGTGACATTATAGACCACTGAGCAAGAAATTCATCAATATAAGTAGGTACCATTTGCTGAAAAGATAGTACCTACTCTTACCTTGAGAACTTTTAATCATCCATCTCCCATGTTCAAACTTGCTATCACTTAATTAATCTTCCCAGTTTCACTGAAACCTCAATAGTTCCTGAGTAAATGCTGAAATAAGGGTGGCTTTGATGTCTGAAAACTGTAATAGAAGAAGGCAGGAGATGCTCCTGACTTCAGGAAATATTTGAGCTCTCCCTGTCACACGGCAGGACTGCGGCAGCACGCAGCTCTCCCAAGGGACTCCAGCTCTGCTCTGGCAGGAGGAGCTGGCACGGCTGAGCCAGGGCTGCTCTGCAGTGGAAATGGGAGCATCAATAGTTTAATTATCCCCTCGAGTCAGAGCTGAGAGGAATAGCTGCTGATACTAATGGGGACAGCAGTACACAGAGAAGGATTTTAGCAGGCTTGTTCCCTCCCCTCTTACCTCCTCTTGTTCTTTATGGCTTGAATTTGTATGGTGCCCTGGAATAACAGCATGCAGTGCTTTACCTTTTATTTGTTTTCATATTTGTGGCTTTATTTGTGATTATAGTGGTGGGGTTTTTCAATAGAATCTCATGTAGGAAAGGCATAAAAAGGATGACAGGTTGTAATGGAATCCCATTGTGTTTCCTGCATCCCCTTAAATCAGTGGTGCTTTGCTCAGTGTTGCTGTCATCAGGCACTGCTGCTGGCTTTTGGGTGTGGATGTGGCCCTGTGGTGACAGAGCTGGCACAGCCAGTGCTCTCCTGGCCATGATGGCTGAGGGATTGTGCCAGAGGGCTCACATGGGCAAGTTCAGCTCAGGACCATAGCACCCTCCTGCCCAAGCAGGGCTGTAGCTCTCAAACACTCTCCATGTGAATAACACTGTTCTCTCTCTGCTGGGAGAGAGCAGAGCACAGGGTGTGTGCTGCACCTCTCCTGGGGGAAGTGTCGTCAACTTTTTCACTCTGGATGCCCCTGGCTCATTAATTCTTAGTGTAATGAGAACGTTCTGCATTGGAATCTTGTCTTATGCATAACCTTTACTCCAGCACAAATCAGCATACCTGATTCAATGCATTAAGAAATAGTATTTGTTTTAAACTTTCTTCCTCTTTGAGTTAATTATATGTTTTGCTGCTTAAGAAACAGAGATGACTTCTGCAAACATGTTCAAGTAGAGACACTGTTCAGATGGGATCTAAAGAAGGTCTGTTTAGCCAGGAATTGTGAAATGGTGGTTCCCAAATGTAGTGGGTTTGGTTTGCTAATTTGAGTTTCCTGGCCAATGCACCAATTACTTAGCAGCTTTAGTGCTGGCTGAACACCAATGCACCCACTAGAAATTGTGCTGTGAGATATGGATTAAGAGGAAGAGGAACAAAACAGGCTCAAAAACTTAAAAGGGTATAAAGAAAAATTCTATTAACAAAATTAGAATAAATAAGAAAATCAGAATAAACCTTCAGAATACTTCTCCTCCCCTCACACCCTCTTTTCCTTCCCACTGACAACGTAGAGACAATGTTTACCACTTCTAAAATAATCTTGCTTCAGTCTACTTAAGGAGAGGAGTGTCTCTTGCCATGCCATGGAGACTTCTTCACAAGAAACAGTTGTCTCATGGCTTTTAATTTCCAGGAATAGCAACCTCTCAGAAATCTGCATTCATGAAGTTCTTCCCATCTTTTGCAGCCTTCCCACAGCTGTGTTCATGGCCATGTCAAACTTATGGGGTACTATTTTAAGGATGAGCTGTTCTAGCATAAAAACAAAAGTCCTTTTCATCCATCTCTGGGAACAGAGGTTTTCTTCTTTTATTCCTGGGGCAAAGTTTCTTCTCTCTCATCTTTCTCTGTTCAATATTCTCATTGGATCACAGCAACACTTACTTGCTTCAATACTGGTGCCTTGGCTCACAGCTGTGTTAGAACACTACATCCCCGCAGTGCATTTCCATGAGTTCCAGGGGAAAAAAACAACAAAGTCTGATTATCAAATATATCTTCACCATAGCCTCACTAAAAAAACCCAAAAAAACTCCCCAAAGAAAACAATTAAAAAAAAAAATCAGCCTAGGACTAAGGCATCTCCTCAATGCCCTCCAATCTAAAATGTGACTCCTTCTTCACTGACCTCTGAGTCCCATGTTACCATCACTACATGTCTTCACTCTTTCTTTTTCCTGACTTGGGAGAGAATTGTCACTCATAAGTTCATTTGTTCTCAGGCTTTATCAATTGAAACTGTTTTTATAGAGTTCTGCAGCGTTAAAAGGTTGACCTTGTCCAGGCTCCACAATTGAGGAATCCCTGTGTCTCTCGCTGCTGACCACATGGTCCCTGCTGGCACTGTGTGAGTCTCGCTGGCTGCCCAAACCACCCCTGCACCTTTCCTGCATGTGGGGTGCCAGGAAAACAAAGAAAACTGCTGCTGCTGCTTTTGCCCTGTCTGCAGCATGGCTGGCTAAAAATGGCTAAGCAAACAACGTTTATTGTGAGTCATGCTGCGATAGGTGCAGTTGTGCGCCAAGTTTTGGCTGTGCAGTCTTAGCCATGCTTAGCTCCAGGTGTGGGATGGCAGGAGCCCTGCTGCATGTGCTGGTGCCAGTATAGCTTTGTTCGTTTTGAAATGTGCTTTTCCACATAGGTGTAATGAGCTCTTTTGTGTGGTTTAACTGGGTGTCGGTCTTCCAAAGTAGACAGCTCAGCACCCACAGAGAACCAGTTCTGCAGATAGTGGAATCCCTCCTCAACCAAAAACCAAACCTACGTTAAACCACGACACTAAATAATTATTTCTCCAGTTTTTATGGAATGCTAATACTTCTAAGGCCATGTATAATAATGCTTATACTGCATTACAAATTATATGCTATGAATACTTCATTTTTCCTGCATTTGGATTACAGTAATTTCACGACTATAAGGCGCACCCTTTTGACTAAAATTTTCCCTGGAACCCGGAAGTGCGCCTTATAGTCCGGTGCGCCTTATCTGATTGACAAAGTTCAAAAAAATTGCCTACCCGGAAGTGCGAGCTGCGAGCCACAGGGGGAGCCGGCAGGGCCATGGCTGCCAGGTGGAGGTGGGGCGGAGCAGGGGCGGGCACGCCCCGGCCCTGTGCAGGCGGAGCCGCCCCTCCACAGGCAACCACCGGCCCCGTGCAGGCGAAGCCGCCCGTCCAGAGGCACACCCCGGCCCCGTGCAGGCGGAGCCGCCCCTCCACAGGCACGCCCCGGCCCCGTGCAGGCGGGACGACCCCTCTAGAAGCACCGCCCGGCCCCGTGGAGGCGGAGCCGTCCCTCCAGAGGCACGCCTGGGCCCTGTGCAGGCGGAGCCGCCCCTAGACAGGCACGCCCCGGCCCCGTGCAGGCGGAGCCGTCCCTCCAGAGGCACCCCCCAGCCCTGTGCAAGGGGGACGGCCCCTCTAGAGGCACCCCCCGGCCCCGTGCAAGCGGGACGGCCCGTCCAGAGGCACCCCCCAGCCCCGTGCAGGCGGAGCCGCCCCTCCAGAGGCACCCCCTGGCCCCGTGCAGGCGGAGCCGCCCCTCCACAGGCACCCCCTGGCCCCGTGGAGGCGGCACGGCCCCTACAGAGGCACGCCCGGGCCTCGTGGAGGCAGAGCCGCCCCTCCACAGGCACCCTCCAGCCCCGTGGAGGCGGAGCCGCCCCTCCACAGGCACCCACCGGCCTCGTGGAGGCGGAGCCGCCCCTCCACAGGCACCCACCGGCCTCGTGGAGGCAGAGCCGCCCCTCCACAGGCACCCACCGGCCCCGTGGAGGCGGAGCCGCCCCTCCACAGGCACCCACCGACCCCGTGCAGGCAGCACGGAGGGGCGGTGGCCATAGCCCAGCCCCGGAGAGGCAGCACGGAGGGGCGGCGGCCATAGCCCGGCCCCGGAGAGGCGGCACGGAGGGGCGGCGGCCATAGCCCGGCCCCGGAGAGGCGGCACGGAGGGGCGGCGGCCATAGCCCGGCCCCGGAGAGGCAGCACGGAGGGGTGGCAGCCATGCCCCGGCCCCGCCGGATGCAGGCGGGCCTGGGGCCCCGCGGCACCGCCCCTGCCAGGTACAGGCGGGCCCGGGGCCCAATGACTGCCGGGTTGAGGCGGGGCCTCGGCCAGCAACCGCGCAGAGGGAGCTGGGGGCGGAGCCTCGCTGCAAAAAAAAAGTGCGCCCTATAGTCCGGTGCGCCTTATCTGATCTACAAAGTTGCGAATTTTGCCAACTCCCGGCGGGTGCGCCTTATAGTCCGGTGCGCCTTATGGTCGTGAAATTACTGTACTCATGCTGAACTATCACTTAACCAAGACAATTTTTTTTTCCTTTCTTTTGGATTGTATGCTGGAGCAGAGCACAGTATCTATTCTAATGTGGAAAGGTTGTTTTACCATATTTCATAGAGCAGTGTGTTTTCTTCTGGGAAAATAAATAATTTTGCTAATTCAGTCTTGTTTCAGAGGAAATTAGACCCTCAGGTCTTCAGACTAACATGAAGAACTGGCAGAGGTTTCTGTAGGTTGAGCCCCTTACATCCATGCTGTTGCTTCTGCTCCTTGTTCCCATCTGGAACTGTAGAGCCTGAGAACTGCAGAAATTTAGTGTTACAACAATCAGTTGCACACAAATTGCTACTCTCTCATTTTAATAACTCAACAACTTCACTGGTTTTCAAGTCCACTCTTATCAATCTGAGGTCCTTGAGTTTCAATCTATAAAGCGAGGCACCCTAATTGCCTTCAGTTCTGTTGTATTATTTTTCTTTGGTTACCTGTCTCCACAACTTGGAAATTAATATCTCCTTGGAGATTGCTGTGGTTGTTTTATGTGACCCATTGTGGATTCCCTTTGTAATTTGTCTTACCTTCAGTAGAAAAATGCCAATTCACTTAAAGTATGGGTAATATATAAATCATTAAGTGGAATCAATGAGAACATCTAATAAAATCAAACACATTGGAGTATGGAAGATGAATTGAGACTCCTAGCAGTCTTGCAGGGAGATTAACAGGTGGTGGGATCCAAATGGAGCTTTAGGTCGCTGTCAGACATTTGACTGTGTGACAGCTGGAGGGTCTGGGTTTTACATCTGACAAACCTCTAATGTCAAATATTCTTCTGTTTTACACACATCTGCATATGTTGTATCATTACAACAGATTCGGGATGAGCAGAGCTTCAGGCCAGCTAAAACCTCCAGAACATGTGCACTGACCATCTTGACCTCAGAGAGATGCAGAAGTTAACACTTCAAAGTAGTTTAATGAGTCCATCTGCTGTTCAGGTCTTGCCGTATTGAAGTGCTCTTCACTTTAAAACTTTGGGTTTTCCAGTTATGTGGATATTAAAACAATGATCTGGCTAAAAAAACCCCTCTATATCCAAAGTATGCTCAGATTGAATAGATTTACATACATAGGCACTGGTCTTAAAACTGATATTTTTGGGTTTTTTGCTAATTAACTGACCACAGGTCACTTAGGCATCTTGTTTCTTTTGCAGAAGCCATCTGTAAACTTCTGAACATAATCTTTAAGCCTTCACCAATCAAAAAAATCCTAATCCTACTTTACTGACTCTTACAGAGTCTTTACTGACTCTTGCTTGCTTGCTTTGAGGGGTTGTATTTCTGTTCCACTTTCTTTAATCTGACTTGTGTATTCTGAAATTTGTGTCTTAATTTTGAAAATTGCCCATATTTATTTATGAACTCAAAAGGATTATTTGAGGAAATTTTTTCTTAGCATTCTGCATTCTGATACTGTGATTTGGGTGCATAAAAGATGTCAAAGACTTTGGTTAAACTTAATCTAATTATTTTTTCTGTGATATTTGGGGTGATTAGCAATAGCATCGCTAATACCTGTGAGACAGCATCAGTATAAAATCAGGGTAGAAACCAGAATTGAACTCTTCCCTTAAGTGATTATACTCTGTTCCTTTCTTTACTCTACATTTTTGATTAGTGTATTCACAGTCACCTCGTGTTTCTGTGCAGCTTGAGCTTGGATATCAGCCAAACTCAATCTGAACCTCTTCTGGCTTTGGGAAAATGTAAAGCAAGCATATGCATTCATTACGAGAGAACAGCCTTTCCTTGGGGAGAGATGGACCTGGACTACTCGGAGTTAAATGTCTGACCTGAGTAATGGTGAATGTCAAGTCTACTCTACGTTCACCTGGAGTCAAAAGTTTAATGCAGGGTGATGCCATTTATAGATTTTTTTATTTTATTGAATCACTGCTGTCTGCAGCTGTTGTTATGCACACAGGTAGTATATACTTGACATGACACCATATATAAAAGGATATTTTTAGGGAGGAATTCTTGGAGTCCTTTGAGATGGAGCAGCACAAGTGAGGCTGTCCCACTGAGGCAGAAAAGCAGGAGCCAAAGGCAAGGGCTGTTTTGGAGGAGGGCTGTTGTCATGTAAGCCTCAGGTAAGGGTGGTCAAAGGCTACTGATACACTCAGGACCATGAAGTTTTTGTTTGTTTCAAGCAGGGAAGACACTGATTAATTTCTTGGATTTGTTCAATACATTGATATAAGTTCTAGCTTCTCTCAAAAAAGTGTGGCAATGTTTTGGCTTTCTTTGTGCACTTAAGTTGATGGTAACTGCATGCAAGGGAAAAGGAAAGTGTCACCTAGCACTCATTGTATTACACTTTAGTGGAGGTAAAATGTAAACATTCTAGTTGAGGTAAGATCCAGTAGATACCACTAATTTAAGAAAATGAAAGAGCAAAGTAAGGGTTTTTCTTACACTGACATTATCTGATGGTGATCTCAGGGAAGTGTTTTCTGGTGTGTGTGAGTCATTGCATTCACTTGCACAGAACACAGTGGAAACTGAAGAGAACAATATAATACAAAAAATCAGGGTAGGTTGCCTTCAAGATAATACTAACCTGGAAAAAAAAAATCACAGAATAACCTGAGCTGGCAGGAATCTACAAGGATCAATGAATCCAACTCTGGGCATTGCACTGGACAAACCCAAAAATCACCCCAGGTACCTGAGAGTATTGCCCAAACACTTCTTTAACTACCCTGTAGCTAACCTTGTAGGTTTTTTTTCCCTGGAAAACAGGAAAAGAAGGGTCTTTGTGTTTCAGCTTTTTCAGTTCCCCCACCTTATTCTCTGAGCTTGGGGGTAGACATTGATGTCCATGTGGGAGCTCCCCTGCCATATGATGTTCTTCCAGCACGGTGTTGGCCTGGTGCCAGCACATGCACAGTCTGTGCTTTATGGAGGAGGGAATGTTAGAAGACACATTGCTAACGACTATGTAAAAAATCAGGGGAAAAAACCAGATTCAAACTCTTTGAGGAGAGGCTGGTTTTGTTTTCTTTTAAAGGTGCTTTATGTTGTGTTGAGATGGAGGCTTTTATCCCCAGAGGAGTCACACAAGTGTTTTTAACCTCCAGTGCAGTAACACCTTTTAATGAATAAGCATGACCATTTGTGATGGAGTTTAGTATGACTGTAATGGTTTACTTTATAAAAGGCTTGAGCTGCTGTTTGTTAGTTTGCTTTGCCTCAGCATAGCAATGATGGTATGGTGGGAGACAGGATTATATGACACATAGTGCTGAGGAGGAAGAATTACCAGGCGTTGCTGCATCATGTGAATTGTACTCCAGGGCTTCTTTAACAATTCAAATTAATCTTCTTTAACAATTTCAAACTCTACATCCGTTTTCATAGGTGTGAATTAAACCAGTAAGCTTCAACATGTAAGTCCAGAGCCTGAACTGGCTATAATAAAATTGAAGGACATAAAAAAATTGGCAGATTATACATGTTTGAAGTATCTTTACATAATTTCTGTCTTTGTCTTCAAATGTTGTCCCTCATGTCTTAGGTTACAAAGCAAGATGTAACCAGAAGTATGTATTCTATCACCATCTGTTGAAACCAGGTAGAGCAGTGTTCTTTATCTCTTCCATGACCCATCCCTCATAGCTCCAAGAAATATATCCTCTGCTAATAAGCCAGCTACTAAAACCAAGTAAAGATGTTTTCTTTATCTCTTCCACGACCCATCCTCTGTCTAAAGAGGTATCATCTGTTAATGTGCCATTGAGTCTCACTACATGACTGATAAATTACACCATCCCATTCTGAAATACTCGACCCAGGGAGAAGAGCCAAGCATTTCCTACCTAGATAAAAATCTAAAGTTTAGAACACCAAAACAGCCTTTTTCCACTAAATTCCCAGAAAAAGACCAGAAAGACCATTAAACTTTAAAAAAACCTGACACCCTTCTATAAAACCATTACTTCAACAAAACCACATCTGTTACTCCAAAAAGACTGCAGCCACCATTTAATCAGACTGCTACTAACACCCTGACTGACCGGGTGTAACGGTATATTCTGTCAGTGTTTTTTTTGTATTACTGCATTTTAATTTTAATTTTCCTAATAAAGAACTGTTATTCCTATTCCCATATCATTGCAAAAATTCCCCTTTATTTCAAAATTGTAATAATTCAGAGAGAAAGGATTTATATTTACCATTTCAAGAGAAGCTCCTGCCTTCCTTAGCAGACACCTTTCTTTTCAAACCAAGACACCTCAGATGAACATTCTTCAGTTTCTTAACTGGACAGGGAAAAAGGTGGTTCTTGAACACAGATTATGAACATAACACATCTGAATCAAGGCCATCTGAAGTTACTTATTTAAGCATGACCATTTCAACACCTTCAAAGAAACTTCTCCTCCAGGCATCATTGGTGCTGTATTAGAGAGCTGCAATGCACCACTGAGAAACTTGGTGGATATGTCTATGTTTTTTAGAAATACATTGAAAAATCTGGGGCACAATTACAGCTGATCTGAAGAGGTGTCTTTGTTACTCTATACTATGAAGTAGTACAATTCTAATACTATAGAAACTCAGAGAATTTTACTAGACCAAATTAAAATAGGATATGAGGTAATAGTCCAGTCTTTAGAAAAGGTTCTAGTGCAGCACTACTTTCAGCAAGGTGCATATGACCTTCTTGGAGATGCTGATGGTTGTTCTGCTATTCCCACACAGCAATGATAAAGGTTTGTCTGCTGAGTTGCTCTAAGTGTGACAGGACAGCTGCAGCTACTGAGACCTACAAAACCTTAAATATATTCTTGTATCTCTGTGATGTTCCAATAATCGATTTCCTTTTAGTTTATAGATAACTGCCTACTTACAAGAAATCCCAAAAATCAACCAACTAACCAACAAACCGAAAAAAACCGAAAAATAACCTCTACTGAAAAAGAATATAAAATGTCAAAATACCACCAGTGAGAGTATTGTTTGGAAAAGTTAAACTCCTCATGATGTAGAAGAGAATGTTAAGAAAATTCACACATAGACACACACAGACACACATAGCTTTTATATTTTTTTAAGCTCTTGACTCCCTGAGATGAAAGTATTTCCAATACTAAGCCATTATTTTATGTGCTATAGGATGGGGTTTGAAGCTGTATTACTGATGCTGAATCCAAAATCTCTTTTTCAGCTCAAGCAACAAAGAAAGATGCCTGAATACTACTTATAACAATTCTTCTCTCATGTCAAGTGTATGTGAAAGATGAGTAAAGATCTCTGTGGCACTAGCACTGGTGTCACTGGGGAAAATGAACCTGTCATTACTAATGAGCCAGAAGGAATTGCTCTGAAAACAAATCCAGTTCAGCCCCTGGGCAGGCAAGCTGCTAGTAGTGGGAAAGGTTTTTTTTAAGCAAACAAACAAAAGCCCTTAGGTTGTTTTGTGTAGGTTTTCCTCACTGTCCTGCCAGGTCACAGGGAATCTACTGGACCTGTCACCTGGGAGACCCAAATGCTTTGTCATCCAGTGAAGTACCCCTGCTCTGAAATGAATAAGAAAGTTCATTTTTTAATAAAACCTTTTTTCCTCCGTTTTATTCCAGATTAGTTCTGTTAATCTATTTTATAGATTATATGTAGTTATATATAATTTTATAGTCTGGTTGAAATGAGGAAATTTGGATAGTATGTTTTGGAAGAGTCATTTGTTTATAACCTTCATTTTTTTAAAGGGATCTCTTTGGGGTGTTATTTATGCTTTATAAAAGATGAGATTTTGTGTTTTCATTACTTATTTGCTATTACAAGGGCAAGTTGATATAAATAATAGACATAATAACGCATATTGAGGAATACAAATAACAGGTGGAATGTACATCATGTGTGATGAGCAGGTAGCCAGAGAAGCCACCAACTCCCCTTGATTGGTGTCATTGAATGCAAGTTTAATCATATCTTTGATCTCCCTGAACAACAGCAGTAAATAACTGCTGTCCTTTTTTCCTATGGACCCTACATTTGGCTGATTTTTTGTATTATAGCCTTCATACTGAAGGGAAATCCATATCTGAAAGGTAAGTGTTGAGAATCTTCTGTTGAGTCTGTCATTAGTTTTGATCAAAGAAGATGTCCAATTATTGGGAAAGCCTGCTATTAAAAATAAGGCTTTTCCTCTTTTTATAGGTAAAAGGCATTTTTTTCTTCCTGCCCTTCAACACGGGACTCTGAACTTTCTGTAATTATTTAACAGTGGGAACTGGTCTCCAGCAATAGATCAGGAAATATCCTGAGACACCTAGTTAGTCCCTCAGCAACGAGTAGTTTGTGAGGAGGAAATAACATGCTGATTTGCAGTTATAATTGAGGAAAATTGCTCAAGAGGATTCTGACAGTACAGAAAATAGGCCAATTAGTTACTCAGCTCTGATCCTCCTATGATTCATGATTGCTTCAATTTAATTTTGCTGTCACTTAGGAAGCAGGGTTAAGAATAGATTAGCTTCTTTTAGATACCTCTAATCTTATTCCTGCCTGGATTTTGGGGAGGTAGGTGGATAGAAGAGTGTGAGATTGTTTCTTTTTTTCCTCTGTGATTGTATGACTTGAATCTAAAAATCAGAATTTCTCAATGTTAGACTTAACACTTATTCATCATGGAGCTATTCAGGAAGATTAAAGCCTTCACACACAAACATTTTTCTTTTTTTTTCGAAGATAAAATGTACCCTACCAGTAAGTTAATAACACTTTCGTGCTGTTACCTTACAGCACTCTACAATAATCAATATTAAATAAAAAGAACTTCAAGCAAAAAAATCACAGTTCAGTAAATCAGCCAAGGGAAAGATTATACTGCTCGCCCTTGAACAGTATCCAAAGGCAATGATGCAAATCTGGAGACCTTAGAATGCCAGTGAAGCCACCCAAAAGGCAGCTTAAGGACAACCCTCCTTCCGAAGTCCTGGTCTGTGCCTCCTTGGTGGTTTCTGTTTCTTTGTGCGTGTGGTGGCCTGGCTGAGCACTGACCCTTGCACTCAGTCTCTGTTGGCATCATCAGTTGTGCTGGTCAGACACTGGAACCCTTCTGAGCCCTGCCTGGCACCCCACAGGCACCTCCTTGTCTGAGTATTGCCCTCATGGAATTATAGAATAGTTTAGGCTGGAAAAACCCTTTAAGACAAAAACTTTGTTAACCCAGCACTTCCAGGTCCACCACTAAACCATGTCTACAAGTAGCACCTCTACACATCTCTAAATCCCTCCAAAGGCATGGTGACTGCTTTGGTCAGCCTGTTCCAGGGCTTGACTGTTCTTTCGGAAAAGAAACATTTCCTAATATTCATTCTAAATCTCCCTGGTGCAATGTGAAGCCACTTCCTATCGTCCTATTTCTTGATAGTTGGGAGAAGCAGCTGACTCCTACCTGAGTACACCCTCCTTTCAGGTAAGTGGAGACAGCAAGAAGGTCTCCCCTCAGCTTACCTGAAATGTTACCTCCTTTGAAACTGTATAGTGTTCATTGCTTGATAGGTGTGGTGTTGCTCTTAAGCACACAACAGCTGGAATTCTTACCATCTCATTTATTTAATGATTTTTTAAAACAAAATTAGACGTTTCCTTAGGAGAATAATGGATCACTCAACTGCCCATTAGAGAAAACTTCACTGTCACAGTAATGGTTTCTTTACAGGAATTAAATGTATCAGAAAGACCAAGTAATTTTATCAACTTTTCAAGTCTGCACTGCAAAGAGAATGTAAGTGTTGGGCAGTATGTTCCCCTCTGTGGACACAGACCAAGCAGATAAAAATATGGGATAATTACACAATATATCCAATAAGTATGTTTGCAGGGCATATCTAACAGTCAAAGAAAATAATTTGAGAACAAATGCAAAATCAAAGAAACTATCCTGAAAAGCATGATGTTTGTGTGTCTTTTCTCATAAATACAGCACATGCCCCTCCTTATAGTGAGCTGGGCTCACTTAAGTGGTTTGCCACTGCACACGACAGACAGGAGACTGTTAAATTGGCAGAATCCTGTATTTTATACCCCTGGAAGATAAAATGCATTGCTTGTTCAGTGTAGCAACACAAATCACTTGCACACACAGGCTACTGCTCTTAAATTTCAAGAGCTCTCAGGAGCTGTGTTGCGTTAGTACACAGAAAGAGGAGCACATCTCTGTTTTTGTGGAGGGAGAAAAAAGGTTTTTATTTTTAAGCAGGCATATTTTACCTACTAAGATCAGACAGCTGCAGTTGTGTAAAGCCACTGTCTTGTACAGCAAAGGTTTAATTTTGGACTGAGACAGGTTTTCCACAGATGTGTCCCAAATGCACTTTTCCTGGGAACTCCTGGAACTGATGTCCTCCCTTTGCAGGGAACAGAGACTGGAAATGGCACATGCAAATATATGTACATGTGCACATAGCAAAAGCAGGAATAAAAAGGAAAAAAATACTAGCTGGAGCTTTATATAGTTAAGAACATGTTAGGATCTGGGCTTTTTTGTAATTTGTTTCTTATAGCTCATGTAATTTCGATTGACTTATTCTATATGTCATATATTTAAAAAAGTAAAGGAGTAGAACAAAAACAAGTTGCAGTTTGGAGAAAGTTAATGTTATTTCATTAACAAACTGTAAATAGTAACAGCATAAGCAAGATGTGAAACTGCTTTCACAGGCCATAAATGCTTAATGTTTATTACCAATAAAAGTCAAAGGATCATTTAGCAAAACAGTTTACCAAACAAACATTAAATACTATAATGCATTAGATTCAGTGGCCAGAATCAGATTATTTAATTAACAATGAGTAATCTGTTAGGGCTGTATTCACCACAAATAATCTGCAGCTTCATGCATTAAAAGAACTCATGAAAGCTGTGTAGTGATGGAAGAACAACCCAGAGGTGCAAGATGTAGAAAGCCCCAGTGGGTGAAGGGTTCACATTTGCTGTTTCCACACTGATTTCTCTTTGCTCAGGTCTACATTACCTGTCTTTCTGATAGTTTAAGTAATCTTGAGAAAAAACAGTAGAAGTCTTTTTTAAAGTAATTATTTCAATTATATTCTCAGTCATGTTCTTCTGATGCAAGGCATTTAGTTCATCTTTAAAAAAAATAAAAATGCAATAAATGACTAATGAGGATAATATCCAGTTAAGATGTAAAACTTAGGCATAGAGTCTTCCCAATTAAACAGTGGCATAAAATGAGCATTTTGGTTGGACTATGATGGGCAGTCTCTTTGGATTGGTGACTTTGTATTTCAATTGTAGAAGATAATGACCATCATTCACCAATACTATGGGACTAAAATTATACTGAGACTTTTGCATACCCTAAGTGGCCAGTTTTAACTAAAACTCCTCAATAGAAATATTTCTCAAGAATATCCACTTACCGGTTCTTAAACATGTTCCTTTGTGAAGAATTCTTCCCTGAAATGCTTTTTATTTTCCTCCCTGTGTGTGTTGAAACTGTATGTCTGCTTTAGACTGGGTATCCAGCCTAAAGCTGACATTAGGTCAAGTGAATCCAACCAGGACCCTATCTATAACCTGGAACAGATAGATATCTGCTCAATGCTTCTCAGAGGTAGGCTCATTCAAATAAATATATTAAGATTTTTCAGGTTTGGAAACTTGGCCAATTTAGCAACATGGAAGACTTATGTGAGTTGCATCAAAATCAAACTTAAAGCTTGGAACCATGAAACGGTTTTAGAAGATAAGGCTGGTTGTGTGTGCTAAAATTTACAGGTGAAAGAATAACAGCTATCACAGTGATTAAACAAGTGTCACTGTAAGAGTTGAACAGATACAGCTGGTATGAACTTCACAACTTCAGAGTTTGGAGTGTTATTTCACAGTCTTCCCTTTGATAGCAATTCACAATCACAATAATCATGTGGCTAATGTTCTATAATTCAATTACTGCACTGTTGTAAACATTAACAATTATGCGGCAAATCTGAAACACAGTGGGACAAACTGGCAGTATTCATATTTCAGTCAGTTCCAACCTATTGCATAATTACTACAGATACGTTACTGTTTAATCCATAGCAACACAAGGAATTAATTACAACAATAATTATGTGGCTAATACCACCTCTTGAAATGAGTAGAACATACAAACCCCAAATTATGGCAAGATTACAAAGGACCTGGTATAAGAAGTGTGTTCTTTTTCTTCAAATGAATATTAGTTGCTGTCAACTTAGGTTTGTGTTGCTTTCTATTTCAGATCTTCATTTTTGCTCAAAATAAATATTAAAACATGCTTTGAAACATGTAAAATTTGTTTTAGATTTACCATGATATGTGTTTTCCACTTAAAGTAGCAAGGACTTATAACTCCCATCATGGCTTTTGTTAGCATTAAATAATAATGTTGGTTCACTAACAATCCAGCCCATGACTTCACACACTGCTTTGTTCACTGACCATCATGTTTGGGTCACAATGAAAACAGCAGTGATTTGAGGTAGAATCCACTGCTGTGTGCACAGACTATGGTCTATTCTTGGCTTTAATCAACAAGTTGCCACCTTGAGAAACTCCCATTTTTGACATCTTATCTCACTCAATGTCAGAGTAAATTGCATGATTGATGTTCTAGTCTATTTATCAAGGAACTCATGCATTCCCTTTCTAAAATCAATATTTAAGAATAAAATAGCCCCATGATAATTTATTTTATCAATGCAAGTAAAAATACTGCTTGCTGTTTCACCTGTAGAATTAACTCTTCAAAGATTAACAAAAAGGCAGAATTGATGTAAGTGACGCCAGGTTTGGCTAGCTCAGCATTACTCATAGTGGCTCTCTTCATGCAAGAAACAGGGTAAAAATAAAACTACTGACTTCTGTTGAGCAGTGTACAAAATAAAGGCCATAGCTTCCAAAGACATGGATGGTGATTACTGTAGAGACCATGAAAAGTAGTTGTTCCACTTGGTTCTCCAACCTGTGGTGATTTGAGCCATAGCAGTGTATTTTCCTTTTTCTTGATGGAAGAGCCAAAAGGTACTTAGTTACCTTTAGTACTAACGAAACAGCAATTAAAATTCAAGTTGCATTGTGTTTAAAAGACCATGAGTAACATTTGAATTTATATTTGAACATCTATTACCTCATTCCTACAATGCTGAAGGGTCAGACACCATACATCCCTCAAAAGGGTCAGCCCTGCCAGTCTCTTCACTAGAGGTGTTAATACTTCTGATGGAACTTTCTAGCTGTTAACCCAGTTTCCTTATCTGTTAGCATAAACTTGTGGTGGCAGGTAGAGCAGTTGGTTTCACTAATGACTTGCTTGTGTTTGTTCTGCCCTTGGGCTTGAGCAGAGCACTACTGAGAAGGTTCTGCCAACAGCATATACATTTCTATCAACACCAGTGGCTCTTGAAAACGATTAATGTCTTGTGCTGAGCTCTTCTGTTTTCCTAGGTTTAATACAAAATTGAATCCATCTGATGATAACATGTTGCTATGACTCATTTTAAGGAAGGTATAATTTTATTAGGATCCATTATTACAGTATTTAATTCCTGCCTGAATGATGTGAATTGAAAGCACTCTCTTCTAATTTGCTTCCAGTCACAAGACAAATTTTGAGTGATCAAGGGGTATTTAAGTGCACGTAAGGCATCAGCTTATTTTCAGAACCAATGAGAAAGCACAAATATGTACAAGTAGTAAAACTCCCTTTATGCAGGAACATTCTCATATTCATATATTCATTTATTTTCTTTACTGTGTCCTCAGCTTCTTTCTGATCCCAGCTGTAATTTTAGCAAAACCACTTCCTCCAGATATGATTTGGAAGATACCAACTTCTGTGTAAGGTTACTTCTAAGTTATACTAAGAAGTCTTTACTTGTGAGTGCTCAAATTTTGTTTGATTTGCTCACTAAATCCCAGAAATCATATAAAATTTTGTTAGAAAACACTATTTATGCCAAAACTAGATATACAAAACTTTAAAATGAGGGTTTAGACTCTGAAATCTCATCCTTGTTGTTATAACTTGTGTTGCTATAACTTGCAAAGTGTAATGAAATACTTACTCAGTAACCAAACCAAAATCATCAAAGTTTGACATGCAATCAGGATTATATTGTTAACATCTTATCCTGTGTGCTGAAAAAGAATCATTTCGCTATTTTCTTTGTCAGGACCTGTGTGATTAAAAGTTGGATGCACACAAATTATCCCATCAGCAATGTGCATGGTGCCTTCTGAGCAACAGATTAAAAAATCTCTGTATTTTAAATACTTTTTCTTTTCTTCACAATGGGAATCACATAATCCCTCTTACCCATTTTAATAAAGTGTACTTTATGCCGGTCTAGTGAGTGAACATTTGATAAGGATTATAAAAATGTATTGCATTTATGTTAAACCACCATCCTTGCACTTTGAATCATACTTCAATAAAGTGTACAGAGACAGATGTATCTCCTCTCCTTGCCTGTTTTCAAAAGCACTAATCCCTCATCTAAGACTACTGTACCACAGCTTCCAATTATAACTTATGATTGTACCTATGATGACTGCTGCCCTGGCTAAGGGCTCCAAATGTTTGGCTCCTTGGTGTGGTGGTAGGACAGAGTATTTGTATTCAGACCAGTTGCTGTTGGCATCAGATCGTCTTCTGCAGGTAATGCAAACAGTGAGCCTCCAAATAATTTGCAGAGTACCACGAGCACATTCTTCTTCTTTTTATCTTTTTAGTTCAAGTACCTTCAGCTCACAAAAATCTTTCTGCAAGTTTACTAATCTTGATTCCTTGTAAAAAGTGGTAGCTTTGCTCAACATTTGGGTGTTGGGTGCAGGCAGGTGCTCAGAGGGCCATGGAGACAGCATTGTCAAACATTATGACGCTTGATCCAAAAATCTGATATGCAGAGAAGTGACTCAGGTAAAACTGAAGCTGTGAAAACTCTAAGTTTTCTTGACAACTTGCCATGCTTTATTTGTGGCTATAATCTATTATTGAAACTATCAACAAATATGGATTGATGCGGATTTGGCTGTTCCACATGGCCATTCCACCTTTCTGCTGTGCTGAAGGAGCAGTCAGGGCACTGGCTGCTATAGGGACTCTGAAGGTGAGGAAAACGTTAAACACTGACTTACTGCTCAACAGGTCTGACAAGAACTTAAAAAAGCAATATCAGCATTATTCTTTACTCTGCTGGAGAAGATCTCAAATTTCCCTGCCCCTGCTTCCTCTGAGGTAGTGCCTGCAGACCCTGATGGTCTGCCCCTGCTGCTGCCATGTTCCTCCCCACATTCTATGCCAAACAACAGGAAGTGTAGCTATGGGGTGAATTTTGCCAAGGTTTTGAACTCCTATGAAAATGTGCTCTTTTCCATCATAAGGAATACACACCTGCCATGAAGAGACACAAAATTGGTGTTTCAGTACCTTCCTCTCAGACCATAAGTAAGGCAGGATGCTTTCACGTGTATGCCAAGCAAACTGCTCCACAATAGGCTTGGATTTCTAGGATCCAAACCTGTTGCTTGTTTCACCATATCTTCTCTAGAAGATTTTGCAAATTAGAGGCGGATTGGATAACTTCGAGGTCAGAAGTGTTAGAGCAGCAAGAGAACTGCACTTGTCAACTTTTTGCCATGATGCTCAACAGCCTGGTAGAAACCTGCCCAGAGCCCCTGTACTCCTGGCCTTGGCACAGGGCATGGCATGGGTGGATGGCAGACTTGCTCTGCCATTGTTAGTGCTGCGAGCCAGGCACCACACAGCTCTGCTTTGCATACTGGCAAGGTGTTTTGGGGCTGGGGAACTCTGCATCAGCTCCTTCTCAAGCTGCACAAGCCCTGTTCTCATTAAAAAATGTATTGATATACAGATATTTAGGGCCTCTGATAGACTCTCAGCTTTTTTATAGGGTTATGTCAATATATATCACCCAACAGTCTCACTAAAAAGTCATTTTATAGATACTCAGGGTGAGATCAGGTTACAGATTAAAGGAACTTTTATGCCATAGCCAGCTGGTTTGCCTATTTCTATTCCTCAGTGGCTCTGGAGGCTTAGATTTCTCTACGGTTCATTTTTCTCAGTCACTTCCTTTTTTGGGGAAAATCTGTGTGTTTTGTTGTTTTTTTTTTTTTTAAATTTTGTTTTGTTTTGGTTTTTTTTTTGTTATTGTGCTTTTTATTTTATTTATTTGTTTGTTTTGTTTTTTGTTTTGTTTTTGCTTGGTTGATTTGCTTATGTGTTTTTTTTTCCCTTTGGATGCCTTGTATTGCTGCTCTTCAAGTGGAGAATTAAAAGAGAAGCTTGAAGCATGCACAAATGTCTTCTAAGTGAATCTGCTCACTGACAAGGAGGGAATTCACTCACTGATAACCCAAATAATCCCTAGATTTCATTGACAGCAATCCGAGAACTGCAGAAGCTCTTCTTGTAATAAGAGGATGCTATAACATCCTTTATACAAATAAATTATAGATGAAACAGCTATAAAGAAATGTGTTAACAATACATTTAACATCAAATAATCACAAGTCTGTGTAAATAAACATGAAAAAGGAAGTCTAGATCTGTAGTCTCTTACTCATGTATATAGCCTTTGCTCAGGTGCATAGCCCATTTCTAGTCAGCAAATGGAGGTGATTTGATTGGCATATGTGAGTAAAAGAGTTGGTACGAGATCCTGAGTTAATTAAAAAATGTATTTATATCACACAGACTGTGTGTAACCAGTATTTCTGGTGAAGACCTATGTAAGCCATAACTAATAATGATGACATCAGCTATATCGCCCTTGCCAGTCAAAATAAAAATGATTATTAGGTCTTCTTAATTTGTATATGATTGCTTGGTAAGACTGAGCACTTAATTCTGTTGAAGAGATAAAGCTGTTACAGGAATATAGGACCCAAAGGATATGTATTAAACGATATTTCCATTGTAATGCAGTAAGCAAAAATCATTGCATCAAAAGTCTGTCTCGGACTCTAATGCCTCTGGGGAAATTGCTGCCTTGTGTTCTAAACTTGGTGTTTATAAGCTGTGATGCCACAGTCTCTCTTAGGGCCCAAACTGGTATGAAAAACACCATCCATGTTGTGCAGGAAGCAAAGGGAGAAACTGGAACTGAGCTGTCATTCTGTGCCAAAAAACACTGGAAACTGGATTGCATCCAAACTTTGCTCTCTTGGTGTGTGAGGAAGACTTTGGGCTTTGCCTAACATTCAGTCAAGGAGTCAGGATTACCCTTTCATGGCAAACCTAAGCCTGCCCCTTGACTCCTGATAATGAGCAAACACTTGACAGAAGATTGTTCAGTCAATGGAGATGAACCATGCACCTGTGACCGGCTGAAAGCTGCTCCTTCCAAACTAACTCCCTGCACCCAGGAGTGTGCGCTGTGAGCTGAGCTTGTGGCCACTGCAGGTCAGAGTGAAATCATCTGCTCTGGGCTTCTGCTGTAGAGCAACAACCCCTCCTGGGCTTTGGATGTGGTATTTTGTAATGACATATTTGCAGCTTCCATACCTGGAGTGTCCTCAAATGCTGGATAATAGTGCTACTTGCTTCTTGAGGGGAAACTATTTCGCCTAATTTTGTGAGTTTCTCAGCTAGTGCTAACAATATTTCGCTTGCCTTAGAGCATGGGGGGTTGGATTTAAGCTTACTTGTCTAGTACAAAAGATGGCATCATTAACATTTTAAGGTGCTCCTGAATACCTCCAAGTTTTTATTGTAAAATATACTGTGCATGTAGCGCTCCTAATGGTATGGTATAACAAACAAGCGCTGTCTGCACCTGTGTGCAATGCCTTCACCCACTGTCACTTTCAAGCCAGTGAAAATATGGTTTAAAAGTCTTGCAAGTTCTGAGTTTGACTTACAAATAGTAAGATTTTGTTTCTATATTACATTTCTTCTGTTTCTGTGCAAATAATATGTAGCAGCACATGTATTGTTGGGGTGCAGGCATATGATGTGATAAATCTATTAATGTAAATATGGAGAACTAATTTGGATAGGAATGGTTTGACTACACAGCAAAGCATGTAAGAGCATCAGAGGTACAAATAATGAAGCAATAATTTTGTGAACGACATCCTGATTTCACTGATTCCATCCATGCACAGTGCTTTGCTTTCTTTTCTGCAGTAGGAATTATCTGTAATATCTTCCTGAATTTTACTAGCAATGTTGCTGAGTTGGTTTTTTGTTTTGTTTTGTTTTGTTTTGTTTTTTTTCCCCCTGGAATGACTAATAAAATACATCTTTGAAGTTCATGGGAGAACAAAGAAAAAAACCAACCAAACTAAAAGGGGCTGTTACTGCCTAGGAAGTAATTTTGCGATGGATAAAAGGTCAGAGTAGCTTTTTTCTGTTGGGAATATTTATCATCTATAAAGTGCTGCATCTGCGACCTTTGTGAGTATTTTATCAATAACAAAGAACTGAATAATTCTACCATTTTTGAAAAACCACTCATCTATATTTAAACAGTGTAGAAGAGAAAATCTCTGTGCTCAGAGCTTTGGAGGCAAGTTGCATACAATAAATGCTATTTCTTATGGCCATTATTAACTTGCCACTTTTACTTGAAGAGGTAAGAGGATGTATAAAGCCTCCATGTTTTATGTAGAAGTAATTATTACAACTGTGTTCAGATTTAGTTGCATTTTCTTCTAAGTATCTGTCAGCCATGAGCACAGGGGACCATAAGGCCCCCCAGCCTGGGCTGGAGCGCAGGGCACTATTGCTCACAGTCTGTGCTGTCACTGAACACAGCACGGCTTTGTCTCAGAGCAGGGTCTGCCCAAACCCTGTGCCACCATGATGTTATCCCAAACCCTGAGGTCTACCATGGTTTAAAGAACAAGCCCAACCTTAAACCTGGGCTACGGGCATGAAGACATAGAAGTAAAGATGTAGCTAGAGGGGACTTTTCCTTACTCTGCAGCAAAATAGGATACAACCTGATTTTAAAGATTTTACTTCCAAAGCTTCTATAAAAACATTTGTAATCACTCTGGTGGAAGTTTTAATGTTTAAATTAAAGATATCTAATGATTCCATTAGTGGTAGAACGAATGTAGTCCATAACTTTTCAGATAATTAATACGTTGAAATAATGAATAAAAAGAAACAGGTTGTTCTGGTCATGCTTGTTTTGCGCATGTCATGTTATACTTGATATTTATTATTCTCTTGCATGTTTCTAAGAGAGCATTCTAAGTGCATCAGACAGAATACTAAGGAACACAGATGTGTCAATGTGAAATTAGTATCACTGCTGTGTTGAAAGTGCTTGCACAAGCTCTAATTTGAGAACATAAAGGCTGTTGTGTGATTTATGGATAATGAAGACAGTTAATGTGTTATGAAAAATTTGGGACTAGATTTTGTTTCCTAATTTTGTATTTAATTTAGCCAACTTCAGACAAGTTCAAGGGGGCACTAGAAGTCAAGATTCACCAAATACAGATATGGAATGTACATTCTGGTCAGTAAATGTCAGTGAATCTGAGTCATCTCTTCTCACTTTGTTACTGAATTGACTTAATATTATAAATAACCTTGTTGTCTGATTCTTGTTATCTTGAAACAGCATCTCTGCTGCAGCAATTTTTGGAAAACAAATCAGAGAAGTAAATAAGAAAATGTGTCAGTGCTATTGCTGTCAAAGAGAAAATTGTCAAGGAAACCATTTAAAAAATAATTTCAGAATTCCAGGGCTTGGACTGCTTTTGATGGCAGAGTTATACAGGTAGCAATCATTCACCTTGCTCTCGCCTTGGATAGCTTTGTATCAGATGTCCAACAGATTCTATCTCTAAAATCAACCCAGAAAACTCAGGATGAGTATGTGCTGACACAATTAATCAGCACAGGCCTGAAGTCCCTTTTATTTTTTTCTTCTGACCAGGAACATAGTTTGTGCAACATTTGCTTTCCTGTAATGTGGTACAACATGCTCCTCTTTTCCTGATCTCATGTTGCTTTATAATAAATAATTTGTAAAAGCAACTAAATTTGTATTCTCAGTTGCATGTTTCAAGCTATTAAAAATGACATAGAGTCCTGTAGGAGAATACCTCACTTTGCTCAGTGTGTGTAATGTACAGATTTATTTATGTGTGTGTGGTTTGCACGCAGCAGTAGCTGGGCAGAGGTTCATGCCATTACCATGAGAGAGTTCTTGGTGCAAACACTGTCAATCAAGGAGTCTGCTAAGTATTCCCCCATATTTTTGGAGTCAAACTCAGAAGACCTCAGCTTGACTTGGTGATGAAGTCCTGTTTGGCTTCTCCATCCTGAGTCTCAAAATATTAATGGTGGGATGCAAAAGCCATTTAAATCTCCATTTAAATGCTTTCTGTTGTGTAACACCATGAGTGCCTTCAGATGTTTCCTCTTTCTTTACCACTACTTCTGTGACATGGGACAAAGGGTTTTCAGCTATTCTCTGTTTTCCTCCCCTCATACCCATGCAGCACAGGACTTCAGGTAAAGCACTGCCTGAGGCTGCAGTGGGTTGAGTCCAAGGTGGAAACACTTAGGTGCAATAACTGTTGCCACTATGTATGTGCACATTCTTTGTATTTTCAGACACAAGAGGTCTTGGTTGATAAGTAAGTTTTTAGATAAAATTATTTTCATTACACCCAACCATAGTGTTTTAAATGCAGATTAGATTGTAGTGTTGTTTGCTCAAAAACTCTGGGAACAGTCAATAACAAGGAAATACTTACGTTCCCTCCTCTCTTCTCTTCAGGGATTATTTAGTACTTAGTGTCTCAGAAGCTTAATAGAATCTTCCTTACCATAAATTTTAATAGGGCGGTACTGTAAAATATAAAAATGCCAATATATGTTTTCTAAATATTTAACAAGATTCTCTTGCTCAATTATTTAGATCACATCCAGAGTTCCCTTGAAACAAATTTAAAGTTTTATATGGATTTAACAAAGTTAAACAGTACACACAGTTTGTGTACTGACACTGCTGAATACAGAAAAAGAAAATATCAGTCAAACTTCAAAATTAAAATTCAAGGATTTTAGGATTTTCAATGATGTGCTAAATAAGATAAAAATTACTAGAAATTACAAAGAGATACTGGAAACTTTTTATTAATGTTTTTTGGCTTTTCTTTACCACTAATATTTTGTTTTCTTCTTTCTTGTATCAAACATTTTTCTTTGCATTGTGGTTTTGCTGACAGCTCTTGAAATTAAAAAGGAAAATTTAATCTGGGTCTGTGCACATTGGGAATTATAGATCACACACTTAATCTCAGGGTATTTTACTCTTTGCAAGAGAGTATTTTACTGTTTGCAAATACTTTTACTTGGGAGCAAACCTATGATTTCTCTATAATCAAAGGAGAAGTCTGGAGGAGTGCCTGATTTGTTCTTGCTTCCAAAGAAAGCCATGAACAGGGATCTTTCCTTGTGAAACTTGGTCCCAGTCACCAGGCCACTCAGAAATGCAGGTCCCCGTGGTCACAGTGTAAACCCTGATCTTGAGATGGAAAAGGCCTGAATGTTCCTGCCACCGATTCCTTCTTCTGCTCTGTAAAGTGGAGGCAAATATGGCCCAGATCCTCAATATTTTTACTTTCTTCTCTGCACTCCATTGCAGCTCTCGAGCAGAGTTTAATGGCAATCTTTACAACCCTTGTCAAAACTCATAATTTTAAAACAGTAAGAGAAGAATGGTCAGGGGAATAAGTGTCTGGCATGGGGCAATTTTGCTTCCTTGCTAGAGAAAGAGAATCCAGGACATTTAAAAATATAAACCAATTCCTACCAGTTATTTTTCACTTTACGACAGTAAGGCAGCTTGTAAAGCCCATCAAATGCCTGATGTGAGCTCTAATGAGTTTTAACCTTGCTTTTTGCACAAAAAGCTTTACAGACTTCCTGTGCTCAGTGAAAAATGTGGTATTGTTTCAAAGCCACTCTATAAAATCCCTGTGGACACAAGCACTGCTGATATCCATGCACAGGCATTTGAATCTTCCCAGAAAAGCAGTTTCTTAGCTCAATTTTTTTACTTTTTACTGTATTCGGGAGGTGAGTTAATCTGTGACTGCATCATGAAGATGTCATTTTTTCTTAGTGACCTAGAGTTTTCCATGTCCTCATACAACTAAGATGAGCTAGAATTGCTTTATTCCCCTTGATCAGGTCTTCTGGAAAGACAGATAGACCTGAGCACAATGTCACACATTAAAAACATCAACAGACTGATTTAGTACTTACTGACAACTTAGGTGCCCATAACAATCTTGTTTTAAGATGCTGTCTAGAATAGTGCGATTGAAACAGTATTTGGAAATTTGCAGTGCAGCTGCAGTGACAAACTTCAGGATTAAACTAACACACAGTATGAGAAGTCTCTTTTACAAGGAGCTGGGTGCTGGAGGAATCAGCTGTGTCTTCGTCCTTTTTCATCTTCATGAGCCATCTTCTGTGGTTTTACACAGCATTGGTATATGCTATGCAATGATGGATTTAAATGTAAGGTACAAACATATGTAGAAAAAGCTGCTGCCTGTTCCCAGGAGCTTGGTTTAAAGGAGGAAAGCAAACTTTCCTTGTGCTAGTGGCAAACCCTCTCTATGTGTTAACCCCATGTCCTGTTTGGTTGTGGGGAACTGGAAGGAGTTCTTTTAAAAATAGATGGCTAGGGATGAAATTAAGGCAAACTAAACAAACATTGTATCTGAGAACAATTTATTGGCAAAAAAAAAAAAAAAACAAAAAAAAAAAAAAAAAAGAGGCCTACAACAGTCAGGGCAAGAGGAAGAAAAATGGGAAAATGGGAGACAAATAGGGAGGGAGAAGAGACAGAGGGAAAAGAAAAGAGGGCATTCGCAGTGCCGTCCATGTCCTGAGGCGCGGCCGTGCTCGCGGCCTGCCTGGGGACGGCTCCTGCGGCTGGACATGCGGTGAGGGGCCGGGCAGGACGGCTGGGAGCCTGGACAGGGTTTAGGGAGGATCACAGTCATGGGCAGGGTCATAGAGAGGATCACGGTGGTGGAATGGATGGTAGGGAGGATCATGGTGGTGGGCAGGGTGTAGGGAGGATCGCGGTGGTGGAATGGATGGTAGGGAGGATCACGGTGGTGGACAGGGTGTAGGGAGGATCACGGTGGTGGACAGGGTGTAGGGAGGATCACGGTGGCGGGCTGGTTCGGAGGCGGGCAGGGCTGGACACAGGTGCCTCAGGCAGGGACGCAGAGGTGAAGCAGGCAGGGCGCTGGACAGGGACACAGGGAAGCAGGGTAGATGCAAGGTCGAGCAAGAGCCAGCCAGGGCAGGAGAGCCAAAAGGCAGATTGGGGCTGGGTCAAAACGTGTAAGACTCAAAAAGCCCTGACTCAAAAGCAAATTTAGACAAGCAAGTCTCAAAAAGCCCTCGAATCACCAGCCTCAGCCCCAAGCCAAAAACACACACTCAAAAAGCAAGTTTCAGAAAGTCCCTGAGGCTTGCTGACAGGAGACCATTGGCCCAGTCCCATGTCACACTCCTCCATTGGAAGAGACCTGCTGTCTGATGGCAGTGGCTCTGGGTGCAGTGTCCCTGCTGTCCCCTGACTCCTGTCCCACAGAGACATGAACTGGCTGGCAGGCAGAGTCTCCCCAGAGACAAGGCTTTCCTCCATCTTCTGGGTGCCTCTTGGATATGGCGTATGTGCAACCCCTCCCCACAGGTCTCTGCAGCCAGGGTTGAGACAATTAAATTGGCTCCTCACACCCCAGAAGTGGATTGTCTGGGGATGGGTAACATCAGTATGTAAAGAAGGTGAATCCTCATCAGGGATGGAGAGAGATGGCAGAGGAGCACTTGGAATATGGGTGTGTTTATATGTGTGGCTATTGTTGACATAATAATGAATAAATTCAGATTACACTTTGCTTTCTGGATAAATTACCTCTTTGGAGTGAGAGGGTCTCTTTCCCAGCTGAAGGGAAATTGTGGAGGTAAGCTGTTCCTTGAAAGACCCAGGCTTCTGCCTTGCTGGGACTCACTGTCTGCTTGCAGAATGAGTAAGTGAACCAAATTCAGACCCAATTCACTTTAGTGAGACTGCTCTCCATGTCTCCCACTGTCACAAATTCACTCTTGAGATCATCTATTTAATCCTTAGTGTTATGAAAGACAAGGAGAAATTTCAGTGTAAGGTGGGAAGTGGAGCATTGTTCTGTATGAAGCAATATAGGCCGTGGTACGCTATAGTTATTTTGCATTAATAATTGAAAATACCTTGAAATACCACAGAGGGTGAGTCACTAGAGAACTGTGTGGTGCATCTTGTTACTGGGCTGGCCCTGTACAGGTTTAAGGGGCATAAAGGAGGCTGTTTGCTTAGGGCTGAATTGTAAACCCTTCTCTAGTGAATAAGACAAGCTGTAAGTCACCCCTAGCTGTGCTACTTATGGGCTGGAAGTGTGTGTGGAAAATCATAGAATTATTTCTGTTCGAAAAGACTTCTCAGATGGAGTCCAACTATTAAGCCAACATTGCCAAACCCACAACTAAACCATGTCCCCAAATGCTGCATCTACACATCTTCTAAATCTGGGGAGGGTGCCTCCAGGCCACTGCCCTGGACAGCCTGTTCAATGCTTTATAACTCTTTTAATGAAGAAACTTCTCCTGATCTCCAATCTAAATCTCCCCTGGTGGAACTTGAGGTAATTTGTTTTTGTCCTATCACAGAATGATTTAGGGTTGAAGGCCTTTAAATCTCATCCTGTTCCTCCCCCTACCATGGGCAGGGACACCTCCCACTATCCCAGGGCGTTCCAAGCCCCATCCAACCTGGCCTTGGACACTTCCAGGTATGGGGCAGCCCAGCTTCTCTGGGAAGCCTGTGGTAGTGGGTCAGCACCCTCACAGGGAAAAATTTTTTAAAAATACCTAATCTAAGCCTGCTCTCTGTCATTTTGAATAAAGAGAAGCATCCCTACACATGCTGGTATCCCCTCCTTTGGCTTCCACAGAGGAGATGGCAGTAACCTGCTGTTCAGAGAGCTTGAGGAGCTTGAGGAGGTTTAATTTTGTAATTATTATAATTTGGGGCCTTGAGCTGTGTAATCCAGTATTAATATTAAGCATTGTAAAAATCGTCTGTATAAATGCTAATGTATACACCTTCAATTAAAGGAGAAAATATAGCATTGGGAAAAATGTAGCATTGCAAAAAAAGCAGCTCTCGTCTACTTTTCTAGTTTTGACACTTGTAGCAGTGATAACTTTTCTTTTTTGCTTACAGTAATTTCACGAATACAAGCCGCACCAATTTGACCAAAATTTTGGTGGAAACCCGGAAGTGCGGCTAATATTCCGGGGCGGCTAATCTATTAACAAAATTCTAAAAGCTGCCAACACGGAAGTGAGAGCCCGCGGCAGCCCCAAGCCAAGCTGGAGCCCGGCCGGCCCCGGCAGAGGTGGGAAAGCCTGGCAGAGGCGGGGCCTGCAGTGTGGGGGGCGGGCGGCTGAGCCTGAGCCAGCAGGGCGGGGCAGGGAGGGCGGCAGAGCCTGAGCCAGCATGGCGGGGGAGCCCGGGAGAACTGGGGCTAGCAGTGCAGGGGAGCATGGCAGAAGCAGGAAGGCCGGCGGGTGGGGCTGCCTGGCAGCGGGGGAAGCCCAGCATAATCGGGGCCAGCAGCGTGGGGGAGCCCGGCGGTGCGGGGGCCTGCAGTGCCGGCCAGGGCGAGGAAACGCGGCGGCGGTGCAGACGGGAGGGGGCGGCCGGCGAGCGTGGTGGCGGCGGCGGCAGCCCTGCCGGCGGGGCGAGCGAAAGCGGTGGCGCGAAAGCGCCGCCGCGAGCCGCGAGCCGCGAGCCGCGAGCCGCGAGCCGCGAGCCGCGAAAGCGCCGCCGCGAGCCGCGAGCCGCGAACCGTGAGCCGCGAAAGCGCCGCCGCGAGCCGCGAACCGCGAGCCGCGAACCGCGAGCCGCGAACCGCGAGCCGCGAACCGCGAACCGCGAGCCGCGAACCGCGAGCCGCGAGCCGCGAACCGCGAGCCGCGAACCGCGAGCCGCGAGCCGCGAGCCGCGAGCCGCGAACCGCGAGCCGCGAGCCGCGAAAGCGCCGCCGCGAACCGCGAGCCGCAAACCGCGAGCCGCGAGCCGCGAGCCGCGAGCCGCGAGCCGCGAACCGCGAGCCGCGAACCGCGAGCCGCGAGCCGCGAGCCGCGAAAGCGCCGCCGCGAAAGCGCCGCCGCGAACCGCGAGCCGCGAACCGCGAAAGCGCCGCCGCGAGCCGCGAACCGCGAGCCGCGAAAGCGCCGCCGCGAGCCGCGAACCGCGAGCCGCGAAAGCGCCGCCGCGAGCCGCGAAAGCGCCGCGGGGCGGGCGCGGCGCGGGGCGGGCGCGGCGCTCGCGAGGCGCGGCGCGGGGCGAGCGAAAGCGGCAGCGGGGCGGACGGCGAGCCCGGCGGCGGCAGCCCTGCCAGCCGGGCGAGCGAACGCGGCAGCGGGGCGGTGCTGACGGGAGAGGGGGGCCAGCGAGCCCGGCGGCGGCGGCAGCACCACCCGGCCAGCCCCGCCGAGCCGTGGCGCTGAGCTGGGCCACCGGGCCCCGTCGGCAACCATGAGCGGGCCGAGCCTGCCTGGCCCCGCCCCGAGCCAGTAAAGCCCGCTATGCCGCGATCCTCTTACTAATTGGCCAGTTTGTGAAAGCTGCGCACGGATTCTCGCGACGAACGAAAGTGCGGCTAATATTCGGGGTGCGGCTTATCTATTGACAAAGACAGCAACATTGTCGAGGCACCGGGGGTGCGGCTTATAATCCGTGCGGCTTGTATTCGTGAAACTACTGTACTCATTATTTATGTTAAATATTTTACTTATTACTAAAACACTGGGAATTTTTAAATTTGTCCTTTTGAGAAGCAGATTGTTTTTCCAGTCTGGAAGAAATTAGAACCATATAGTGTTCATTCGAAGAATTGTTGAAAAGAAAGGGACAGGCAGAAAAATCCAGACCAGTAAGAAAGCCACGAGGCTTACCATCACCAATAAAATTTTACCTTGTATATAAAAGTGCATGTGTGTCTCTTGGGTCAAATCCAATGCACTCTTTGTGCTTTATTAGTTCCTTTGATGTCAAAGGGACCAACTCCAGCTGTTGAAAATAAGGTAAGAATTATAATTTACTGCTTCCAGAAGCTCTATCAATTCTGTATATCCCTGGGCAAGCTGGATATTTTGAGACACAGGGAAGACTAATAACCAACCTCTATTTTCACTGCTGGCCAATCTGAGTGTATAACCTGTACAAACTCTATCCAAGGACTCCTGTTGAATATCTGTTCTGCTCTGTTGCTATTCACTTCCGACTGCTTGTAATATTATAGATTTATTCTGGATGTGAGTGCAAGTTGCAAGACAATATATTGATTCAGAATACCAGGTAATAGAACAGTAATTGCTTTGTTTTAAAATTAAGTGACCATACTCATTTTAGAATCTATGGTATTTCATCATTTCTAGTAGTATTATGATATGAAGTAGAAGAGACTCCACAGCCAATTACCCTCACAAAAACAGTAATCCATGTTGTATTTCACAAACAAATGACAATCAGGAAGTCTGCTCTTGCTTATCAGAAATGCATCTAATTTGAATAAATATTCCCTTTCCAGGGAAAGACAAGAAAAATGATATGTACCTTTTCAATTATTTGTAGATACTTACATATCTTAACGAAAGCTACTTTTACTTTTGTTCATATAAGTATGCTTCAGTTTTACACTAAACTAATAAAGCAGCTTGGAATTAGACATATTTTATAGTTTTTTAATGAATACAAATGCAATATAAAAGCAGTAGTCTTCAGTAAATAATAGATTTTTCACTCCATTATCATATTTAACAGCAGAGGGAAAAAAAGCACTGCTTCCAGTCCTGAGTTATGATTTTCTGCTGGAAATGGGGTCTGATGCATTTTTCTGATTTCAAAGATTAAATTCCCTGTGGCACACAAACTGCATATTTTCTGAATTGTGGACTAATTTGCATTTTTTAAAACATCTGTTTATGAATATCTTTGTGATAATAATTACTATTTACAAAGTTTTAATCAGGAGAGGGAACTTTTTAAATGAAGAATACTGGAGGGAACAGATTCTTACCTTCTGGTCATTATTGCCACACTTTATTCTTCTATAGTCTGCCAGCTCATTTCCTCTCATCCCCACTTATTTTGTCTCCATTTTAATCACATTTCCTTTCTCATTTTAGGCCTTTTCTCCTGTTACCAGTGATGACGTGAAAACCCAGGGCTGAAGCTCCTGTTTTACTCGGTAAACAAGACCTTGTTTGAGAGGGGATGAGAGTAAGGGTTTACTGGGATGGGAGAGGGGGTGATTTTAAGAAGATTTATTTCTTTAATAAAATTAGAGGAGCACAGGAACCTGATGTGACTGCTGGACACAAGGTAGGCATGTACTGAGTAAGGAATTGCCAGTAGTGTAGCTGTTTAAAATTACCTAGTCAGAATCCTATCACCTGCTTCAGGACCTCTAAATGAGAAAAAACCACATCCTATAGCCATACCGAGCATCAGAAAAATCTAATAATGAGCTTGTCCTTCAAAGCAAGAAACAATAACTAAGCAGCTTTAAGTGTTTTTCTTTTCCAGCTCCGCAGCTGGGGGAGGACTTTACAAAAGATGCCCTGAGCCAGTTGTGCACAAACAAGTGGAAAATCTCATTAGATTTTAACACCTTGAAGAAGCTGTGCTTTTTTATAGGATGACCATTTTCCTTTCAGACCCCCCAGCATCTCACTCAATTAAGCACCACAGTCCTGACACTGATTCACAGAAAGATAAGCATAAAGTGTTTTTGCAGTTAGAAAATATATCTTCAAAGGTGATGGAAAGGGACTATTGTCTACATGAGAAACAGTTCCAGTGTTATATGACACTCCCTTGATTTGTTGCACATTTTTTAGTTTTTCAGACACAGGATCTGAGATTCCTGGAATTGAGAGTGGGAAAAACAAGAGGAAAAGTCTGCCTTTTTTATTCATGATGGGAAGAAAGATGACCTTGTCTTAATCCTTCTCTCCCTCTCTTCATTCCCAAAAATTTTGCTGACACTGGCCAATTAGTGTAAGGTAAAATATTGTCAAAGCCAAGAAGCTAGAAATTTAGTATGTTACTTAACTGAGAAAAATAGGCTACTGCTCTGTCTTCATTGGAAAAAAAATAAAAAGTGGAGTCTTTAAGTTGGCCGAGTCAAGATAGGTGACTTGGATAGAAGGCTTAATGAAAATTCTATAAATTTCAGATGAGGCCAAATCTCTGTTCTCTTTCTTTTTACACAAAGGCAAATGCACTAATCCTGTCTTGTACGTTGTTATAGCTCCTTCGAGTGAGTAGCACTGCTGCAGAAAGCTCTCCATCCATCCTAACTAAGACAGTCTGCACAAAACATCATTAGGTGGGACAAAGCAAAGCATCTACTTGCAATGCTGTCTGTAACTCCAATACATAGCTTGAGTCCTTTAGCCATCAATTACCTTGGAGTAAAGCACTTGAGGCTGACAAGCCCTTTGTAGTGGTGATGAAGCAAGGTACTGTAATCCTGAGCTATTATACTGTCGCAGGATTTTTGCTAAACAGAAGTAACCAAAGTAGAGGAAAATTTATGTGCTAAATTTTTTTCTTCTAACTCATGCTGTATGGTTTCTCTATTGCACTTAGGAGATTTGTTGTATAATGTGTGGTAGCTCACTGAACGATATTGTCATCGAAATTGTGCAGTTTTCTCTTTCTTGTTCTAATGATTGGAGTGATGGGTGAAATGCTTTGCTTTGTTTTTCAGATGTTCTTGTTTTTCAGCTTCCAGAAGAAGTGTGCTTAAAAGACTGTATATTTTATTCAGAGGAGAAAGAAGAGTTTTGATTTACCTTTCCATGTGTAAGAACTCATTTCAAGGTTGTGGATTTTGGCCCAGTAGTGTTTCAGTTTGAAAAGTAACTCAGAGGTGGCCAAGAATTTCCTTCCCTTAGTGTTATGTAATTGAAAAGTGCACTCCCAGTTTTTCTTGTTTCTTCTTATTTCTTTTTGTTTCCTCTTTTGTTCCAGTGCGGAAATTTGAGTGGAATTTAAATATTTCTTGCTTCATACAGCTAAAGCATTTCATGTTTTTTTGTTTTGTTTATGCATTTATTTGCATTGACATGGGAATTCAGATTGAAAGGAATACTTTATTACTTTTTCTTCTTCAGTGGAAAAAAAAGTTAACACAAACTTTCAAAACCATGTGCACTGGCTTCCAGCAGCACAGACTCATTTCTGACCTTCACAGTGGGCTCTAGGACTGCAGCAGAATGAAGGAATTCCACCACAGCTGCTCCTCTCTTGTGCTGAAGGGTATCAGTTGCTGGATGATGATTGAAGGAGATAAACAACTTCAGAGATTCCAAACGTAATATTGTCTGGAAGCCCAGAAGAAAATGTAGATAGGTGGCTTAAGTTTTTATTCTTTATCTAAGAAAGAAATATTAAAATATCTTGTTTTTTGTTGGAAACTGGGAAATTGCACAGCTCACCAGGACAGGAACGTCAGTCATACCACAATGCCCTTATGGGAGAGGTCAGTACTGGTAGCTGCCACCTCCCATCCACTTTACAGGCTGTCACATTTGTCTGCAGAAAAGAATCACCTGAAAGGCTCAGCAATATCATCCCTCCCATATTTCTTCTTGCATTCTGTGTTTCTTGGGATTAGCAGCACGAAGTTGCCTGCCTGGTTTTGGTAAGAACAGTTTCAGGGCCTCTCCAGAAGTAGACAAGTACGGGGACATGGCCTACCTATGGGTTATCCACAGATTTTTTATTGTTTGTTCTGCTGCTTCTGGAGCAGAATTCCACTCGTGGCAGCCTTCCTCTGCAATCTAACACAGTGTCCTTCAGCCCCTCTTGTCCTGAGACAACGGGGAGCCTGGTCTGCACTTAGAGTCAAACATTCTGTCCCCCTGATGGCAGAAGGAAGATCTAGCAGAAGTAATTTGAGATTGCAGTGGAAAGAGGAGGAGGAGCACGAAGAGGAAAGATAAAGGCAAAGGAAGAGTCAGGATCAAGAGAGAGGGGAGATGACAAGTGAGAACTGTGAGGGAAAGAACAAGGGAAATGCTGCTGCAGCATTGGGAGACTAAAAATGCTGAGCCTTGATACGTCCAGAGTTTCCTTTAAATGCGTGGAACAGTATGTCCAGACGGAGTTTCAGCATCTACATGTAACAAAGCAACCACTTTTATCCATTATTTCAACACAAAGTGCCAAGATTGACAGTGCAGCTTTGCCTGATACAAGGGCAGGTGTCTTGTTTCTTTTGGGGGGAAAAAAGCTACCTTTCCTTTGCTATGTCTGCATGTGTCTCCTGTACATTGCAGAAATAATGCAGGACCAGATGTCACACAAGACCTGCAGTCAAGAAAAGATAGATATTCCTTTGAAGGCAACAGGCAGATTGGGTATCTGCCTTTTCATATTACCTTTAAGATTAAGAACATAAGCGATTCTTTATCCTTTGTCTTTTAAAATGCCATTTAACTTTCCCAAGCAACTGATTACACATTAATGTCCTGGAGGACAGGAGGGTGTTTTTTGTCTTATCTCTGTGATTTATGGTGGAGCTCTCAAGCCATTGGATTCAGACACCTGAAACCCTCACTCATCTCACCAGCTCTAAAGAGAAAAGTGCTTCTGGTTTTGATTTATTCTAGAAATACCCATTTTTTGTTATGAAGCACAAATTTACTGTAATGGCTTTCAGATCTGTAAGAAGTTTTTCCAGCCTACTACACATATTGATAATGTAATACAATGCATTGTCTTTTATGGCTTTGAAGTCCAGGTCTCAAAAATTCAACTTGAAAAAATCTGTTTGAAACTTGCAAGTCACTCTGTGGAGGTGATTTGTGTTGAAATGTCTGCAGACTGCACTGTCTGTATTAGATGGAAAATAGCACCTCAATATTAGCAAAGCTGAGACAAGGAGCATCCTATGCTTAGTTTTGTAAATGCTTTGTTCCTTTTTGGAGCATCATTTGTTTTATATCTGCTTCCCTATGGTGACTGGCATGGCATTGTGTGATTCATCACAATATGACATGACAAGAAACACACCTCCAAGATACAATATTGATTTCAGGAAAAGAGGGGCCTTTTGGCACTAAGAAAATTTGAGGACTAAGTTTATAGGTATAAATGCATGTAACTCTCATTGAAATTAAATATCACTTCTTTTCAGATAAGAAGTGTAGAATGTAAGAGCTTTAAATTGTCAATGAAAGGACATGACAAGGTCTATCAGGGTCTGCTGAGTGAAGTCACCTGCCTGGGACCTGTAGGTGCCACCAGCCTCACTGAGTGTGTCTATCCTTCAGCTCTTCTGAGAGGGACCCCTGCACAGAGCCAGCTGGACACACTTCTTCCCCCTCTACAATTCAGTTAGAATTCAGAGGAGATCTTTCCAGAGCATGTGCTCAACAGGGCATCACAGAGGGGCTGGAGAGCTACTTCTGTGAACACAGGCTGGGAGAGTTGAGGTTGTTCTGCCTGGAGAAGAGAAGGCTTCAGGGAGACCTTATGGCTCCTTCCAGTACCTGGAGGTGCTACAAGAGAGCTGGAGAGGGTCTTTTGATAAGGGCATGGAGTGATAGGACAAGGAGGAATGGCTTTAAACTGAAAGAGGCTAGGTTTACATTAAATAAGGGGAAGAAATTCTTCCCTGTGAGGGTTGTGAGGCACTGCCACAGGTTGCTCAGGGAAACACTGCATTCTTTGTCTTTGGAAGTGTACAAATCTAGGTTCAATAGTGCTTGATGTGGTGGGTAGCATCCCTGTTCACGGCAGGGAATTGGAGCTGGGTGATCTTTAAGGTCCCTTCCAGCGCAAACCACTCTGTGATGGTCTTCACTTCCTGTCCCCTCACATCCCTACCTGCTCCATGGCTCTAGGAATGGCAACCTTCAGCAGTCTGTCATGGAGGCCCAAGGTGCAGCTGAGAAGTTGAGTTTACAAAACAAGGTCAGGACCAGCAAGGTCCAGTTCAGTTCCAAATAGGGCCATGACCCACACACTGGTTTCTGAATGCTGCTTCCTTACTATAAAAGCAGAAATAGTACAATAACCTCACCGTGAACCACCCATTTAACAGTCAGCCTGTCTGGGTTCAGCATTTCAATACAAAACACTATTAATCACAGTGTCAGAGTTGAAGAACCTTGTGCCTCTAAATGTTTTACAGAAGGAAATTTCTCATCCGTGTCAAGGTTGTCATGTAAATCCTTTGGGACAGAGCATCTCCATCTCTGCAGTGGTCCCTGGCTATGTCAGAGTCTTTTCCAAACTGCAAGTTGCTCTGTGATCAAGAGAATCACAGAATACAGGGCTGGTTCCCCTTACATTTTTGCTTGGCATGAACTAGGAGTTGGTCCCAGCCCCAGAAACGAAGTCAAATCAACCAAGCCTTCCAATAATTTCGAGATGCTCTGAGATTCCAGTGCTAAACACATTGCAAATGAGCACTACAGAGATTAGTACAGGTAGAAGCTGCAGCACCATGTGGGAACAACTCTGAAAAGTTGACTACTATCCTAGAACTGCTGAGCATCTGGCCCTTTTTCTATATATTCTGTCTCATTTTATTAGTAAAAACACTATTTCTTTTCAGCGTTGTCTTAGGGAGGAAAAGACAGGCTGAGGAAAAGGGAAAACCTGGGGTCAGTGTTGCTGTGTGTGCATCACTTCTGGCCACCTGTGCAGTGAAACTCAACTCTGCTCCATGTGTGCAGTGAATCCAGATGGCTCTGAACACATGTGTAAATCAGGGTTCTTTCCAGCAGGGATAACAGATCTGGTACCATGTCTGTCACCCTCACAGACCCACCAGAGTGCTTTCCTGGTCGCTGGCAGCGGCCCCTCTCTCTGCAGCCCGTTCATTCAAATTTACTAGTGAAATGTTGAGGAAGCTCAGCTCTAGCAGTCTAGTGCTTTGCTTATGGAAACGGTGATACTCTAAAAAAAAACCGTTTGAGATCCTGGCAATACAGAAACTATTATTTTAAAAAAACCCTATTTTGCATCAAAACAGTCACTTATGCTGCTGGAGAAGTACACAAAAATGTCTATCTTGAGCGTCTGTGAAAATCAGGGAAACCTCTAAAGCTGTGTTTCATGTAGCTCCAATTCCGCCTTCTGGGCCAGCCAGCAATCCTGGAATTTTCAGATTGTAGTCACTTCTTTTATTGTTTTCCAATTATTATTTTTAAGATTTTTAAACAAAATCCCAGGCCATTCGATTAACATCACTTCACAGTGCACGCACTCTGCCATCCATCTGCTCAAGTCATCTTTAACTGACATTGTCTTGTATCTGATATTCATAACTGTCAGACAAATATCCAGCAGAATCCACCTTCTGTTCCCACCTAGAAAGCAGATTTTGCCATTTTTTATTCTCACACCTGTGCAGCTATCAACTGATTTGTCATTGGTGAATGTACTTGTTGGGAACTGAGGTTACTTTAGTACATTCACAAAAAACGGAAGTGACTGTGTATTTTAAGATCAGAAAGGATTATTTTCTGCTCTGTCCTCTTCTGTAACACCATCCATAAAATTTTACTGTTCTAAATCCTGATAGAGTTTTAATACTAACACTTGACCAAGGTCTGTCTGTTAGAAAAAAAGTTACAGTAGTTTCACGAATACAAGTCGCACGGATTATAAGCCGCACTTCCGGTGCCTCGACAATGTTGCTGTCTTTGTCAATAGATAAGCCGCACCCCGAATATTAGCCGCACTTTCGTTCGTCGCGAGAATCCGTGCGCAGCTTTCACAAATTGGCCAATTAGTAACAGGATCGCGGCATAGCGGGCTTTACTGGCTCGGGGCGGGGCCAGGAAGGCTCGGCCCGCTCATGGTTGCCGACGGGGCCGGGTGGCCCAGCTCAGCGCCACGGCTCGGCGGGGCTGGCCGGGTGGTGCTGCCGCTGCCGCCGGGCTCGCTGGCCCCCCTCTCCCGTCAGCACCGCCCCGCTGCCGCGTTCCCTAGCCCTGCCGGCGGGATGCCGCCGCCGCCGCCCGGCTCGCTGGCCGCGCCACGTTCCCTAGCCCTGCCGGCGGCCTGCCGCCGCCGCCGCCCGGCTCGCTGGCCGCGCCGCGTTCCCTAGCCCTGCCGGCGGGCTGCCGCCGCCTGGCTCGCCGGCCGCGCCGCGTTCCCTAGTCCTGCCGGCGGGCTGCCGCCACCCAGCTCGGCGGCCGCGCCGCGTTCCCTAGCCCTGCCGGCGGCCTGCCGCCGCCCGGCTCGCTGGCCGTGCCGCGTTCCCTAGCCCTGCCGGCGGCCTGCCGCCGCCCGGCTCGCTGGCCGCGCCGCGTTCCCGAGCCCTGCCGGCGGGCTGCCGTCGCCCGGCTCGGCGGCCGCGCCGCGTTCCCTAGTCCTGCCGGCGGCCTGCCGCCGCCGCCGCCCGGCTCGGCGGCCGCGCCGCGTTCCCTAGCCCTGCCGGCGGCCTGCCGCCGCCCGGCTCGGCGGCCGCGCCGCGTTCCCTAGCCCTGCCGGCGGCCTGCCGCCGCCCGGCTCGCTGGCCGCGCCGCGTTCCCTAGCCCTGCCGGCGGGCTGCCGCCACCCAGCTCGGCGGCCGCGCCGCGTTCCCTAGTCCTGCCGGCGGCCTGCCGCCGCCGCCGCCCGGCTCGGCGGCCGCGCCGCGTTCCCTAGCCCTGCCGGCGGCCTGCCGCCGCCCGGCTCGGCGGCCGTGCCGCGCTCCCTAGCCCTGCCGGCGGCCTGCCGCCGCCCGGCTCGCTGGCCGCGCCGCGTTCCCTAGCCCTGCCGGCGGGCTGCCGCCGCCCGGCTCGGCGGCCGCGCCACGTTCCCTAGCCCTGCCGGCGGCCTGCCGCCGCCGCCGCCCGGCTCGGCAGCCGTGCCGCGTTCCCTAGCCCTGCCGGCGGGCTTCCGCCGCCCGGCTCGGCGGTCGCGCCGCGTTCCCTAGCCCTGCCGGCGGGCTGCCGCCGCCCGGCTCGGCGGCCGCGCCGTGTTCCCTAGCCCTGCCGGCGGCCTGCCGCCGCCGCCGCCCAGCTTGCTGGCCGCGCCGCGTTCCCTAGCCCTGCCGGCGGGCTGCCGCCGCCCGGCTCGCCGGCCGCGCCGCGCCGCGTTCCCTAGCCCTGCCGGCGGACCAGCCACTGCCGCCGCTGGCAGGCATGCCGGCCGCGTCGCCGCTGCGTTCACGTACTCGCCCTGCCGGCGGGCCAGCCACTGCCGCCGCTGCCAGGCTCGCCGGCCGCCCCCTCCCATCTGCACCGCCGCCGCGTTTCCTCGCCCTGGCCGGCACTGCAGGCCCCCGCACCGCCGGGTACCCCACGCTGCTGGCCCCGATTCTGCTGGGCTTCCCCCGCTGCCAGGCAGCCCCACCCGTCGGCCTTCCTGCTTCTGCCATGCTCCCCTGCACTGCTAGCCCCAGTTCTCCCGGGCTCCCCCGCCCTGCTGGCCCAGGCTCTGCCGCCCCCCCTGCCCCGCCCTGCTGGCTCAGGCTCTGCCGCCCGCCCCCCACACTGCAGGCCCCGCCTCTGCCAGGCTTTCCCACCTCAGCCGGGGCCGGCCGGGCTCCAGCTTGGCTTGGGGCTGCCGCGGGCTCTCACTTCCGTGTTGGCAGCTTTTAGAATTTTGTTAATGTATTAGCCGCCCCGGAATATTAGCCGCACTTGCGGGTTTCCACCAAAATTTTGGTCAAATTGGTGCGGCTTGTATTCGTGAAATTACTGTAGTTTCTACTTTTAACTTGTAATAAACACACATTGTTATCATGGATATTAGCTACTCTCACTGATAAAAAAATAGCACCTTATTTCTCACTCCAAAAATACTGAATTTTGACAACTACTTTGTATTATTTAGAATGAAAATCTTTCCCATGTCCCTGCTACGTTTTCTGTAAGTTCTTAAAACCTATGTTTGCTGCATCTAAATCTTCTGTTCGGATAAATAATTATCTGCACCCCCGTTTATTTTTTCAATCATAAAGCATATACCTAGACTTGATTATTCTTAAACCTATAAAATCTAAGTAGTCAATCCCCCATTTTGGCTCAATTGTGGCTATAAAGACAGTATACTTGCCAATATTGTGAGTGTAAAATAATATTGCCTCCTTAGTCTGATCCTAACATCAAGAGAAAAAACAAGTGATCCTTATTGCCTTATTCACATTGCACTATGCTTTTATAATCTTGTATTATGTGCCTGTCAGCAGATTTCCCAGGAGGAAGCCTTTTTCCCCCAAGAAGTGCCATGGTACTCCCTGTGCAGTAGCTTTCCTGCCCTTCTCTGGCCTTGCTGTAGCTCTACAAATTTGCTCCTTGTTTTCATGATATGGGAGACCTTATGAACTTTTCAGGTAGGTAGCTCAAAAATAAAATCCAGCAAAAGAGAAGAAAACCAGGACTGTAACTGTTTGCACAAAGCTTAATTAAAACGTGAAACTCACTGCTAACAAATATGGTGGATGCTGAAATCTTGATGGGTTCAAGAAGTGAACAGACAAAACTATGGGGAGTGAATCCCACCAGAACTAGCAAACAGCTAGAACCTCAGATTCAGGATGTCACTCACTACAGATCCCCTAAAGCTCAGGCTAGAAAAGGATCAGTGCCTGTGTTTCTCCATGTGTTCATGGTTAAATGCTGGCTCATCAGAAGCAGGGAGGTGCTTGTGTCTCTCCTGCTACCAAAGGATGGGTGTGATGCCAGCTACAGAGGTGGAAAGGATTTTAAGTGCTCTTGGCTTAACTTTCATGAGGATTTATTGATCACCCTTCTGTGTTTGAAGCATTCCTCAGAGCAGGCTGCAAGAGGTATAATAAGATTTCCTATGCTGTGGCCTGCAGCACCTTTCCTGAAGCACAGATCGATCCTTTTCTTTCTGTTGTTGTTATACTTAAATATGAAGAAGTTTGAAGAAAAATGATGTTAGAATATCTTTTGAGTTGTTCTTTTTAAATGATGCTTGTATTGGAAATATTCTGTGCCCCTGATATTCCTGTGTTATCCTGGAAGGGAATTGAGTCTCTGTTTCTCATGTCTACTAAAGGGGTACCTTATGTTTGGGAGTCTTCTGTATGTAGTTATCTGTGCACTCCCGTTTTGATAATACTGCCAGTGATTTCTTATCCCTATAAGTTTACAGAATTTCTCAGAGAAAAAGCATCACAGTGTTTTTCTGGTTGAGGCATAGATTAGGGTGATATTGGTAAAGAGCTTACTTTCTAGAAGGGCTTGGCCTTCTCAGAAATAGTTTTCATTCAATGAATCACTCTTTTTTCTCCAAAATATTATTTTTCCTATGTTGCTCGAAGTGCCGGTGTTTAAGGTATAGAATTCTTGCTTCGGTTAATCCTTTAATTCTGCTAAGAAATGTCATCCCACATTTCACACATACGCAAAGTATTTTTTTATATTCCTATCCTTCCCACTAGTAATGTATGGAATAACTTTATGGAGCATGCACATGATGAATAAAGGTGACTTAAATGTTTTTTTGTACATTTTCCAGCTGACATCTCTAAAGGGGCAGAGAGGCAGAACAAAGCAAGGGAAAGAAGCAGATTGAGGGAAAGAGTGGGCTATAAACAGGATATTAGTTGTGAGATTAAGCGCAGGTGTATTTGTAGAGAGCTGTTGCTGCTGATCCTGGTGCTGTGGATGTTCGTGCTGAGTTTAAGGGGAGCTGACGCTTTCAGTCTCCATCCTCTGCAGTGTGGAATATGCAGCAGTGCCCACTATAGCCCCATGTTGTTCTTTTAGCCCTGAGCTTGGCACAGACACACGAGAAGTGTTCTGGACAAAGGGGTGTTATTTTGGCATGTATGCTCTGAGTACTAAATCAAGACTAAACTATCAAATTATTTTGCTGTACCATGTATGTATACATGCAAGTTTTTAATAAGACTACCATCCATTTGTTCTGTCCTTTATAATAAAAGTTAGCCCATAGCACAGCTCCAGATTGCTGCTGTGTTCAGGTTGAGCTGTACTGGTCTGCCTGGAATGGGTGTATTAATATCTAAAAATGTTCCCAATTTTAAAGTTTCAGAATCACAGGGTCTGCAAACCTTAAGCCCCATGAGCAATCCCTTGTCCACTGAAATCAATAATATCCCTTGTGTGAATAAGGATTATGCTAGTGAATACAGGGTTTTTGGATCATGGCCCTAACCCTTTTTTAATTAACCTTCTAAGAAAGAATTTATACAGGAAAACTCAGTCTCAGTGGTGAGCAGTCAATAAACCGTATCGTTGTAACTCCTTCCTTCCTTTATGGGTCCTTTGTGTGAGGCTTAAGTGAAATGGATCTCACTCTATATCCCTTCCTTCTTCCCTTCTGCCCAAGCCAGTCGCTTTATAAATGTCATCATTTCTCTCTATTGTTCCCTTTTTGGGTATATTTGCTCTTGTCTCATCCAGTGACTACTAGCTCAACTATTTTTTTACATTTTGAAGATGAAAGGAGACAAAATGGACTGAAATATCAGGAAAAGAGATTCCATCCTATTTTAACCTCTGGGAATCAAAATACTGGTTTTTATATTGAGACTCCCATAAGTCAGATTTTGCTTTCTGGAAGTTTCTACTTCCAGTATTTCCTTGTCAAAGATGATCTGTCCTAAATATAAAGTTCTAGGATTTGGAGGCTTAACTTTCAAGCAATCTCCTGTAATTTTCCATCTTCAGGTTCACCTCAATGCCTTAAAATGTCACAGTTATTGTTTGCCATTACAGATAATCACAGTGGCCCCAAAGCAAAACCAGCAGATTACAGAAAATAGAATAATACTAAAATGTGCTTGTTTAACTAAAGTGTCTTCTGATAGTATTGCAGCCTTGTGAATTGAAGATGTTAGGAAATGGTGAAGATAGAAAAATTGAAGATCTCCACTGCTTGTCATAGAAAAGGGCAGATTTAATTGCAATCTGCCGGACATAAGGGAATCCTAAATGCTGCAAAGAATATAATGTTTTCTCAGCTCTGAAAAGAAGCTGAAAGATAAATTAAATGTTCTGTTTTTATGTGAGTCAACAGAAATATTCTGTGCTTTCTGTTTTCCAATTACCCACTTTTCTTTTTCTTTTTTTTTTTTTTTTTTTTTTTTTAATTTCTGAGAGTATTTGTACTATTTGTAAATTGTAAGCAGTGTCATACACTTCCTGCTTTGTGTGTGTGTAGCTGCCTTGCTGGAACTGTATTCCATGGTTTGATGGACTTTCCTGTTTTTTAACTGGATAATTGTTATTTAACTTAATCACAATGTTTCCTGGTGAATGTGGAAATGTTTACCCAAAATTAAGTGGAATTAAGGTTGCAGAAAGACTTATGATAAGAAAATTTCAATTCATGCAAATATTTGCAGGTGTTACTGTACGACGTTATGGAGCGATGAATGGAGACAGTAACATTTGGAGGATTCCACTGAGGTCGCTACTTGAGTGGAGCAGGATCGTAGCGAGCAATCTCTGCTGACGAACAGCACCGGGACAAGCTCGGAGCTGACAGCTGCAAAAACTGGGACTGAACCAGCGAGGCCTGTCGTAACCAGGGTATGGCCCGTGCTAGCCTCACCTAGCCAGACCTGCACTGTGCAGACTGAGACTCAGAAAACCAGGAATGCAAACCTGGGGCCAGACCAGAGCCGGAGATCAGCCGGAGTCGAGAGCCATCTGGGAAGATTGCAGACCCCCTGACTGCAGCAGGATGGGAGATCCATGGAAATCGTTGACTGGCTCCTCTCCCACCTGGACTTTTAGCTCAGCAGCCTGTTGGCTCATTTTGGAGCGGTGAGCTCCTGGCTTTTGCTGAGAAGGAGCTACCAGCGCCACCCACCCCAGATACAGGGGTGGTCCTGGCTCCTGCCTTCTCTCTGATCTCAGAGCTTGACCCGCCTGCCTGGGCAGGGTCTTGGCTCCCATTCTCTGCTTCAGCAGAGGCAGGGCTGCCCTTTCTTCTCCCCCCAACTCCCTTGCTCATTCACCCCAAAGTGATGGTCTCTTCACTGGGTTCGGCGACCGCCTCATCAGCCGCAGGAGACCTGCCTGCCTGTCCGGCCGTGAACGGACCTCCCATCAGTAAATCCAGCTCCTTCATCGCTCCCACCCTGTGCTGGCAGCGGCGATGGCTTTGCCTTTGTTTAGGAAGGGGGAGCAACCAGGGCTGGTCTCATACATATGATGGGCATGGGGGAAGGGGATGCTGGGGCAGATGCTTCTAATCCCAATCCAATCTCTGATAAAGAATTGATCACAGTCAGAGAGATTGGAAAAAGAGAAAGAAAAAATCTAAATGATCTTATTATTGAGTTCAGCTTTCACATGCTGGCCAACTCACCAAACACTGACCAGATGATCCCTCTACAAGCAGGGAATGGATGTTCATCTGTTCATGTTTGAACTGTTGATATGTCTTCTGGTGAATGGTGACAGTTTTCATTGTTGTATTAGAATCATCACTTAATAGTGGATCTTTCACTGATTTTTAAAATAATTCACTTGGTGATGGTTTTTCATGCAGAGAAAGACATCTGGTCCTTGGCATTCAAGGTGTTCCCACGTCTCTTGAGTTGTGTTTGTTCTTTGCAAAGGGCCCTGCAGGGGATTACAAACACTTCTCTTTCTCTTCTTTTTTAAACTAAAAGGGAGACTTGTGGGCAAGTGTCAGAGGCCTAGGAAAAATCCAGCCAGGATTTTTCCCAGGCTGCTATCAGTTCTGACTCTTTTCCCAGGAGAAAGTTTCTTCACAGAAGCTTTAGCTATGACTCTTTCCCAGGAGAAAGGTTTCAGAGAATTCAATACCATAGATAAACACCTGCTAGAGGATGTGTTGTTTTTCATAGAGCATGTTTCTAAAGGGGTGTTGCTCCTCTGCCCAATGAATTGTCTCTGATTTTGTTTACAACGATGTATATTATTTAAACCCATGATTTTCTTAAATAAAATTTCTCTTTCCTACTCCTGCAAGAAAGTTGCCATGTTACTGTCTCTACACCCTCTGGAACCACATACAGTAACATACAGATATATGGATTTTAGAGAAGGTTTGAACATCTTGATTCAAGACAGTACCTGGATAAAACATTAATTTTCCTGTTATTGTTTATACCTAAGCAAATTTCTAGAAGAAGTTGAATTAGCTGCTAAGTGGCTTAGCTGATCCATTGAGGAGCAGTATCAGTTGTGTTACGGACACTTATTAATTCTTGTAAAATAACGGATTTCATAATGCTCACACCAGCCTCAGCCGGGTACTTCCTGAAGAACTTGCACTTAGTTTATTTGCCTTTCCTCTGATACTCTGATATTCCTTTGAACTCATGCCTTCTTTTCTTCTCTCTTGCTTAGTCATTCATAGCATGTTCAAAATAATTGATTTGGTTCTGTGAAGATTTATGTTTGTAATGACCAAATCTCTTTTTTTTTACTTTTTTTTTTTTTTTTTTCCTTTTTTTTTTTTTCTCATCATGGTTGTTAGCAATAGAGATTTCATCCTAAATAAATCCAGGAATAAGTATAGAAATGTAGTGGATAGCTTCTGGTGCTTCAGCTTTAAAGGAAGCTAACTTTGGAGAGATGTTCAGTAGAGTATTCTTTCTTTTAAAAATTGTCAGAAAATCCAATATTTTTCCTTTTCCTTGGGCATATTAGTCAAAGACAGTAGACAAAGACAGTAGATTTATGCCTGCAAGTTTTAGACTTGGAATTTACAACTCTTTAGAGAATCTTTTTGTTTTGTTATCTTTCGAGTTTTGCTGGGGAAAAAACCCCACAATGTCACAATTTCCAACATTGCAAATGGTCTGAGGATGTTCTCAGCTCTGTCTTTCTGGTAACAATCTGCAAGCAGGGAGTTATTAGGGTAGGAAGGCCAGCTTTTCTGGTTTGACTCCCCTCAAGTCAAACAAGGTAGTGCTGTGCAGCAGCTGGCCCCAAATGCTGGTATTGCCAGCTCTATGTAGCCTTGAATCCGACTGTGTGGCATGCTAAACAACATGTTTTTTAAGTTTATTGTTTTTATTCTGGAATAAAGGCTGAGATGGGGAGGGCTATTACTTTGAGCCTTAACGTGAAGAAATACCTTCTCCATATTTCTAACTGATCCTGTTACTACACCCCCCTGTCCTCTAATGCTCCTCTACCAGACCTTCAATAAGCCACTTAATTTCAGCTATCTGAGGCAAGCTGCTGTCTAATCTCAAAATTTCTTTCTTTCTTTTAACTTGTGTTTCCTTGCATGAGTTTGTTGCATCATACTTGTAATTCCCTTGCTAATGCTCTGTCTCCTAGGCTTTATCTCTTGGTCTCAGAAAGGAATTAATAATCCTTCTGACAAATTTGTACATTTAGCCTTTCACCCTAATTTTTTCTCAGATAAATTTTTACAGCCTAAAAATCCTCTGGTATGAAGTTACATATAGCTCTTAATCTCAGTTTTGCTTTCAGGGAGCTATCATTTTAAGTAAACTCAAATACACAGTCTTTTATTTACAGGACTGTTTGTTTACCCGGTTAATACCATAACTTAAACCCAGATATACCACTGTTCTAATCCCCTCCCCACCCCCCAATTTATTTACCATGAATGACTCCCTTTTTATAATCAAAAAGCCTTTAAACCTGACATAAAAGGTTGCTTAAAACTGCAGTTTATGTTTCACTCAGAAGTGTTTTCAAAGGATTGCTTCAACATTTTAGATTTTTAAGTATTCCTATGTCTTGATTTCCAAAACAAGCTGACAATTAAGATTCTCTGAAGGCAGCAGTCTTGTGGGTTGGTTTGTTTGTTTAATTAAAATATATATTAATTTTTGCAAAAATCAAAACTCGAAGCTCTTATTATGACTTCATGAAACTTAACATGCTTTGGTTATTTAAGGGGATGGAGTAAAAGTGTCTTTTCTAAGCAAGTTGATTTGGCAGTTGAGGTTACAGCAAATTTTCTATTAATACTGTTAGAAAATTTTAAAATCATTATGGGGACTTGCATGGGTAAAAGGAAGGCTTTTGTAATTATAAATTTAATGTTAATTTTTTTTTTATCAATAAAGGACTGCATAAAGAGTTCCCTTGTCATATTCCCAGTACAGTTCAGAAAACTGAATCTTCGTGGTAGGCACTTCCCATTGCTGATAACTTGCATTAATTTGAGATTTTAGTACCCACTTTTCAAGTCATTTTATCTCAACTATAACTTTTCTGGTGCTTGGTGTCTCAAATGCAATACTATTCAACATAATCCTGAATTTTCCAGCGTAATTACTGACACTGAATGAAACTGAATTTGATTCATATGGGATCAGTGATTCTTTCAAACCCAGTTAAGCTATTCTTTTTAATACTGCTTTAAATACCTTATGAATTTCTAACAGTTTAAATTCCTTGGTAGAAGACACTGGGCGATTACTGAACATATCTGTGTGTCTAATAATTCTGGGTTTTGTTTTTTCTTTTTTCTTTCTTTTTTTTTTTTTTTTTTCCCCAGAAATTACTGAAAGCAAGTTTGGGAATTAAATCGTGTAATTTCCAATTTCCATTTAACATGGAGAGATGAGGCATTGTGGATGCTTGTGGTGGCCTGATTCCAGCATGCAGCAGGAGCAAGGGGTTACAGAGAGCCTGGGCTTTGCACCTTGAGAATGCAAACACTGCAAGGATAGAGAGGAGCTCACAGGGATGGGGTAAAGCAGGGATGCTTTAGAGCTCAGCACTAGAGAACTGGTCTTTATCAGGCAATAGGAACAATGTATTATAACAAATGATATCAGTAATGAGAAAAAGGTGACACTTTTACAGAGTGTAATGAGGGCTAAACCTATAACGTGCTGTATAGCTTAACAGCTGGTATTAAATCAGCAGACAAAACATTTGCTGAGATTGTGGAAAGTCTACAAAATTACCTTTCTGATATCTGCTGAGTGTATCTGCTTTTATAGAGAGGATCAAAAGAGAAAATGAGAAAATTCTTGAATTTGTCAGTTCAGAAGGGGTTTAAATTATGTGTTAAGAGACTGGATGGTATATTATATGCAGAAATTAAACAGTCTAAAAATGATTATTGACTGGAGTAATTGATCCAGAGCAGGACATTGAGAGCGGCAGGGCTGTGGGAGGCACTAAAATGCTGTGGGCAACCTGTATGACCACTAAGTATCCAAAGCTGAAAGCTCAAACCAGACAAGCAAAGCAGCATGTCTTGTCTCTGTCTTATGCAAATGATGCTGATCTGAAACAGCTAAGAGAAAATGGGATATGCAGACCAGACATGCAGGTTCCAAACCTGTTACCCCTTATGAAGACAACATAAAGAGCATTTGGAGCTGTGGTGCTGCAGAGGACAGGGTGTAATGTGTTCTCTTGTAGGGTACTGTAAAAGCAGTAGTATCTTTACAGCAGTTTAAGTTAGGATACAATAGCCAAAATGTTACTGCATTTTGTCAGAAGTAGAGGGAATGGAATGTGAAATGTATTTTTGGCAGTATCCTCACACACCAGGAATGAAGTAGCAGTAAATTTGATGTTTTAAATGGACAGAAAAAGGATCTCCCTCTTCCAAGTGCTCTTGCAATGAAGGTGTAATGTGTAACTATAAATTCTGTATTCTTCTGTAGCATGTTGTGAAGTTTCCTACATGTTTTAGGAAGATATTAATATTTTAAAACTGTGGTTTTTGGGAGAGATGAACCATACAGGTCTCTAGGTTTCTGCAGGAATTAGGAAAAGAAATTAAAAGGTGGAATATAAGCCCCTTTCAAAAATTTTATGACAACCTGAGTGGAACGCTGCAACATGTTTCTACCATCTGGAGACTAGTTAAGGCTCTGTACATCCAAACTGAGATCAATATTAACTCATACTTGCAATTTAGTAACTTTAGCCTGAAACAGTGGATAAACTTGTTCCGTTAGTTGATGGTAAGCTCCCAAATCTACCTAGAGAAATACATCCATGAAATTGGAGATTGATAACAGGAAACACCTCTTCAAAGACAGTCGCAATATCACCAGCTAGTTCTATTAATGCCATCAGTACTTGTTTTTTAGCAGTGAACAATAAAACTTTATGACACTGTTAGCACTCAGTGGTACTGGAAATTAGTGGTATAGAGCACCTTAAATAGCACTGCTGAGAAATTGTCAGAATTTAAAGGTAATAAGAAAAAGCAGATTTTTTTTTCTTTTTTGGAGATTCAACTATGTTATGGCTGGCAGAGTTTCACCTAAGCCTTGTGATTTTTCATGAGGATCCTTAACCTTCAGATGTTCCCCATGTGAGCCCCTGTTTGCAGTCAGTTATTTCTGTAGGGTTTTGCCTACGGCAGTAACTTCGATCTGCAGAATGAACTGTTACAGAATGAATAGAAACACATTGATTCACATGGCATTTTCAGACTTTTCATGAGTGATGGTGCTCATATTGTGCGAGAAAGTCCTTACACACCTTTGTCTATAAAGCTACCTTATGATGCTTCCCTAACTGGAGCAGTAATTTCACATCTGATGGAAGATCAGAGCGAAAAGTTCATTGCCTTTGCCTCTAAATTCCTTACTTTGGCAAAATGGAGCTGCATGGAAATTGAGAAAGGATCTCTGAGCTATTCTTGGCAGTTTAAAACGTTTCACCAGTGTTATATAGGTAATGATTTATGCTGGTTGAAGATCATCAATTGTACTTTCAGTACAACATCAGCTTTCTTTGGGGTAGCTGGAATATAGAACAGACCATTACAAAGCAGATATTGGGTATGTCACTGAGGAGCTAAATTTTGAACTCTCTCAGAGTTGGGGTGTTGATTGGTTGCTTGGTTTTTGTTTGTTTGTTTTGTTTTTAATCCAAATAGATATAGGGATACTGGAAAGAACCAGAGTAGCTGGGGGGTTCCAAGGGTATTTCTTTCTATTGTAGGAGGAAAATGAAGTGGTGAGATGCAGCAGAGATAATTTATGGAAGCTTGGGGTGGTAACATCACAGCTTTATCCATTATATTTTTAAGCAGAAGTGGTATAGAAAGTGACACAGACAAGTGGGATGTTTACCTGGATATTCTGCAGAAGGGATGCTTGTTGAAAATACAGGGCATCAGTATAGCCAGGCAGTGATGTGTGCTGTACCAGTGAGCTTTTTGTTTGCTTTCACTTGAAGGCATTCTCTGAGATATTTTATGTGAAGTAAGAAATGGTATCTATAACAAATACCCTTGAAAGTTTCAGAGTATTTGTTTAACACCTGCTGACCATACTGAAAGGCACATTGTACATCATCACCCAGCAGACAGACTGCTTGTGCACTGCACTACATGATTTTGGTGGTTAAGGCTGGAGCAGTCCTTAGTATGGAGTTTCTCAGGGTGCTCACCTTGCATAGCAGGAGATGCTGTTAATGAGCACGGAGCAGCTGCTTGGACTCCTGCAGGGTGGCCAGGGTAGCTCCTGCAGCCTGTGCAAGGGCACAGCAGCAACACGGGGGAAGGTTTCCAGCCCTTTGCAGCAGGCTGTGCTTGTTGCTGTCCAGAGGGAAAGTTAGTTCCCCAGCCTTCACACTTCTGGAGGAATGGTGATGCAGGATAATTGCACCATGATTCAGGTACGGCAAATGATTATGGATTATTATAGGTCCTCTTTGTATGTACATAAAATGCTTAATTAGGCTTTTTGTACTACAAATAGACAAGTATGGGTATGTGGAAGTGCTAATGTTGCGTGGACAGTGCTGGCAATACACAGAGTAGTACAAGTGGCACCACATCCATTGAGTGGATGTAATCTGAGAGGTGGTCATCAGATAATTCAAATGCTCAGAAATTCTGTACTGTTTATGGAGATTAAAAAAGTGCTTTTTAGATCAGTTTGTCTAGAAATTTCTGTTGTTACCTTTGTGGTAAAATTTTCTCAGCACTGAACCAATTGATGTACAAATGCTGTGCAAAAAAGGTCAACTTGGATCTATTAATCAGTTGGAATCAGATGACAATCTTGAATTGTGATGAACCCATGAAGACTCTTTGTTTCCTCACTGGAAGTCAATACAAGTATTTTTATTCCAACACACTTGAGGTAACTTTTTTTTTGGGCTCCTTTTGTTAAATCTTAATTTCACAAGTGGCTGTTGACATTTTGGAGTGAATAATAAGAGGTGAACATCAAGCAAACAGTCTAATCAATCTGAAAATACACTGAAGTGGGACTGTAACAACACTTTCTCATCTTTCACCTTCATCAGGTTAACCCTGTTCTAATGCTCTGCAGAAGGCTGCCAAAACACTGCACTTTGTTAAAACATGTAAGAATATCTTTATTACAGATTTACCATTATTTATTTATTATCTGACAAATTTGTTCCTCTTTATTTCTTGAATAATAAAAACATTATACGAAATTTCTGCTTATTTAACTTTCTAATACAACGTAGGTCTACAAAGTGGCCCTTTTGCCTTGCCAAGTCTTGGGTCATGAGTGAAGAGCCCAGCACTGTGGCTATTATCTCTTCTGTCCCAAAATCATATTTTCAGAAACACACACTGATTTGTGTGCTTCATTAACATTTGTTTCTTCTTCACCATAATAATGAGCTGTTTGTATCTTGTTCAAAAATAGACATAGATTAATGCAATGTTGATTGCAAAATCACCAAGGAAGACAACTGCTGCACTAGATAAACTTTATAGGTCACATTCCTCCAGTTTCACATTCTGGGATGACTCTGTGTAATAAGGCATGGTGAGGGTTTTGATTATCATAGAATAAACCCTGGAGTATTTTAAAAGTGCAAAGCATAACTGTCAGTGTTTGACTTCCTAGAAAGAGAACTATTTGGTAACATTTGGCATCATCAGAGATGCCTAATTAGTGAGCACATTTTACCTGTTTACAAGTATTTATGCATATCCATCCACACAGAAACTTGCAGGCACAAAAAAATTTGCATTTTTACTGGAAGAAATGCATTAAGAAATTAGAAATGGAAAAATGCAAAGCATTTCTACATGGGAGAGGAATTTCATGTTGCTTGTAGTATCAGTAATAAGAATTACTGTTCCATTTCTGATGAAGGTGTGCAGGTATCTTGCGCTTAAGTAAAATATATTGCCATTGATTCTAGAGGTTTCTGAACATTCCAGAGACAGGGGATTAGAGTAACAACCTAACCCAAGTTAGGGAGTTTCTCAGCTACATACATCTATCCATTAAAAATAGACACCTAAACATCATTGGGACTTTTCCACATAGCAACTGATGGAATGATCTGATCCTTTTTTTTCTCTTGAGGCATTCTCTGTACTTATATCAGATTCTCAGCAGGGTAGATGTAATTGCATATTGCACAGGTTGATTTTTCCATACATAGTAGGTGCTGAACTGAACCAGCAGCTTTGCTTTTCAATTCCTGTGGTTTCATCAGGCCAAGACACACATGTGCCTTTTGTGTTTTCCCCCATTGTTTCTTCAGTTCAACGTGAATTCCAGGAAGAGTAGGATGGTTGGGCATATTTCCTCCCCTTGTTCTTCTCATCTGTTCCCTTAATAGTGTAAGTTCAATGTAAATCTGCAGGACTGCTTTCATCAGATGGTGTGGGAACCAGGCATGTCATCAGCCCTGTGGATCCTTAAAATATAGCACTGAGGCACTTCTGGTGTTTATACAACACTTTTAGTGCTGTATAGGAAATACTTCTCTTGCAGGGAAAAAAACCTACAACAACATGGAATGCAATTGGCAAGTCTTAATAATAAATGAATTCAATGTAATCCTATACAATCTTTTTTAATAATGTGTTTCTTCCCAAGCACAGTTTTTCAGTGCCTAGAGGTTTTCCCCCCTCCACTTTTAATTAATTATTCAATGTTCCTTAATATCACTGATAAAAGTGTTTGTGACACATCCCTCTGTGAACACAAAACTTATAAGCCACCTTTATAAGGTTCCTTCTGATCTCAACCATTTACAGTCTTCAGGAAGGCTTGGAATTGTACCTGCAGTTTAGGGGTAAGTCTTCATGTAACCTTGCCAAGGAGAAGCACAGATTGCTGCATATCTTTACACTGAGATTCATTGGCAAGAATCTGAATTCAGGAGAGGCGTAATGAGGGGAAATGGCACTAGACATAAATCTTTAAACAGAAGTAAGGTGTGTATATTGCCCTGAGCAACATTTTGGGCTCCCAATTCTCATGGGTTGACCAAGTGCCACATGTTGGAACCTCCTCAGTTCTTACTGCTAATGTGCCTCTTCAAATTGAGTAGACACTGTTATTTAGGGTGCAATATTGACTTAGCAGAAACTTCCTTGTTATTGTGATTAGTCACAGCAGTGTGCACTGTATTTTGGAGCATGTTAGTCACGCTGTAGATGTGTCATAACTTGTTATTAAGACAAATGGCTGTTCATGGAAGAAAGGTCGCAGCTGTGCAGAAGGGATTCCACAACAACTTGTGCATCCCCTCAATCAATGACTCCCAGGTTTACATGTGTACCAAGGCTAGGAGGGCAGGAGGTTTGGATTCCTGACACTGTTTTGTGTTGAGAGATGGGAAAAGTGTGTGAAGAGAAAAGCACACTATATTTCTTCCTGAAATTATGCTACTGACTCTCTAAGTTAGGAATGCTCAGGAGTTTTATAATAAAAATAAACTATCATCTTGTGGTATTTCAGTCATCATATTTCTGCACGAATCATCAGATATTTGTTTTTTTTAGCTTTACAAAACCCATATTGGTCTATCTACCAGTTGCAGAACACTTAAAAGGACCTTAAAAATATGAAGTGCTGCTTCAGGCCATCTAGTAAGAATATTGAAGGCCTGAAAATACAATATCTCAATATCTTTTTTCTTCTGCTCTTGATATACTTACTGCTAGCTTAACTTAGCAGTATAGGACAGTATTGCAGTTTAGGACAAATTATCATCTGCAGTACAATTATTTAGGTACTACTAGTGGTTTTCTGGACAGTTTAAAACAAAAATGAACACAAAAGAAGATGCAAATAAATTAGCAAGGCAGCTTAAATTTAGTGCCAGCTAAAGTAACTTGATTTCACCTTGCTAGGTTACAAATATATTGAATCTGTTTTCTACCAAACATGGAATTACTCTATAAAACTCATTGCTACAAAATAGTGATGGAATTAATTGAGTAGATATTTACACGGCTACTGAATGCGACAGGCATGATGGGCTCTGTGCAAGCATAGTTCTGACTATTGCAAATCCTCTCAGAGCCTGCAAATTAGAAAGAAACCCTCCCCATAAATTGAGTTATTTCATAATCATAATCATAGGATCTCCTGAATCTTCATCTGCCTCTGGTTGCTCTGGGAGATGCACTGTTCTGTCTGACACAGCACAGGCGTTGAGAAGTTAAGATCAGTCTTACTAGTGATTTAATGACAACCAAGCTATTCAGCAGTGCTCAGACCTGGAAGGCACTGAAGTCTGAGCAGGTTCTTAAGACACCCGTCCTGCTGGCTGAACTCGTGTCTGGAAGTTGAGAGGTGGTGAGCAGCAGTCTATGGAACAACTTGGTGCCCCTTAGAAAAAAGCTTTTATTTTATTTCAATGTGTAGGACTCTTTCCCCATCCTGCTCTCTCTGTGAGATGTTGCTGTTCCTCCCCAGAGTTGCTGAATATTGTGGGTAATATTGGACAAATCTGATGGTGGTGCAGAAGTCTCCAGCCCAGTGCGTTGTGTCATCAGGGAGTCAGGGAGCAGGGAGAAGCCCTGATACACACACCCTGGGTGCAGCCAAGCTGGAGTTTCCCTGGGCACAAAGCTGGGCTCCCTGAGCTCTACTGCACCTGCAGGGAAGCTCCTCAGCTCTCCATCAAAAGTTCCATCTTCAGCTTCTCCATCAAAACCAGAAATTTTGACATCTTCTTATTTCAACCTGGCTTACATGATGCCCTGTGGCCTGTTCTGTTGAGTTACTTTGAAAAAGGTAAAGTTGTTTCAGACTTAAAAATGCACCTTTTTTTTTTTAAGTTAATGGAGCTGTATTGGAAGAAATCTGAAATAGAAATTACTTAAAAGCAATATGAAACACCAGTCCTTGCAAGGTGAACCAATGTTTGCACAAGGATAAATGCATATATATAAATAAACAGAAGATCTTCAGCTTGTCATGTAGCTTCTGAAGATTTAGAATTAAAGGGAAATTTAGCAAATATATAGATAGTTAAATATTCATCTTTAATAAGTAATGCTCTTCAATAATGTGCATTGTTGTACTAATGCATAATAAGGAGTATTAAATGGTAAAGATGGCTTTACTGTCATTTAAAATTCATTCTGCTGTGGTCAGGGCAACACTCTCAGTAAGAAGCAAGAGACAAAGTTCCATCTTAAACTGACAGTGGTGAATTCCCATTGAGACTGCCATGACATTCCCGTGACAGTAATTGTGCTAAGTCACTGATGTGAAGAACACTTTAAAGTTCTTCAGTTGTCCTCTTGCTGCCTTCTGTCCAAGTTAAATGGTTAAAACCAGGAAAACAGAACTTCTAGCCTTCAAATACCTATTGCTGTGCTGGCCTTTAAAAGCTGAGGGGTTTATGGTGTAAGATTGCAATTCAGGGTATTTGGGGCATTCTCGCCCAGATTTTTTTGTCACAGAGGCTTTATTCTCTTGTAATCACAGCAGTTTTTGCAAAATTACTGTTACATTATGAAGCTCCTGGAAATCAGATGGGTAACTTTAAACAAATGTCCTTAAAGGCTTGCATAAGTACACAGAACTCTTGTGGAGGGGGGAAGATTATTTGTGTGTTCTAAGTTTGAAGTTTTCTCCCCAGGATTTGGTCTCAGCTGTTGAAATTAACTTCATTTCTGGTTTCTTTATACCTACGTTATTCTGTCGTGGAACCTCTCATTCCAACATGCAGAAATGTTTCTGTACTATTAATGCTCAGACGGAGGTGGTAATGTTGCTTCTGCAGTTTAATACCCTCTTTTGCTTTGCCGTCAGATGGATTGTTGATGTAGAAAGTGAAGCAGTGAAGTGAAATACCCATGGTGATATGTAAACAGGTCAACACATTTTTCAGGCACCTTTGCCAGGAATCGTAAAGTGTGTGGAGCATCCATTTAAATTTTTATATTTGGCTGCATCTCATTCAATTAGTCTATCAAATTCCTCATTAAAGTTCTTGAGCATTTAGAACTACATAATTAAAATGCCATTACACTTGGTGGAGGTGAAAAAATCTTTAAAGTGCTCTGTATCATTAGAAAAAAAAATCCCATTAAGGAGTGATATTGCATTAGTATTCATTACTGTTAAAACATGTTGGAAGTGGAAAGAATGAAAAGGATTCATTTTATAATGCCAGCTCCAGGAATGACCTAAGGCTTCAAGTTTATATTGATTCCTTTAGTTTCTGGTTTCTGTGATCGCTGTGTACATACAGGAAAAATTGACTGAAGAGAGACATTTCAGCAAAGCTCCAACTGTTCAACACCTACCCATACTTCCCTAAATCACCAATTTCAGTACTGATTCTTTTTAAGAACACACTTCTAATGAAGTGATTACAAGGATGAAAATGAATGGCAGTTTCATGAATAGTATGTTTTATTACCTCTCAGTGATTGCAGATTATGGTATGTAATAAATCAATCGATCAATCAAGAAGCAGATCCCCAAACAAAACAAACAGAAATGCAACAACCTCTCCATGCAACGGGGAAGCTGTCCCAGAGTGAGATGAGATGCCTAACTTGGGGTTTAAATAATGCCACTTGAGATTTTTTCTCAGTAATGTCATAGACTTTTCACCAGAAATTTGCTTTTATTGGCACAGCAGGCAAATAATGGCTTGTCTTGTTTTTGCATTTTAATACAAAGGGCAAGAACACCAAGCCCATGGCACTCATGGGAATGACAGATAATCACAGCTTTTGAGCAGGGTGCAAAGGTGTGTATCCCACCTGGCACACCTTGAACAGTTTGACACAGACTCAGCAAAGGCAATATGCCACCTTCATTTATAAAACACAGAACAAAACACACTTGAAAAATATTAATTTTCATATTTTTATGGAGAATAATCCCAATTCAATTTGCTCTTCTCTTTTTACTGCCTTTTAAAAATAATTGTATCACTAGGATTTTCAGTTAATTGGTTCTATTGCACTTACATATATTTTTGACTAATGTATTATATTATGAAATAATTTGCTTAGAATATCTGGTAGTGATTTAATTTCCAGGTCATTGTCCTTCTCAGCAACCTGGGAATTGGCTTCCAGATAGTGATGTGAATGGGTTTTGGTGACAAGCATTATGATTCAAGACAAATCACTGTATTGTAGTTAGTAAGCTTTATGCTGTCAAACATGTCAAATATTGCCTCTTAATTGATTTCATTTTTAATTTTAATTAAACTTGGTATTCACAGAAACCATTGGAAAGAGCAGAGTTTAGAAGCAAAGCTTTTTAAAAGCATGGAAATTGGGTTCAGTAATGCCAAAGACACCTGGGTTTCATCTTATAGCAGACATACAAAGACATGGAGTTCAGTATTTGCAAAGACACTTTTCTATGGTCTAATTTTAGATGGGGCCTTTATAATACAAAAGTTGCTGATTTTTGAGTTTATCTTAATTTTGCATCATTTGAAGCAAATTAAAGGGCTTTAACTTCTAGGCAAATGGAGAAAAATTTAGTGTGAAAAGAAAACAGGAAAAGAGTAAGTTTCCACATTTGTAAATCATAGTAGATGTTTCTTTTCAGTAGCTCTGTAATTCCATACCTTTGTTTTCTAGGGTGATTGAATTAGATGAGATTTTTATACCTCGAGATCAAGTGAGCAATCTTACCATTTTGTGAGAAACCTGTCTTTGAATTTAAACCTCTCAATACCCAAGCCAAGTGGAAAAGTACTTATATTTGCCTAAAACAAATCAGAAAGGGAAGGGGATTAAACAACTGACTCTAATTTACCACTTAGAATGTATGGGTACCTAAGTGCTGGTGCATTGTGAGGATTAGACTGTCCTTGACTTCCTAAACACGGATTTTCAAAACATGCCAGCAAGGATCAGGTAATTGAGAAGGTAATTCAAATAGCACTGCTTTTGGGAGAAAACCAGTTTAATTTTAATGACCTTTCCAGAAGTCTGAACTTGTTCTCTTGTTTACACGTTTTTGCCTCTTTACTTCAAGAGTGCAGTCAATGGTAGTTAAAACCCTGCTGGTAATCCTGTCTTTGTGTTTTCCTCACTGAGGTTATTTTCTGAGAAAACCTTTTTTCTGTTTTCCTGTCTGGGTTTTTTGTTTTGTTTTGTTTTGTTTTGTTTTGGTTTTTTTTTGTCATTGGCAACTTGGATGCTATTAAAATACATTGCCTGTGCCAGCTGATGTCATGACTAAAATTCTCAAAAGTTCTTTGAGATGCTGATTGCAGCTCCTCAGGTTCAGGTTCCAACAGTTGCAGCCATGGCAGGTGATAAATCTGTTTCCATCTCTTCAGATTGCTGTGGTATTATCTGTGTGATCTTTGGCTGATGATTAGTGGTTTGTTTGGGGTTTTCCTTTTCAGCTAATTTCCCCCTCTGTACAGGATTTGCATTTTAACAAAATACCTTCTTTGGAAATTTGGCTGATTTCTGAGAGTAACATTAAAAATTAGCTCACCTTGAGCTAAAATGTGAGTTTCTAGGTAGGTAATTCCGGTAATTGAGTTTCTAGGTACAGATTTAAAAACAAAACAATGACCCCACACTTCAGAAGAGTATTTAATCTGTGTTTTCTAACTATGAAAACTTACTCTTACTTCTGAATGACCTACAGTGTAATGTATACTTCAGATATTTTGGTATTTTTAATATAATTTTACTACTCCCAGGCATGATTATTTCATATTTAAGTTAATGTGGTGATGCAGTGTGGTTAAAGAATATACAAGGTAAAAATAATGAAGACCAGTCAAAGAAAATAATTGAAACTGCTGGGTGGTTATACTTGCCTTTGCATCAATTTTCTTTTAAAATCCTCCTTCATGTAAATCTAATGAACTGGAACAATCCAGTCTTCTGGATTTCTTCTTCAACAACTAATTAAACACATACTATTTTTTTTGTAATGGTGAGAAATCACAAATCCAGCTGTGGTCAATGGAAGCTGTGGTAGCTCATCGCTCATCGAAAATGTGCTTTATGTGGGTTTTTTTTAAGGAAGAGGCAGAATCTGGCAATCATCAGCCAAAAACCTCTGAGAATAGAGTTGGCCAATACTATTTTTTCAGTCAGAAAAGAACCTACCAAAACTGTACATTTTAATTAACAATTTATCAAAAATTCTGATGCACCCTCCTCTAGGACTGAATCAAATAAACACTAATAATGATCTTAATATTAAAAGTTTGACAGTACATGGCTTCTCCTAATCACAAATTAATTTCTTGTATAGATTTGATTGACCACAAAAAATAACATAACTGCTTTGTTTCTGTATACACATAGATGTTTGTGTAAGCAGATAAATATATAAACATATATAAACATATTTATATATGTTACATGTATAGACACTTGTGCTTATGCAGACATTAAATGTGTATATAAATTTGTGTGTATGTATGTCCATGTAATTTCACGATTATAAGCCACACTGAGTATAAGCCGCACTTCCAGGTGCCAGCAACTTTTGGTTCTTTGTCCATACATAAGCCACACCTGATTATAAGCCGCACGTTACAATCCAGAGTGTGATAAAAGGTATCTATTCTATCACCATCTGTTGAGGGTGGGGGCAGTGATCCTTATCTCCGTGGGAGATATTCTGCTAATGGGCCATCCATTGAAACCAGGCAGGGCATTGTTCTTTATCTTTTCACAACCCATCCTTCCTCCAGCGAGTCATTTTCTGCTCATGGCCATTGAGTCCCACTGTGTCACTGATAAAATTACTGCATCCCATTGGGAGTTGCTCCAGCCAGCGGGGAGAGCCCAACATTTCTTACCAAGATAAAAACAGAGGCTTTGGGACACTAAGGGAGCCCCTTTCTCCACTGGACTCCAGAGGAAAACCGGATTTCTCCACATCACCACTGGACCTTTAGAGGGAAACTGCAGCTTCTGCCGGAGCACTGCTCCAACTGAGCCACATCTGTCACTGCAGGAGGATGCAGCCACCATGGAATGGGACTGCTGCCAACACCCTGCCTGACAGGGTGTCAGGTTGTACTCTGACTTTGTCAGGGCTTGGGTTTTGTTTCTTTGTAGTACTGTATTTCTATTTTAATTTCCCTAGTAAAGAACTGTTATTCCTAATTCCCATATTTTTGCCTGAAAGCCCCTTAATTTCAAAATTATAATAATTTGGAGGGAGGGGGTTTACATTCTCCATTTCAAAGAGAAGTTCCTGCCTTTCTCAGCAGACACCTGTCCTCCAAACTAAAACAGCAACTTTTTGTTCTTTGTCCGTAAATAAGCCGCACCTGATTATAAGCCGCACTTTGAGTTCGGACCAAAATTTTAGTCAAAATGGTGCAGCTTATAATTGTGAAAATGCTGTACTTAGAATTTGTGGATAGTAAATTAAAACCTCCTCTGCTACTAAGGCTCTCACTTCTCTCTTTAAATAATGATTGTGTTTCTTGGTATCCTAAATACACATCTCAGCTATCTTCAACAGGAAAATATTAATTTATTTTGTACAAACAGCAACATTAAATGGATCAGTAAATACTAGGCACCAGTTTTATTTTGTTGGTTTTTCCTTTGTGTTTTATAATTGATTAGACTCTATAGATAATTAGACTCCTTTATGAATTTTATTAGGTTTTTTATTTGATTGATGGTTTTAGTGTGAGGCATCCAGAAATCTGGAGCTCTTGGACTTTAGTTTTCCTATCTGCAAATATATCTAATTCTAAATTTGGCACCTGCATGTACTGCAAAGGAAGCACTTTAATTCTCATCACTTCTCCAGCAGCTCCTCACAGGCAGCTGTTGAACTCTGTGGGAGGGAGGCAGAGCCGTGTGTGCTGTGTCTCACCAGCCCAAAAAGGGCCCCCAGCCTGTCCCTCTGTGCTGGGGTTGCCTTGCTGCTCCCCAGAGGGTGACAGCAGCTGCCACTAACTGCACCCACCTTTGGGTTCTTTTACTTAATTCAAAGAAACATGGTAAAGAGCAATATTTTGGTATTTCCATGTGTGTTTTCATGCTCCCAAAACCAACTACATAATTCATATTTTCATGTATTTTTGCTGTTGACCAGCAGTTCTGTTGGAAGTAGGGGGTTTTGCCTATGAATAAGGAAAAGTTACAGGAAGGACTTGCTCTAGCAGGAATGCAGGGGAGAGTTTGGATCTCAGAGGGGAGGTGTAGGTTAAAACAAGGTGTAAGTATTTAGAAAAATGTGAACAACTATGCTTCTCTGCTTTCTTGGACACATTGATAGGAGAGGCTACCCAAGGTCTTTCAATAGAATCCTTAAAATAAAGCTCAGTATAAATACAACTGAATTAGAGCCAGTTGTCTGACCTTTTCTTTAAAGCTAAGAATATTGGGTACTGTAAAGGTGAAAAAAGCAAGATAATAGATCCCTCTGGGGCTCAGGATGTGCAGGTTTGCCATCCAGACCATGTGTTTGGGCTGGCAAGGTGATGCCCTTGAGTGTCAGGGCTGATGCAGAGCCACCCCACACACGGGGTAGGATGTGTGGTGACACCCTGGTGGTGTCACCCTCTTAGCACACCTGAGCCAGCACCTGCGGCATGGCCCATGTGCTCTCCCATGACAGTGGATGCATGGGAAGCAGAATTTTTCTAGTGTTCTCTAAGGGCAGCTGAAGGGAGGTTCTCACAGCTGGAAGTTGCCTTTTTTCAGCACAGCAGCACAGACACTGCTGACTCTCCTCTCTGCTGCTTCTTTGGGCTTGAGAGGTCAGGAGTGCCAGGGCTGCTGTTAGCCCTCTGACCAGAGCTGGAGCTGACTTTGCCAGTTTGTTGGTCACGTTGCTCTTTGAACCTGAAAATGCAGTGATTTTTGCAGCACTCCTAATGATTACTGCCCTCACTAGTATAGTGCAAAATTTTCAAAGTAGCTCTCAAAATATGTTCTTCTGAAAAACCAATTTGGTCTAAAGCAAACCTATGAGTAGAAACCCAGTTGTGGTGAAGGGTATATGAAAGTTATCTTGGCTTTATGGGTCAGTTTTGTGTATCTCCAGGGGAGTCCTGAGCAGGACTGGGTGTGGGGCTCAGGGGACATTAGTCATGGTGTTGAGACAGATCAGTGCCCTCAGGGCTGTGCTGGCTCATTTGATAGAATTTCAGGATTTTTAGATGCTTGCACTATATATTAAGATCATCTTAAAATCTGCATTTTCAAGACCAGGAGTTATCTTATTTATGATTAAAACCCACCAAAAATAATTTTAAAAAACCCCAAACAAACAGGGATTCCCACTCTTTCAGCAAATGTGCACAAAAAATTTCAGTACCCCAGTGCTAAAAACATACTATTGCAAAGTGTCCTGTTCTTTATCTAAAATCTGGCATGTGTCATGGCCTTTGGGATTTGTGGGAATCTTCAGCTGGGAATCTTCGTTAGCTTCTGCAGGATTTAGAGACACATTTGTTCTCAAAGAGGAAAAGATGTTTCAGCCCACAAAATTTAAACCCCATCTATTAAGCGATTTCTTATAAATTTCTGCAAATGTCTTATCCAGACAAGGAGCTACTTACAGTGTCTTTGAATCAAAAACATTTACAAATGCAAAATATGAATGAAATGAAGGTGTGTGTGTGCACAGATTTCATTATATAATATACCACCCGGGGCAGATTCCTCATCCAAGATGAGAAGTCTGCCCTGCAGCTGCCAAAGTCATGAAAGTGAATAGTTGAAATTAGTAGTTAGCCCTGGCACATTATCTAGGTCTGGATATGGCAATTTTCTAAGAATTTTTCCACCACTGAGCAACCCTGTTGGTTTGTGGATCATGCCTCAGCTTGGATGTCAATTTGCTCACAGTTTAAAATGAGTTTAACAGAGTAGGTGGTTTGATCCAGAATCTTATATAGTGCATAATACAAGTGTATCATTTTCTATATAAAATAAGTTGGATTTTATGGCACATCGGTAACTATTACAATGATAGCACTTTTTACCACAAATTTTTGTTTGGAAACAGATTTTTGCTCGATTTTGGATGATGCAGGCATTCAGGCTCTGTAGAGCTGGCATAAAGCTTGACAAGATTTTCCATAATTCACTCAGTGATAACTGAATATCTGAAAATTGAAAATACAAAATGTTTTAATGTATATTCACATGGGATATTGTTCATATTGGTATGGTCATTAAGAAGCTGTTTCTATCAGTATCTAAAATTAAAGAACATTTGTTATCATTTATGAAGCCTCAGCAGCACTGTGTCCTGTGGAGTCCCAGCTCTTCCTGCAGAGTTTGTTCTGCTCCCTCACAGCTGCTCGTCCCTTGTAGTTTGTCTGTAATAGAGCTCGAGTAAAACTCCTGTGTCCATCTCTAAATTGGCTGCACGGCTGTGCTTTGGGAATGGTGCCTTAGGGATTTCCAGCAGCCATGTCTCTGACAATTCCATTTCCTCACGTTTACTACAGAGTTCTCAGCCTGGTTGCTTGTTTGAGGTTTGTCCTCTGTCCCGTGCTGCAGAGCTACCCTTCCTTGTCCCCCTGAACTCCCAGTGGGAGTGTTAGAAGGCTTGTTGTGATGTCTTCAAAACTACTGTGCCTTGGACAGATGTGTTTGCAAAACCCATGAATTTCTGTGCCTTCAGTGTTTGCAGTACAAACTAACCTTCCTAAAGTGTACCTGTGTATAGCACTTTTCATTGGGACAGAATAGTCCATTGGAGTATTTTGTACTTATACTCCTTTCACCTTCTTTTATATTTTTTAATAAACTGCACTAATAGCATATTCAGACTTTTCCTGCTTAAACATTCATAGGACAGAAAATGTAGAACTATAAAGTACCTATAATGTGGCTGGTGAGCAGCCCAAAAAGAAGGTAAGTATTCCAGAAATTAGTTCAGAGAATAGATGTAGAAAAACAATGGCACTCATTATAAGATGCACTTAAATTTCCACTTTCAATACATTTTTATAACCTGGATTTTTTTTGCTTGCCCCCTCCCTAGAAAAGATGCAACACTGTAGGGACTGTTTCTCATTGTGGTATTGTTACTTTAAAACACTCTTTCTGCATGTCCTTCTAGAAACTGTGACAGAGATCCTGGTAACATTTATTGAAGCTTTCAGGGTAATTGAGCTTTGATGGAGCATAGACATAGAAATAAGCTGGACAAGTGCCAGGAGCCGTATCTTAAGTGCAAAGAGGGATGTGCAGTTGGTGGAAGCAATACGGACAGAACACACATAGTATAGGAAAAGCTGGCAGGATAAATCCTGGCTATAGGTGAAGCATTATCTTCACATAGGGTAAAATTGGGATTTTTTAATAAAGCAATTCTAAATTACTTTTAAAGAAATTAAAGAATGAAACATTGACTAGTTTTTTATTATTCCAGAATCTACTATTATAGAGTTCTCCAGCTACAAATGTAGTGCTACTCCTGTTTTCTTACTTTACTGAGGTCTCTGCTATCTGATATTTATTTTTTTGTACTTCCCTGTGACCTTCCATTAAATGTGGACTGATTTGTTATAGTACAAGTATGAAATTGAAGGGGGAAAAGTGCTCTTTCCATTTACCTGCCTCTGAAGCATGTAACAATGAAGTTGGAAGCCCAAGTAATTTCAGTGGAACCTGCTAGCTACATTTTTCAGAGTTGGCCATAAATTGTCACTGCATTCTTGCAGAATTGTTGCAGGAAGGCACAAACTGATGTCTGGACACAGTCCTGGGCCACATGCTCCGGGATTACCCTGCTTGAGCAGGCGACCCACTCTGGATCCTTCCAACCCCATCCATTCTGTGATTCTATGATTGTGTAGATGTGGTTCCAGACAGTTTGAAACAACTGAAAATTAGTTTCAGATTCCAGTGATGCTGGCCCAGCTGTGGCTTGCCCTTGCCCTTGCCCTTGCCCTTGCCCTTGGGCTGACTTTCCTGGGTGTACAAAGACTTGAGGGCATTGCAGTCATCTCACTGTGCCTTCTGGAAAAGTTCAGAGGCACTTCAAAATGGCTTAAGTAGATGGGAGATCCTTGTGTGTGTCAGGAGAGGTTTAGGTTAGATATTAGGAAAAGGTTCCTCACCCAGAGAGTGGCTGGGCACTGGAACTTTTCAGGGAAGTGGTTGCAACACCAAGCCTGGCAGAATGTAAGAAACATTTGGAAAACACTTGGAGAACACAGCACATGGTGTGATTCTTGGGGCTATCTTGTGCAGGAGCTGGACTTGAATCATCCTTGTGGGTCTCTTCCAACTCAGGAAATTCTAGGGGCTTGTCTTGTGCTGTTTGTAGGACCAGGGCCCAGGACAAATGCTACAGCAATTTCCATTTGTAGGTTGTTCTTGATGGACACCTTGTGGCTGGTTAGGGCCCCTTTGTGCCATTTAGGTGGTATCAAAGCAATGGATCTTGGAAACAGCACAAGTTTTTGTTATATTGATTGTTCTCACTAGGTACATTCTCCTCCTTTTCTGGGCACACACCCCCAAATCCAGCTTTTAGCATACTTGGCCTGTAGGAGCTGATGGATAATCAGTTTTGCTAATGCATTTTGCCGTCTAAATCTGGGTGGGGGGAATGTGCAGGAATATATGACTTGCTGTTGGGGGTCGGGTTGTCCTCTTCTCTCTGGAACTTTCCCCATTGCAATGTTAAGAAAACCCGTTGGCTACACTTTAGCACGGATGCCTAGTGACAAAGGGGGCAGGGAGAACACCCCTAGACTGGGGTGGGGGAAGGAGGTGGGGGTGTAGCTGTTCTTTCTCAGACACTCTCACCTGTGGAGTTGGAGGAAGATGTAGACTGCGACATACCACCCCCAGCGAGCCACTGCACTGCTGTCAGCCACTGCACTGCTGTCAGCCACTGCACTGCTGCTTTCCCAGCTCCACCCTGCTCCTCTGAGCCCCCAGCTGAGTGCCACAACCCACACAGTGAGCAGGGGAGTCCTTCTCCCATCCTTCTCCCACTGGGTCTCTGCTGCCACTGTTCCTGCCCTGCCCCACCATCAGACTGACCACAGGGAGAGAGCGTCTGCGGCCAAAAAGGACTGGAACTGAGTTACTGTTCTGTTTTGTCGTTAATTTTCATAGTGTTGTTGGTTTTCTTTGTCTTGTAGATATATTAGTAAAGAACTGTTATTCCTAACCCCATATCTTTGCCTGAGAGCCCCTTAATTTCCAAATTATAATAAATTGGTGGGAGGGAATTTTCACTCTCCATCTCAGGGAGGGATTCCTGCCTTTCTTGGCAAATACTGTCTTTCAAACCAGGACACTTGCACTATCCTGAATTAGTAGAGCTGCTCATCACAAAGCCACTTGGTAAATCCTTTTCCTTTTTACTTCATGTCTCTTTGCCCCTCTAGGGCACTTATTATGAAAACCACTGCAATTCAGGTAATTGTCCACAGTTATTAAAGATTTTTGAAGTTTCATTCTGACGTGAGAATTCCAAGAACAGTTATTGCACTTAATTAAAAAGGAAGTCCAGCTCAGGAATAGAAAAAAAGGTTTTGTTTGGTTTTTTTTTGTTTGTTTGGGTTTTTTGGGAGGGGGGAGGTGTTTGTTTGTTTTTGGTTTTTTTGGGGGGTTTGGGGGGTTTATTTTTTGTTGTTGTTGTTGTTACTTTTTTTGGTGAAAAACAAAACAAAAAAAAACCCACGAAAAAAACCTAAACCTAAACAACAAAATTTTAAAGAAAAAGGTCTGGGTTTTTGCCTGTGTTTCTAAACAAGTCTGCCCCATTTTTTTCCCTGTTGCTTTGCTCGCATAATATGAGCTCTTTGTAAACATCTGCAAGCATCCTACTTCACAGCCCCCTTCAAGATCTCCCGTGCAAGAGGCGGCAAAAACTTGACAAGGAGGGAGTGGGTGATTTAGTATCAGGATTGCCTCCCTGCTGAGAAGAGTGTTCTCAGAAGTACTGGTGCTCACTTTGTTTTTTCTGTCTCCATGTGTTGTCTGTTGTATGACCTCTCCTGAGAAAAGAAGCTGTTGTTGTTGTTGCTGTTACTGGTTTATCCGACACCATGAACAACCAAATTCTGATCCCATGTCTGTAGCTGCACACATTATTCAAGTACAAATAAATAAGTTCATACAGGGTGCATTCAAGAAGGAAGGATGCAGCTCTCATAAAGCATTCCCAGTGTCTCTTAGATAAACTCAGAGATGTTTTCTGTGCAGTTGTTGTCAGATGTGGAAGGAAATAAGCACTTTAATGAGCAAATCCAATGAAATTCAATTACTTAAATAGCCTATTTTTTCTTCACTTTTCTTGTCTTGATGTAATTTTGAAAGTCTGATGGGAATGTTTTAGTTATTCAGGTCTGAGGTACACAGAGTTCATCAAAGTGAATCCAAATGGAATATGTTTCATAATGTGTTTACTGTAATAACACAGAGGTTTTGTGCGTGTTGATACAAAAAAAAAAAAAAGGAGATTTGTTGGTATCTTAGTAACTGCTACATATCTAGCAAGAAAAGAGAGAAGGTTCCAGGTCTGCCTGCTAAGCACACCTGGCTTCCACACTAATTTCCTTTAATGGTAGATACTTTCTTGTTTGCATGAGATGCTATTGCTTAGCATATTATGCAGGCAATTTCATGCTGCAGACAAAAGGTTTACTTTGGGACTGCCTCTCTGCTTAGAGATATGCAGCATTTTTGTATGCAACTTGCATAAAAATCAGGCAGATTTCAAAATCAGTGTGTGCCTTCTTTAAATTCCCTTCCTATGCATGAATTTCACATATTTCAGAATCAGATTAGAAAAGCCCCCACTATGTCAAGATAGAAAAATATCAGTGGTGGTGTAATCTGCTTGTGAGTGTGGCCCGTGGTGTGGCATGCTAGATTGAGGATGCAGATCAGTTTATTTTGCAATAGTTCATAAACCTTCATTTAGCATTAATGTACAATATTTTACAGTATAATGATAGCATGACTGTGGAGGAGATGGGGACAGCATTTGCATGTAGCAATAAAGAAGGGATAAACACCATTTCACTGAAAGGCAAAATTAGGAACAGAAATAGCAAATGCAAATTAAATGTTTAGAATTGTTACTTCCAAGCCATTTAGGATTTCTCCTCACTGGCAGTCACTAGCTTCTTGCTTTCATGCAGCAGGGAGACACAGGCTTCTCTGCTGCAGCTTGTTATGTTTCCTCCTGCCTCCTGAGGGGTGCCTTCCGGGCATTTTATACAACTTGGTTGGGATTCTGAGGTATGAACTACTGCTTGCTATGTGAGAAAATCACAAAATATCCCGTGGTAGCCAGAGGCAGAGGCGAGGATGAAAAGGTGTCTGAAAGAGCACCCAGCACTGTCATTTGTGATATAGAGCATAAGAGCTGCCATGTTGTGGTCCCATGTCTTCTGCTGGGCTGGCTGAGCTCTCGGTTTTGGGGTTTTTTTCTTCTTTTTATCTGTTTTTTAAATTTTGATAGAGAGAATGTATCACCTCTCAACATGTGGGGTGGGGTTAACCAGGTCATACAGCTTTATGTAATGACTGACAACAGATTTCCTTTGTCTTATTTCTGTGCTGTCATGTTTTTGGTGTTTTTTTTTTTTTTAAATCAAAGTATCTATGCTTAAGTGCTTACTGCAAATGTCTTCATTTGCTGAGGGTTTTAGAAACTATACATAAAACCCACCAAAACAGACTAAGTAAAACAGACTTTTTTAAAACCTGTTTTTGCTATCTGAAATTCTCTGGGGATGGTGATTACTCTGTTAAACTATATATAGGCATTCAAAATTAATCAAGTGTTTGTGAACAGATCACAAAAGTAGTGTCTGCAATAAAAGAAATGTCTTCATAGAAAGAGTTGTCAAGCATTGGAACTCACTTGTCAGATAAGTGTTTAAATTGGAGGGAATTTAAAAGAGGTGCCTATGTGGCTTAGTGGTGGACTTTGCAGTGCTGGTTTAATGGTTGGGCTTGATCTTAAAGATGTTTCCCATCCTGAAAAAAAGTCTCTGAATTTCAGAAATAGAGTCCCATATGTCCTCTGGAAAGAGGTGAGGGTCTGGGTAGTTGACTTCAGTGCTGTTCTGCCACCGTGACCTCAGAATAATTAATGGGCTCATTAAAGGTGTCATTGGTTAAGAAAGGCCCAGGAATGGGGTGGGCTGAGGTACAATGGGTCAGGTGGTGCTTAGATTCAGAATAAAGTGTGAGAAGTCTTGTACCTGGAGATGGCATGTTCCTGGAAACTGGGCAGGGGCTCAGGTGCAGCCCATTACTTGCTGGAGACATTTCCTCATAGGTCTGAGCTTTAGGTCTGTGCATAATATGCTGTGCTTTGAACAGCTGCCCTTGTATCTGCACAGGGGGCAGAAAGAACATTTAAAAGGATTCCTCATCCTGTAATGTGCACTGTTTCAGTTACGATACAGAAGGGTGTGATAAACTATTTATTTTTCTGCACAAAAGAGCAGTTTTGTGTCCTTGCCCTTCTCCCTAGGATGGTGGCCATTGTGTAACAGAATGGAAAAGTAGGGTTCAGCTGTAACTAAATCTGACCTATTGCCACTGTGCTTAAGGCATGGGATGTCTCTTATTTGTGAACTATTGCAAGCTGCCTATCCAACTTGTGCAGTGCTCACCATTGGCAGTGGTGACCTGAATAACATTAATGGATGGCACACCTGACAGATTCTAGACCCCACTGAGGTCTTATTATCAATTTATCTAAAAATAATACTGATATCTGTGGTGAACAAAAACAGTTGTCATCTTGCTAATCAAAGAGATTGGCCATTTTGCTGTTTTATTCCCCAGTATTAATAGCTCTTGCAATTTAATTTATTTACTCTCCATTTATTGAGCCATGAGTAATCTTAATTCTATTTTAAAAAAAACCAAACTTTTGCTCATCTTAAAAAAAAATTAAACTACTTTTAGTTATGTTGAGTGTCTGACAGAGTACTTGGTGTCTGCTGGTGTCAGTCTCCCTCCTTTTTTGAATCATCTTGTTTGACTCTCCTCTACAGTTAATAATTCTTTACCCATGAGAATTTGTTTTCATTTTGTTCTGAAATGAAAAAAAGGAGCAGAGGAGCTGATTTGGATTATATTGATTAAAATATTTTTTTCAATAAAGTCAAAAAGGGTTTTCTCACAATATTAATTCTGTAATGATACTGAGGGTTTTGTGTAGGCAAATCACAAAGGAAAACAGTAAAAAAACCACACAATATTAGATCCTATATGCTTAAACAGACTTTTCTGTTCCACTAATTCCTGTATATATGGAGACATATATCTCCTGAATATCAGAGTCACTCTATTTCTACAGAAGAAATAGCTGGCCAAATCCCTAAATATCTTTGTGGATCTATTTTCAAGAGGGGAAGCAATAAGAACCCCTCCTTTAGAGTAAGGAGCAAATATTTACTTTATGAAACTTAATTTAAAAAATGTAAAGTTTGCAAAGTTTCTCTGAAAAAATTTGTATTACTTGGATCTTATACCTGCATTTCTATGTTCAAATTAGCAAGCAAGGTGAAAAGACAAGAGGTATGGAAGTAAATTTTAAATTGACCAGTAGTATAAGAATAAAATACTTGGGACAGAAGAGATATTGAATTAAGTCTTAAGCATAATTTAATTTCACTTTCTTCTATTAATGTTTTATGACCTCCTTTGACATTACTGCATTTGGAAGGTATATTGGTGTTTTTGACCGAGTTCTACAAAATCGAAGTTATAAATTCTTGTCTTTGCAAAGGTCATTGAGTCAGGGCTTTCTCACAAGAGCACCCTAGCACATAGGGAGGAACCTGAAATAAGCACTCTGAATAAAAATAAGCTATGTTGTCTCCAATGCTAAATTGAAATATGGGTCCTCCTACTACCATATGTAGTGTAATATGGAGAAAAGTGATTGGAAATAGCTCACTGTTACTTACACAGCACAAGCCTGCATGAGTAAACATCACATGGGCCTCCTGTCTGTCCTTTCACAAGTCTTAATTTTTTTAGTGATTTTTGGTTTTCTTCCTGAGATATTGAAATGAAAAATTTTTGTGGCATTAATTAATGTCTGCATGCTAGGACCTGAGAAGCTTTCTGGGTATTGTCACAATCCCATTCCTTGCCTTTACCCAGACTTTTTAGCACAATTCCATGTGAATTTGAACATAAGCTATCACACAGTCAGCTGAGCTGTTACTGCTGGCTCCTGTTGGGTGCCTGGGTTTGCTCTGCAGCCAGGGACCTGTGCTTCAGTCTTGAAGCCAGCCCCATGGCTTTTTCAGGATGCAATTTTGGCATGGGGCACCAGAATTGAACTTACCTTCAAAATGAAAATTTAGGTTTTCCTGGTTAAGTCATTGTCGTTAACCTGGAATTTCAGCCAGTTTCCCAGAAGAAAAAATACCCTTGACAAACTGATGCCACAGGGACGGTGTATATTAAACATGCCTACTGCCTTTTCAGAAAAGATAAAAGATAAAAGATAAAAGATAAAAAAGAAATCAAAAATCAGAGCTAGCCCAGGAGTCTTAGATTTAGAATGCAGTCAATTTCATAAACATTATTTTTGATGCACGTAGTGAAAATGAAATAAAAGTCAAGTTACTTAACATAAAACAAAAGAAGGAGCCTGATGCTTCAGGAAAGCACTACAGAGCCACTGGTGATTCCATTGCTGGAAAAGCAATAATGCCCCATGATTAGATACCAGTTTTCTCCAGCTGTGCTGTTTCCACCACACTGCTAGGAGTAGATGCTTTGTTTCCTCTGGGGTGATACAACTTGATTTTAAAAGGAAGTCATAAACTAGAACACATGACGCAGAGAAATAAGGTTATTAAAGGAATTAGCAGACAGTAAGCTGCTGAAGGCTGTCAGGGGCTATAAAATTGGAGTGGAAATGGTATTTGTTGGACATTTGTTTTATTTTCAAGTGGCTGATTACAAGAAATTCAAAAAGAGAGTAGAATTGTAGGATTCTGCTTCTATCAAGATATATTTTGGATAAAAATGCAGAAGTGGTGGTAAGACTTAATAGCATTTCTGGTACATGTAAACAGTCTGCAGGTAATTGAAATTGAAATTTTAGGAACACTGCCTATTAATCACCTGAGAGGGGTTTGCTTTGTGACCGTTTTGCACTGCTTCTGGTACTTGGCTGGGGCTGCTCCTGTTCTCAAAGAAGTCTGCTAACATCTTTGGGCTGTGCTTTGGCTGAGCAGGTGCACAGAGGGAAGCTGGCAGGCTGTACCTCCTAGGTTACAGGCCTTCTAACACCTCCCTGATTTACAGCGAGAGCAGTGGAACACTCACAGGATTCACAGGCTCTGTGGACTTTTGGTAGCTTTTTTTTATTTGGGGGAGGTACTTCAATTGGCAGGATGCAAACTGGTATTAAATAATTAAAAGAAACAACCCAGAAAACTCTTGTGCTTCCGAAATATTTGAAAACATTATTCTTCTTCACCACACCTGCCTTGGGAATTGAGGGACTGGTTGTGTCTCATCCATGCCAGAGCAGCACTGAACAGCTTTAGATCTGCCTCAGATTTTGCCAAGCTGTTTGTGGCTCCAAGAGCCAGTCCCTAAAGCAACATTTCTGGGGTTCTGGCCACATCTGTGTCATCAGGCCCAGAGGTCTGCAGAGGCAGATACAGAGTGAAAAGCTCCAAGGCCTCTGCAAAACCTGCACATTTTCTTGTATGTTGTTGTGCATGTGTGGAGATCTTATTTTTATATCAGTAAAAATATTGCTATTATCCAAATTGTTAATTTTGGTTTTGGAGAACAAATATGTGTCTGAATTTTTAATTTTTTTTTTAGAGTTGTTAATTAAGCAGAATGTTTTCCCTCTGGGGACACATGAGGGGATTAATATGCTGTATTCTTCATCTCTGTGTAAATCTCACTGGGAAGTCAAAATTGATTCACTACAATGGTGGTTTATGCCCTGAAATTTCACTGAAAAGTAGTGTAGTTCCCAATCTTGCTGTCCACATTCACAATTCTAAAAGACTGTAATAGGATCATATAATCTCATTGGGACCAATTTTCTTCTGTCATATTTAAGCACTACAGAGGTTTTAACGGTTTAATGGCTATATTTCATGCTTAACAAGAGAAACACTGTAATATTTCTCATCCTGTTATGAGTTCCCCTCTCCCGGTGCTCTGTTATTAAATATAGATTAGCTTTCCTAGAAAGAAAAAAAGTGCTGGAATGTTCTGATATTTTAGATCTTTCTTATTGTTCTCGTAAATATTTTGCAGAACTTCTTTTAATATGCTCACCCACAGGATTACAACTTTTAATTTGAGTATTGAAATTTAAACCAAAAATATTTAAATAACTTTTTGATCAAAGAAGCTAGTACTCTGAGAAAAGTTTTCTATCCGTCTCCTACTGGCTTGTGTCCAAAGGTGATGGTCTTTTGGTACCCTGCTTTTCTCTGTCCCTGAGCAAGTATGTATTTGAGGAGGAGACTGGATCATTCTCACAGAATGGAGTTTGAGAAAACACTAATTCTAACAGTTGGACTGAATTATATTGGTTACACTGAATAGTAATTTCATTTTAATGATGTGCTTTTGTAGAACAGAAAATCAGAGCTAATCACATGGAGCACTTTTTTTGGCCTTCAGCCTTTTTACACTTAAGCTCTCTCAGGTAATGAGCAGGAACATTCCCTTCAAATATAGACACTATTTAATGAAGATGCATAATAATTTGCCTATTGCAAAAGCAAACTCAGTATGTGAGCCAAAAAGCAGGAATGACTTTTTTTTTTCTCTTCATGAATACCAGTTTCATCTTTAGGCTGGTCATATGTCAATTGCAAAGCAGACTTCTCTAGTGTATCTATGAAGGCTTTGTTGATTTTTGTTTTCTTTTGAGACAGAGAGAGGTCTGTATGTCAACAGAAATTACTGGCTTGAAATAGAAACAGTGTCAAACTTTCCTTAGTGGGCCAAAATGCTGTGTCCTTGTTCAAAACATCTCATGCTTCTCAGCAAGTGAGGAGTGAGAGCGTCTTCATGCCCCTTTTCACTTCCAGTTCTTGGTCTATAAGGACATGTCAAGCTTTTCTGGTTATCCTCCATTGAAATTATTGGCAATAAAGTTTGTCAGCATGGAATGGTGATGTTACCATTCTGCAATAAGACTTCTAGAAGTTAAACAACAAAAGGTACAGAGTCTTTTTTTTTTGCCTGTCATACCTGCCAACTGCAAGAAGGAAGGAAGAAAGCGCTAAAATATTTGAAATACCACATAATACCACATATTGGTAAGCAATGATTAAAGCCTAGTTATGTAAGATAGTAACACTAATATTGCTATGAATTATATATATACTCCTTTTATTTTAGAACTAACCTTTTGTTTCAAACTTTTGTGAATTTGGATTTTTTTGGAAGACTTTATTTTCGTTTTGAATATGTGCTTTTTCTTCCTTTTGTCTAGTATGCCATTTGAAAAACTTCTGTGTTTCTCTTGACCTATACAGCTGTGTAGCTTTGATCTTTAGATAGTCTGGGTGAGAAGCTGACCTTTGTGTTACAAAGGAATCAGGATTTTTAGAATGGTTCCTTCCATTTCCTTCCTAACCACCCCCAAAAAATAACCAACCAACCCCACCTCTATTTTGTTTCAGTGCAAATTGATTATTTTCTGATTAGCTTCTAAAGTTTTCTTGGAAGATGTGATTAATGCCTAGAAAATTGGTGACTAGTGCTTGTGTCCATCCTTGCAAGCATAAGTGACAGGTATATTTTATATTCCATTCCAATATCTGCACTGCAGTGACTGCTAGCTGTTCCCCAATAGCCTTTTCAGGAACAGGAGGGCTTTTACTCTACTGTCCATAAAAATATGCCTCTGCTGTTGCCACTAAACTTTATGTAAGCCATAAAATATCTTTTGGCTCTGACTTGAAACACAAGGAGAATGTTTGCACAATGAATATCAGACATTGTCAATGCTAATGTCTAATGTCTGTTGGCAGAGTTGTCTGGAAAGATTTTTTAGCAACAAATGTTACTTCTGTTTCACTCAGAACTCATGTCTGTCATAGGATCAGAAGAATAACAGGTTGTATTGAAATTGGCTACAGGCGGTTTCATTTTTCCTGTTGCTCCTGTTGCTGGCCTTTTGAGGAACCTCTGGTACCAATTATGTGTATATATATATATATATATATGTATATACATATATATCACCTTCTTTTCCAGTCTTCTTTAACTGACTATGGGGAGTAGAGTGCTCTATTGAAAATCTTACAATAATTTCCAATCTATACACCCATGTCTGTGCATATATGTGTACATTTGATACGGGTATCTTAATGGATATCTTCAAAGTGATATGCCAGGTCTTTAACAAAAATATATGAAAAATGGTTAAGGTTTGCAATGAATTTCAGCAGTTTCTGAATTATTTATGTCCATAGTGACAATATTTGAATCAATTTAGACTCAAATGCTTGGAACAGAGATTTCAAGCTTCATAACAAATAGTGAGCAAAACCCACAATCTTTTAACAGATATCAAAGCTACACACAGCAAAAGAGGAGAAACAATCCAAGACTCTTTTGTCATCTTGTAAGGTTATAAAGTACTTCAGTACTTGCTGCTGTGAATTATACAGATGTACTGTGCACCTGTGTCTGCATGCATCAGCAGCACTGCCAATGTTCTGATGAAAACTTTAACTAAATCCCCAGATTTTTAATGCAGAACTAAAAACCAGGCCTGAAGTCTGTCCTCAAGTAGTGGCACTAATTCAAGTGTGAGAATGCCATTTTGTTTCCAGAACTTTTCGGAGAACTTTCAGTCAAAACTTGAAAATGAAAAGGGAGTTCATTATGGGTATGCCAGCTATAGATTTTATCACACTATCTAGCACTGTGGTATTGAACACAGATATTTTTAATAGGGTTTTTTGCAACCATAGCCCAGTGCTTTTTGCAGGCTTGAAGAATATTTGCTTTAAATATGGAAGTAATAGAGTGGAAGAAATTTACTAGTAAAATTCTTCAAGAATCAGTCTTGGGAACAATAAAATATATACTTAATGTCCTTGTATAAATTGCTGTGTGATAAATCTGCTGCATGGAAAGATAAGAGGCATTGTCAGTGTAAAGGGGTATGAAAATATCTTATACAAAATAGAGACCCATGAGAACTTTGTGAATAAAAGTAAATAGCTAATATGGAAATCAGAAGCATGTGTGGGAAACCCTAACATTGAATTCTACAAGGTGAGAACTCACCCAGTGGGAAGGCTTTAGGTATACAAGTTGATATAAGATGGCAGTGGTTCCCTGACTGATGAAGCCGTAAAAAGGCAAACACAATCTTTCAAAGCATTGCAATATTTTTCTAATAGAGAAGAAAAGATACTAATATTGTAATTACAAAAAACTTTTCAGCTGTCTACTGGAACATCAGCACAGTCTTAGGCACTCACACTCAATATAAAATCAAATCCAACCAACCAAACCCTCCCACCTGATACTGCTGCCAGGCAGGTCAGAAGTGTGCACATAAGGAAAAAAACTAAGGGGGCTCCCTTAAATCACCTATCCAAAGCTCACGTCCTTTCGTAAACATGCCAGAGAGGTAAACAACATGGAGGGAGAAAAATTAATTGTAGAACAGTTGAATATGGAGCAAAGAATGACTCTGACTATACAGAGAATTCAGGCAAAGTTCCCTACCTCTAGGTTGGTCAGGTCTGGTGTAGCCCAAAGGAAGAAATGTGTCCCTGGTGACTCCTGGTGCTCCTAAGGGTATCATCCAGAAAGTATGCCCAGAGAGTTTATGAAGTTGCACAATAGTCCATTAAAAAAAAATAAAAATTAAGAAGTATCAGCAGCCAGCAGAGTAGCCATTACTATTGCACCTGGGCAAGCAAAGAGATTTTGCCTCACTTATTTTGTATAGTTCTGTAAGTGTGTGCATGAGCAGCTAATATGGACAGAGAGACCAGAGCCAAATCCCCAGACTGAGGCACTCTGAGCTGTGGAGTGTTCAAAATCCAAATCAGGGCTTTACAGCTTGAGCCCTTCTCTAATATTTATTCAGATTTATGATAAATGTAGTACTTTAGAGCCAATTTTTGTTCATAAAGTATCAATTGTTCAGTCATGACTAAAGTGTATAAATACATGCATTTATCTTTGAGCCTGTAGACATTTAAGCCTCTCTGTTCTTCTCGTGGCGTTATTTATTTATTTATGCCTTTGCTTGTTTGATAGATGGCAGCAGATAAATGTTTCCTAACTGGAGATGTCTCATTAGTTTTTGCTTTTAATATCATCTGTCAAATGACAGCAAACAACAGGGAATTTTTGCACATTTATATGACTATATTGCCTTTTCACTTAAAGCTGCTGCTGTGCTCTCATAGGTGAGGTGATACATAAATATAAGCTTTCCCTTAAAGACTATCTTCAAAGAAAATGCATTTATACTCTAACCAGAGCCCTCTCGTCCTGTCATTACAGCCCCACTCTTTTCAAGGAAGCAAGCTCGTTGTGTGATATAGAAGGTGGAGACTGGGAAGCTGGCTCTGCTAAGCCTTGCCTAATGCAAGCTGCTTTAGTATGCACATCACATCATGCCGGCTATACTGCAGGGAGCAGGCAGTTATCGCACAAGCGTGCATCCTCAGAGCCAGGATAAACACTCCGTTACTCTCCCTCTAAACTGCTCTTCTGGGAGGGAGAGAAAATAAATAGGGAGTGAGAAAGGCATTTGAAGTAACCTTTTCAAGAAGGAGGCAGCAGCCAATAGAACCTTTCTTTCTTTTTTTTTTCTTTTTCTTTTTTTTCTTTTTTTTTTTTTCCCACTTCTTACTAGAGAAATTTGTGGTGCTACCTCAGCAATTAAGGAGAAGAGCCAGCATCTAGGGTTCCAGACTGTGAGGGGGAGTAGCAACTTGTACCAGGTAGGAAGCCCTTTCAACATCATTTTAAATCCATGCAGCTCAGTTACTACTTGCTATGTTGCTGTACAGTGTCTGACTTGTGGAGACCTTGTGTCTGCCAGTCACCATTCCCCAAGTGAAAGAGACCTTGGGGAGCTTTAATTGCCAATGACCTTCAGGGTATTTCTTAGAAAGACACTGGTACTTAGTGCTGTAAAGTAAAGCAATCTATACTTTCATCTGATGGCTTAAAGTGTGCTTTTAGCATCAGGATGCAGCTGGGTGAAACTGCAGCTGTTACCCATCTACAAAACCATGTCACAAATGAGTAAAAATTAGCCATTTTATAATAACTGAAGCAGCTGCTCTGCATTTTTAGCAACATGGCTGTATTACTTTCCAAAACTTATTACCATAAATTCTTTTTTGCTGGTAAGTCAGCAGATATGTTTTGCTATATTCAAAGTTATTTTGACAGTTATCTATTACATTTTCATAGTTACTTATGCATATTTTATTAAGACTTTTCTAAACTTTCTTGAGGCAGCTGTCTTGTGGCAGGTTAGTATTCCTGCTAACAAATAATTTATGTAATAATTATAGTGAGTGGTTGCAATATTCGCTTTACAGGGTTGCCTGCTGCAAGTCTGTGGGAACACAGGCACCTCCTGAGATGTCAGGGCTGGGGTGGGATGGAGCCTGAAGTCACAAATGCTCATTTCATCTGCTTTAGTACTATAGGACAGAGGGCAGAATGAGGAGGAGGTGAAAGCTGTAATTGTGCTTTGTGATCACGTTGTGCATTGTTTTCCTCCTTGTACTTTTATTTGTGTTCATTCACAGGACTGAATGGTTAGGTAACATCTGTTCCACCTGTACTGTGTGTATTGTGACAGGGATGGGACTTGATAAATTTATCAAAAAAAGGAAAAGCATTTCCATGAGTTCCGAGGTTAAGGGTCAGTCCTGTGAGTCTCACCATGGTGTCTGTGAGACTCACAGGTTCATTGTGTGATCACTTTAAGTTTTTGTCTTCTGAGTAGCTGAGGGAGTTTGAGCCAAACTTTCTCAATCTTTAACATTTTTTTCTATATATCAGACCAGAATTCCCCAGACAGGGAATTCTTAAGGGTAAATATCTATACATATTTTTAAAGTACAACCAGTGATGTCAGCAAGTATACCAGGCCTAAGGATTCTGTTTCTTGCAATACCTGAAAATAGTGTTCAAAACAGTCAGAGCTTAGGTACCACTGCTGTAATAAAAAAATAAATACTGATAATAGCACAGCTCTCTCAATACCCACACAACCTTTTCTTGTATGTAATTGCTCTATGCAGAAATAGCTCCATATATTTTGTTTAAAGGTATCTTGTGAGTCTTATCTGTAGGAAAAACTATTGAGGATGTCTAAATCTGTAGCCTTTTTTTTCTGATGAGCATAATGAAAAAAACAATTCTTAGAAAATGAGAATTGTATCTGATAGCAATAAAAGCTAAGGAGGTACAAAAGAAATAGCTTAGAAAATTACAGCTGTGAAATAGAGGTGAGATCTAGTCAGTGACCAGCACTAGTTAGAGGATCTGGCAGTAGGTGAGAACAGTCCTACCCTCTGTTTCATCTGTTCTGAGAAATTCAATGCTTCAGAAAATTCACACTTGGAAAGTACCAGTTCAATTAGCAGCCTAGATGGGAAAGAAACTAGAATGGGAAAGTGATGTCTTGACTCCTTTATTTTCTCTTGATACATGAAGTTTGAGATGATGAAAATTATACTCACGCCCTTCAGGTTGTTTTAACAGGTTGATGTAAAACTGAAGTGAATCATTACCTTAAAGAGAAAAAGGAGGTAATAAGTTGAACACATCAATGCATTTCAGTCGAGACTCATAAAATTCAGGTTTCAGGAACATTTAAGGTGAATTACAGTTGGTAGATTTGGGATTTACAGGGTTTTTTGTTTGTTTTTGTTTGGGTTTTTTTTAACCTCCAGTCCAAATGGTCACTCTAAGGATATGTAGAATTCTCAGACATTTTTAAAAATAATTAATTGTCTCAGGCCTTAAATTTTGGCTTGAAAGGGCTTGTTATTTATTAATGCAATCTTATACTTTGTAGGTTTCTCTGAGAGAAAGGGATCACAAGGACTGTGCATTAGGATCTGTAGGTTTCTTAGCTTGGTATTGCTTGCAGGTCATTGCCTTTCTATGTCTCAGGTTACTCATAAATACAGGTGTTGGCAGCTGCCTATTTGGAAACATATTGCAGATATGAGTATTTCTAGATTATTCTCACTTAGACTAGTAGTCCTTTATGTGGATTTGCTTTTTTGTGACTCTAGTTCACCTTGTAGCTTATGAACTCGGCTTTAATTATTTCTCTTGGTTTATTACCTGTTGTTTACCCTACTGTTTCCTTCATGACTAAATTATGTTTTAAACTCTAAAACAGCAGAAATCTTTATGCTTCTTCCCTACCCTGGAAGAGATTCCCCTTACTGCAGAGAGCTTAGTGGGGATGTGGGATGGTCCTGTCTATGGAGTGAACCTGTTACCTTTAACAAGACCCCTCAGAAGCTCAGGAGTCACTGATAGCAAATGTGTAATGTCTGTGTATCTAAAAGTGTATTGGATTTATTGTCCCAGAAATCTTATGATTTCTCAGCAGAAATGGTGCAATTGGTTCTGTATCTTAAAAATATAAAACCAGACATATCTGACTTCCAGAGACATCAAATCCAACTATCCAGAGGTATCAAACTTACCTGTTGTATTGTAGTGTGTGGGTATTCTTTTACATTGGTGGCTTTGACCAAATCTCTCTATCAGTTCCCTGAACTACTCTTTTAAGATGGAAAACTTGGACTCCTAGTACCTTTGGAAACCACATGAAATTTCAGATTTGTTGCAAGGATCTTATCTGTTGACATATGAAAGGAAAAGTCCCTCTCCACAGCTTATTGATATTTCTTGATGTTTTTTGACATTTTATTGTATCAAATAATTAGTCTGACCTGAGAGCCTGATGTTAGTAAAGGGACTATCAAATGCAATGTATGACATTCTATGTGTTGCTATAATTCTGTATTGCTGTGGGTCCCTAGAGTGGCCATTATCTTTTAATCTAGGTTTAGTTAATTTTAATAACTTCCTTTGTTTTTTGGAAGCAAAACACACAGTCCCAGTAATGTATGATGACTGCAAATTTGTACATGAGGATTTCCAAACAAAACAGGTGGCAATTATTCTGAGCCATGTCAGACATGTCAGCACTCAGGCATGTCTTCCTTCTACTGTGAGCATGAACAAGACTATGAGGCTACATTTTCCTTTTTCTGCTGTCAAGATATTCAGTAACATTTTTCCAAATAAACTGTTGAAGACAATCAGGGACTTTTGTACTTTGCTTTCGACATATGCGAGGGATTAGAATTAATGGTTGGACTCAGGGGATCAGGATTAATGGTAAGGCTGACTAACACTAACTAACCATTGGACTTCACTGCCAACTTTAAGAAAATAGTAAGATACTTAACAGCACACAACTTTTAAGATTTATTTAAGCAATAACCCCCAAGAAGCCAATCATTACTTGCAATTAACTGTTGGTTTGTGGGTTGTTGGATCATTAATGTTCTAACTAACTGACTGTTAACTACAGTAACAACAACAAATTCTGAGGTATGCATTTCCTCTGACTGTGGGTTTTGTGTTATATAACTTTTTTTATCTGCCCTACACATTTTTAACAGCTGTTTATTCTCTGTCAGTGCATTTTGATGCTATGTGTTAAGGCTGTGATGTTGGAGCTGCACTTATAATAGCTATCACACAGCATCTCAGTACAGCTAGGTTGGAAGAGACCTCCAAGATCATCAAGTCCAACCTATCCCATAACACCTCAACTAAACCATGGCACCAAGTGCCACATCCAGTCTTTTTTAAAAACAGCCAGGGATGGTGACTTCACCACCTTCCCAGGCAAAGCATTCCAATACTTTATTATTCTCTCTGTGAAAAACTTCTTCCTAATATCCAACCTATATCTCCCCTGGCACAGCTTGAGACTGTGTCCTCTGGTTCTGTTGGTTACTGCCTGGTGAAAGAACCAACCCCTACCTGACTACAGCCCCCTTTCAGGGAGTTGTAAAGAGTGATGAGGTCACCTCTGAGTCTCCTTTTCTCCAGGCTAAACAACCCCAGCTCCCTCAGCCCTTCCTCACAGGGTTTGTGTTCCCAGCCCCTCCCCAGCCTCGTTGCCTCCTCTGGACACACCCAAGTGTCTCAATGTCCTTCCTAAACTGAGGGGACAGAACTGGACACAGCACTCGAGGTGTGGCCTCACCAGTGTTGAGCAGAGGGGAAGAATGACCTCTCTGCTCCTGCTGGCCACACTGTTCCTGGTACAGGCCAGGGGCCATTGGCCTTCTTGGCCACCTGGGCACACTGCTGGCTCATGTCCATCCTGCTGTCCATTAGCACCCCCAGGTCCCTTTCTGCCTGGGCACTGGCCAGCCACACCATCCCCAGCCTATAGCATTGCAGGGGGTTATTGTGGCCAAAATGCAGGACTCAGCACTTGGACTTACTAAACCTCATCTGTTGAACTCTGCCCATCCATCCAAACGTTCCAGGTCTCTGCAGAGCCCTCCTCCCTTCCAAGAGATCAACACACGCTCCCAGCTTAGTGTCATCTGCAAATTTACTAATGAAAGACTCAATACCCTCATCCATCAATAGAAATATTGAACAGAACAGGCCCCAGCACAGACCTGCAGGGAACCCAAAGGGACACCACTGGTGACTGATCCCAGCTGGATGCAACACCAATCACCACCACTCTCTGGCCATCCAGCCAGTTCTTAACCCAGCACAGAGTGCTCCTGTCCAAGCCACGGGCTGCAGCTTTTCCAGGGAATGCTGTGGGAGACAGTGTCAAAGGCCTTGCTGAAATCCAGATAGACAACATCCACAGCCCTTCCCTCATCCACCAAGTGGGTCACCTGGTCATAGAAGGAGATCAGGTTGTCAAACATGACCTACCCCTCCTAAACCCATGCTGGCTGGGTCTGATACTCTGGTCATCTTGTAGGCACTGCATCACGGCACTTAGTATAAACTGTTCCATAACATTACCTTGACCCAATACCCTAAAGTCCCTTTTAATTGCCCTCACACTCCTCAATCTCATCACTGCCAGCCTAAATTATCAGCAGTGGGTAATGATCAGAGAGCTGAATCAGTTCAGGAAGTCTCTCAGTGATATCCCATACCCAGGCCCCAGGGAGGCAGCACAGCTCCCTGTGGGATGGGTCCAGTTGACATGTGGGGCCCTCTGTTCCCCTCAGAAGGGAGTCACTCACCACGACTACCCTTCTTTCCTTTTTGATGTTAGAGGTGGTGATCTGTCTCACAGATGAAGCATAATTGAGCATAATTATCTGGCCAGATAATTTTCTTCACCGTGCTCCTGTTCACCACTCTCCTGTTCACCACTCTCCTGTTCACCGTGCTCCTGTTCACCACTCTCCTGTTCACCACTCTCCTGTTCACCACGCTCCTGTTCACCACTCTCCTGTTCACCACGCTCCTGTTCACCACGCTCCTGTTCACCACACTCCTGTTCACCACGCTCCTGTTCACCGTGCTCCTGTTCACCGTGTTCCTGTTCACCACTCTCCTGTTCACCACACTCCTGTTCACCACACTCCTGTTCACCACGCTCCTGTTCACCGTGCTCCTGTTCACCACGCTCCTGTTCACCACTCTCCTGTTCACCACGCTCCTGTTCACCACGCTCCTGTTCACCACTCTCCTGTTCACCACACTCCTGTTCACCACGCTCCTGTTCACCGTGCTCCTGTTCACCGTGCTCCTGTTCACCACGCTCCTGTTCACCACTCTCCTGTTCACCACACTCCTGTTCACCACGCTCCTGTTCACCGTGCTCCTGTTCACCACGCTCCTGTTCACCACTCTCCTGTTCACCACACTCCTGTTCACCACGCTCCTGTTCACCACGCTCCTGTTCACCGTGCTCCTGTTCACCGTGCTCCTGTTCACCGTGCTCCTGTTCACCATACTCCTGTTCACCACTCCACGCTCCTGTTCACCACTCTCCTGTTCACCGTGCTCCTGTTCACCACACTCCTGTTCACCACGCTCCTGTTCACCACGCTCCTGTTCACCACGCTCCTGTTCACCACTCTCCTGTTCACCACACTCCTGTTCACCACACTCCTGTTCACCACGCTCCTGTTCACTGTGCTTCTGTTCACCGTGCTCCTGTTCACCACACTCCTGTTCACCACGCTCCTGTTCACCATGCTCCTGTTCACCACGCTCCTGTTCACCACACTCCTGTTCACCGTGCTCCTGTTCACCACACTCCTGTTCACCGTGCTCCCTCGGGGCCTCTCTGAACCAGCCTGCTGCTCACCGGCGGAGGAAGCCCCACCCCATGCCCATGTAACTCACGAGAGTGAGGAGCTCACCTGCTTTGTGCTTTTTCGATCAGCCCACTCCTTACTGGCCTATAAGGCTACACAGAATGCGAAAAAATTGGGGTTTTTTCCCTGAAACTTTATTACTGCTTTTTAAAAGACACTTAATGTAATACTTATGTTTAAATAATAATTTAGAACAAAATATAAATTTGATTTTTTGAAATTTTTTTCTTTTCCTAAATGAAATTGCAACAACCCTGATCTGATTCAATCAGTCCTAGCAGCAGTGTTTAGCACAAGGAAGTTCTGATAAGGGTCATTTGTAGAATAAGCAGAATTGGCAAAAATAACTTGTCATATTTTTGCCTTCTCAGTATCCTCAGCCTCATTTAGAGTATAAAATAGAAAGCAAAACTGAATGGTGAGAGACACAGAAAATAAACTGGAAGCTGAAAAACTGTTATTTTAATAAGTTTGTTTAAAGTTCTGGTTTTATTTAATGTTGTATTCTATTTCATTGTTTTACTTTTCAGGGGTCAGAAAAATTAAAGGAAAGAAGCAGGCTAGATATAAAATTATGTCTTTTATTAAGTAACACAGCTGTTTGATGTCTGTAGGCTTTGCTTGCTTGATCCAGGAATCACCAATAGCTTAGGGGTGCAAGTGTGCGTGTGTTGAATTTTCCTTAATGGAATTGAGGTGGGCAGCTCTACTAAGCCTGATTAGAACCATCACAAAATCTGCCATGCTACAATGAAATGTAGGGAGATGTATTTAGGTCAGTATTTAATGAGCCTCACATACAACACTGGCAGGGAAAAAAAACCAAAACCTTAGAAGTTAAATATGTAATCTGAGTAATTTAAAATTAATAAAAAAAACCAACCCAGAAACTGACTTACATGATTCTTTAGTCTAAACCTTACCTAGGACAGAAAACAAAACTATTTTTACAAACCAAAAGGAAATATTACACAAGGACTCGTACAATGCACCCTCAGCAGGTTTGGCAATGACACTGAGCAGTGTGGTGTGGTTGGTGCTTCAGGGAAGGGATGGACCCAGAGGGCCCTGGACAGGCTGGGGAGGTGGGTCTGTGCAAATTCACCAGCAAGGCCACGTGTGGCTTCCTGCACATGGGTTGAGACCAGCCCAAGCACAAACACAGGCTGGGTGGAGAATGGCTTGGGAGCAGCCCTGAGGAGAAGGACATGGGGCTGTATGTGGATGAGCAGCTCAGTGTGACCTGGCAAATGTGTGCCCACAGCACAGAAATCCAAACATGTCCTGGGCTGCATCCAAATAATGTCAAGGGAGGGGATTGCCCCTCTCAACTCTGCTCTGGTGAGACCCTGCCTGGAGCACTGCATCCAGCCCCAGGACCACAACCTGAGAAGGACATGGACCTGTTGGAGTGGGTCCACAAGCTACAAAGGAAGCTACAAAGATGCTCAGAGGGCTGGAGCAGCTCTGCTCTGAACACAGGATGGGAAAGTTGGACTTGTTCAGCCTGAAGAAAAGAAGATTCCAGAGATATCTCACTGCAACCTTCCAGTGCCTAGAGGGGATACAAGAGAGCTGGAGACTCCTTATACAGGCATGGAGTGATAGAAGAAGGGGCAGTGATTTTAAATTGATAGGGCAGATTTAGATGAGAGGTCAGGAAGAAGTTCTTCCCTGTGAGAGTGGTGAGGCACCAGAACAGGTTGCTCAGAGTAGCTGTGGATGCCCCATCTACTGAAGTGCCAAAGGCCAGGTTGGATGGGCCTCTGAACAACCTAGTCTAGTGGAAGGTGTCTCTGCCCATGGCAGAGGGGTTGGAACCAGATCATCTTCAAGGTCCCTTCCAATCTAAGACATTCTATGATCCTGTAAAAAATTAATTACTCTTTTTACACTTCAAAAGCTCTTGGTTTTACATTTATTTTAAGCAACTAGGCAGTGTCAGGGTTGACAGCTGGTAAAATTTGTCAGGATTAAGGTTAGTTATTGTAGAGATGCACGGGAAGCAGAGAGATGGGAGAGCAATTTTTATTATGTTATAGTGCATTAGTTTGATACAATAAATGCATCTCTGAAGAAGTTCTTTGGATAAAGCAACTTATTGTGGAAAGTATGGGAAGTGGAGAGAAGGAGGATCACTATGTTCAGCATTCTACCTAGCAAAATGTGCAGCAATTTGAAGGTACCAGTAAATAAGCAGAAGAAAGCAGCACAATAAATTACTGAGAAAGAAATTACTTTTGTGAAGTGGCCATGCTGTTGGTGTAGTTTCCTTCTTTGTTTTTTTTCTTTTCACTTCAGTGTCAACCAGGCTGGTACAAATCTCTTGGAGAAGACAGACATCATTCAAGAGAAGGAGTAAAGGTAAAACAGTTGTTCTTCCAGACAACTTGTTTATTTTGTGATGGGCTTTCTTAAAATGACAGCTATTTAATTGAAATAGGTTTTCCTGGTATAAAATATATCCATCAAGCTGTTGACATTCGTGCTTTGTTGAATGTGAGGGATACCCCAGTGTTCCAGAATGGTTGTACCTTTATTTACACTTGCTAACAAAACGCCTGCCAGATTTAACAGCAAATCACCACACAATATAATGGATCTTTAAGTCTGCAGACATGAATGACAAGCTTCTGTGTTTTCTATTGCCAGGATAAAAGAATACTTGTGTAGGATAATAAAACAGAAAAATGTTTTTCATAGAATAAAACTAATTTTGCCTTATTAATACTGTAGACCTAGAAATCAGAGAGCATACAGAGGTAATGAAATGAATTGTAGCCTTTAAATATTCAAATATTTGAAATTAATTGTTCTTTGGTATGTTAATATCAGTTTATCATCTAGGATCAACATTTTTTGTAAGAGAGCATAATTCAGGCAGAATGACAGATGAATTACATGTTGCACTGACATGGCAGCCAAACAGTTCAGTGTGATTTTACTGCAACGGAAAGCAAAGGTCAACTGCTTGAAGCTGAATTATCAGCTGTGTTGGGGTTCCAGCCCAGTATCCACCACTGGGAGCCTCTGTAGCCAGACAGAAGAACAGCTGTACTTGAGTCTTTCTCTATTAACCAGGAAAATTGCCCCCATTTTCAGTTGAGTTTCCTAGAAAGCTCCTTACAAGGTAGCCTAAACATGAGAGATCCCTAACTCTGAGGTCCATGTTCCCACCTTAATATCCGTTTGGTATGATGCTGAAATTTCCTGATTCATGCAAAAGGTATTTGGATATCTGCACCAAGGATAACATCATAGGAAACCTTCCCATGTTTTGCAAATTAGCCTGTGTTCTCTCCTATCTTTAGGTGCTTATCCACAATTCTGCTCCACATGGCGATTTGCTTCCAAGCAATGTTAGTCCACATAGAATTCTAGAACTTGGCTAGTCATAGGGCTAGTGACAAAACCTGTCTTCCTCAGGACACATGTTTATGTACGAGGAGCTAAAGAACAGTCCGTGTCACTTATGCCTGTCTTTGATTCTTTTTCTCCTTCCATTTTTTATTTCATCTGCTCATGTTTAAAACCAAGGGAACAAGCTGACAGGAATTAGCTTGAAAACCTCTCCTGGTTTGAAAGGCAGGAGCCTCTCTTTGAAATGGAGAAAGCAGTCCTCGTCCCTCCAAATTATTATAATTTTGAAATTAAGGGGCTCTCAGGAAAAGATATGGGAAATAGTTCTTTACCAACAAAATTAAAATAGAAATACAGTGTTACAAAGAACGAACCCAAAACACTGACACAGTCAGAATACAACTTGACACCCTGTCAGGCAGGGTGTTGGTAGCAGTCTGATTAAATGGTGGCTGCATCCTCCTACAGTGACAGATGTGGTTCAGTTGAAGCAGTGATCCTGTAGAAAGGTGCAGTTTTCCTCTGAAAATCCAGTGATGTGGAAAGGTCCGGTTTTCCTCTGGAGTCCAGTAGAAAAAAAGGCTACTCCGGTGTTCCAAATCACAGTTTTTATCTAGGTAGGAAAGGTTTGGCTCCTCTCCCTGGCTGAAGCATCTCCCAATGGGATGATGTAATTTTATCAGTCATGTAGTGGACTCAGTTGCCCATTAACAGGAGATATCTCCCTGGAGAAAGGACGGGTTGTGAAAATATAAAGATGAATGCCCCACCTGGTTTCAACGGATGGTGGTAGAATACATACTTTTGGTCACATTCTGTATTACAACCTATGACAGTAGCCCAAGACACAAACCATTTTTCACTGCCGTGACTGTTGGCAGTTTTGAAGAGAATTACATTAGGACAAGCACTCCAACACGCACTTGTTTCTCTTTCTGTAGTAAATTTGAATAATCCTTCTCTCTGTGACTTTCCTCTCTGAAATTCTATGAGACAATATGACAGGGAGCTGTAATGCTTAATTATTAAAAATCTAAATACACAGTATTCTGCAGAGAGAAAAGAATGAGCTTTTGTAGATCTCATAAAATTTTTGAAGGCAATTCTTCCAATTATGTAATGAAAAATGTATCAAAACCAGAGGAAAAAATTAAAAATTATTTTAAAAAATTGTGCTTAATTTAAAGACAATTTAGATTTTCAGAATCCGTGTTCTCATTACAGTCTTTGGAAGGAATGTGTTTAGAGTTTGATGGGACACTGGAAGGGTTTTGCTTATTAGACTCAGGTGAGTGCTCCAGGAGGCTCTTGGAAAACCTCCAATTTTCCCACTTCACTATCAATTAATTGCACTCTTCAAGTTCATGAAGTTTGCCTAATTATTTTGGAATGTTTTGGAGCTGCATTTACATTTTGAGGAGTGGCACAGTATATGAGAATACAGTCCAGCAAATACCGTGTGTTGAGAAAATGACATTGTTAAAATGTTTAATAACATTAAGGAAGAGGTGTTAGGAATTGGTGTAAAGGTCTGCCTGGGCTACTCCCTGTATCTTGGGAAGTGTGATCACTGCAGGTTACAGGGGAAGATGAGTGTAGATGTGTCCTCTGCCTCCCATAATTACATCAGGTCAGAAGGCAGACTGAAGGTGACACCCAAGTCCATGGTAAAATGTGTTTTCTCTCTGAGTTTCTAAAGGAAGAAGGATGCTGAGAGGCAGAAGGGACAAGAAGAAAGGATTCTCACAAGGTGCTAGGTTTTTTCTATGCAGCACATTAGAATACTTGTTCCCACATGCAGTATTTAGTGTAACAGCAGAATGACTGTTTCAATAAAATTGTCCTGCAGGATAGAAATGGACCTCTGAATTTCAAGAGTTGTTTTGCTGTGTAAATAAACCCAAGGGCAAAACTGACATGCAGTTTCTGTGCCCCTGATCTGCCAGCTAAGGAGTAAAAATCTTTCTCCACTGTTCATTCTTTCTTTGACTATTGCTGGTGGTGTGGCTAATGTTTCTGAAGTCTTAGTGTGTATCAATTGCATTGTTTTCTAAGTATTTCTAAGCTGTCTGGTAAAATACTATGAAAATAGTTATTCTCAAGATAGGTCATCATTCAAAACTTTGAGATGGAAAACCCAAAAGCAGGAGGAAAAAGCTCTAAAAAATAGATTTCTTTGTATCACAGGTAGATTGATCATCAGACATAAGCCAAGAACTTCATTTTCATGGAGTTAGCATTGGTTTGTTCATCACTCAAGTTTATATTTCAATTTTCCAGTGTCCTGGAGCTAGCATACACATGTGTTTTTCTCTGAACTTGAGGAAGTTTCCACTGTCATAAATTGATAATGGTTAGACTTGCCTTTAGAGATAAGCGGTTTTCCTTGTGGTAACTTTTTTCATGATAAATTAAGTAGCTGTAAATATCTATATTTATATCCAGTAAATATGTGTAGTCACCTGGGACATCTCCAGGTATAGGCACCTGTTTAGTGTCAAGATGTAACAACTGCAGTGCTGTGAAGTTTTAAGTATGATGACTTTAGTTTAAACAATAAACTGGAGATAGTCAGAAATGTGAAAAATGCATAGATCCACTGGTACCATGGGTAAGTAGAGTGCCTAGATGTCTCTGGAAACCATTGTTTTTCGGAGAGAAAGACCAAAATATTCTGGAATTTTGCTTCAAGTACTTCAAAGTCATTGCAGAGACAATATCCATTACTGTAACCTGCCAGGGACACTAAGGTCATGTCAGGTAGTGGGGCTACATGTCAGTCCCTCAAGAAATCCTCCTGGTATATCATGTTTTAAAAATTTAGTAATTCCCTTGAAAAAAGAAATTATTCTGAAGCTGAAAAGTCTTCTGGGCCCTGTCACAGGGGGAGTTCAGAATTCCATACAGGAAGAATAAAATGACCTTGAGGACTACAGTAATACTATCTGAATGAAATTCAATAGGACAAAGTGCAAGATCATGCACTAAACCAATACATTTTGGCTATAAGCTAGGAGCTTGTTAATTGGAAATGACAGAAGAGGAGAAAGTCATAGGACGGCTGCAAGTCATCAGTGCAAAAACATCAATGAATAGGGCAAATACAATCTTACACTGTGCCAGATGAGATATTTGCATTAGCAAAGGAAGTGAGAAACACCTGAACTAGGTCCCACAGAAACAATAATGTGGGATATTTGTAATCGTTTTCTTTTCCTGCTTTTAATCAAGGTGAATTCAAACTGGAACAGGTGCAAAGAAAGGCTACTAGGATGTTCAGGAGAATGGAGAGTCTTATAAGAAGAGTCTGAGAGACTTTGTTGTGCTTATTCCAACCAGATAAATATATCAGAAATGGAGCAGTAAATTAGGAAAAAATGATATAAATATATTTAGGTTGGAAATAAATGTGTCCAGTTCTCAGATGTGTCATATTGTGGAGCCAATTTTAGTGGTGGTCAAAAACCCACACAAAATACCAGCCTTTGAGCTAAGACCCTTTTGTCTTAAAGGGGAAAATCTAACCTGCCTGCTAGTGACTGAAGGGAGCCAAAGAGCAAGGGAGCTCAAGAGCTATCATATCCAGTGCTTCTAAGCATTTATAGTATTGAAATTATTTCTATAATTCAGGTACTGCTGGGTTCATGTGTGGTTCAATCTCTGTTTATTTGGATTGTAATGGAGATGGAAGAAATCAGCCTGTCATAAACTGCCAGAATGGTGGTGTCAGACTGGGAAGAGCTGCAGTATTACAATAGCATTGATAATGCAGCTTACACTCATTGACACGCTCTCTTTCTGTTCTCTTTGTAAGGACACATCCTGCAAATACCTTCCTGGGTATTTACTCAGCTAAAATATTGCATTTCAATCTACTTTTAATCTTATTTTTCCAAATCCCAATGGCTTAGATCCAACTGGACCCCATGCCAATCGCAAATAGAGCAAAGAAAGGCTTGAACTCCTGTCATGCAGACAGTTTATCTTGAGAATTTGCCTTAATGGTATTAATAAACTGCTATCTCTCTCATCCTGCTGATCTGAAATTCTAGCTTTGCAGGTGTTGGGTGGTTTGGGGTTTTTTCTCTCTTTTTTTTTTTTTTTTTTTTTTTTTTTCCTTCATAATGAGCTGACACTAATTTCTTGCTGTTCTTGGCATTAGCCACTTCCTCCTTGCTGAGCTGAACTGGGACTTTGAAAAACAGCATCTCTTCTCTGGTGTGGGAAATCAGTGGGCATGAAACAGGAGGAATTGTTTTCTTTGCAGTCCATTCAGTATGGCCATGGAACGATATTTTGGAGAAAAGGAAAAGAAAGAAAAATGTGTATGACAAATGCAATGGAGAGTAGGATGAAGAGAAAAACAAAACCAGAAAGGTAGAAAAGAAAAATAGGGAAGAGGAGCAGAAATATTAATAAAATCAAGACCAACATAAGCATGGCAAATTAGCCCTTTTGACTATTTTTTTAGGCTGAAAAAAATTGCTGCAAGTCAAGTCACATCAATTTTAATTTGTACTGCAAAGTTTGTACTAGAACTAAATTTTGTATAGCTGAAAGTGTCTGTCAGCCTGAGAAGTATCCAGGGCTATTGCTGCTTTGAAGGAGGCTGGAAATCTCACTCATATTTAAGGCTAGCTTTAAACCTGGCTTGAAGATCCTGCAGCCTGAAGCCTGCTCTCCACTGCTTTTTTGCCACCCCAGAGGTGTGATCTTTTTGTAGCCATTTCCAGTTTTTTTTTTTCATCATGGCTTCACATCCAAGGGTAATCTAGGTTGGAAGTAGCCATCTCTCCAGGGTGGTCTCCCACAATAGGAGAAACCTTCCACAGCTGATAGACTTTCTTGCAGGTGTGTTGTGACACTGAAGTGAGAAAAGGTGTCCAGGATTGCTGCCAGGATAGAGAAGGACAAACTTGTGACTCCACTGAGCTCTTGTGTTATGCTATAACATTATCCTATTCCTTCCTAAGTTTTCATACTGGGATCCACATCCCTGCAAGCTCAATCACCTTGGGAGAACCCAATTCTTTTACTTGTAGAATACTTAGTGGATCTGATTCCCCTGTGCGCATACTTACAGGCTATAGCAGTAGAAATTTTACAGTGAAATCAGCTGAGAAATTCTAAAATGCTTGAGGGTACTGGAGTAGCTCCAACAGCAGATAATAACTGAAATTCCTCAAATGCTGTCAAGTGATAATTGTGGGCTTAAATTGAAGCTTTATTGTCACAAAGTAGAATTGCTGGGAGGGGGAGGGAGTTCCTACTACCACCATGTCCAAGTACAGAATCGTTTTATTCTTCCTCCTAACTTGAGTTTTTACTGGATTGTATCTTCTTTACCTTCAGTATTAACACTTATTTATCTTTTGATTTTGTTGATGAACTACTGGTTTTACCTAGTTAATGGGGCACACTTAGGTAGGCAATGATGAGAAGATTTTTTTTTTTAGACTGCGCGTTTGAAGGTGATCATGAGGTAACGTTTAACAAGAAATTGTCTTATTACAAAATAATGGTCCATTTTGCTCCATTAAAATTTGTTCTTATGTTGACTGCGTATGTTCTTTTCAAAATAAAAGTCAGGCAAATATTCTTCTCTGCATAATTTCTAAGATGGTCATTTCCTGTGATGATTAGACAATTCCTGCTTCAGTGGAAAGTAACCTTATTCATTGTCCTCAGAAGGTGAAATAATATATCTTTGCCACAGAATCAAAGTCTGATAAAAAACCAAAACCAACACCCACACCCCTAAAGTGTGCTCTCAAAATACAGTTATTGCCAGGATAGGCTTGATTTTGTTGGCCGTTTTAATACTTAAGAAGAGGTAGCAAGTAAGAGACATCTTGAGTTTTGGGCGAAATATTAGAATAAGATTCTAATTTAAAACTACAAATTCCACTATTCTTCCTTGAAGCTTGAAAATTCAACTTTTTATTATAGCATAATGTAGAGAATGACTGTGTGATGTAGAAAAACGAAGCACTGTGACAGATTGATTAGGAGATATGTACTTCTAGCACATTCGCTATCAGACAAATGCATGATTACACCAAGACTGAAGGAAAAGAAATGACTCTTCATATCTGTCACCTCTTCTCACACCATTCAAAATCTCTGCCTGTGTTTCATAAAGAGTTTCAATTCTTGAATCACAGAGCTGACAAACTTTCACATAAATTTATCTCAAGGAGTATTACTTGAATTGATTTTGGATAAACTGTCTTACTTCAGAGAGACACGAGTCTTAACCTGCGCTTTTTGAAGTAATTATTTTAGTTGCAAGTGTGAAGAATACAATAGTTGTGTTAAAATGTGACAGTTTTACAAGCCTCAGTGATTGTGAACATGGGAAAAAATTTAAGTCCAAAGACAAGGGTTGGCAGTATTGTTGAGAGCATTGTAAAATATAAAGCTGTTCCAGTCTCACTTTGCATTTCCTTCAGTCTTTCTGGAGCTGGAATAGGCTCTTGTTGGGAGACATTGGTCACAGTCACAGATTAACTACTGGAAAACATCTGTGTTGGGTTCACACCAGACTCCAGGAGCTGCTGGTGCCGAACAGGCATGCTACAGAACTGCAGGCAAAGAGATAAAGCGAGTGATTACTCCAACTGCAGCCAAGTGCCAATATACCTTATAATTGCTTTGAATCTTTTCAGACACATTAAAAATACATTCAGTAGAGCCAGCTTGTTGCATTTTTTGTTAAGGTACATGAACCTTGCTGATGAGAACACAATGCAAAATGGAGATGAATGCAGAAGAGGCAAGAACAAACATCCTGACAGCAACCAGGTGTTACTTGGGCTTTTCAAAGAGAACTTTCCTTGACCCTCCTAAAGCACATGGCTTATTACTGAAAGTGTCAAACACATTGTTTCTCTGTTCAGCAGCACTGTACATCAGACCATTTATTCATAACTTGGAGTGTTGCTTTTATTACAGAATCATAAAATATTCTGAGTTGGAAGGAACCCTCAAGTACCATCAAGTCCAACTCCTGACCCTGCACTGAACAATGCCAAAAATCACCGTGTGATTCTTATTGCTGCACTGCAGTTGAGTGCTCACCGGTTTGTGACAAGAGTGAGCTGTAGCCCCAAAGTTTAAGGTTATCCTATGGCAGTTTCTTTAATGCTCTCATGAAAACCAAAGTCCAGCACTGCCCCAAAGAGGGAAAGAGGGTAATTCCTGCTGTAGAAACTGCTATTGCACCCTGAACCCTATTGTTTACTCCTCTCCTCTGTCACACTTAGTGCTCTTACTACAGTGGCATTTGTGGCATCTGCTCCTGCCATACTGGCTCACCTTGCAGAGATAATGAATCAGAATTGCATGTTGGTAGTGGCAGGGAGGAGAGTAGCAATTCTCAGCTTTATTTCTCTTTGTTTCTCATTGAGCCCTTTTTTAAATTTCCTAACTCTAGTAAGCATTCTCCATATGTGTTTAGTATTTTTGCATATGTTTCTGTGTATATTTAATTGTCTACACTAGACTCTTCCCATCTTGTCTTGCTGCTTCTTGTGTCAACTGTCTGTTTAGATTTAGATTTTTAAGCTATTTGAAAAGAGCCATTTCTTTGCGTATTTCCATGCAGCATTCAGTAAGATGTAGCCCTGCAGTTAATTGAAGGCTCTGAATAATATTGTATATAAAAAATAAAATTACTGATGGTACTCAGACTTTGGTAGTTTTTTAAATGTCAATGTCTATGCAGGAAAAAAATGACAGGTTCTTATCAATAACCACTTTTCCTTAATGTGTCTTTGTAGATTCCTACAACTCACAGAGAAGAAATCTTCCTGTAGATAGCAGTGTAACTGTAGTATCTCTGTTGGCATTTTAACGAGCCTGTTTTTGTGCTAGCTGTAAAACCTCATGGTTTGTACTATTGGAAAGATTTTAAGGCTATTCTGTATAGAGAACTCAAGCTTTATGAAGGTAAAAAGATAGAAAATGGGAATACTTCTTTTCTGAAGCATACTCTGCAAAGGCTTGTGATATGTGAAGGCTTGCCCAGAACACTGTGTAAATGATTTTCTGGTAAAGATTGTGTCTTCATACCAATGAATGTTCTGTTCTTTTAGAATATTCAGTTTAGCTTCAGGAATTCTTCATTACTGTTTCATCTTTACCTCAGTGATTTGAAGTCTTATTTCTGGTATAAAATATTGGTACAATTAGTTTTTGGTTAATGATTATGATTTTGTCAGCAAGAAGTTTATATAAAGTATGCCTTCATCTTCTAGACTTTTATTGCTTTGCCACCATTTACTGTTAAGTTGTTTTTTTGGTGGTTTTTTTTTAGTATTTGCTGTGGGTTTTAGGTCCTGTTTGTTAATAATCTAGATCTTTAGTGGTTGGACTTCTTGCATTTGTAATTGTGGTCAGAATGGCAATAACACAAACACCATGGGAAATGCCAAGTTTTCTAAATAAGCCTGTACTTTATAAAAGTCGCTCTTTCCACAGTTAGCACCTGCTATCTTGAAAATCTGTTAGTGTTAGACACCTTTCAGAGACGAGATTATGTACTTTCCCTGAGAGTTGCTGCTAGGAGGTGTTTAAGATAAATGTGAATCTGTCTTCCTGTCTTCCTTTTCCATGACAGCAGCAATAGGAAAGCGCCAATCAGTTGGCTAATGAATCTGTGTGATAACTTCATGACTCTTCATTTTCTTCCACTCTGCTTTTGGCAGTTCTAGAGATGTTAATCTCTTCACATTTGCACAGGAGAGGTCTGCATTTGAGAGAGGTCTTTACATGCTCTACCTACAAAAGACCAGCGTGTTAAAAGGCACCAGTGTTGATCTCATCTGCATTTTATTAATTCCAGTTGCCATGTCTTTCCCAGGCAGCTGTCACCCTTGCCTTTTGGGTGTGATAAAATCTCCATCATCCCTGTCTCTACTGAGCTCTTTGTATATCCTCTGTGCTGGTCACACTTCAAAGCCACATTCTCTGATTTGTTCTGCACAGTTTTCATTGTTGTCTATGTGAGGTGTTGGAAGTTGAGTCCCCGAGGATAAACCTCTGAGCCTGGGCAACATAAATACCCCTGCTTCTAATTCCCTAGATTTGACTATATTTTGTTTTCAGTTATGCCTTTATTTTGTTTCCAATTTCAGTTTTGTTTCAGTTCACCTGAAGGTGGCAATGATTTGACACAAACCTCTCTTCAGATGTACTTCAGGATTAAAATGTAGTCTAATTTGGTGAAAGAGCTTTTGTCTTGCCCATTTGTGGCACCCAGTTTCTTTCACTATTTGGCAAGACTTCCTGTAGGCCAGAATACTGCATTGCTTGGGAAATGCTGTTAATGGTTTGATTTAAATAAGGACAATTTCACTATCTTGAAAATAAATACATGAAAATAATCCTCATTTTTGTCTTCATAAAAAAAAATAGTTTGGGATATTTCAATATATAAACTGAGTAGTGGTTTATGGTATTAGAGAGGACATGAATACTGAAGCTGGCAAACCACCCTTTCATGGTTGATTTTCTTTGAGGTTTTTAAAATGTTTTTTAATGCATTCATGATTGTTGTGCTCCTTCATTTTCATAATTGGTCTATTATTGCAATGAGTCAAACCCACCCATAGTGCATAGATGTGAAGAATGCATGCTCTATAGAGAAAATAAAGCAAATATTAAAATTTCTAATGATCATGCTGATATGTTCTTTTTTTTTGCATAAGTAAATTGTCATACTTTTAATACTTTTTAATTTTTGAACTCATTTGAAGAAACAACATGGGTAATATTTTAAGCCTGTTATACTTTCTACATAAAAATAGAGCAAAATGAATTATCCTTTTCCTGCCTGATATTGCTATCAATATTGTGAGGAGAAAGTTTCTGCACTATCAGGATTTTTTTTTTTTTTGCTAGGCCACTGCTTAAATGCAAAGTCACTTTATTATATCACAGTGCATATTTCAATGATCCAAGGGACATGGTTATAGCACTGTTGATCTTACTTATTCATTTCACAGCACTACAGTAAGGGCTGACAACTGGCAGGGAAATCGATCCAGGCTCCGCTAAGGTGGAGCTCATTATTGTGGGATACAACAGGCCAGCACTGGCTGTCAGTAGCAGGAGACTCTTTCAAATGGTGCCAAGGTCAAACCCATCACTGTAACAAGGGTTTGAGTGAGAAAAGCCTGCATGGTGCATTCACACTGATGTGGGGCAGATGATTTCCAATTCTCACAGGAGCCAAGACTTGCAGGGGTGGAACTATAGGAGTGTAACTGTAGGAGTGTAACTGTAGGGGTGTAACTGTAGGGGTGCAACTGTAGGGATATAACTGTAGGGGTGTAACTGTAGGGGTGTAACTATAGGGGTGTAAATGTAGGGGTGTAACTGTAGGGGTGTAATCTATAGGGGTGTAATCTATAGGGGTGTAACTGTAGGGGTATAACTGTAGGGGTGTAACTGTAGGGGTGTAACTGTAGGGGTGTAATCTATAGGGGTGTAACTGTAGGGGTGTAACTATAGGGGTGTAACTATAGGGGTGTAACTGTAGGGGTGTAACTGTAGGGCTGTAAATATAGGGGCGTAACTGTAGGGGTGAAACTGTAGGGATGTAACTGTAGGGGTGTAACTGTAGGGGTGTAACTATAGGGATGTAACTGTAGGGGTGTAACTGTAGGGGTGTGACTATAGGGGTGCACTTGTGGAGCCAGTCTGTTCCCAGTGCTGAGCAGGCTACAGAGGATGGCTGGGGAGGGCTGCTGTGCTCAGCAGGGCTGACAGCTTTTCCCTCTCCTCCCCTCTTTGGAGGCTGGGCACATTGTCTTTTACCCAGTTCAGCTCCCTGCTCTAATAGCTGATCTCAAATTTGTTGGAGTGGAGGGCACTTTGCCTGCCCCTCTCCTCAGGAGGAGACCAGAGAGGCTGGACGTGTCCTGACTCCTGTGGGCATGAAGAGGCCATCCAGGGTTAACAGCTGAAGGGAAAGGTCTGTGCATGAAAAAGAGAGAGAGTTGTGTGGAGCCCTTGGAGGATTAAATAAATGCCCAGTTTGGCTGGGCCTTGGTGTGAGGTTCTCACAGCACTGGGACTGTCCTGTTTGCTGTGGTCAAGCATGGAAGGTCTTGTTTGAAATCTATAAAAAGGTACCAAATAGCTTGATGAAGTGTTAAATGATTCGCAAGTGGTTTAAAAGGACTTTGGAAGCACCTTACAGAGGGACTACATGTAAAACAGGATAATTTTAGAGTAACATTTAAGGGGCTTGGAGAAATAAAGAGTAGTTTTAGTTGAAGATGCATTGTAATTTTCATAGTTTGGACAATAAACAGAGCACTGACTAGAGAGCAGTAAAAGCCTAGAATAGTTAAAATGATGTCAGGTTCATCTTCTGCCAGCAAATGCTGTAGCCCAATCTACAAAACCAAGTACTATGTCAAATAATAAATAAAATAGAACAAAACAGCTTACAATCACAAGGTGATTATGTTCTTAATGCCTTAAGAATGGATAAACGTACTATTTTCTGCGCTTGTACTCCTTGATACATGAATGAAAGTACATTTAAAGCAGTCCATGCATTAAAATTTCATGGTAATTCATAATATAAATACTAAATTCAAATGCAAGATCACCTAAATTTAATCCATTCTTTGTAAACACACTAATGTAAGCACACAACACAGATACTGCAATCCAGCTTCTGACAGTTGCCTTTACTACTTTCTGTTATCCATGAATTATTTGTGAGATGGTTGAAACATGATTGAATGTGGGAAGCTATTTCTATTCTGTATAGGTCAGTGTTTTCTGAAATACTTATCTTGGAGCAAAATGTTTAGAATACAATGAAACATATCGTGCTGCTTACAGTTAAATGCTCGAGATGCATGGATCACCTAATTGTTTTTCCTTTACAGTACTGCTCAGCTTTGTAATCAAGGGATTACTTTCTTTAGGCACTAGGGAGCAACAGTTCTTCACTTTTCTGTTACCCATATTTTCTTTCCGACTTCTCTAAGCAGCAATTATCAACACGTGGAACCAATCCTGGGGTATTCCATATTTGTTGCTTAGTTTAAGGCAAGTGTCCCAGATATACTACCCAAATTCTTTTTGTTGTTGCTATTATTTTTTCAGGATCATCATAGTTGTTGTTTAAAAAGGGAAAAAAAAGGAATCTTTCCTCAGAATGGCAAAAGGTGAACCAGCCAAAGGGTGCAAATAAAAGACTGTATTTTTCAGCCAGGTATTTAATGTGTTTTATTCCTGACAATACTGCAACGCTCTCATGGATGCTATTAAAGACCAGTTTATTTCCTTTCAGCCCTCAGTACCAACAGTCTCAAGCTGTTGAGCTGACACATGCCCAGTGTATGTATGTATGTACAATGAACATACAGTTCTCATTATAGTGATATGGAAAAATGACAAGTGTGAAGCAATAATCTCAAAATTTCTTTGCAATGGAGATAGGATGAATGTTCCTCAGCTCTTCTAAATTGACTTGAAATTTAACTAGAAACATAGTAATGAATAAGGAATATTGCCAATTTTGATTCCTGTAGTGTTGTATGTGATGAGCTGAGTCTGTGATACTCACAAGCGCAGTACACGAATTTTTTTTAGGCTTTTCCTGGTAGTGTGTCAGAATTTTAGAAGCACCCCAGGATGCCTCTCTCAAATAGGTTGGATTTCAGAATTTACCTAAGCCATCTGACTCAAGGCTGCTCTGACTCCCTGCGTTTTCCCAGGTGCTCTCTCTGCTTCTGTCCTTTTCTCCTCTGTCCACACTGCTGGCCCATCAGCTCTGAGATGATTCAAGTAACCTCCTCTTGAGAATTCCAGCCACAGAATGAAATAATTACTAATGCTGCCTAGTTTATCTTATGAGCACAAATTTCACTGCACACTTAGTGGCCCTGTGAGAATCAAATAATATGCAGTCAAGCAGCTTGTCAGGCCATATCATTACTCTATTTGTAACACGCTCTGCAAAGCGAGCACTGTGCCATCACTGAACTCAAGGAAATGGTTAATAGGGTCATTGCCTCATTTTTCTGGAAGGAAGAATACAATTGAAGTGAAGGGCATTGACCTACTATGGAGGTTAAAAAATAAGATTAAGTATCTGTCCATTTAAGGTATGCTAGACCACTAGGTAATACAGAGCAATGGATAACTGGTTTGTAATTACACTGAAGTATTTCACTGGAAGGACTATATTCCTTTAAACTATTTTCCTGTTATGTGTGACACACATCTTGACAAAATATACAATCTAGAGGACTGTTTGGACAACTTGACGTATTACCTTCAAACTCTTGCTACTTTTGGTACATTTATACTGGCAGTGTACAATTTCCTTTCTAGATTTTCATGCCAAATAGTAGGTCTCTTTGATTCATGGCTGTCAGAAACATACATTAGAAACTGCTTTGAGGAGTTGTATTTGGAAGTGTGAGATGACAGTGTGCTGGTTATTTTTAAGCATTAATCAGTTTATATATAGTGGAAGTGATTAGGAATACTTCTTTTTCTTGTCTCCTTGCTTACGCATCCCTTTCTTCTTCCATAGTTTTGTCAGTGGTTGTCACTCAATCAGATTTTCTGTCCTTTCACTTTGTCATTCTTGTTATTCAGTGCCATAACCTCCAACTTGTAGATGTTATTTTCAGGCATTTTTCATAGTTTCCATCCAGAATTGCAGATGGAAAGATAGCTGCACAGAATATTGGCTTACACTAGGTATTTGCCAGCTACAATTGCATGCATGAATTAAGAGTCTTGATATAACTGCAAATAAATTGTAGATGAAGTGGTTATACTTCACTTTGAGTCTTAATCCAGTTCATTTCACACTTTGTATTTTCATTTAACATGGAATAAACTTATTTATATGCCTACCCACTTGTCTACCCAAACTTGCTTGTATTGCCATATTTGAAAGCCTAAATCTCATTTGATTATGTTAGTGATACAGATTTTTGAGAATGTTTATTTCAAAAGACATTCATGTTTTTAAAAGTACTAAGAAATAAGTAGGATTGGTATTTTAAAATTAAAGACCCCTTTTACCTAGTTATCTTGTGAGCCAGAAATACAATGATTAAACTGAACTAACCTGATAAATACCCATGCCTGTTGAAATTAGATGCAGCTCTTCAGAATTCTCCCAGAGCTAAAACCATCTTTATAGGTTAACTCTGTGTTATAATTTATTAATTCCTAATCAATTAGATTCCAAATCTACCTGATTCAGAGTCAATTTAAGCATGCAGTTATTTGGTTTACTGAGGTTAATGGTCCAGAGTGGAGGTCCCAATTTAGCATGTCATAGTCTCCTTGTGGTCTGTGGTCCCATTTTCCCCATGTGATGTTTTTCTGTTTTTGGTGTTTTTTTGGTCAAATACCTTTGCTACCTGGATGTTTGTAATTCATTTGAAAATACAACCTTGCATGTGAAATAATGACTACTTTTATTCTAAAGTAATCCAAGATAACCAAAATAAATTTGTAATTAATTTTGTGTTGTATTAAAAATTTTCGACCTCCATGGCCTATGTTCTTAAGTCTTGTTACCAAGACTGATGTCAGGTTTTCCTAATAACTACTGACAACAATTTACATTTAGAGATTCTGTTAGGTGATGACATGGCTGCCAAAAAGGCTTTACTCTCATATTAAGTTGTGCTATTGGGAGTACTTTTGCACTACATTTCCTGATGTTTAAGAACTTCAGGGTAATTTTATCCACTTACACACTTGAGAAGTACCTATTAAACTTTATTCAAATGCAACCCAAACATATTTTTCCAAAGGCTCCTTCTTGATACAACTTGTAGTGCTTGATCAATCCAGTTCTGTCTGGACTGGTTCTGTTTTCTAAAAGCTCTTTAGAGGGGGCAGTTACCAGAACCCTTACCAACTGAAATGTCATTAAAATAAGAGAAGCAGGGAAGGAAGCAACATACAAGGCACAGATCTTCCTGCATTGCCACTGGGCCTAGTAATTATTCTGTTTTAATGCGAGAGTTTATATTAAAAATCTGTTAGAAAGCATTGTGTTGTATTTATATCTGAGCTTCAAAGTCTGCCTTTTAATCAAGATTTACTTCAGATGGTTTTTATCCTCTTTTATCTTTTTTTGAAACAAAGGTATTTTGAAGTATAAGACAGGTAAAGTATCTTGCAATGGAGTCATGAAAAGGAAGCTGAGTGAGAGATCTGTAAGCTAGATGAAATGTAGCAAAGGAGAATTTGAAAGAATTAAATGGAAAATTGTAATGGAATTGTGCCAAATAACAGGAAAAATAGATTTGTTTGATTGGTTTACATATCAGAAACCAAGATAAGGTAACATACTGCATTTTTACTATTTGTAAAAATTATGTTTAAACATCAATCAGTCTTCAAGAGTCTTGAATGTAGAGCCATAAAATCAGGCCTGAGAAAGACCTGCATACATACAAAACTTCTTTTTCTGCTTCAAACAAGTCAAGACTTTTGGACTTACAGGGGATCTTTCATTGAATAAAGAGTTTAAAGAGGTGGAAGCATTCCGTTAATTCTCATTAAGGGCTACTATAGCTGTCATACATATCTGTATGGATATCAAGATCTCCTCTTTGCCACTGTTTCACTCTTGTTCATCACCCTTGATTAAAATGCCAGTGTAGTTATCTTCAAATACATGAGATCCTACAGTTCTGAGCACATTTCATAGCCAATGGCTCTTCAAGTTCGGGACACACGCTTCATGCTCTCAGGTATTCCCATCTCTACCTTTGCTTTAGTTTGCTATTTAGGGAAAAGAGACATTGTTTTGTACTTTGTTCTGACATTTTTACTATTTGCTTTCTATTTAATTTGAGGAAAAGGGAAAATCTCTCTAACTGAAGTTACTAACAACTGAGGAAAGTTTGGCTGGCTCCTTCATAAATTGGGAACAGGCAATTCATTGTGAAACTGCATAATATTCAGCAGGATATCTACAAGAAAATACATTTGTGGCAGTATTCCACTAAACCTTTTTTTTCCAGAATGCGCTTTTTCCTTGAGCCTTGTGAATTCTGGCAGATTGGTGGAGCAAGGACTAACAGCCTGGGGGGTTTCTGGTACAATGAGAATGGTACAATAGGAAATAGTACCTTAGTAGGGAAAAAAAGACACTAATTGTCATAGGTTTAAGAGCACACTACCTCTTCATAATGTTCATATATGAGTTAGTGATCTGCTTCATGAATGTGCTACCTTACTTGGAGGGCAGCAAGTATGTGTTGTATCTGTTGTTGACTGGTACGAGAGGACAGCACGAAAACATTTCTTACTGAATGCATGACAGCGTAAGAACATCCCATGCATGAGATTAGGTTCAACAAAAATTCTGCATTATCCAAAAGCTGACTGTGAAATGAGCACTATCCTTAATTATATTGCTAATATAATAAACAGTAAGCTGTGAGGAAGATTATTGCAACTAGTGTCATCTTTGAAGCGGGGCAATTGTCACTCTGGGTTCATCAGGACATTAATGAAAGAAAAAACCCCTCAATGATACGGCATGTAGGACTATTCTTCCTTCGTTCATTCCCCTGGTCATTTTAATAGCTCAAATTGAATTTCAGTGCTGGTCCCTGGATCTTTACCCAGGGTATATATGAAAAGGAAGTGTAAGGCTGCCTTTTCTGTTCAGAGCTGTAGTGAACCTGTGGCTTTCTTCCTTCAAGAACCTTCAAGAGAAATATTTTCTTAACAGTAGGTACTTAAACTTTGACACCTGCGTAGGCAATTGGAAATTGCTGTTGAGGTGGTAGTGCTCCCATTCTGTTAGTACAGATCAATTTTTACAAAAGAACCATAGAGGGATTCCACCTTCCTGACAGTTGATTCTATACACAGAAATGGAGAGATAGAATGGGAGCAGGTGGAATTGTGTCCTTACCTGGTTTTCATAGGATGAAACTTTTCATATGACTGTAATTCTAAAAGCTTTTAAAACATCTTGTGATCTCCAGGACAATAATTCAGGAATTAAAAATGTCTTTAAAATAATAAAATGTAGTGTTGGCAGAAACCTTTCAGAAGAAAAATCCTAAGAGTACAAGTAAACTAGCAAACTCTGTATTCAGGGCTGTGCTGACATCTTTAATTACACCATCAATTTTGCTAATTTTAATGCATACTTGAGAATGTGATAAAAATAAACCAAAGGAGATTATTCGTTAGCTACCATATCATGGCTGAAATTGAGCTGAACACTTAAAATAAGTCTGGATGAAACACTACATACTGTGCCATAGGGAACAATTCTACATAGGCAGCAAGTAAAGCAGGGTGGAAACTAATAATTCTTCCATTTTAGTTCTATTTTATGACTTGCTGCAAGAAAAACTAGCCTAGAACATGTTTTTTTTTTTCCTCAGGGATACTGTAAGCTCTTAGCTGAAGCCAGGACAAAACTGAGAACTTCCTAAAGAAATACCTCTTTAGAGTAAAAAAAACCTCATTGCATTTCAGATTACACAAAACTACATTCTTGGTATTGACGATCGGTGATTTCAGTTATATCAGCAGAACAAACAGAGATTTATCTCGTGTGGAGTCTCTCTTTCACTGAAATCTGGTTGTCCACATCTAGTGTAGTAATACTTTAAATTGTGCCGGTATTTGAATAGTTGTGTTTTTCCCGATTTTTTTGTGGAGTATGTAATATTTCATTCATTAATGCCCAGAACACTTAAATTCAAAGGTTTTCTTAGATACTACGTGTGGCTGACTTATAAGTATCGAACCTGGAATTTCTCATTCTGCCTTGCAACAGGGAAAAATTGCAAGAACACTAATTTTCACCTTCAGAGAAAGTACATTTATCACTTGGATATGGGTGAATAGCTCATGGTCTTAGCCCAGACTCTGCATTTGGGTTGATCCTGATTATATTGTCCACAGTTTACCTCCCATGAACTCAGAAATCCATTTTACTACAGTACACCTATACAATAAAATCTCTTGAAATACACAATATATCCTAGAGCTATTTATAATTTTCACAGCAGCAGCCCCCCAAATTTTTTTTATCCCAGCACATATACCTCACAACTAGTAGAGCAATAATACTCTTTTTTTAGAAGTAAATTATCCAATATTTATTTGTCCTGAGGCATAAATGAACAGGTTTTAAATGGTAAAGGGGCTACACAAACAAACTGGAATTATTTAATGCTGGAGAATAGCTCTTCATCATATTTAACAAGTTTTGCTTTAAAAAAGTACTTTCCATTAAGATAGTGTGGAAGTCAGCATAAAACATATGCTGATAATAAGAACACTGTAAGTTTCCAGGAGGCTCAGTCCAGAAAAATATACTTGGTGGTGTTGCGCTCAGCAGAAGCCACAGCAGAAATGTTTCCTCCCCCTTTTCTGGGATCTTCGTCACACACCAAAGAAGGAGCTCCACAGATGAGCAAGACAGTGATGGAAGGTAAGGGAGGATGTTTTAATTCCAGTTTGCAAATAAATTTCACCCGCTTTTCTTTTTTTTTTCTTACAAGGGTAAATGAAGAATTTAATGGTGACTTGTTATTAATGCAATATATTTACAGTTTTCAAAAGTCTTGCACACGTTTCATTTGTGATTTTTTTTCCTTAATGTCAACACTTTCTTCATATGCATCAATAAAAGGGATGGCAACAATATTTACCGAACAGGTCAACATGGAAATGTCAGGGGCTTTAAGGCAGTTTTAATGGTGGTATGTGTGGTCAGGAAGAATTTCTGAATAAACTGTTTCATGACAATGGGTATGAATTTGGTCAAGGTTAGAAATCTAAACCCTTTGCATCATTTTTCTTCTTTTAAATCTCTAAATTCATGCAGCATCCCCGCAAGAACCTCCTTTACATTTTCATGAAAGTAAGTACTATTTGTGAACACACATGATCTGTTCCTTTGTGTAGTGTCCATGGCTCCTGCATTTTTCAATGGCTTCATTTTAGGGGTGTAGCGCTCACTGAGTAGCTTATGTTCTTAAAATACCCACCCACTGCAAGCTACTTCATGGGTGAAGCCTGCACCGTGTCTTCACTCCACTTCTCTCTTCTGGGCTTCTTTCTGCTGAAATCTGGTCAGCCATTGACATAAAAGTACTGGCTGTGTGCATACTCTGGATCTCTCAGCTACTCATAATCTGAAGCTTCTGAAATACAGAACTGGAGTAGAAATCCTCTCTAAGAATGCATCTTATTGTAGATACTTAGTTTTGCAGAGAGAAAAAAATGTCTCTACAAGGAGAACTCTACAAACTGTGTTCTCAACCAGAATAAAAACTTTTCTATTTGATAGTTCTAGGTTAAATGTGAAATTTTAATAATCCATAAAATGAAGTTTTTCCTAATTACTGTTAGAAGGAAACCTTCTATCAAATTATCATTTGCACAGTTTTAGCTCAGCAGAAATGCACCTAAGCCTATACTGGCTTACTTTCAGCAAGTATCTAGTGGTGCCTGATTTTCAATAATCTTTCAGAGTAATTTTTAAATATAGGCACTGTCGACTTTTCTATTGTGTCTATTTACACTGGCTTGTGGGAGAGATACTAATGATAGTGATGAATTACACAGAAACTTCTGCTGCATCTCTGCAGGTCTAAGGCTTTCTCTGTGGGGTTTGCTTTTGCTCTTGCACAGAAGTTGAAATAGCTTTGTGTTTCCCCAGATGTAGATCTGGAGTCACATAGTGCTTTAAAATAGTGTAGTTCCTACGTTAAAAAACCCCAACCTGCTATCCACAATTAGATATTCCAGTTCATAATATCAACATGCTTTTCCGAAGCTTTAATAGCCTAAAGCACATGATAAAATTAAACCAGTGGTGCCAAAGCAGAATTAGACTAAACAACATCAACATCTGGACTCACAGGTAAGGCTAAAGAGCAGAAGAACAAATACCAGTAGCTTTTCCCCCAGAAGATATGCTGCTCTAAAACTGAGGTGTGTAACAAGCAACTTGATTGTTCACTTCCTTAACCTGCTGCTTAATATTTCCAGGTATCTTTGTGCTTCAAGGGCATTGATGCACATCTGGTTTAAAACTGCCCAGCCTTAGGCAAGAGGCAGAGATGGGTAAGATAAAATTTAGCACAATAGAACGGTGACTCTGCTAAAATCCTAATCTGCTGTTTTACTTATTTTCCTGCCCCAAAGAGCCACCAAAGCAAACAAACTTTGAATCAAAGAATATCTGCCGAATATTTGAATATATAGATTGCACCTAGCATTCAACAGAGCAATGGCATGGGGTGCCATAAGCATAAAAAGTGGGAGAACATGCTGCTGGCTGGAGCTGGAGGGGCAAGAAAAAAGTGAGGAAAATGAAAGATGTAAAGGTTTGAAGAGAAAGAATAAGATTAATCTGGACAAGGAAAATCTGCTAAAACAATTTTTTTAAATGGAATATGAGCTCAAAAAGTATATTTTAGTTAAAAAAATATATATGCTATTGAAATTTGTGACTCTCACTTCACATTCCTGTTTCGTTTAGAATTCCCTGCAATTATCCTTTTCTCCAGCTTCATATCTGTCATAAAGGGAATTACTATTGTAAATAGGGTTGCTGTGTTAAATGCATTAGTGCCTTCTTGTCTTTAAGCTTTGACTTGTCCTTCTTATGGAAGGAGGCCATGAGGTTAGAGAGAAGGTGATGGCTGGGAAACAAACCTATTTCTACCTCTGACTGGTCTTGGGACAGAGCTAATAGGAGTTGGTAATATCAGTCTTTGTTTGTCCTGCTGTGTAAAATGAAGATGTTGAGTTTTCAAGTGCCTGTAAACATTACGTGGTGGATATACAGTAGTCATTATTACAAAATTATAAAGAATTGCTGAATCCTTCTCTGACCTAAAACATATGAAAACACAGAACAAATCACAGCTTTTCAACCTACCTGTGTTTTATTTAGGCTCATCCACTGACATTTAACTTTGTTCTGGAGAGGGTAGTTTTTTTAGACTATTGTTCATATTTAGTAGCAGAGTCAACTTGTTCTTGGATGTTTGGCTATTTTTGGGTTGCAGTGAAGAGGCAAGAGAGGGTTGATGGGAGCCAACTTTTTTCTCTGAAAAGACAATTTTTATGCAGGACTGGAGGTGCTCTTAATAGCAGAGGAAATAATGAAAACAAAACTGTGTGGAGAAGGTGAAGAACATATAGTACTCTTAAGCAGGTGCTTGATAGTATTTGTTTACCTGTTAAGTGTTGTCTGAAAATTTGTGGAACCTGTAAAACAAGATTCAAGGACCAGACATAGCTGAAACCAGGCACTAGAGAAAAGTTTTGAGAATTTGAGGGAGGAGAGTGGGAAAAAAATCTCCAAATTTCATGGGTAACTAGAAATATCTCGACATATGCCTAGGACTTAAAAGCAGATTTTTACACAAGCAACGTGACCTATTTAGGCACATGGTCTTCACCATGTGGCAAAGGCAAGTGAAGAAAAGAAAAAGCTAAAAGATAAGGCAATTTCAGCAGAGGATGTGAAAAAATGAAAAGCAACTGGGGCAGCCGACATGGGAGTCTGGTAGTTCAAGGAAGACGTGAGAGAGAGCAAGTGCACCGGAGCCCACTGCTCAGGAGATAAAGTGCTCTATAGAGTCTGTGAGAAATAAGGTCTTCTGAGCGAAAAGGGCAGGGAGGACAGAGGGATCAGAAGAGAGAAAAGGGAAAATCAGATCACCAGCAGGTCAACTTCATGATGGGAAACCCTTTCAGAGGGTTGGCAGGTTTGTCATCAGAGTATATTTAGCTCCGTTAGGGTAGGCTCTTGTCCATGAGCAAATAGGCAGAATATTAACCTAAAAGGTGGAAAGACCCCAAGGTGAGGTGGGAGATACTCATTCCCTCTTTTGACCTCTAGAAACTCACTGTAATGAAAGGATGGTGACTTCACCAAGACAGTTTTTAATTGTCTTCTGAACCTCTTTTAAGAAGACAAGAGGTATTAAAAATTATTTGTAGCAAAAGGATCTTGAGTCATGAGAAACATTTTGTATTCAAAAGTGTTATACCCACAAAGAAATTAATTTCATGAGGACGAGATAAGGAGCCACAGAATGTTTCTATATAATATTTCCCATCTGCTCATTCTCCCAAGTCCTTCACTCATACAGAGTTTACTTGTTGGGTTATGTTTGTCACTCAAATAGCTGTCTTTCACTATTACAATAGAAATATTGCAGCAATATGAATGGACGAATTCAAATTATCTGGCAGTCTGAAACTGCTAGAAACCAACAACTAGTCTCAGTTTATCCAGATCTATTCGACACAACTTTTTATAGAATCGTGCAGAGGGAGCTGCTCTTTTCCATTCAGTCTTAGGAACGTTGTCATAGGCACTTCTTCTTTAGAACTGAGAAACAGAAAGGAACATAAAAGTTTTGTTCAGTATGCAGTTTTCCCAACACCTGTCCCACAACTCCAGAGGAATTTTTGCATGCATTTTAAGGAACCAAATGCATTCTGTAAAGCTTTTTAAGGCCCATCACAGTGATGCCTAAGAATATGAACAACTGTTGTAATAAATTATTCCCTAGGAGGCCCAGGGGATTTGCAACCAACTCTGCTTGAGAAGGGGCCTCGTTGCAATTCACTCAGAGAGGAACCATCATTTGCTTCTTGACCTGAAATATGAGGCCCTTGTATGCCACTAATAGCAATAATGATCATGCACTGTGTGGTGATGACCATGATGCAGTGTTATACTCCTTCTGAAAAACAGAATGAAATGTTTTGCTTTGTGTTGAATGTATTTAAAAGATCAGATCTTACTTTCTCACTTAATATACAATAAATCAGGATGTTTTGACAAGAAGTTTAAAAGCCAGTGGAAATAAGCATGACATTTAAAAGGTTGGTTTTTTCTCATACACATACAGAGTGGTGAGAAATGATAATAAAAAGGTCAGGTTTGGAAAGGTTGCAGAATGGTAGCTCAAAAAACACTTAGCAGGTTGCTGAGCTCCAGAATGCAGTACTAATTGGTGACAGTGTGCAAGTGGCCTTCAGAAGGGAGACCAGAAAGCTCCCCAGCAAGCCACAAACAGCTTATCAGGATACCCAAGATCAAAGGATCCAGTGTAAAAAATTTTCATTTTTGCCTATGGGTTGGTTTTTTTTTTTTCTTATTTTATTCCTTCATGTTCCTTGTGTGTTTTATATATTTGGAAATAAATGAGATCCTACATATACTTTATCCAGCAGTAGAATCTACATTTATTTATCAGAGAGACACAGTAGCATGCTAGTCACTTCATTGTCTTTTTACTGCAAAGGACTGATCCAATAATGAACTTCAAAGATGCCTATTCTGCCCAAAAAAGTACTGCTTTCTAGGAGGAACACTTTATTTTCCAAACCAGGAATCCAGGAGCCTTGTATTTTTCTATCGAAGCTATTTTGACTCTTCATGATCAAATCGTACCATTTACTAGGCCAAACTAATCTGAATCAGGTATGGATATGGCTTCAGCAAAGGCTCTGCCTCTGGAGTTGTGACGGCTGCAGACCAGCACAGCACATACCTACACAAGGCGCCTTTGCTGTTGCTGTCAGTTCATTCAGATCCATGGATCTCACCGTGGGGAAGGAAGCTCATTGTGCAGCTCGTTATCCTGCCAGTGAGTTTCCATACATTGCTGCAGAAAACATCATTTTCACCATATGCTCAGCTTCAAAATGAAATGAAACAGGCAAATATTTGCACTTATTTATGTGATCAAACCCATCCTATTTTATTTTTTCCCCATGTTAAAACCTGCTAATTATGAGGCTGTGTCCTCCTGTTGATACAGCCCCAGGATGTGGCAGGAGGAATAGTAGCAGCAGGATAAAGCAAAATATTAAGTGATCATGAAAGTCGATTATCCTGCTACTTTTGTAAGTACAGCAGACGTGTTTAGCCTAGCAGCTGCCAAGGCTCTTCTTTTTTGTCATCTGGCTTTTTTAGAGTTCATTTGCTTCTTCAAGTGTTTTTATACCCCAAACTAAATCTTCAGGGCCATTTTTAAATAGCAGAGGAGATAATTCTTTGCCAGCAATTCAATATTTGCAAGCATTCTTTCAATAAAAAGCTGTGCTAATCCTCTTAATAGGGAAAAAAGATGTTGGGAAGGAAATGGTTTTACAATTTCGTAAATACTATGGTTCACGTTTTTAAATGACAGCATTTTAAAGCCAAAGTCAGATGCTGCACAAGAGATCCTCTCCAGCTAGAATGTTTTATTATTTTCCAGGACTCTGGTTCATTCCTAGTCTCTCTCTCTTTCTTTTCCTCTTTCTGTTCCTTTCCTTTTTTTTTTTTTTTTTTTTTTAAATCATGGGCATTACTATGGTTATCATCACTGTAAGTAGCATGTAGAACTCTTCACATGAAAACATGAGCTGGTGGGGCTTTTGGGGGGGGGATGTGAAGAATTGATTGGTTGCTTTTTCAAATTATAATTAGTTAACAAAGATAACAGGTCTAAGAGTGAATTCCATAGTGAAATTAGTATTGTGCATCTAATGTAGAATATCAGTTTTTCATTCGAGTCACTGGAAGACTTGCCAGTGTTTAGGCTATGAAGTAAGACATTTCAACTTTAAACTTTCCACTGAAGTTTTTGACTGTCATTTCCTTTCATTCCCCATACTCAGCTATGAACTTTAAATTATATATCCTGATCATCTGCAGTGAGCTATCATCATTAATGAAAGACTATTATGTGCAGTAATGTATTGTTTGTATGCTTCTCTTTTGTCCACTCAAAATAATGGCTTGCATAATTTGAGTTCTTACTATCTTTGATTAAATATTAGATAACAGAGCCAACAGTGGTTTCAAATTACAAATACAAAGCCTCCTGCCTCCTTCAGCACTGCAATTTTCAGTTCTCTGTAAGGTCTAAGTTATTGACATAGAAGTACTTGTAACAGATACAGTATTTAAATTACAAAAGTCTGTGTTTATAAAAAAATATTTCACAAATATGTGAAAACTAGCACAAAATAAACCTTAATGATTCAATCTGTGATCTGTGAAACAAAAAAAGTTTTTGACATGGTCCTTGGAATTTTTTTTTGCTGTTTTACAAAGTTTTTTCATAAGAACCATAAGAACATCATGTTCCCTAGTTTATTCTTTTTTAAAGACAGTCTAAACAGGAAAGAACATCAGCAACAGAGTGAGTGTTCTACGAGGAACCTAGATTAGTTTTTCTCTTTAATATGAAATATTTGGCTTGGAAAACATCAGTTTTTAATGAGGTAGCAGATACTGGAGGCAAGAAACATGAAAGAAATGTTGCAACAATATTTTATAAAGATTAAAGGTAGACAGTCCCGGTAGCTGTGGGAATGCCAGACTAGCACTGGCATTAAACAAAATAATGGATTAAATTTACAGTAATTTCACGAATACAAGCCGCAGCAATTTGACAAAAATTTTGGTGGAAACCCAGAAGTGCGGCTAATAGTCGGGGGCGGCTAATATGTGAATAATTTTCTGACATTTACAACCCCAGACGTGCCAGCCAGGGCGCCGAGCCAAGCACCTGCCAGTTAAGCCGGCATTTCACAATTGTTACAAAGTGTTACTCTGTTGCCCTGGCTCCCTGCAGGCAGCACCGGGGGCGGGGAGAGAGGCGGGAGAGCTCTCTTCTTCCCTCCTCTGCTGAAGCCCGGGGGAGAGACGAGGGGGCCCCGCGCCGCCATTGCCGCGGCTCAGGGAGGAGGAGGGGGGCTCTGCCCCCGCCCTCCGCCGCCGTGGCAGGAGCAGGGGGTGCTCCGTGCCTGGCCGGCGCTGCGGTGGGAGCAGGGTTGGGGCGAGCGAGCCCAGAGGCGGCGGCCAGCCCCGAGCGGCAGCACCGGGCTGGGCCACCTGGCCCCGTCAGCAGCCCCTAGCGGACCGAGCCTGCAGAGCCTTAGTTGAGCCAGTAAACCCCCCGCCATGCCGTGGTTCTGTTAGTATTTGGCAACTTTTTTGCACGCGGGTCCTCGCTGTGAACGACAGAGTGGCTTATATTCGGGTGCGGCTTATTTATGGACAAAGAACGAAATATTTGCCAACACCCAGAGATGCGACTTATACTCAGTGCGGCTTGTATTCGTGAATTTACTGTAATTGATTAAATAAATAACTCAACATTGGCAACATAAGCAAGCTTACAATTTTGAGGTCATAGAAGACTGCTGTTTTACTGATCTTACTGTCTAAATTAACAGAACCAAACAAGATGTTTGATTTGACACTGTAAAGAATTTTGTCTGAGACACTGGAATTACAGCAATTAATGATAGCAAATGCTGAACTGATGGAAGACATGGGTATTTCTAGAGGTGTATCATCAAAGAGGTCTCACAAATACATATTTTCATCTCTTTATTTAAAAAAAAAATCAGTATTCATTGCCTGGAAAAAACCATGAAATCCCCTCTGCTTCTGTTTACATGTAATGGTGAAATCAGAGAAACGGTACATGAGAAAAGAAGAAAGACCATTACTACTAATTAAACAATGATAATAGACTCTTTGATTTCATAATTCCTTTTAACAATTTTCTTTCAGTATATACATACAGCTGTCTAGAGGATTCTTTCTTGAATTTTAAAAGAAAAACCTTGGCTAAGCTTGTCTGTGTAAGACACATAAAGGGAAAAGCCAAACACTACGGCAGGATGTTGTAACAGTTAAAATAGTGGTTTTGTTGTATGCTTCTTCTTCTGGAATTTTTCGTGCCTAGATTCTTTCATACACTTTTAACCCTGAGACCATAAAAATAGCATTTTACCTCACTTTTGCTGAGACATTACACAAAAATATATTTTTTTTCTCTGTAGAACAGTCCTATTCACATCTCCAAGTTACGTTCTCCAGCTGAGAAAGGTATGATTTAAAGGAACTTATCTGTTGGATCAAATAATACAAGTAAGATAAGCTCTGACAATGTGAAAAGAAGAGTTTTTGGTAAATGTAACAATTTGATCTGGATTAGTCTACTACAGTGAAACACTTGTATATTTCATTAAGCATATTCAATCAGGGTATGACTGGGGAAAAAAAAAAACTACCTTCATTAGTTTTGTGTTCTTTGAAGTTGACATAGAATTACCATTTGTTTTCTAGAAGGATATTTCAAAATTCTTCTGTTGGTTGGGGTCCTGTTATCTGCTTTGGGGGAAGCCAACCAACCAACCAACCAACCAACCAACCAACCAACCAACCACCCACTTTCTAATATTAAATCTTTAGAAGCATCTTCCCAACTCTTGTATCTTGCTTAGGAAGTCACACTGCACATGGAGTTACTTGCAGACACAGTCTGGAGCATGTTGTCTGGATATGTTCAACAATCAATCTGTTTTTGCAGCTGAAGAGCACTCTAGTCAGGGGTGCTCTCAAACCAACAAATATTCCAGTTAGTTAAAAAAATAAGCACAACCGAACACATTGCTCATGTTCGCTCTCTCTTTTCTCTCCTCGGGAAAATGACCTCAACTTATGACAACATTTTCTTTATGGTAACCTTACAGTTATCTGACTTTTTCAGATTAAAAATTCCTGTTATAATATTGAGGGGGTGGGGAGAGAAAAGCCTTAGGCCAGATGGAATAAAATTCATTACACAGAACGCAAAAAGAAATCTCCTTATCTTTACCCTGGTAGCACAGTAAAGAGGAAGATTTTTTCTTTCATTCAGTTTCCTTTTTTCTATTTTTTTTCATTTATTTTCTTTTCCCGCTTATACAATATGCTTTCAGTTCAGTCAAGAATCTCGACACCTTCCCCATTTTTCTCTTTCTCTCTTGACTGTATGTTCTTTCTGCTTTTACTGGCAGCACTATAAATGTAAGAAGTGAAAGGATTTTCTGGGTCAAGTCATACTCTACTATTATTTCGGACAGCAGCATCATATATCTTTCCTTCTAAAATTAGGTGTCTTTTCCTTGCACACCTCTCCTTTGGAGGGCTTTGTCAAACTCTTGAATGTGGGGCTCAGAAATGTCTTTTCTTAGAAAGTTTTTTTTGTACCCACTTGTGCCTATTTTTGCCTAGGCAAATAAAATTATCCACAGGATTTTATGTATGTTACCTAAGTAACTGATTCACTATAACCATTAACTGTCCCTCTGGGAAGCAATGACCATTTTATTGTATTAAAGACCTCAGGTTAAGCAACTGTTTAGAGGATGTTGTCACCCATGTCCTGACATTCTTCCCATCCTATGTATGCTTCCTTCACACAGCAAGTGCCCATCTTCTTCTATCAGATCTATCATATTTTCACCTTGACCACTAACTGCAACGTCATCTGTGTCTTATTTTCTATATACCATATTTTTATGCATGTTAAAAGGTATATTCTTTTTCAGATAGAATTAATTTTTCCCCACAAATACATTTTCTTAAGCTTAATATTTGATCATCCATTTGAGTGAATCAATAGCATTGCTTATTATACATTCTCTGATAAGTGATAACTAGTCACATCGTCATGAACTACAGTACTTTCCCTTATGATGTGTTGAATTTTGTCAGCAGGGTAGCAGGCTGGAATACTGAGGAATATACTAATCTGTGAGCATAATTTAATTGGATGGCTGCCTCAGTAAAGCCCTTTCCTTTTGGATCTACATGTTTTTCGCATAGTTAAAGTAGAGACAGCTAAAAGAGATGTGCAGGAAGGGCACTGTCGCTCCACCAGCTCCAGAGGTGAGTTCAGCTGCTGGTCCTCATCCTCCCAGCAGGAGCTCAGCTGTGGGGTCTACCTGGCACAAACTCAGGCCCACTGCAGTCCCCAGAATGGAAGTGGCAATCCAGTACTACTTGTTTCCTTTTCTGACTTTCCTTCTATAGTGTGTATTTTTGCATACAATGTATACACTAAATTCCTTAAATAACAAGTTTCATTAAGCATTATCTACTTGTCAAATACAGGATAGCAAGGAGATCCAAGAGCCAAGAAGTTCTTGATAGTATGATGCTGATTTTCTGGGCTGTATCATATAAACTACAGTAATTTCACGAATACAAGCCGCAACAATTTGACCAAAATTTTGGTGGAAACCCGGAAGTGCGGCCAATATTCCGGGGCGGCTAATACATTAACAAAATTCTAAAAGCTGCCAACACGGAAGTGAGAGCCCGCGGCAGCCCCAAGCCAAGCTGGAGCCCAGCCGGCCCTGGCAGAGGTGGGAAAGCCTGGCAGAGGCGGGGCCAGCAGTGTGGGGGGCGGGCGGCAGAGCCTGAGCCAGCAGGGTGGGGCAGGGGGGGCGGCAGAGCCTGAGCCAGCAGGGCGGGGGAGCCCGGGAGAACTGGGGCTAGCAGTGCAGGGGAGCATGGCAGAAGCAGGAAGGCCGGTGGGTGGGGCTGCCTGGCAGCGGGGGAAGCCCAGCAGAATCGGGGCCAGCAGCGTGGGGGAGCCCGGCGGTGCGGGGGCCTGCAGTGCCGGCCAGGGTGAGCAAACGCGGCGGCGGTGCAGATGGGAGGGGGCGGCCGGCGAGCCTGGCGGCGGCGGCGGCAGCCCTGCCGGCCGGGCGAGCGAACGCGGCACGGGGCGGGCGGCGAGCCCGGTGGCGGCCGCGGCAGCCCGCCGGCCGGGCGAGCGAACGCGGCAGCGGGGCGGTGCTGACGGGAGAGGGGGGCCAGCGAGCCCGGCGGCGGCGGCAGCACCACCCGGCCAGCCCCGCCGAGCCGTAGCGCTGAGCTGGGCCACCCGGCCCCGTCGGCAACCATGAGCGGGCCGAGCCTTCCTGGCCCCGCCCCGAGCCAGTAAAGCCCGCTATGCCGCGATCCTGTTACTAATTGGCCAATTTGTGAAAGCTGCGCACGGATTCTCGCGACGAACGAAAGTGCGGCTAATATTCGGGGTGCGGCTTATCTATTGACAAAGACAGCAACATTGTCGAGGCACCGGAAGTGCGGCTTATAATCCGTGTGGCTTGTATTCATGAAACTACTGTACTTAAGTTCTCTGTCTGTAAGACAAGACAAAAAGACATCTCATTACATAAGCAAAGTAAAACAATATAGTTTTGGTAAAATTTGTCCCACACAAATCATTGTAGTGAAGCAAACTGTAGCTGCACCTTAACAAGCATAGCAAAGAGTGAACCTATCACTGAGATTTCTTAGGAAATATAACTTGAAAATTATGTGACTGAGTTGTAGCTTCTTACAGTTTTCAAAAATATTATTTTTTTTTCTGAAGTTTTTTTCCCCATGCTTCATCTCTGCTCTTGATGAGATTTTTCTACAGGTTTTGGGAGGTTGTTTCATTCATTTCTTTAATGGGGTGAGGAAGAGTACAAAGAGGGGTAAACAAGGGAGATCAAAACAGTATAAACTGTGCATGAACGTAAATAAAGATGCAGATTGAGGGAGTGAGAAATTACAGAACTAGAGGATAGCAGTTGTTGGTACCTCTGGAATTTGCAGTTTAATATGTGAACTCAGTTTTACCCTTTGCTTTCAAGATCTGTCTGCATATTTGCCCACAGCAGTACAATGGAGGTACCGAGTCAGCCAGAGCCCTGAGGTGGAGCTTCAAGAGCTTTCTTTGAAGTGAACATGCCAAAATATACCAGAAACCTTCTGATCTTTGAAGCTGTGTTTTACTAGAACATAAAATAAGCTGGTTGGTGGTATCTTTTTAAAGGGAGAAAACCTCTCTGAACTGGACAGGACAGACCAAGTAAGAAGATTTCACAGTAAACTTCTCTTGTCCATTGCAATATCTGTTACAGGCAGATTATCATCAGGAAGTTGGAAGAGCTTTTTACAATTCTTGCTCATCAAGCTGTGTGCTAGTCAGACATCATGAGTCTGCTGTGGCTCAGGAGAACTAAGAATCCTTAAGCTCACCCTAAAATAGCTCATGTGTATCACATCTTTACATTTGTACATTTTTAATATCAATTTTTGCTAGGAGTGACTGCTTGTGTCAAGTACATGGAAATCTCCTTTTGAAGGCATAAAGCATCCATTTACAGCAACGTAAAGCCACAGATATCAAGTTCATTGTGTCTCCACAATGTACATATTATGCAAAAGTGGCTTCAAGCAAGTGTGAGTTTTTGTTTTTTTTTTCAAGATCGGATTCCATCTATTGAAGAATTGAACATATCTCTGATAAAGCAATTCCTTTTTTTTCTAGAAAAGAGAAAGAAAAGAACATGTAAAACGTGTCCTGCAATTTGGAAGATGACTCATCAGGGAGACAGATCAGCAGCTAAACAATGGAATTAGAGTAGGTGCTGTATTTATTTGCATCATGATACACAGTGCAGTACAAGGGTTCGTATCTTCTTCACATATGAGGGGTGTGCGTGTGTACTGGTAAATACTGAGGTGTTACTAAATGTGATTTTTCTCTCCCTGATATGATTGTAGTCAATTCAGTAGTGATGAAGAGACCACCATGGTGTGGTTGTACATGTATTTTTAGAGCATGATCCCACAGATGCTGGAGGGTTTATTTCAAGACTAGTTACCAGTATGAAAGAAATGTCTTTAAAAACTGAGAGAAACAGTTACACGTGAAACAATTTTTTTGTGCATAACCTTCAGTTTTTATTAATGCCTCTTTTTTTTTTTTGCTGCGTTTACAAGCTAAACCAGCTGTGAAAGGTGCAAGCACATAGTTTGTATTCAGCAAATATCTGTCATTTTGTGCTTACTGCAAGGCAAATGGCTCTGCCAGTTGGGGCTACAATTTATCAAGTTGGCAGAGTGACAATTTTCATTGCTCTTGAAAATTTATCATGGATAGTCATTTTTGAAGGGTTGACTCTTTTGTTTAAGCAGGCCTTTTATATTTAGACTTATCAAAATGGCAATTATTAATGCTATTAACCCATGAGGCAAATATCAGCTTTGTCCCTGGAACATTAGTATGTCTTCTTGACAAAGGGATTTATCTGGTTCTGCAGTTTCCAGGGTTCATGGAAATACAACAAAATATAATGGTAATATAACAAAAAGCTGTTTCCCTAAAGACCAATGAAAGTCATTTTCATCCCAGCTGTTTCAGCAGGAAAGCAGCATAAAGCAGGGAGAAAAAGGTAAAATATTAAATATTAGTTACGGAAACTATTTTTATGTTTGTTGTTCTGACTTTCTCTCCTGCCCTTAGACACTTGGAGACTGACTCACATTGAGAGGGTTGGCAACATCCCCCTAACCACAGCTCAGAAATTAGACCCTTCCATGTTGCATTGTAGAGAATAATTCATCAGTACCATCCATGAGCAGATTTAGACACAGTTCTGTGAAGCATCAAGTGGCTCCCCAAAGACAATGAGCATCCTCACCTTCATGGCTCTGAATGGAAGGAGGAAGTGCCATGTTCTCTGCAGGCTCAGGACACAGTGAGGAGAGGACTGAAAGAGATCTGGTGTCAAAAAGGAGTTTAAAGGGCTATAATTTGTTAAAAACATTAGTTGTCACTGTATGTATCTTTATGAATGTCATTTGTATTTTGTATTTGCACATCAGCTAGAAAAACTCTGTCTAGATGAGCTAAATGCAGCTAAATGTTCTGTAGAAAAAATGAGGTAGGTGCATATACGTTTCCACAACCATTAGAAAGAAAAACTGAGTTAGAGGCGACTTAACTCGGAGCAGAAATTACCCTCTCCCCAATTTACTTAAAAGTTCTGTGTTCTCTCTGCTTTATGAAAAGATGACATTTTCATTTAATGCAGAGTCAATACTGACTCCTCACTTTTTCACTGGGGAGCAGGTGGGATATTTCCTCACAGGACAGCAGGAGAGTTATGTGCATTCCACAGCCTGCCAGGCCTGCAGAACCCCACTCACTTCAAAACATTAATTTCCCCAAATAATTCTTTCAACATCTGTGTTTTTTTCCCCCCAAAAACCTCCTGAACAGCTTTAACTAGGGCATAAATAAGAGTCTAAAGCACAATAGCTGAGAAATGAGTCTGTGGCCATCCTGGACTCATTGAGATGGCAGTTCCTACCCAGGGCCAATCCACCCACCACTCTCCCTGCCCTTTGCCTTATTTTTTCCCTTTCCATTTCTAAAGCATCTTCCATTATGGATTTTGGAATTACTGGCTGGAATCACCGTTTCCTCAGGAACACCGCTATGTGTGAGCTGATTCTGTGCACCTCTCTGAGGGAAAGCAGCTCTGAGCTCCTCAGCCTACGAGGAGGGGATCAAACACCTGAGGGGCCGAACAGCCGCAGGACGGGGAGGGCGATGGGCACTGCCCGCTGGGGCCGAGCCGAAGCAGAACCCGAGAGGACAGAGGGGTCGGAGCACAGTAGCTGTGAATTATAATGCTATGATTCTGACTTCCATCAACATCTTAATTTTATGGTTTATGAATATGTTTAAACAGCAGTTCTGGTACTCTGTCTATCTCCTTTTCAGTCCCAGTCCTCTTTTTCTCACACAGGATTGTCTTTGGAATGTCTGCTGTGTTTTTCCTTCTGTATGTACCCTGCACATTCAATGAGCTCCACACCAGCTCATGGATCTCATCATGAAGCCACTGCAGTTCTAGCTTAAATGTCAAATCGTAAAGCAAAACACTGGTAATTAATAGAGCTGAGGCCTGCAAAGAGGGGTATTTGTAACATCCAAAGAGAATTAATTTATCAGTTACGTCTAACCTTGCATTTCTGAGAATGTCATCTGAGAATAATGCTCATCTAAACTAGAATTTGAAAAAAGTTAACAATCAATCGAATTAAGGGGCACAGGTTCAAACAGATCTTATCCTTTGCAACAGATATGAAAGTACTGCCCTTGTCTCTGAAAAGCTTTCAGCATTCATAATGATAACAACTTGTTAGGAACTCAGAATCTAGATCTCCAAACTCCTGTGTTACTGTGTTGGGTTGCAATACAGGATGTGACCAAAAGTATCTATTCTATCACCATCTGTTGAGACCAGGTGGGGCAGTGAGGTTTGGAACACCTTTTTCCACTGGAGCAGCCTTTTTTCACTGGCTTCCAGGGGAAAACTTGTCCTTTCCACATCACTGGACCTTCAGAGGAAAACTGCTCCTTCTACAGGGCCACTGCTTCAACTGAATCACATCTGTCACTGCAGGAGGATGCAGCCACCATTTAATGGGACTGCTACCAACACCCTGACTGACGGGGTGTCAGGTTGTACTCTGACTTTGTCAGTGTTTTGGGTTTGTTCTTTGTAGTACTGTATTTCTATTTTAATTTTCCTAGTAAAGAACTGTTATTCCTAATTCCCATATCTTTGCCTGAGTGCCCCATAATTTCAAAATTATAATAATTTCAAAGAGAGGCTCCTGCCTTTCTTAACAGACTCCTGTCCTCCAAACTAGGACAGTTACACTTGGTGCCTTTGACTAAAATACTTCATTAAAGTACCAAAAGAAGTATTGAGAACAGTTTTGGATTTGCTGTCTGTGTGGCTCAGGCCTGTCTCCATTGAAAGCTGACATAGACACAACAATCTTGGACTTAGGAGAAGACAGGGTTCTTTGAGATCTTTCAGAAGTAGCAGTATAGTTAATAATGGAGGCGAGTCCTGGTCCTATGAATGTGAGTTTCCCTTGTATTATGCTTTCAGATTCAGAGCTAAATAATAACTACTGTCTTTGTGTCTTTTCTGGAGTTAATGCTTTTGATGAAATGCCATTATCAACCTGTTCAGCGTGATGTGACTGGGTTTTTTTTTAATCAAAAGAGATTTTTCTTTGTATTAATTTTGATTACGGCTTCTCATATAGCTTTGAAGTGTAATATATACAAAGAATGTTTTTTCATACTCAGGACAGCAAATGTCAGATTGAATAGCTCTTTACTAAATTTCCTTTGGGCTTTTCTTTGAGTGAGATAGATGTGAGTAGTTCCAAATGGTATTAGATCTTCATAAATCATATTCCACCTTTTTTCCTTGTCAAAAGCAATGCGCTCCCACTTGTCAACAGGAAATTCCCACTTTTGAGTTAGACTTTACCCTTGGGAGAGAGAACATGTGCTTCTAACCAGAAAGAAATGCTGGTAGAGCTGCAATTTTCAATGCAGGCATAAACATTGGCAAGTTTTAGAACAGGCTTAGCTTTTTGTACAATTTATACAGCCAAAATATTCATCTTTAGGAATCATGACCGCAAGAGTATTTGCTAATTTATTTGCCATAAAATACTTCCAAGTATTTTGTTTGGCTAGCTAGTCATCCCTACAGCCAATGTATGTTGGCTGTACAGTGTTGCTGATTTGAAAAACAAATTGCCATCTTCTCATTCAATCTCAAAATCTTTCTGAATTTGGAGAGTTCTGTAGCTTATTTCACCATCCAGAAACACATGATGTGGCACATTGCATTCCAATTTTCCTGCTGTTGATGCTAAGGTAAAAGAAGACACTGTATTCATAACTCCAAGTGTTGGTTTCAAAGGATCATTTCACATTCCTTGTTGTAGGAGCGGATGGAACATAATTTCAGTATGTATAAAGAAGAGGATGCTTGAGAGACTCTCAATTGTTATAGGGAGAATAGGGAGAACTGTAAGTGTGGAGGAAACCCTGGGGATGGTTAGGTTATAGCAATGGCCTTGGGGCACCTGACTGTCAAAGGAGGAAAGGAATGTAAGAAATGTTTTGCATCAATGTTTGCACATTTGCTTCTGCTTGTTAATGTGCAGACAATAATGCCTTTTTCTTTGAGGAGGGAGTCTGAGAGAGGCTGTGACTTGCTGGTGATAGAAATTCTCTCATCAAAAAATACATTATCATGTACAAAAATCTTAGGTGAATTTCAGGCACCACAACTGTCAGAGGGGAAAGAATTTTTTAATTTTTTGTTTGTGACCATGATTTCCTTTTCACTTTGTTAAAAAGGAAATTGTTTCACAAGGAACATATAGAGTATAATGAGAGCCAAGGTATTATACCTTTACATAAATTAATCCTCTGTTTTCAGAATGAGAAAGACAGAGCTTTGCCTCATATGTTGATTTGCAGATGCCTCAACTGTAGCCTGATCACCCCAGTTAAATTTACAGGAAAATTGATAGAAATGCGTAGAACAGTTTTTTAAAAATGAGAAGCATGAAATTGCAAAGAATAGAATGTTATGTGGAAAAGATTTGGTTTTGTTTTTTTTTATTCCTGGAAAACTCTTCAGCAGTTATTAATTGGCACAATCATGAGGTCATTAATGTCTAAGTATCTGAGCTAAATGGTGCTATGGAAAGTGCAAAGTTCATATGGGAACTGATTTCCAGTCTTGCAGCACTGCAATAAATAACTTGTAATATTTTTAATGAGTAAGAGCTTTAAGTATGGCTTTTTCATTAAAGTTTATGGGCATGCAGTTTTACCTATGGACCTGCAGTTTTAATGAGCACATCAATTAACACAGGATATCTATGATGAATTCTTTTTTTTTCAGAACATGTCCAAACGGACAACAAATGAAATAGCCAATTTCATAAATTGAAATGAAGATACTCTATAGCCTTATCCAGCACTCATTACATTTAGGATTATTCCTCTGTAGTCTTTAGAGAGTGTTCAGGATGATCACTGCTTCTCTAATGACCATTTTGATTAACAAAGAAATGAAATTAGGTCCAGTGTTTAGACAGTTATTGCAAAGATATTTCAGTTATTGTCTGTGGATGGGCTGGGGAAAAAAAGAAGGGGTTTTAAAAATATTTTTTGATGTTTTTTCTCATCCAGTTGATATCCTCAGGGCTAGATATAAAATGGAATTTATGTGAAAACTCTAGGCCACAATTATAAATCTTAACAGCACCACTTAATTGCTACTCTACATGCTACCTATCCTGTTTGCTTAAAATCCCCCCATGGAGAGTTATTGCTGGGTAAATGGTCTAATTGTATGAAACCTATAAATACTATTACCTGTCTATTCTTAATGGTAATAGCAGTCTTTTAAAAGTGCTGGCCTGTGCAGCCCTTCAAAAGAGACACTGTGAATACCATTTTCCAACAGCCATAACCAAGCAGACAAAACTATCCTAATTCAAATTTAATATTTATTCTTGTCTTCAGTGAAGTGACTTCTGATAAGAAGAAGCTTGCCTGGACCTTTCTCCATTTTGAAAGGCCTGTGGTCCCTTGTGTGTTGTACAGAATGTCTGGGCACCTAACAGAGATATGGGTTAATCCCAAAGGACAGGAAGTCTGAAGCTTTGGTGCTAAAATACTTCTGTTAGATCTGGCTCTAGAAGCCAGTCATTACTAACATCATTAAATGTATTAAGCTTGGTGAGCATTTTAAGCGAGGATGTATAGCTATTTCTTTTCAGCTTTAATCAAATGACCTCTTACGTTTTGTAATGAAAGGTCTGAAAAGCTGAGTCTGCTTTGTAATGTATTATTCCAATTTTGCTTGTTAGCAGAGATATCTTTATTTAACTTTTCTCATTGACTGGTCACATTTACCATGAAAAATCAGGATCGTTATCTTGCAGGCCAGACCCAAAGCCAAATAAATGGTGTGGTTCAATGTGGCTTGTAGCTGCATTCACTTAGAATTGAATATACTTGAACACAAAAGTCCTGTCTGAAAAGCAGCACAGTTCTATTCATTTGTTTAGAAACTAAAGTGAACAGAGAAAAAGTAATAGCTGGTCACCTAATGGTTTTCTCAGCTCTGCTGGAGAAAGAAGGGCTATGATTATATCCCCACTTACAGTAAATTGTAGTAATAAATCCTGCTTCATCATCGTGCCCCCATGGCTCACAGTGGGCTGGTTTTGTGTGGCCATCACAACAAATGTATTTCTTCCAGTTACTCATAAAATAAAATAATATAGGTCAGTTCAGGAGGAACTGATTTCTGTGGAATGATCACAGGCCTGCTTGTGCAAATAACAAGAGAAGGTTTTCAAAATTGAAATAATTCACAGTGAGAAGGTGATAGAGTAGTTCTTAAATTTTAATTAGTAGTTCTAAACTAAATAGCAACAAGATGTAATTTTGTATATTTGATTTGGCTGTGGTTTATTTCTTTCCTGTCCCCAGACCTTTCCACTGAACACTGTGTATCATTTTATGTGTTAGTTCCCTGATACTGCCATCAGGTGCAAAATTCTTCAGAATATTAGGTAGAATGACTTTAATAGTTCTTAAACCAATTGGAATTTTGTTCTTGAGGTGTTAGTAATGTATTTGATGGAGCTGAGCAGTAACATACATTTCAGTTTGACTGCAGCTCTTGCCTGGTACTACCAACCTAAGTAGACTTAATTTGCAGACAAAAACATGAAAACATGCTTTTCTGTTGGATCAGTAATAGCACTTTTAAAAAGATTTTTGGATTTATGTCGAGTTGGCTCCGATTTACTGGATTAACAGAACAAATTACAGTTTGTAGAACAGTTTGTCTTGGAAGGAACCTTTTAAAGTCCCTTTTGAAGGTCATCTAGTCCAATACTCCTGCAATGAGCAGGGACATCTGCAGCTACATGGGATTGCTCAGAGCTGCCTCCAGCCTGGCCTGGAGTGCTCCCAGGAAAGGGACATCCACCACCTCTCTGGGCAACCCGTTTCAATGTTTCACCATCCTTTCTTCCTCTCACCTAGGCTAAATCTACCCTCTTTTAGTTTAAAACCATTTTTCCTTGTCCTATTGCAACAAGCCCTGCTAGAAAGCATCCCTGTCTTTCTTAAAAACCTCCTTGTGATAGGGTAAAAATTGGTTTGGCAAAAGAAACAGTTCCTGTAAAGTACAGTAATTTCACGAATACAAGCCGCACCAATTTGACCAAAATTTTGGTGGAAACCCGGAAGTGCGGCTAATATTCCGGGGCGGCTAATACATTAACAAAATTCTAAAAGCTGCCAACACGGAAGTGAGAGCCCGCGGCAGCCCCAAGCCAAGTTGGAGCCCGGCCGGCCCCGGCAGAGGTGGGAAAGCCTGGCAGAGGCGGGGCCAGCAGTGTGGGGGGCGGGCGGCAGAGCCTGAGCCAGCAGGGCGGGGCAGGGAGGGCGGCAGAGCCTGAGCCAGCAGGGCGGGGGAGCCCGGGAGAACTGGGGCTAGCAGTGCAGGGGAGCATGGCAGAAGCAGGAAGGCCGGCGGGTGGGGCTGCCTGGCAGCGGGGGAAGCCCAGCATAATCGGGGCCAGCAGCGTGGGGGAGCCCGACGGTGCGGGGGCCTGCAGTGCCGGCCAGGGCGAGCAAACGCGGTGTCGGTGCAAATGGGAGGGGGCGGCCGGCGAGCCTGACGGCGGCGGCAGCCCTGCCGGCCGGGCAAGCGAACACGGCGCGGGGCGGCCAGCGAGCCCAGCGGCGGCGGCAGCACCACCCGGCCAGCCCCGCCGAGCCGTGGCGCTGAGCTGGGCCACCCGGCCCCGTCGGCAACCATGAGCGGGCCGAGCCTTCCTGGCCCCGCCCCGAGCCAGTAAACCCCGCTATGCCGCGATCCTGTTACTAATTGGCCAATTTGTGAAAGCTGCGCACGGATTCTCGCGACGAACGAAAGTGCGGCTAATATTCGGGGTGCGGCTTATCTATTGACAAAGACAGCAACATTGTCGAGGCACCAGAAGTGCGGCTTATAATCCGTGCGGCTTGTATTCGTGAAACTACTGTACACGTTTTGCTCTTCTCTTCCCTTAGTCCTGTGCCTGCATGCATGATTTCCTTTAGGCTGTCAGTACTGCTGCATGAATATGTAAACTATTATAAAGATGTGCTTTCTGCTCATTTATCAGAGCCATGACAGGAGTCCTCTGCTAAATCTTGCTGGGGTGACTGCCCCAGTTCACCTGGCGTCTTATTAACTCCTGGTACACAGTGCTTCTGGGTGGTAACTGCCTCCCTAATAAAGATTGCAAAACAAATTGGATGCCTCACATGTCAGTCATAAGCCTGATATTGTAGTGCAAAATCACTTGTGTCAGCAGTCTAAACTGGGAATATCCCCAACTCAGTTATGCTTAAAGAAATTTAACATGCAAACTAAGAACATGCAAAATCAGTTGAAGTCCATACTTTTAATTGTGCCACATTTTCACTTTTCGTATAACACCAATAAAATTGATGGGTCTTTAAAATCTACTTAGAATTAAAAATGAACAATTTAGTTGACATGATACAGGTTTTCAGAAAGTACATGATTTTTTAGTAATTTTAGTGTGCCATTTTTCAGCAGGGAGTCTTTGGGTTGATCAGATAACTCCTTTCTCAAAGTGGTTTTGAAAAAATAAAACTGCTAAAACTGCTGCACCTCAGATCTTTTTCCAAAGTAGCTCCCTATTCTTTCTGTCTTCCTAGCAAATTTTAATATCTTTTCAGGTATTCACCTCATTTGGTCTCCCATAGGATACAGAAACATTCCATGTCAATTTGATGTGAGAAAACCCCTAAATCATTGCTATTGCAAAACTTCCAAGTCTAATTAAATTTTTGTTCTCTTTAATTTATTAATTTCTGACATGAAAACTATAATACAAAGAAGCAGACAGGACTGCAGTTAAGTAATAGAGAACTAAAACTGAAGGAAAAACATTATGAGCCATTCTTTTATTGTGATGAGACAAATGATTTCATCTATTTCCTGACATAAAAGGCAAGAAAGGAAAAGGAGTCTGTAACAAATAACACAGACAGGAGAAAGAGCAGAATGGAGTGAAAATTTTCCAAATGTCACAGGAAATGAAATAATGAACTCTGAAGGAAGCAGCTCCCATTTTGCTCGGCAGAGTCTTTTCTCTCAAAGCTGTCATGTTGGGAAAAATGGAAAAGCTCTGAAATGAATTTTAAACCTGTTTGTGTTAAAATTTGGATTTCTTAGACCTTTTGGCAGCAGGTGTCTTTTCTTAATATTCATTATTCATGTAGCCTCACAATGCATTTCAATTTACAAATGAAGAGGCATACAAGCCTTTCTCCACTGCATTAAATAGATGAAATATATTACTGCCTTTGAGCTCAAAATGCCATAGCTGGAGCTTGAAAGTTAATTGCCTGCTGCAGCTGATAGCCATTCGAGTTGCAAATAAGTTTTATTTTGATGAATATGTGTATGAACAGAGTTCTTCCATACATCTTTATATTTTTCTGGATTATAATGTACTTTCTAATATTATTATGAAATAGTAAGTCTCTTCCTCACATCTCAGAAAAATGAGTCAAATATAAGTAGGTTTCATTTTCTGTCATAATTTTCCACTTAAAGTAATGTGTGTGTGCCTGATCCTGTTAGGTGCCAAGGGATTCAGCTCACGCTAGGCTGGATCTTGAGGTCCTTAATCTTTGTTCAAGCCACGTCCCACTGACTTCAGTGTAAAACTTGCATTAGCCAGGCCTGGGGTGAAACTGAACTCCCAATCCTGTTTGACTGAATGCAGTACAAAGTTTTTGTCTATTCATCTCAGCAGGAGCTGAAGCACAACTAAGTCATAACCTTAGAATTTTACCCATTAACACCAGTGGGATTGGACGGTAGAGCAGTTTGCAATGTCTCTTATTTAAAAATAGAGCCAAAACCGGTAAGTCATTTCTCAGTGTGAAGTGTTGCATTTTAAAGTGAAAAACCTCCTCCTGGACCTGAGCTGCTGTAACTCCCATGCTGAGAGATTCCTACGTGAAGAAGGATAGCTCTAAAGATGAAAGGTTGAAGGATTAAACTCCTAAACCATTACTAGAGTTTTATTTATGTACTTAGGTCCCATTTTGTAACAGCCTGATAATGAATACTAATAGGGGAAAAAAGTGGATTCAGACTTTTAAATATGTTCAGTTTTAGGCAATTCCTATTTCCTTTGAGCAAGGAGACACAGAACATCTTCCAGAGCCCTGAGTTTTGCATAGTTAGGTTAAGATAACTTTCTGTATAAGGCATAATCTGAAAGCTGCTGAAGTCATTCTGAGTACTGGGGTAAGTCCTATTTAGCCTTTTGTCCTACTAACTTGCATGAGAGTTTGGTTACTTAAGGATCAGAATTCTTATATTAACCCAAAGACTTTAGTGAAAATAATAGGTTAAAAGAGAGCTGCACCAAATTATCAGAATAGGTGTAAGAAGTTCTTGTGCTGTTTTGTGGTGAATTCATGCCAGTCTAAAGTTGTGCTGGATGCTTTTTCTAGCTATGTGTTCTTGTTGCCTGCATGAGCAATTGTAATATTAAATGTTGAGAAAGATTGAGTAATGAGCCATATGGACTATGGGCCTACTTAAAATGTGATTAATTCACACTTTTTTTTTCCCTTATTGAGAAAATACATTGCTAAGAGAAAGGCATCAGAGACATGGTACATTGGTGCAATCTTTTTCTACTACTTGAAAATGAACAAACATAGACAAGAGTTTCCAATCTGCCAGTTGAATTTTCACAGTGTGTTCCTTCCCTTCAAGAAACTCAGCAGAACATGAAATGATCTTTAGCTCTCCCCAAACACAACCCTCAGAATACACACTTAATTTCTTGCTATCTTTCCATGGCTGAATTTGTACAACACATGTATGTCCCTGGAAACACTACAGAGAAGTTGAGAAGTACCTTGCACTCACTCTGGATCCAGTGAATGACATTCTACATATGGGCAGGACGTGTTTATATTGAGGTACTCACACAGCTTGGTTTATTCTGAAATGGAAGCCTTCAGATCTGCTAAGTGTCCATGAAAAGACCCAGTAGGTATCGTCTGAGGGAGGCTTTGTTTCACATTGGGAAGCCAGGGCATAATGAGAGACATTTAAGTACTGAAAAAGTGGAGATTCAGCCAACTCATGAAGGCAATAATATTGTGCTCATGTGTAGTACTCTTCATCCTGTGTGTTTATTCCCATGAGTAAAATTGCCTCTGTTCAAGTGGTTGCAAGATGTGAGTCTTTAAAAATAACTATTTCCTAAGAGTATGCAGTTGTGATTAAGGTCCACTTAGAGGTCTTTTATGGTTCTTCTAAAGATACCTGTTTGGCAGGGTTAGACTTGCCCATCATTTCAGTGCAATATATTAATTCTGAATGCTAAAGGACTCCTGGAGGTGGCTGGAACAAAACTTCTGGAAGAAGTAATGAAATAACTAAAAAGCCTCTAATGAAACACATTTTTATTTTCAGCCCAGCAAATAAGAGATTTTGAGACTTCACATTGAGAAAACTGAAAAATCTTAGTCCACTGTAAATAGCCCTAAATCTCTCTGAGCTTGATAGGCCTTGCTGATTCTGTAGCCTGAGACTCCTAAGCATTGTTGCTGGTAGACTCAATGTATCTGTGTGCTTGGGCTGCTAAGTGAACTTTCCAGACAGAAGCAAGATTCTGTTGGAATTAATGAAAGTAATTACATTCCTTTAGAAATGTCCATTGCATTAAAACAAAGCTGATTTTCAGTTCTGATTTTGAGATTGCTGAAATGAAATCACTGCTAGCTGCAGTCTCTGTGATATACACGAGCCTTGCTCCTGAGCCAATTGGAGTCTGGTTTTAACGCATTTTCTTTGCATAATGTGATTGCACCATTTCAACCAGACTGATACTTTTTTTTCCTACTCAGAACAAGTTGTGTCGTTTTCCCAAATTAACACTGGAAGTGATACTGGCATCTCACATGTTCATTTTGTTCAGTTATAATTAGGGGATTGAGAAGTGGGTGGTAGTATTCTGTGTGTAAGATTAGGTTTCAGGGAAAGAGTTTCAAGGCTGTTCAGTAACGTGCAATAAGAAAGTGCAATTTATAATAAATTTCTGCTTATATTAGCTTTTGAGAATATATTTTTAAACATTAATGACTTTTTATTGTATCTTCCAAACAGTTTTACAAAAATATTATACATATTTTAGATTGTTTTTATATTACCAAAACTACAGCTATAATTACCTATCAAATGACAGCTTCTCTACCTTGTGAAATACAGAAGCATTTGTTTTCACATCACATGATTCATTTATCAGTGGTCACAGTCAGAAGTATTACATTCCCTGTTTGTGTATGATATTTAGCCTCAAGGCAAATATTGAACAGAAATATGTTGATTCTGATGTTGAATTTTTATGATTCAGAAAACAGTGTCAAAGTTGACTATAAGGATGTGACTTAGTGTAGCATGGGTTAAATCTGTTGAACTGGAGTACAAGTGATGTCTTTGCTTCTATAAATCTTTGGTATCTCAAATATAAGAGGCTAAAGGTGGAAGTGGTAGAAGGGCTAATTTATTCACTGTGATGAAGGGTAAGTTAAAGCATAAATAGATATGAATGTGGCATTCCTTTGCAATGCCATTTTGGATTGATGAGAGGAATTTAGGGATCTCAGTGTGTTTTCTGTTTAAAGGTTTTTTTTTTAATTAATCTTTTATCTTAAAACTTGTATTATTTTGGTATATAATCTTTCTAGCAGCCTTTAAAAATGGGGCTTCATCATTTACAGACAATTTCTCTAAATTAAAGAGTTGGAGCAATGATGTAAACTGCTAAACCTCACTCATAACACTGTGAAGAAGAAATAATTAGCTGTTGGTTCAAAAGCAGAGGAAGGTTAGTAAGTTTGTGAAGTCATGATTTTGGAGAACAAATTAATATGGAGGCTGAAACAAATTAATATGGAGTTGGAAACTATTCTGTCCAGGAACACAGCTTATATGCTGGCCTGTGAAAGCTTGCAGTTGTGTCTGTTTAGGTATCTCAAAACAGCAGAAACTCCAAGACCCTTAGTCAGCACAGAAATCAACAGTGTGCTGTGAGATGATTCTGTTTTTTAAAGACACAAAGCCTGGTTAAGGGCTTATGTTTGCATCAGAATTGTATAGGTGCACCAGGAGAGGGGTCCATTCATGGCTGGTATGGCACAGGCATTTGCAATGAATCAAGGCTAGGAATTTCCACTGCTATAGCAAAACAAACAAAAGTAGTACTTGTCCTTGACAAGCAAAATTAATAAATTTCTGATAATAAAATTTTTTGACAATAAGTTGTCTCATGTAACTTATTTCAAACCGAATGAATAGTAAAAATTAATTTAGAATTTTATAGAAGACCTTTTATGAGCTATTATTTATCAGAAATAAACATGAACTAAGGAGACTCTAATAGCAAAGAAATAATTTAAGATGTAGAATTTTAGCTAGGCCATTTTTTATTAGTATTGTTGTTGTTACTATTCATTTTCTTATCTGATTGCTGTTTCCAGTAAATTTTTCTTATCCCCAACCTGCTGTGATCTTCATTTTTTGTGCTTCCAGTTGGTAGGGAATGGGGACCAAGCAGCAGTATGGGTTTAGGGAACCACTAAATTGAAGAATATAATTCCTAAACCATGACATTTGGGAGGGAGATAAAAAAGGAGATGTTTCCTTTTACCTCCAGAGTCAGAGTCCTTTGATGGATACCTCTCAAATTGTTTTTTCAAAATGATACTGATTTTTGTCTACGTGCCAGTTTTCTTGCCAGTTTTCACTTCAGATGTTGATGTCCTTTGGGAGAGAACATGCAGTAATGTCAGGAAGAGGAGGAGGTAAAAGCTGTAACAAAGGCATCCTGAAATAAGGGGTTCCTTTGATGGGACAAACTGAATTCCCTAAACAAAAATCTAACATCTCTTTATTTTTAACAAGTCCTTTGATAAATAACGGGGAAGCTTAAGAGAGAAATCTCTTGTCATATTTTAACCCCAGAGAGCAACTCAGCCTCACACATCAACTGACTCAATCCTGATTGAGGGGATAGAGGAGAGAGTCAAAGGGTAAATTCATGGGTCAAGATAAAGACGGTTTAATAAGCAAAGCAAAAGCCATGTGCACAAGGAAATCAAACCAAGGAATTCATTCCTCATTTCCCCAGGGCAGGCAGGTGGTCAGCATCCCTAGGAAAGCAGGTCTCCACCCCACATAATGGTGACAGGAGGACAAACACCATCACTCTGAATGTCTCACCTTCTTCCTCCTCCACCAGCTTTATATCTGAGCATGAGGCCACATGGTCTGGGATCTCCCAGACATCAGCTGGGGTCAGCTGTCCTGGCTGTGTCCCCTCCCTGCTCCATGTGCGCCCCCAGCCTCCTTGTCCTGGGGTAGGGTGAGGAGCAGAGGGGGCCCTGGCTCTGGATTAGCCCTGCTAAGCAGTGACAAAAACATCCCTGAGTTACCAACACTGTTTCCAGCATGAATCACAAACACAGCCCTATACCGACTACCAAGAAAACTCTGTCACAAGCAGAACCAGCACATCTCTGAAAATTTCATCACTTTTAAGAATAGAATAGTCCCTGCAGGCTAAAGAAGTGTCCCCATCACTCATGGTTTTCCTTCTGAGAAGTAATGACCTCACCCAATTCAAGACAGGTACATCTCATACAGTGTGTTTGCTAATTTAACCCATTAATGGCAGTGTGACCATCACCTATGAAAGCAGGACAGGCAATCCCTAGTAACTGAGTCTTGATTCCCCAGCAGTATTATTGCATTTATTTTCACATATGGAGATTTTTCACTTCCTTCTTAATAAAAATGACTGTAGTGTGCTCTGTTTTGAGGGGGAGGTGGTCAGATAGCACTAGTAAAAAGTAGTGTGGTAATAGTGAAAAACCCCCTTAAGTTAAGAGTGAAGAAAGATGTGAGAATTTCAGATTCTTTGGAAACAATTTTTTTATTATTCTCAAAGAGATGAATAAACCCAAAGAAAGGAGCAAAAAAAGTAGCAGGGGTTAATTTCCTCTACTTTACACAGATTAGTCTTTTGAATTCTTTTGAAAATGTCATCTGGGACAAATGCGTGATTGAGCTTCATATTCCAGTTCCTTTTCCCAGGATACAGTTATGGATTGTACAACAATGAAGCAGAAGAGACCATAAAATGGCCTCTTCCTACATAATCTTTCTCTTTGTTCCCTTTGAGTTTGATATTCCTTTGGATTCAGTGTTACAGCCTAAATAGAAATTGCAAGAGAACAATGTGTGATTTCCTGCAGTCCCAGAAAATCTCACAGGTCTAATCTTCAGGATACTCACAGGAAGATAAGAGATAAGAATTTGAGTCCCCTTGGGCAATGAGGAAGGATTTGAATGGAAGTCTCTAACTTCTGTGAATGTTTCAGTTATGAGGCTATGATAGGAAAAGAGCTGTCACTTGGCTTTTGTGCAGGAGCCTGTTCTGGACTTGGGTAAGCACCTGTACTTCAGTGTGGCTCAAGGATACTATTCCTAGCATACAGGGTTTCCATGTCTTTTCTCAGGGATATAACCCAGAAGAATATAATTTTGGTTTTTGGCTTCTAAACCTGGGCTCAATAAACAAACATGCAAAGATTACAGCATCCATTGTACTGTAGACTATGAGGTTTTTTCTTACTTTTTTTTTGTTGTTGTTGTTGCTAACATATTGCAGTAGTTAGTGAAGGGGTCTTGTAGAAGAGAAGTGTGGATCAAAGGCATTCATCCAAAGACATTGGTTTTTTCAAAACAAACGTTGGCTATTTTGCTTGTAGAGGGATGAAATTTGAAATCAGGAGAATACACCTGACACAGGGGCTCTGTTGTTAAAAAGGTTTGTTTTTTGTGAGGTGAAGAAAAAGTTTTAAGTAAGGGAAGATTCTTAGAATAAACTGAAAGCTGTGGGGATGATTATCATGTCACTGGGGCTTTATGAAGATGACAGTCACAGGAAGACATCTGTTAGGAACATGCATCAGAGACCCTTGTGAGCAAGGAACAGACGTTTTTGTGCTAGGAAGGTAAGGAGCCACACTGACGAAAATAAATATCAGGACAGATGTGCCTGAGAGAACCTGTGATAATTTATATTTTTATCTGTCAATTTTTATTTGATATGTTCTAGTAATTCTGGTAAAGGTTAACTATGTGAAACAGGCAAGTAGAGGCACTTCTTGAGCTTGATTCCTCCAGAAAGAAGTAACTGATATGCAGACTAAGAAAAGTCTGTCTAAGATGCAGGTCAGATCCTAATGACTTGGAGAAATGTGGGTATGCAAGTCAGGAAGGTGCGAAAATACTTTCAAATCTAGACTGTGAGCAGGGAAGGGGATCACAGAGGAATGCTGGAACCAGAAGTGAAGGGCATGAGCCACTGTACAAAGGAAACACTGCCTATTATTAAGTCTGTGTAGGTCTAACTCATTCTCCCAGAAGGGCACAGATCACTAACTAACTTGGCTTTGGCTTTTTTGGTGTAGCCAGTTGGGAACATTGCATCTGGTTCCTCCTATCTCACTATATGGCCAAGCAGCAGCTGGAACTTATCCCTTGTTTTAGTCAGTGCTCATCCACAGATAGAATCTGAATCCTTTTTCTTGTGCCCATCATTGTCTGCAGCAAACAGACTGGGAAATCAAGTTCTTGCTCTCTCCCATCTTAAGATGGTTTCGGTAATCCTGTATTTATGTTTCAGTTTTGGGAATTCTATCTAAGGAATCCTTTTACTGAACTGTATTTACCTCCTTTTGAAACTGTACTTGATTTGCAGTATAAAATATTAAACAATTATCCTCAAAGGAAGAAAGAAAATTGGCAGAGAAGCTCCAGAGAAGAGACTAAAATAAATCACATTTTTGGCACATTTACTGTCTTCATCCAATTATCTTCTTAGTATTTTATGAAACTTGTCTTTTGTTTCATTTTTTTTTTGTTTTTATTTTTAATAGAAAGTCAGAATGGAGAATGTAGCTTGTTAGTTTGTTAGCTCCAAAGATGTTTAATCTGTTTTGTATGATAAATACATGACAAGAACTGCATTCATATTACATTTTTTCCTTATCTTTTTACAGAGTACCATTGTACACTATATCACAAATTTTGAGATCTTCTTTAAGAAATTTAAAATTAAATTATAAAATTGTTCTTCTATAACATATCAGATTTATTTGCTCTTCCTTTTCCTTTTAGAGGCAGGTGAAGAAAGTGCTCTTTTGTGGCAGAATTTCTCAGATGAGCTATGTGGTCTCTCCATCTCTTGACATTGTGTGTAAATCTTTAAAGCTGATTGTACGTATGTACGATGCTTTGCCGCACAATTAAGTCAGTTCTTGGATCACTCACAATGTCCCATCTGCTTGGTTTGCCTTTTGAGTCCTCTGGCTTTGCCTTTACATGGGAGAGCACATAGATCCTTCAGTGGGAATTTTAAAACCCAGGAGACTGAAAACATTTTCCTTGATTGCTATTCCTTACTTCTGTAGGGAATATGCACTGACTGTGGAGACCTGCTCTCTTCAACACTATGCCAGTCCACTCAATGTTTACTCTCCCTCTGTTTCTTCCAACATTACTCTTTTATGTCCAATTCTATTTTGCTAACAACATATTATTTTTATTTATTTCCATTTTGATTTGACTCTTTACGGGTATCCATGCTTCTATCTCATCTTTTCCTTTGTGACACTTGCATACCAGAGAAACTAAACCACAATTTTGTTGTTCAGCAACCATACAACATGAGACAGGTGCTCTCTTAGACCTCAACAAGAACACTCCAGTCTTGGAGGGCAGCATTTTGCAGTAATGGTCTTGTTAGAGAGGAAAAGGTGTTTCTGCATTTTCTTAATGAGGAAATAACATTTCAGCCTGCTTAGTTTAATTCCCTATTGGTTTGATAGCAGTGGAGTGATCCACTCTTGTACTTGGCCATCAGCAAATCCATGAAGTTGCTAATTAGGAGAAGATTTACAGGTAGGGGTAACATCTTTAATTAGACTAAGTATAGTTGGGAAATAAAAAGCAGATAAGCTCTCAGGCACATAAGTAGTTCTTGAGGTCTGAAAGAGAAGCAGGAAACTTCAAAGCAAAATTCAAGTTGGAAGCAACTGCTCTGACTTAATTAAAGAATGACCTACAAAATACTTTTGAAAGATAAGCCTGGAAGCTCAAATTCATAACTTGGTAAATACAAAAGCTGTGGACTGCAGTTACTGTTTTTCTAGTCCTTTAGTCTTGGCCAAGTCCTTGTCCACCCTCATCTCCCACTAATGTTACAGAGTTCCACAGGTTACAGATTACGTGTAGGGTTTTCCTTTTGAGAGAGGGCAGGTCCCTCTCGACCCAGCTCCTAACCGAGCGTCTTTGACTCCCCAAGCAAACTTTTCTCTTCTCCTGAGCAGTGTAATTCATATCTAATTAAATCCTAAGCAATTACTCTTAATGTGTAATTACAGTTCTTTTTAAACTTTTCTCCTTTTGTTTCAGATCTGAAAAAGGACTCGCCAGAACTTTTACCTGCTTTTTCTGAACCTGCTCATAAAAAGTATCAGCTCATTCTAAAAATCTTGGTTTGACTGTATTTTTAAACCATATATCTACAAGGCCTTCCACCCTTAATCCACCCCATCACCCCTCAAAAATTGATTAAGGAATTATAAGGTTAAATATTTTTAGTATTCCTTATGCAATTTTGTGTTCCTCTGTTATTTGTTAGAAAAGTGGGTGCTCAATTGCAAGCATTAATATAGACATTAAGTATTCTGCACTTTGGTGTAATGTGAACAACTGCTGGATGAAACACTTGCTTCACTTCTCTCTGAAATGTAATATAATGAATCAAAGCACATTTCAAGGGTGGAATAAGGGTTTCAGTTTTATGATATTACTGTGTAAATCTATATACCTGTAAACGACAGACTCAATATATTGAGGTCTTCTCCTTATTTGTGATACTCGGTTTCTTTCTGCCATGAAGTGATGGAAAAAGAGAGGTAGAATCATAATTATATTCATTATGATGACACATCTGACAGCTCTCTGCATCTACAAGTAGCTTTCAAAATCTAGAGAAATGATTTCCCATTTCTTTGCACAAACAGTTTTGATATGGGATTCAGAGCTCCTGATTTGTGTAACTGAGCATCGTACAAGCCCAGACTGCAGAAATGGATGGAATAGAGAAAAACGTATCCCAACTCTGTCTTACCTGGCAGACTGCACTGACTTGCAGCCATGTGAATCAAATAAAACTCTTGTTTCTAATAGGAATGTGAAGATGGCTGTTATGAACATGAAATTTTTAAAAGTTAAAAAAAACAAGAAGCCATACCCTTGGAGGGGTTATAAGGAATGTAATGCATTTTATTCTAATGGAGGTTTTATACCTGAAAACATGCACTTTAAAAAAGTAAAATGCTTTCTGTAAACTGTTTGCTAGCAACAGCTGGAAAACAATACTGTAAGTTTAGAGTATGATTTTTCAACAGTGTTGTCAAACTCTCAGAGAACAGGTACATTAGCCTATTTAACTCCTAACACATTCTTCCCAAGTGCAGTTGGTTCCATTTTTCAGTATCAATCATGTAAGCGATTCAATAGTTGCACTTATTGCAAATAAAATTTATCATCAAGTCTTGAGATATTGTGTATCAAACTGCAATTTATTAGTGTAAAAGAACCTGATGTTTTCGTGGATTCCTCAGTTCTGGCTCATGCCTCCTGTATAGAGTCATGGTTGCATAGTCAATGTGACTCAACTAAATGTGGTGCCATTGTGGGAAATAAGTGTCTGGACTAGTCCATCTAGAAATCAGATGAAGTGATGTTTTCATGGACACTGGCCATGTGTATGTTCATTTATCAAGAAAAAAATATATGATTAAGGTTATGAATGTTTTGCTGGAAAATACTTAATGCTTTATCTTCGTATTTATCCAGTTTGAGGATTTTTTTTTCTGTAAAAGGAAATAAGGCTTTTTGTTTTTATCACTACTTCCCCAAAATAAGGCTTTTCAACCCCACTGTATGTATTTGGCGCTTTGATTGACCAATATTTTGTATCTGACAGAAACCTGGAAGAAACAAAGACTTAGGCAGTGAATACATGTTTCTAAGTGGAGGAGAAAGACCCTACTAATATCCAAACTTATTAACCCCAAAGCTAATTAGCCTTCCTTTTATTAAGCATCAGAAGCTTCCTACGGAGATTTGTAAACCTGGCTTCATTAGTTCTGTTGCTCACACAACTACTTGTTTACTTCTGGTAACAAGGAAAGGAATCTTCTTCAGGAGTGGCAAACAACAACTTGCAGACAAAACAGGCAGGAAATTATTTGAACCACTGATGAAAGATGAGTGAGAGGTTTTGTCTCTGGATCAGAGTACTTTTGTGTTTAATTATGAAATTGGTAGACTAGTCATGATATTGGTTTGGGTATCTTCATATTAGTAGGCTCAATAAATCACTGGAACACAGGAATAATCTCAAACCCAAGGAAGGTCTGGAGTTCAGAGGTAAACTCTTTGATGTCATTTAATATAAATGGGAAATCTATTCCACCAAATTTAATCTAAAGGTCACATCAGAGACCTTTAATCAGTCACATCAGAGAGTTAAATAGAAAAGCAATCCAGATGTATCCCTGCCTATTCTGGATTAGAAGAAGTGTCATTTATATAGTAATTTTTCTAGAGTGTTTGAAATTCCACTGACAGCTCTGTCCTTTTCTAAATGACCACCTATTTATTAGGAAGTTTGAAAAATATCTCACTTGTTAATTATGGCCACCGGGGAGGCAGTGATACCGAGACCAGGGAGGTGTATGGTGAAAATAGAGGCATGAGAACAATGGAGTTACCAGAAAAATAACGAATTTTAATGGATAGAATAACAGACCAGAAACCACACGATGTAAGGGGCAACATCCAAGGACCTGGGGGTGTGGCAAATAATTTAACAATATATGGGAGTGTCTGAGGGCAAAAGTCCAATCGCGGACATGAACTAGGAGCATGTCCTTAAAAGTGACTGGTCTGAAACCAACTGTAAACAAGAACCAGGAACATGACTTATTATACAATCATTCCATTAACACTCCAACTCCTATGGTCTCAGATTGATGCCACCTGCACATGCAGGTGAAGCCACTCCTGTCCATCCCCAGCAGACCCATTTCCCCAATTAATGATATCCATTACATCAATTTAATCAGAGTTTAGTTTTCTTTTCTTACAGCAGATCTTCTCTATGCTTAAAGCCTCCTTTCGTAGCCCTAGTTTCTCTTGTCAGTCACTATAAATGTGAGTGTCCTTTCTTGAGCCTTGAGATTTTCAGGTTATCCCTATTTTAGATTACTTTGGAGGTTTATAAATATATCTCGGATAATACATAGCAAATACTTCTCAGTCTTTTCTACTTGGAAGGAAGGATTGTATTTCAAATTCCCAATTTAATACCAAATTTTTCAAAAGATTACAATTGAGTTTTTATCAGCACGCAATATGTTTGATCCTATTCTACACTAGCCCTGTTGAGTTGTTTACTGGGCAAAATGGATGTGAAATGCTTCCAGAAACATGAAAATACATTAAATTTGCATAGGCCAGATAAAATTATCGCACATTATACAAAAGTATCTTGCAAAGAACCCAAACCACAGTGGTAAATTTGAGATGAAGAAGAAATGGAGTTTGTTCAAGGACACTTGAAAGCTTATTAAATTTTTGAACCTTGAGTGTAAAAAATTGCTGGTGAATTTAGGTTGAAGCATGGTCCAAGTATTATATCAAAAGATTTGCTGCAATTCCCATTGAACCCACAGCCATTCTGTGACTTGTCACTTAAGATAACACTAATAATAACACTGTTATGCCAAATAAAACACAGCTTGTATCTCCTGAGTGATGAGGATAAGGATGATTCAGCTAGCAGGGATATTGTCTCCTCCGGCTTTATACAGCATCTGGCTCCTGAGCTGCCCTGAGAAATCACACAGGCACATTGAGCCTGATTTGCTTTTCTTTTCTTTTTTTGCAAGCTTACTACTTCAGTGAGGGGTTTTTTTCCATGGCATTTTTGCTTTCATTGTTACAGTGACACTGAGGTAGATAATGGGGCATCTACGTGTGAGAAGAGTGATCTGTCTGACGGCTTTTGGGTTTAGGTGCTTAGCATTACAAAATGTTGCTGCTTCATTTTTTCACTGACATGTAAGACTACCACTTCTGAAAAGTTTCTTAGTGTAGTTTCATAGTTCTGTGTTAAGATGGACTTTTACTATTGATAGATTAGAACTTTAGCACAAGAACAGTTGTAGACTCATAGCTCAAAGAGATGAGGCAGTCTTTGTGTTTCAAATGTCACTTCAGTCAAACCACTCCTTTGTCTGAAATACTGCAATACCTATAACTTTCCTTTCTTCCCTCTAGGAAATATTAAGATTTTATTTTATTCTGTAAGAAATATTTGTTGCACTAATTTATTATTGTGAGATATAAACACTTTCAGAAGGGGAAAAACATTTGTTTTTCTCCCATAGACAATAGTACATCAGAAAATGTGAATGTCTGACCATACAGATATTCTGTAAGATATACCTGCATTACTCCTCTGGCAAAGTGAAAAATGTTTAATATAGGCTTTTCAAGGCGTGAAAACAATTTGGGATTTGCTTTTCTGTGAAAATATCTTTGAAGGTAGCATTTAACAAAACAGTGAAATACTTGATTTCTCCTGAAAGGTTTTCTACTTTTCCTTACCAGTGAAAATGAAAGTTTTAACATTGTAACTTGCATTTTACTACTGAACCTGTCTTTGGGGAGTGCAGCACTTTTGCATTTTGGAGACAAAGGAGCTTTTTGTTCTCAGCAGTTCTGATTTTACTTAGACTTTCCTAAGTGCATACTACAGTAATCAGAGGCAGCTTATTGGAATTGGTCTTGGATAATAATTTTAGCGTTTAGTGTTTGAATATTTCATTTTCTTTTGATTTATGATGACTTGATTTACCTATGCAATTTCAATAATTTGGGGGCTGTGTCTTTAATGACTCTTACAGTTAAATAGAATTCTTGACAGAGGGTAGGGAGGGAAGCCTTTATTTGTGTTTTGTCATCTATAAAAATCCATTAGTGATTTGCAGTGAAATGTTGATCCAACATGTTGTTAGTGGAAAACAGGCTCTAGAAAGATGTATTTTGTGGATGGAACTCTTACATTTTGCAGTGCTGAAATTTATAGAACTTGTTATAATTAACTAGATGTTATTTTGTTGCTATTAGCCTATGTTCAGCCAGGAGAAGTTGAAAAACATGTCATTTGTTGTCTACTTGCTGCATGAAATTGTTCTGTGGTAACATCTTAGGACTTGCACTGATTAAGCTTAATTATTTGCAGTTAGTATGGATTAATTTTCTGTTCTTATTTACCTTAGTCTTTCTTCAGTTTTTTTGCTGTACACATTGATGGGGTGTTACACCCGCTTACCTTATAAATACATTTGCATTCACATTACTCAAGGGATTCTTGTTCTCATATCTGAGTGTAGAGATTAAGTATAATTTCAGCATATAAACCAGCAACTTTTACAAGTTGTTTTTGTGATCACTCCTTCTTTTGCAGAGATCACCTATTTTTTTGTTGTAAAATAATCTGCTGTCCTGTTGATGTTATCAAAGACCATTGAACAGTGTTACAGCTGTGAACTAATATAGCATTGATTCTATCCTTTGAGAATCATCTGAGGTATTTACTTTTTCTAATCCATAATCCTATCCCATATTTGCCAGTATTAGGTACGATACAATACCATACCGTACTGTACTGTACCGTACCATACCATACCATAATTAAATGGTGCTTGAACATTTATTAAATTAACATATTTAAAACATAATTGAATTACTGTACATTTTGTGCTCTAAATAATGTCGTGTTGCACATTTTTGCAGTCTGGAAGGTTCATCTTGTATCTGTCATGCCTCTGAACAGTCCCATGCCCTTTCATAGCTCTTGGAATGCAAACAAGGACCATGGTGAAGTGAGTGGCTCTGAGACAAAGTTGTGACTGTTGAAGCAAGTAGAATTTTTTCACTGCACTCATGGAGTTTAGAATTTCATCCAGTGTGATGAAGAAATGATGGAGTCAAAACACGTATTTTAAGCTGCTTTGGGTTTGTTTTTATAAGGCAGGAGTTTTGTGGGTATTTTACTCATTCCAAACTCATGTTGTTTGCTGCTGTGAAGGGATTGGGACTTTTAAAAGTTTTCTCACATTTCATTGCATTCACAATTCCTCGAAACGCCTGCACGTTTCTTGCTACAGAAGGCACTTGGCATGTCATTATCATTTTGCATCTGGCTGTAGACTCTCTGATGAAACCTGGGACCCGCCGTTGCCACAGGTGCATCAGAGGATTGATGGCAATCACAGTGTGGGTAGGGCTTGAGTCTGAAAATATGTGAAACAAGAGTGCCAATGGAATCACAAGTAATTTCATCAGATATAAAATTCTGTATCTTATTTTTGACACTTTAAATGCACACAGTTTGAATTATCTTCATTTGAAATGTCCCACTAATGTGTCTAGGCTATGAGGGGGTTTGCAGCTGTCTGCTTCTGATCTTGCATTAACTTCAGACATCTTATATAGCTACTAGTTTTAACTTGACTTTTGTGGAGCAACAGAGAGATAAAAATATTAAATAAAGTAAAACTTTAGAAAGCAAATTAGATTTTTTTCCCAGTACAGTTTCTATAATACACGTGTGTTACCAGAGTCAATTAACTCTTGGGATTTCTGTCCCTGAGAATAGTGGATGCTTTGTTTGTTTCGTCTCTCAGATCACTATGGGAATTCAAGATAGTAAATGCTAAATAGTAAATAGCAGGTCTCAATTACCTTTTATAAAACTTAAACACTCGATCTGCTTCTAAAATATGGTATTTAAATGCATTTCTGCCAGTGGTTTAACACTTTATTATTCAAAACTGCTCAATAATGACTCTTTTAATTACATCTGGTGTTTTACAAAGTTCAAACACATAAATCTAGATATTGGCATTCACAAAAAGAGAGAATGAATAAAACCTGCTGATTTTCTTTGTCCTGTCAGATCCAAGCATTTAGCAGGGTTGCTGCACAGCTCACTGTGCTCATGACACAATGTCAGTGCTCTTGGATTTCCCCCCTGCACTTTCACAGCAACTTGTGCTTGAGGTGTGGCTGTAAACCTCACCACTGCTCCCTACTGGGACCTTTTGAAGAGCAGTCTGTTCACCATCACATCTCTTCCCATCTCTCTGTGTCCCACCATGTGATGCCCATGTGTACTCGCCCCTCTTACACAACCCTGCTTTATAGAGGGATGGGAACTATACTCTGATGACTTGTTCATTCATTTCAATCATTTTAACACTGACTGAATCAAACCTTGATACATCTCATCTAGTCTTGCTCTAGGAAAGGAGGAAAAAATTGAACTTGCAAATGGCAAATGATGTGAGATGCACAGTTCCCAAGGAGTGGCACTGATTGGGTTGGCCTGTTCATGTGTATCATGTTTATACAATAGCCTGATGCGTTTATGTATTTCTGTATGTGTAATGAATATCAGATACAATATTAGAGAAATATCCTGGTTGATATTTCAGAGCTATGTTCAAAATAAAAGAACAAGATCCCTGTTTTTCAGCGCTCTAACATCTAAAACAAACATCTTGAAAATTCCACTGCTTGAATCTGCTTCTTGAATTTGTACCACACCAGCCGTCCGAGCACACACACGTGTCTGTATCTTCACATGGCCTCTCAGCTGCTGAGTTCTCTGCCTGAATCCCTCTGAGCCTTTGTTCCATCTCACCTTCCCTAAGTTCCTACTCCATGCAAAAGAAGGTAACTCTGTGTGTTAGGTATTGTGTGTTGTTAGGGGTACCAGGAAGGAAACAACATGAAGTTTACATAGCCCCTTACAGTGATTCAGAGGGAGAAGGTAATGTAAGAACTGTGGTGATTTTGGCATCCAGGAAAAAAGGCTGAACTACCTCCTGATCAAACTAGAGAGAGCAGTCATAAAATTGCAGGGAAACCTGCAAGACCAAAAATTAAAAATCAAAATATTAGCTGTCGAATTTGAAGTGCTTTCATCTAGCTACATATATTTGGAGCAGCCGTTTCCTATTCTGTAGTTAAATTAAGGTTACATCTTATGTACTACCAAGAAATTGTGGCTTTTATTGAAATTACTGTTAAATGTATGAGATAGGATTTTACTTTTTCTCTTTAAAGAAAATTAGCTAGCACCTTCAATTATACATTATATTGCACGAGTGACAGTTTCTTACAATTGATCCATGGGTAGTTTTCTAGATCCACTATTCTGTGAAAAGGCCATTTATGCAGAGATGGTTGAAGCAGGTCAAGTTGTTTCACTTAGTCTTATTTTCTTCGGGTATTCAGCAACGAGTGCATATTGACAGACTTAATTGCGGTTGCTTCAAAAGCTAGAGGCTACTTATTTTGCCAAAGATTTTCCATATAAAGATGACATTAATAATGTGTGTTTTAATTAAGTTGCAGATAGCTTTTTAGTAGGCTATTTGCTAAAACTGACAAGAAGAAAAGCAATAATGGTTGAGCTGACAGAAATAGAATTTGTAAAAAGAATGAAGTGTTTACCACTGTTTTATTTAACAAAAATTATAACAATGAAGAGCATTTCAGACTTTGATAGTAGCATTGTGTCAGTGGAACACACTGAACTAAGTTTTCAGGCAATTCTTTTTGGTGGCCAAAGTTAATGAGATTTATTTCAGATCCTTCCTGGAAAAGGTTTGGGGATTTTATGTGTCAAGTGGGCCTGTGTCATGCGTGTTAATATGTGGCTACTGATTTTCCTATCGTGTCATGCACTGCAGTCATAGTAGTCTTGATGTAACAATGAATTTAATTCCCTAATTCTATCTGGCTCATGCTTGCAATAATCAATGTCAGTCCTTGCCAGGGCACTGCTTGTCCTGCACTATCTGCTGTTGAGCGATGGCTGGGCTTATTACATTGTGGGCATTATTTTCTCTCTGCAAAAATACACAATGTTTGTTGTATTAGGGGTCACTCTGCACTCATTGTGACAGGCTATATTTGTGGGTTTTGTCCTTTTCTGTAAGTTTTAAGTTTATATCTGTGTTGGAAGGGTTATAAGGAGACATAGGGACTTTTCTGATCTGAAAATCTATTGCAAGGCCGCCAGTGTGAAGATCTCTCCAGGGATGGGCAGTAGTTAAAGCACACAATGTGTATGCTTAGTGAGTGATTCCAGGACTAATCACTCTTCACTTAGGTGGATAGAGGGAAAAAATGCACCTATATGCCTTTGGTGCTCTGTAGTATCCTTCAGGCTCTGGCTTAGCATCCTGCCAGGGTTTGAAGCGCCTTTCCTTAAGTGTTTTTCCCACAAATCATGACCTGAGTCCATCAGATTTCTTGAGCTTAATTGATGCCAATTGAAAAATCAACAGAAAACGGAAAAAAACACTCTGAATTTAGAAATTATTATGTTTATATTTTTGAAGCTTTTTTAAATCTGCTTTAGGATTTGGACCTGACAAAATGAATTATGCTGTGAGAGGCCACCCACAGTCTTTGTTATCAGAAGCAATTGCAAGGCTCTTTCTTTATTTCTTTCTTTCCTTCTTTCCTTCCTGACTTTTTTTTTTTTTCTTTTTTCTTTTTTTCCTTTACTTGTGAGAGATAAAGCAACATTTGGAGGAGGGGGTGGAGATCATCTCTGCACTTCTTCAGGACTTGAAAAGCATTTAGGAAAGAATGGTCAAGGACTTGGATGTCTTGTTTTACCATGACATTCTGTTGATTCATCTAGGTATTAAAGAATGAATGAGTTTGTAATTAAACATATTCAAAGGTTTGAAGAATTTTTGTGCATTCATTAAGCGTCTTCTGATTTTCAGTAGGGATTATAGATGCAATTCTGTGCATTACTAAAGTTAAATAAAACATAATAGGCCAAAGACATGAATTAAAGAAATCCTCTTTTTTTCTTTCCTGTGGGGGGATAATTAACATAATGAGTTGACACTGGGCATTTTTTCTACATTGTATCCTAGTGAAATTGATAGTGCTTTGTAGTGGGGGGAAAAAAGGCATTCTAAAAGACTTTAGTATGGAAGGTCTAAGTAATAAAACAGAAAACCTAAACTTGGAATTTTTAAAAAAAATTAAACACAAAGTGTAATTTATTTCCATTAGAAGATGTTACCTATCCTTCAAGCCTGAGTGGATATAATTACCATAATGTAAATCTCTTGACAAATAGTGCCCTAAGGCAGCATGACACTAATAATTGTTCAATTACAGACTTTTAGCTTTTCAAATGGCCAGAGTCATCATTATGCAGCTCGTTAATAGAAATAAAGGCACAGTTTAAATGCATAGGAAAAATATTATTCTTTTGAAGATGAGTTTCTCTTTACATTTAATGTCTTTTGTAATTACCTCTAATAATTTCCAGTAATCGTTATTTAATTTTCTTTAATTATAATTGCACCCTAATCTGATTGTTTACTGGAAAAAAGGAATTTAATATTTATGCATTAAATTTCAAATAATATGTTAGTGATATATTTACCCTTGTGAAAAATTTTGTTCATTCTACCTCTATAGCTTTAGGGTATTTTAAATGTTTCTAACATATCAAATTTATTCTCTGAGCCAACTCAGTCATCAAATGGTTAAGTATTATACTGCTGATCCCAACCTCAATTCTTGATTCTCAGTCATGCAATTTAAAGGTACTGAAAATAGCATGAAATTGGTGATCTGATAACTCATATAGGTTAGGAAAATTCTTGGAAGACACAGACAATTGTTGAAGGTGAAATGGAAAATCATAGCTATTTTTTACAATGTTCCTCTTCTAGTGTAACAAGAGAGTGTGAGAGAGAGAGGATAGCTGGAACTCTCATTCTCTAAGAATATTTACTTGCAGAGCCCAGAAGGCTCATTGTTATCAAAATGACCAACCTCAGTAAATGGTAAATAAACATTTCATGTCTTACAAACACCAGACAGACTCAGTGTTACTTATCCTATTCCACTAATTAGAATGTGTTACTGTGCTTAGATCACCATAAATATATATAATACTATGTATTTTCAAATTAATTAAAATGCCCTCCCCCCAGAGAGTTTGGACTCTGATGATGTCCTCTGGTAGTGCAAACTGCTTTTCTTGCTGCATGCCCTGCCTTTTGAGTATTCCCATACTTACTAGGACATAGTCATGAGGGATAACAGCAGAATTTTTTTCTGAAAATACCAGAGACAAAATGTTCTGTTTGACATTATCACTACTGAAGTAGGTTTATCTGACAGAAGTTTGAGAAACTGTTTCCTTAAATTGTCTGCTGTTAGTGTATTTAAAAAAAAAGTATGCTTGACTTCTTAGCAACCTGACATGGGTGATTGGGAACAAGATCAGATAAATTTTATCTTACAATTTAAGCCTAGATTCACATTTTTCTTTTGATGATAATTGTATTTCTGTGTATTTGTTTGTTTAATGTATCTATGACTTTTGACTTACTACAGTTCTTTGCTCTTTAGGTAAATTTTAGAATATTTAAATGATGATTCCTGTGAAAGATTGAGGGCTCAGAGTACATTTTTCAGTGTACAGAAAATCTTTGCAATGTGAGTATGTATTAACAATATTGAGGCTGTGCTCCTTAATGAGCTGGTCTAGAAGGCTTCCAAAAGAACGTGGCCATAACCCAGGCTGGCCATTAGTGTTTCAGGACTTCATTCTCACTTTCAGAAGCCACCAATCTACAAATTAGTTAAGAGTTAAGACTATGTCTGCTTAGAGATGGAAACACAGCCCTGGAAGCCATTTATAATATTAGACCTTGCTTTAAATGATTTGAGATCCACTTTGAAACAGGGTGATATTTCTGTGTAAAATCAAAATCAATATGGCCATCTGAAATTAATCTTTCAAATTTTTGCATATCAGTCGTATTTTCAAAATTATCTCCTAACTATTTTGTAATAATTCACATTGATTGCATGCACTTCACCAGAGTAAAAGCAAAACAAAAAAGCAAACTTCAGTGCTGCTATGGTCAGCATATACAGTAATTACAGCTTCACCTGGCTTGGTTTTTCTTTGTTTGCTTTTACAGCACATGTTACTGTCAAAATTAGAATTTTTCTGAGCTGTCTTAAACTTTGAGAACTGTTTAAAATTAGAAAAAAGGATGAAGAGTTCCACATGAGCAAAATTAGCTGAGATACTAAAAACACTGTGGTACATGGATGTGTGCTAATTTCATGCCTTGCAAAAGCACAAAGTAAAATTAGGCTAGCTGGTTATACTTTTGAAAGAATAATTAAATTCCAGTTTGTACATATGTAAGGTATATGTAGAGAGAGGGTAGTTTTGGGCTTTGGACTCTGGTCATTGTGCAAGTTTTAGTGCCAATTATTTGTTTATATTGTTTTATAAGAACAAAGGTTGAGTCAGTGTCTTGTCCAGAACCTTTGAATGTGACTGTGTTTTTTCGGAGCCTAAGGATTAAGACTGTGGCCAGCCCCTCTATGGGAATACAGGAAAATGAGGAGAGGTGTTCCAAGGCTCTTACCCATCCACCATTGTCCAAATTTTCCCAGGAAATTTGCGTGCATATGTGCTTTGTTATCAACAACAAAAACATGGATTTAGTTTATTGAAATGTGAAGGAGCACTCTCAGGTTCTTCTGTTATTGTCTCAAATGTCTTGGTGATACTACAGGAGTTTTACTTCTGTTTGTAAAATTTGAGCCTAAGCCTTATAAATTTCTATTTACATCCAAATCCAGCTGGTATTTACAATGATTTTCATGTAAATACCTGATTACATTTCAGAAAGGGAGTCAATATTTCTTGCGTATATTTTTCCCCATGCACATCAACAGGAAGGTCAATAACCATGGGTACACACAGAGCCTGACTATTCTGTGGTAGAAGTCAGTCACAGGCATCCTTTTTGCCTTGTAGGGCCTAATGGGAGTTGTACTGATAAATTATGTGTCTAATTTTAAGTCCTTTGCTCAGTAAAATCTGCAGTGGACTGAAACCGCCTGATTATTTGAATACTTGGTCTTTACCATGTCTTTGTGTTAAGAGAAATGTGCACATCTTTGTGCACCTTGTGTGTCTGAGAATCACTACAGCATGGTGCTCACGTTCCTCAGGAGATCTAAGCCTCGATGTGCACACAGAAATTGTTGCCACTACAAAAGAAATGTCCTTTCATGCCACCTGATCCTTCTCGACAGACACTCGTGCCCTGAGGATATTTTTGTCCATTGTGGTGTTGGGACTGACTTCATAGTACCTTCTCTTATAAAGCAAGTTTTACATTAGAGGAACATGTACCCCATGAGATTTTAGGGGCAGAAGGCAGTATTAGAACACGATTTTAAATGGTAGCAACGTTCAGACATCACTGGGATACTGAGTATGCTGGAGTCAAATGTTAGGCACTTACTCTGTAATCAACACATTTAAAAGAACAAAAGAAGGTAAATACAGCTGCTCTCTTATAAGCTGCTGACTTGAAAAAAACAATGGGAAGCATTTGTAGTTAACAGCTAGTTGTAAGAGTTCTAAGAATACTAAAAGAAACTAAGTTTCCACAGACAAAAAGTATGAGTGGCATTGAGAAATAGCATCATATGGCATTAGCTGTTCCTTTAGCTAAATTTCACAGTCTACCAATGTGCTTGCAAGCATCACAGTTCTGTGTTTGCTGGAACGAAATTTTTTTTTGGTTCAGAAACTTGTCTCTAAATACTGTTATTGCATGCATTTTAAACACCTCATTCAATGTGTGTTAATAATGGTCAGCATTTAAACCACACATTCTGGGGTTATTATCTATAAATCAGACACACAACTGCTACAAACTTCCGAGTGGTCCTCAGGACTTGCCTGAAGTTGCCTGAAGGCAAGTTTGCAGAACAAGCTAAAGTGTTGAAGTAGAAACCATTGCTTTTGAGAACAGCTCCAGAGAAACACTTCTAGGTCATCTCATTCCAGTTCTGTGTACGTTTATTGTTAATGCTGTCAGACCTCATGGAAGAGACACTCAGCAAAGGATGCCCGACCCTTATTATATTGGATGTGATGGAGCCTGAAAACAGTCCAGTCACAGAATCATGGGATGGTTTGAGGTAGAAAGAATCTTAAAGATCATCTTGCTGCAATCCCCCTGCCATGTGCAGGGACACCTTCCACTGGGATGTTTAAAGCCCCATCCCACCTGGCCTAGAGCAAGAGCAGTTGGTGCTGGTTGGAATTAACGCTGTCTGTGGTTGCATTAGAGTGACATCAGCATCTTTCCTATTCATTCAATCTTGGTTAATTCTCCAATATGAGGAGCACATGTAAATGTGCTACCACTAAGAAAGCTTAGGTATCACTTTAGAATCAATATCTCAGGCAAGAAGCAACTTGCAATCTGTGCTAGATACTCTTCAAAGTGTGCTGTATTAAGGATTGAGTTAGTGGCTCTTTGCACTCTTTTTTTAGAAGCAATTGTAGGGGCAAGTCACTCAATGACCAACTTGAGAGCTTGAATAAAGATGAATCTGAGAAGTGTCCCACAGTAGGCATTGACATATATTGCAGCGGATAAGTGTTTTGTTTAATCTCTCACTATTGCCTCATATGAGAATTTATACTGTTGAGTCTATCCCTTGTGATATTTGAAGCATATATCTACACAGAGATCACTGTCTCACTGTCCTTCCTGCAACTCATTTTAGAACATCTCTTTAAGAAGTCTGAGAATTCTGTTCCAAAAGACAAAAAGCTTTATGCTACAATGAAAAACCTCTTGTTTGAGCCTCATTAGTGCCCCATTCTGAAGCACATTTCTCGTTGAAAAGTCTAAGCACTTGCTTCCTTCTCTTCTGCACCAAGATATTTTGCAGCACATCATCCTAGAATGTTTGTTTTCATTCCAACATGCTGTTGAGTTTCGCTGTGTCCTGCATCTTGTTTGCAGCTTTCCCCACAAAATGTTTTAGGTGCACTTGCTGCAGCTCTCTTTTGACATCCATTGTGTAACAGGATCTGTTCCATTATTTTTCAGAACTGCAGAGAAACTCAGATTTGCTTCACACACCTCTTTGTTGCCCTGTTCAGAACTACATGCAAGTAAGGAAAGCAGAATTTGACCTTAGATTCCAGTAGCCAGTATGATAAACACACCATTAGGATTTATATAAAGCTCTGTTCCACATGGCAGGCTTCCATGCATAGCATATACTTTTTTAAGCCAGAGTGCAGAGGATGAAGACAGATAAAGAATTGGGTTTTAAAATAGAAGAAACAGAGTAGTTGCGAATGAACTCAATCAGGATGTTAAAGTGCAGAGAGAATTGTGTTCTCCTAGGAGTTTCTTGTTATCCCCATTTCTAGCCTATATAAATGGCTCAGGTGGCAGAATACAAACATGAAGCAGCAAATCTGCTGATTATTCCAAGATTGAGGGAGTAATGAATGCAAAGTTTAGCAAAGGTGAGATGAAAAAGATCTGTTAATCGCTTTTTAATTAGGCTTGTGAGGTTTCAAAAAATCTACCCTTGGTTAATGAGAAGTAATATATACTGTGTGAAAATAATAAACATGCTCTTGGAATGGTAAAAGAAGTCAGAAAGGGTTTTGCAGGGTAAGGAAAATATTTTTCTTTATATGCATCTAGTGGCATATTTTGGCAAATGCTAGATTTTCAGTGGGTGATTTTATAATACTTTAATTCCATATATAATTTTTTTTCATATGATTAGTTTAAGAAGTGCATTCTATTCTCTTAATTCTATTCTACCTTCATGGTAATTATTAAGGAATGTGAAAGTATTTCCATGAATCTGAATACAAGTTCTGTACTATTGCATGGATAACTGTGTCTATGAGCAGCAGTTAATCGTAATTGCATATTTGTGCTGTTGTGCTGCAATCTGTTCTTGTATGCATTGAGTACCACCTGGATGTGAAGGATGATCTTGTGTGAATGTGAGGGAGCACACAATGGATAACTACTGTGAGCCAAGGATGAGGAACACTGAGGTTGTGGTCAAAAGTTCACAGTCTGACTTACCAGGATTTTTTATTTGTTGACAGGGATGCCGAATAAATAAATTAGTTCAATATTTGAAATATTTCATGATCAGGTTGAAACTTTGAAGAGGCATATGAAAAAATAATTTTGTTTTTGTGCTTAGTGTTTTCACAATAAAAACAACCTAGATATAATTTCATGCTCTGAAAGTTTAACAGAACAAATATTCAACAACAGTTTCTTATGCTCACCAGTCCTTTGGCTTTTGATGAGTAAGACCAAATGTGATGTCCTTTTCAAAAAATAAGATTCAAACCAGTTATATTGATATATGTATTTTCATTCCTTAATATCTCCCAAATACATGCTCACTTATCTGGTAATATATACTTAGGAAATCTTATTCTGTTAATTAGCACTACATTCAATTTTTGTGGGTATTAATAGCAGCATAAAGCTATATGCATTATTTTAAGTATTTAATCACCTTAAAAAGCACCTTTTGAGTATTTAAGCACCTTAAAAACTCTAACACTGAGTGACTCCACAAATATCTTAGAATATTTGATGTTCAGATACCCTCATTGCCTCATTACAAACACTTCAAGTTGGCAAATTAATACTCTATCTTATTTATTACTTTAAATGTGCCATTAAAAAACACACACTATCATTTTGCTAAAAGTTGAATCATTCCAGCTTTATATGCACTAATGTCTGTTATAGAAGTGATGGATTTTTTTTAGCCAGATCTATCAAGATTTATGAACACATGTGAAAACATCACACACACACAAAAATGTCATTCTAAATGCTATAAAAATAGCAAAATGAGAAACAGGTTGAAAAACTCAATGTTTTTTTCTCTAGCAAAGTCCAGAATTCAAATATATTAGAATAACTGGATTGTGCTTAGCTCCAGAATTGCAAAATCTGTGATGTTAAAGTTAGGGATGTGTTAAAGATCAGAGTTGGAGACTACAGAGTGCCAATGGGTTCATTTGTTTCTGGATGTTGTAGGATTTAATGTGAAGAAGGTGGTTTAGGTGGGGATAAAAAGCTTACAGTGATGGTGGGTAAGGAAGAGAAAATTTATTTTTAGAGTATATCTACAGTTAATAATGAAATAGGGACACATATTTGAGAAAGCAGTGCTTGAGCAGCTAAGTTTATTCCTGGAATTCAGAAGGCTTACAAGTACAGAAGCCTGCAGTAAATTGAGATCCTCAATCTCTGTTTCCCAAATCACCTCTAATTCTAGATGGAGCCACAGTCCAGTGGGTATATGTTTACTTGAAGATAAGTGCAAACTGTTTGACCCACCCACACCAGCATCCATTCTAGTTCTGACTGCCTTTTGAGATACAGCAATAAATGTTTGTCCTCCTTGGTGAATTCCAACCTATTTCACACTCTAGCTGTGAGTGCTGCTCAGTCTTCTGAGAAATAACAATAACATATTCTTTACTGCAGCCACATTCCATGTTAGTCCTGCAGCCTTGCAAGATCAAGGAATATATCAAGATCTTGTGTTTCTTTCCCAAGTCCTAGATAAATGTGTAGTCCTAAGAATACCTTGTGGAATCCTTTGAAAGGAAAGATCAGGTAATCCCTGTTATGGTCTACATTTTTGAACAGAAATAAGATAAAATCCAGTGGTAATGATAACAGAAAATTTATGGTTTATGGTTGGGTAAATATTCCCAAGGTCAGATAAAACTCAGGATCCTTCAGACACATTTTAGAATTAATGCTTGTAGCATAGCTTACAGCTGGTTGCAGTGGAGATGAATAGACCCTTGTGACCTAGGACATGCAAAAAAAGCCTTGTTTTATATTTGCAGTGACATTAGATGTTGGTATAGAAAAGGTGAAGGCAGTGGTGACAGACCTTGGGGTTGAGATCAAAACTGCTCTGTGCTCTCTAGTGTTTCTTGACAAGTTCTGATAACCAAAAGTGATCTCTGGGGTTAGGACTTTGAATTGCAGAGCAGAAGTTTTGTCGATTTATCCTTCAGGGTTCACAAATCTGGGAAAATGCCAGTGGAAATCCTTTGCCTTGGTGTGAAACTAGAGTTGGGATTGAGAGCAAAGAACCAGACATCCATGGGGTAAGTTCAAGTCCAGTGTAAGCCTCAGGTATGCATCCAATGTGATTGTCCAGGATTGCAGAACCTGGCCAGAAAGTTTTGAAGGGGGAAGGAGTAACTGATGCTGTCACCTTCAGATCTATGTTCATTCTCATGTAGTGTGCCCTGAGCTGATTTAGCTGTTGAGCTGGTGTTGCCCTGTATGTGGTGAATATACTTGGTTATAAAAATACAGAATTTTTATTTGAGATTCTAGAAGTCTTGCTGGGGTGAAATGCCAGCAGGGAAGAGTTTATCAGTAGTTTCAGAGTAGGCTAGGATTAGATTTAGAATAAATCTCGGGTAATCTCAGGGCTCAGACAGGCTTATTGATTTTCAGTGAGGGAGAATATTATTAACAGTGAAGGTTTATGGTACATTCAGGCTAAGTATGGTTTTCTGGGCTTGCCTAGGGGTGAAGGATTTTGTATTGTTAGGGCCAAAAATGAAATTTTATCACAAAGTAATACAAGTCTTATGCAGTATAGAAAAAGGGTAAGTGGCTTGGGTTTTGTTCAGTTGTAAGTTCCTGATTTCATTTTGAATGTGACTGGCTCTTGGGTTAGAATTTGTGTCTCCAGGGACAGGGAAACTAAGTATAGTGTTATTTGCCTACAACATCCAGCAGATTGGAGTGAGGACCAGGGCTGAGAGGCAGAGATTATGCTGTGTAGATAAAACGGTCATTAACTTTCCTGAGCTGACAGAAAAGACACCAAAACCTGGATTTCTGTATGTATATGAAATTAAAGGTATAAGCTGTCACATGTTAAAAACAAACTTCTTTTTAAGACCTGTAATAGTCATATCCTTTGTCAGCCAGGGAAAGAAAATGCCAATGCAATAAGTTACTGCCTGTATAAAAATCATAAGTGAATTAATACTTACCCCCGTAGCAGATGATACTGCTGTAGTAATTTTAATCAGAAAACTTTTAGCATTCACAGAAAATTAAAAATAGGCAGTAGAAGGAATAAAATTTTGATTTTATGGGGTAAACTGGCAGTCTCAGATCTTTACAGCTTCAAATGGAAGGTTATGGTAAAGTGAACTGAATTTTCATCTCTGTTTTTCATCCTTGTTTAAATAACAGCACTCTTGAAGTATCCATTCCACCTCTCACAAATGGATGTGTATTACTTGTCCAGCTGTATTAATATTGCTGACTGAACTATTCATAATGTTGCAGTGGTTGAATCAAGTTTTATTGTGCAATTCCAATCACGTGAAAACTAAATTCACCTTTTAGTGACCTGTCACTCTTTATTCAGTATTGCTAACTCATCAAATTAAACTGTTGTCATCAACAGTTTTATCACCTGAGCTTTTGTGGTAACAAAGATAATAAAAGAGTCAAATTATTTTTACTGTTAAAGTTTGTATCCTAACTTAACTATTCTGTGTGATAATTTTACATCCTTCACCTTTGAGACTTAAAAATCTGATTATTGTTTGGTTTTGTAAACTTTGTGTGTTAATACCTGATTTCACAGTTTTCTGGCAGAGGTTGCTCTGGCACAAAATCCTACCACTCAGTCGTAATGCTAAAAAGAAATTGTAGAGTTAGACAAAATGTTTCATAGAAGAACCCCTGTGAAGAAGCATTTCAAAACAAGAATAACCACATTCAATATTAGTAATTTTAATTAATTTTAATTGATGTTTCAGAGATTGTGTAATCACAGTTTTTTATAAATGTCTTCAATTAGATCTTGTATTCCAGTTGATGTTTATTCATTTTATGATTGCATATATATTATTAAGATTTCCTCAACTAAAATATTGCTGTGACCCTTTTTATTGCCAGAGAAATATATTTTACTACTTTATAGAAATAAATTGAGAAATGTAGCTACTGTGAAATAAACCATAATGATGAAATATTTATTATGCTTTTTATTGATAAACAAATACTTTGTGATAACTGGAAAAACAGAGTATATTAAAGGAAATGTTGTTTCTGTTGTCTTAACGCAAACCTGTGTGGAGTAACTATGGGGTTCTTATCTACAGGAATTTGCAAATATATGACTGGCTGTATTCTTTAGCAAAGTATTTAATCACAAGCTTACATCTTGGCTGGAGACTGTGGAGAATCCTATACCTGTTTAGAACATACATTTTACTGATGTTTTAAATCAGAGCTTTATGTATTGCTCTGTTTAAGCTGTTGAAAGTGTATCTGTAGTAACTGCATGGCCATGTAAGAAGCTGACAGTCTAAAATTAAGCGATGGAAGATTTTTCATGCTGTTTTAAAGCTCAGCATTTCTGAAAAATTAGTCTGTGATTTAAGAGCTGTGTATTAGTGTGGCCTGTAGGTCATGCTGCAGACCATGCTGGAAGTGCAGCAAGAATGAGTAACAACTACAAGAATATACAAGTAAGCATGAACTACATGTAATTGGCTAATGACTGCTGGCATATTCAGCTTTGAATCATACTCAGCTGAGAGAGACTGACTGTAAATGATATCAAACAGATGTAATTTTTAAAATGTTGGAGCAGCAGCATTAATCCCAAAACAGTATAGCAAGGATTCCCGTATGGCTACTTTGCATGTAGCTCAAGTGCAAACCTTATCTACCCATAAAAGGATTGTTTGCTCAGCCTCGTACATGATTTTTCTTTCAGCTGTGTCCAGCAAGCTATTACAAAATGCATTTAACTTGTAATGATTTGTCCAAGGAAGTGGGAATGATCTTCCAATCAGCTGCCATTGCTGTCAGCATATATAGCTGTCCTGTGATTGCACTGCCCAAACTCTTCTATGGAAAGCAATACCCAGAGACCTTCCATATTAAAAAAAAAAAAAAAAAAAAGTAGCTTCTTTTACTTATTTATGTAAATGGAGAACAGGACATACTTGGATTTTGAAGTTAAAAATTCTTATTTTCAATGGAGCATTTTCTTCTAACAATATGCTTTAAATTCACTGTGTGATTTAAAGATGAGATAATTGAAACAGAGAGCTTGAGTGATGGCTGGGATTCAAGCATCATGAGATACAAGAGCTACAAACTGAGCCTGGCAGTTTTTTTGGAACAAGTACTGAGTGATAAGGCCTCCTGTACAACAGCAGTGTGCTGTCCTAAAAATGAAGGTGTTCCTATTTCATAGCTCCATTTGTTGTTTGAGCTTGGATTTGCACACTTTACAAGTGGTATTTTAAGAAATAGAAGTAAAGGCCACATTTTTTAATGTCTCACCTTTAATAGCTGAAGACACTAAATTATCCATTTCTGATGTGTTGTGACTGAGAAGTACTGAACTGGAGTTCAGGATGCTGGGCTGACTTTCTTGCTCGTCTAAAGGTCTTCAGATTATAATTTGGCAAGCATCTTCCCCACTTCAGGTTTCATATTTTTGATCTCTTTCTTTCTTTTTAAAAAAGCACACAGCTGTCCATCTTTCCACCTGTCTTGTTTGCACTTGTTCTCTCCTTGTCCACTGCAGATGCAGGGATTTGTGGCTGTACAAATACTTCTACAATTCTACTAAAAGAAAGTGCAGGATTCTGTGCTTTCAGGATAAACAAAACCTCAGAAACAGTTCTCATGTTTATGAGATCAGTGATGGTGAACTGTTTGCTTTTCACAGATCTTCATTTTATTTGGATTTTCATATTTTCTCCCTTCTTTTGCGTGTCTAAATAGTCACAATGTAGCAATATTTTATCTTCCTTTTTATTTCCCTTTCTGATTTATTGAAACAATACAGCTATCAGATAATTACTAAACCATAAAGAACTTTGCCATATATCATTATAGGTTTTTGGGATTTTCTTAATTGCAACTTGTTCATCTAGCCAGTTTGGTATATTTCTTTTTTTCTTATCTTCATCATATTTAGATGCACCATAATTTTAATTACTGCACTTTATTGTATTTTGAACAGCAGCAGTATTATCTGAAAAAGGTACAACAGTACAAAGATACAACTTATTTTCAAAGTAACACTGCTCTTAAAATACCACTCAACAGCTCCATTCAGTATTGTTGCCCAGAACTGAATAGAATGAACTCACTCTTTCCATCCACTGTTTATTTTTTTCCCCAGACTAATCTAGGAAAAAAAAACCCCAAAACATTAGAAGGAACACAACATTTGACCAGCAAGGAACATTCATATTTTCTTTCCAGAGAGGAGGATGTAGTTTGCAAAACTCTCATTAAAAAATCAGGAAACTGATTTCTCTGTAGATGAATAATTTTGTTCTGCTGCTCATCGTAAACCCCCTGCCAGATTTTCAGGTGAATGTGGTCACGAGCCAACCCCACAGCTGATTTCACTTAAAGTTATGACATCAGCCATCCTTTACATGTGTATATAAACTCAGGGTGTTGGTAGTCTCTTAAGAGCAGCTCAGCTAGAAGATGCAGAGATGAAAAGTAGGGCTGCAGCAGAGACTGGAATTCCCTCCTACTTTATTTCCACAGAATGGTAAAGTTAATTTACTGTTAAATAATATTATATTGGTAAAATATGATGTGTTGTAATTAATTAGAATTATTCTAATATCTGGTTTAACCACTTTATGGTTTACCCATTACTTTATTTAAGACTTTGCTGTATAATTAGTCTTACATTTATTATTGTTAAAGTTAGGACTTGGATAAGCCCATTATCTAGGAAAAAAATACTATGTGTGTTTTAGGTTGCAAAGTTGAATTTAGGGATGAGGAGTATTGTTGAGCAACTTCTGTTTTCTTTAGCAAATTTGCCTGTGCCATTAAGACAAGTGTGTGTTTGGGAAGTGTTCAGATTCACCTGGCAGAATAAAGCTAAGAAACATAGGTCACTGCTTATCATAAAATACATTGTCAGCTAAAAAAAAAGGGTAAGAATTAAATGAAGTCACTCAAGTAAAAAGAATATAAAACATGCCAAGGTAGTAGTGAGGAAAAAGACCTTTATAAGTCATGCTTTTTACTTATTAGGTATGGATTTTTAATACAGAGAAGGAAACATAGCAGTTCTCCTCGGTATCAAATGTCATTCAATAAATGGATAGCCATTGTGGGGTGGGGAAGGAATAAAAGAGCCTTTAGGAAGATCTTTTTTCCTTGTATGCTCAGGGCTGTCTTGTTTTTCATCATGGAGTTCACAACATGCATTGCAACACAGCTGAAGAATATTTTTCAACCCTGCAAACTCATGCTGAGAAAAGGTGTGTGCAAGGGGCCAGATGAAGCTCTGTTACCTCTTCCCACCCCTCCACAATGTCTCATCTAATTTGATTTCACTGATAGGACCTGGTTATTCTGAATAAATTTATAATGTGCTCTAAACTTTTAGAATTTTAGATTGTGGGAACTTTCCTAAACCCCGTTTTAGTCTGAATAAAATTTGGACTAACTCAAGGGTCTGTCACTCACAGCAATGAGCTTCTGTGTCATTTGCCCTGCCCTCACTGTCTCTTCATCTGCCTGAATCCACATCACTGAGGTTTCCTGACAGATCAGTACCAACCAAGCCAATGCTCCGTGGCTGGAAGCAGTGAGTTTCACCTGCTGCAGGTCTTATTTGAGAGTCAGAAATAGCACTTTGAACAACTCCAGCAAGGACCATTCACAGTGATAATCCCTCACAGGTTTTTTTCCTTGTTTGTTAGGGATTCTTTTGCTGTTAAGGTATGACTTCTAGACTGTAATCTGGCACCTAGTTTTATCTATGAAACCAGTTAAACATCAAAGTGGCAGCACTTGGTCATGCTAATACTCGATGCACTGTTGCAGTTAGGTGAATATGACCTAAAAGAAGTAACTGTGTTTACAATTAATGCCTTTGTGATCGATCAAAGTTAGTATTGAGAAGAAACTTTACAAGAGTTTTAGTGTGATGTCAGCCTAATAATAGAACTTCAGACTTTAATCAAAGAAAGCTGTAAGAGTAAAAGGCTTGATAACTGTCCCAAGGTGACTTTATGATGCTTGCATCCCAAATTGTCTGTTCTGTTTAAGCTGGATATTAAGTTCTGCACCTTTTAAGACCGGTTTTGAGAGCAAAGCAGGGGAGAGAGGCATGCAGTTTGTTTGCAGAAACTGCACTTGCTCCTCTTCATTCTGTCTCATGGATTATGTCTGCAGCACAGAAGCAGGAGAGGCCTCTCTTTTGCTTGGAGTTAGTTTAGTTAGTTTTTTAAGTTTGGTTTTTTTACCTAGCTGAAGCAGAAAAAATTCCCTGAACTGTAGCTTTTCTGTTTCCTGAAACTGTTCAAGCATACTCTGAACTGAAAATCCAAAAAACCACCAAAAGCTCATGTCTGTGACCTACCAGTCCACAGAACTGAACAAACTAAGCTACACCCCACAAACATCTCTTCAGGACAAAGAGAAGTTTGATTGTTTAATATTATTTTTTTTTTCTGTTTGTGAATACTTTGTTGTTAAATAAACAATTTTCTCCACTTCTCTCAAAAATTTTTTCTCACTAACAAGTTAGGAGAGGGGCAGCTTAAATGTGTTTTCTAAAAGAGACCACTTCAAAAATTTCTTCCCAAAATTTGCACTAAATCAAGACAATAACTATGAAGGAGAATAAACAAGGAAATATCATATTTTTTTATTTTCTGCAGGATTTTCAGTGGTAATGGATATATGCACTGTGGTTTTAGTGAAACTGGTGGTGTTTAAAAGGAAAACTTCTACTACAAAGTGCCAACACAATCTTTGCGTGCTTTTCCTGCACAGTTCAGTGGAGTATGAAAAGATGTATTTCATCCTTTCCTGTAGGAAGTCAGTCTTCCTTATGGGGTTTGTATTCATCCTTAACTGTCACCAAGTATCTCACAGGAGGGTTGGGGCTGGGTGCAGACAGATGTGCTGCACATCTCAAACTAGTTTGCAGTTTTCAAGCTGTGCTGAATTTGCAGCCATCCCATGCAGCTTATCATACATTCATCCCATCACCATGAAAAGCTATTTTCTAGTGCTAACAGGCCGGATTTAGTACCTCACTGGACTCATCAGCTGGGCATAAAATTCCCATCTGCATTGCTTTTGCCAAAATACAGGAAAAAGATGTTTCCAAACCTGTTCTGTCTCAGCAGCTTTCCTAGCCATTCTAAGCACTTCAACATGCTATGTTTTGATTATATTTCTGTAATTTGTTTCCCCCATGCATTCTTTGTTGAATACATTAGGGGTTTTTTCTGCTGTGTTCTGGAGGCTTCCTGGTCATGTTCTAATATCACAGTGCCTAATCCACTAGAATAGCCCTGCTGAATTTTATGGAGACTACAGACTTCTATCTCTGTTCTCTGATTTTACATGCAAGTATAGTGCAAATTAACATACCCATGCTTGTCAATAGCATTCTTCTGTCTGACAGAAGAAAATCAAAGAGTTGTTGAGTGGTGTCAAGATGGTAAGAGACTGACAAATTGGGAGATCTCTAAAATTTTCTGGAACAAAGCTGAGTTTCTGGATTGCAAATACCTCTGCATTGTAATCCTGAGAAAGACAAAGTGGGGGGGGATGATCATGATCTAGTCTTAAGGAAGAGTAGATGAAATATTTGTTTACACAAGTAATTTTCAGGTGGCTAAGCATTTGATGGACTCTTTGTTAAGGGTTCAAGTTTTATCTGCTTTGTGCATTTATGAATCATCACGTTGTATGTTAGGAATTTTAAAATTCTCAGTAATTGGTAGTTATGTTTCAATATAAATTTTTTAAATGAAATATGGTCTTACAGTTTTTGGATCAAAAATAAGTGAAAGTTTTAACAAGTGGAATGGTTAATCTGTCCATGTATATGTAGTAGGTGTGTGTTTTGTATTTTCTTTGTCTGCTCTAACTTGAAAGTTTTTGGCTTTTGGTTAGAAGCTCTTCATATAATATTAAACTGTGCATAGAGTAAGCTGCTGGTTTTGTTCCCATTTCATTGATTTAGTTACAATGACTGGCTGTGGTCTACCTGATCCATAATTTCTATATATGGACACTAAACTGTTAAAATAACTGTTGTACTGCCTGCTTCAGCATAGTAGTATAATCTGATTCCATCCAAAATCTGGAATATTTTCCACAGTATTGAAATACTGGAGCTATTTGTAATGTAAAAGGCTTCAATAATTTCTGTATAATATTTTTAATGATGGTTACTAATTGCTAAAGCACTGATTCTAAACTATCTTTGCTTCCTGTCATGGGAAATACAAACACCTGAAATGATGAACAGGTTTTTGTAAAAAGGCAATCCAGAGCATATGGTTAGTAGTTATTTCTGCTCTGTGTGTTGAAATGAGTATTGGGCCTGAATTCTTTAACAGCAAAACAAGAAATAATACCATGCAAATAATTTATATTTTAGATCATCTATATTTTAGATATAACACTTTATATCATTGCACTATATTTTCTAATAGTATTATATAAATAATACGCAAATATATGAATATGTTCATATTCACCTGTTATTTAACTACTATGGGCAGCTGTCTTGATGAAATTACTAAATTAGTGTTGGTACTCAGACTGTAGAGTATTTCTGCACCAAATTTCCAGTGAATTTTATGTATATTTCATAAAATCAGTGAGTGCATATTTATAAAATGGGTTTGGAGGATTACTTGTTTCAGATGTGTATATACACACATGCCCCCTCACCCCTCCAGTAATACTGATTGCCTAGAACCAAATTCTCATGGCTTTCATGCCCCAAAAGAAAGATTTGGAAGACGATGAGTATCTCTCTTCACTGCCAGTAAATGGACAACACAGACTTAACACTGTTTTATGCAAGAGGAGAAGCAAAACTTACCAGAATAATTAATGGAATGTATAGTGTCTGAAAGCTAAACTATGCTCTAACAGGTTAGAAAATTCAGAATAAATATCTTTGTTGTATTGTCTTGTAAGGAAGACCATTTTGTTTTGATTTCTGTAGAGGTGGAGAATGGCTGTGGTCAAGCTTGGGGGGCAGTTGGGACTTGCCTGAGGAGCAACTGAGCTGCAGCCTGGAGCAGGACAGTTTTGTAGCTGTGTAGTCTAACATTGATTATTCACTCCTCTGAAAATGACTTCCAGTTTTGGCTGCACTGGTGTACTGCCTGTACAGAGAAAGCCTCTGTCTTTTCATTCCTCTATTTTAATGTACATTTCTTAAGGTTTAAAAATGTTTTCAGCTATGAGGCTCTTTTTATTCTGTTGGAAGTGCTTAATTTATTTTATTGGCCCTCAATGCACAGCCTCACAGAACATGGTAGATTTAGTGTTTTATTCTGGCTTGGGAAAACCATTCTTAGCAGAACCAAAATGGAAAACCCATGGAAAACACTGATGGAAATAAATATACTGTGGAATATAACGACTCCAAATAAGGCCTGGAAAGGACCTCATTACTTTCTTCAGCTCTTAGCGAGCAACCAGCTGAACCAGCTGCTCTAGAAGTTGTCAGTTTGAGCAAAATGGGATCAGCAGGTGGACAGGGATACCCTTGTACAACCTGTATGTCTTAAAGGGTCTGTTCCTAGCTGTCAGGGTGGGGAAGGCTTTGAAGAAGGGGAACCATTTTATTCTGGTGAGGTTTTGGCATGGAGGCTGAAATACATGCTGTAGCTCCCTGAAGGAAGCACCAAGGACTGGGAGGTAGGAAAGTGCAGAAGGGAATTTGAATGCTCCTATTGTGAAACTCAGTCTGGAACCAGAATGGGATCGGCTCAACAATTTGGTCTACAAAATATATGGATTAAATGAGCAAAAAGTCTATTGAGAGAGTGATTTGAAAGGCCTAGAAATTTCTCATACTTCTGTTTCAAGGTGAGAAATAATTTCTTTTTCACCCTTTTTGTATGTGATAGCAAAACTTCAAGTTGATGGATTTGAAAAAATAAACCACAGCTAATTGGATCAATGAAAAATTCTGCATTACATTTTCTGAGTAATATCTGTCTTGCTGAACTTCACAAGAGCTCTTTACAGATGTATGTAACTTTGTCCCTTCCCTGCTGAATGTTGAAGTTGTGGAAGATTTTAAAAAGTCATCTCTCACCTGCTGCTGTTCCAAAACATTGTGCTGTCTTTCACTGTAGCCAGGACTGGACAGTTACTGAATGTCATCTAGAACTGAATAATATGGATGTTGTAATTTGTCATCTGTCACCACTGTCACTCTGTCATTTCAGTTTGTGTTCTATTGGCTCATGGTGTTGCTATCTCTCTGTCCTTCATCTCACAGATTTCATGAACTCTGTAAGGTAGCATACCTGAACATTAGTTCAAAGGGAAAAAGATCCACGTCTAAGATTTACCTTCATTCTGTGCACACCTTATTGCAGGTATAGAATGTTTTTTAGGAAAGGACAATACCTATTTTATCTTCAATGATGGAGTGTACTGTATTTGTTTCTTTTATGCTCTTTCCATTGGAGAAGAAAAATTGCATAATGTCATTGCAGTAGCAAGAAAAAACCTTTGGTTTGATTGGGTAGTAGCAAATCATGTTCGATTTGCTGTAGTCAGGAGAATATGATCTTTTTGAAAATCAGATACAAATTTTATATTTTACCTTCAGAAACGGCAATACTAATGATCAAAGTAATCTCATGCTGCCATTATCTAGAAAGAAGATAAATTAGGTTCAGAAAAACAGGGATTTATTCCACATCTGAAAAAAACCTGGAATATCTGTTTGAATAAGAGAGAGGGCTGGAGAGAGCATAAAATATCACTGGTATAAGAAACGTTTGTGTTTGCATATACGTGTGTGTGTAAGGTCTCTAGAACAATGTTAATTTTTATAGAATTTTTTGCACCAGTTGGCATTGTTTTAGAATAGAGATACCCAGACATTGGTTGAAATAGTTAATATTTTAATCAAAGCTTAGATAATACCTGTCAACACTTTTTTTGTTTTGTTTTTGTGTATATGCCTGACCATGAGATCTATATATTACCAGAAGTAACAGCAGGATATTCCAGGCATTTCCATCCTGCTTGCCCAGTGATACCTGGCTCTGTATGAGAACCTTTGATTGCCATAAGGTGCTCTTCTGGGATTTGACTCCTTCTTACAGTGAAGGAGCCTGCTCTGTGTGCTTGGTCTGTTCCCCAGCTTGCTAAGAGAACCAAACACACCAACATATGTTATAGGGAAAGCAAATTCCTGATGTCTTAATTAAAGAGAATAAATTAGTTATCTAATTAGGTAGATTACAGAAAGAACTTTCTAGGGAACACCTACTGACTTCTTCAGGAGTTTCCCAAGGTCCTTGTGACCCCATTCTCAAGCTGGAAACCTTGGGTTCTAATACAGAAACGCAAGAACTGTGTTGGGTGAAGAAACAAGAGGGACTGAAATTGAGACAGAGCCAGTGTGGGGTGTATAAGGAAAAGCATCATGAGTCAGAGCTCTATAGCAGTGGAGCTTTCCCAAGTATTAGGAAATCCAGGAAAGTTGCCTTGCAAAATCCAGTGTTAGTATTACAGATACAGAACATGTTATAAAAGGAATGTGAAGCTGAGAATTCTGCCCACCTTTACATGAATGGACAGCTGTATAAGTGTTCTGCATGTGTTAATACTTTTAAACCATATAGGGGTTATGTATTTTGGGTTTCAGGGTTTTTCATCATCACTTATGGATTTTGTGAATGTCTCTTTTGGAGAATAAAGGCTTGAAAAAATGCTGGTGGCAAGGTAATCTGCCAGAATGTTAATTTTTTTCCCTGAACTGCCTTATAATATGCATTAATCCTTCTTCATTCTGTTGAGGAAAATTACTATTGGCTTTTTCTTACATTTTTGCTTCATCTTTTACTTCAGATGAAGAAATTGCTAGAATGCTTTCCTAATTTCTGTCATGCAGGAAAGAGCCTTTCCTGTCTTTGAGTAAACTGTCTTGCTTTAGTATCTTCAAAAGTATCTTCCTGTAACTTGATTAAAATTCAACCTTTTTGTTAAGGCACCTTAATTTTATGGCTGTACTTCTATAGTTTGCCACTTTGTTTTGTAAATAATACAATAAGGAATTTGAATTTTATTATAGGATCCAATAAATAATAAGGTAAAGTGCAAAATGAAACAATAAAAATGATAAATATAAAAAGAATTATATTATTATGACTAGCATGTACTTTTAACTATTTAAAGTTAATTTTCATTTGAATTTATGTGTTGTCATAATGTGACAGAAATTTTTGCGGGTATAAACTCATGTTTTTCACTATAGGTATGTATATAAATCCAGAGGAAAGGGAAAATAAGAGGATGTCAAAAAACAATTGATTTACTCTCCATTTAAAAAATGGAAAAAAAACCCCTGTCTTTTTCAATGTTGCCTTTGATTTCTTTGACACCTTGGAATGATTTGTTATTGTTTTCAATCTGATTCTGGGCAGTCAGGGAAATATGCAGTGTGAAATGCCTCTTATCAAAAATATTTTTAAAAAGTCACATGGCACTTAAATAAATCCCATCAAACATTGTCAAATTCCTTGCCACACCAGGGCTTTGATTGGCATTTGCAGCATAAGTCACCCCTAATCCATGAAACCTGAACAGAGGAGAGGGCACTGGTGGTGTTCAGTAAGGCACAAACTTTGAATAGTTCTCTTTTATTGGCATTATTTCTCTGCCTCCTTATGAAAGAAGTACAGTAGTTTCACGAATACAAGCTGCACGGATTATAAGCCGCACTTCCGGTGCCTCGACAATGTTGCTGTCTTTGTCAATAGATAAGCCGCACCCCGCATATTAGCCGCACTTTCGTTCGTAGCGAGAATCCGTGCGCAGCTTTCACAAATTGGCCAATTAGTAACAGGATCGCGGCATAGAGGGCTTTACTGGCTCGGGGCGGGGCCAGGAAGGCTCGGCCTGCTCATGGTTGCTGACGGGGCCGGCCGGGTGGTGCTGCAGCCGCCGCCGGGCTCACTGGCCCCCCTCTCCTGTCAGCACCGCCTCGCCGCTACGTTTACGTACTCGCCCTGCCGGCGGGCCAGCCACTGCCGCCGCTGGCAGGCATACCGGCCGCCTCGCCGCTGCGCTGTTTACGTACTCGCCCTGCCGGCGGACCAGCCACTGCCGCCGCTGGCAGGCATGCCGGCCGCCTCGCCGCTGCGCTGTTTACGTAGTCGCCCTGCCGGCGGGCCAGCCACTGCCGCCGCCGCCGGGCTCGCTGGCCCCCCTCTCCCGTCAGCACCGCCCCGCTGCCGCGTTCCCTAGCCCTGCTGGCGGGCCAGCCACTGCCGCCGCCGCCAGGCTCGCTGGCCCCCCTGTCCCGTCAGCACCGCCCCGCTGCTGCGTTCCCCAGCCCTGCCGGCGGGCTGCCGCCGCCCGGCTCGCCGGCCGCGCCGCGTTCCCCAGCCCTGCCGGCGGGCTGCCGCCGCCCGGCTCGCCGGCCGCGCCGCGTTCCCCAGCCCTGCCGGCGGGCTGCCGCCGCCCGGCTCGCCGGCCGCGCCGCGCCGCATTCCCTAGCCCTGCCGGCGGGCTGCCGCCGCCGGGCCCGCCGGCCGCCCCCTCCCGTCTGCACCGCCGCCGCGTTTCCTCGCCCTGGCCGGCACTGCAGGCCCCTGCACCGCCGGGCTCCCCCATGCTGCTGGCCCCGATTCTGCTGGGCTTCCCCCGCTGCCAGGCAGCCCCACCCGCCGGCCTTCCTGCTTCTGCCATGCTCCCCTGCACTGCTAGCCCCAGTTCTCCCGGGCTCCCCCGCCCTACTGACCCGGCTCTGCCGCCCCCCTGCCCCGCCCTGCTGGCTCAGGCTCTGCCGCCCGCCCCCCACACTGCTGGCCCCGCCTCTGCCAGGCTTTCCCACCTCTGCCGGGGCCAGCCGGGCTCCAGCTTGGCTTGGGGCTGCCGCGGGCTCTCACTTCCGTGTTGGCAGCTTTTAGAATTTTGTTAATGTATTAGCCGCCCCGGAATATTAGCCGCACTTCCGGGTTTCCACCAAAATTTTGGTCAAATTGGTGCGGCTTGTATTCGTGAAATTACTGTACTTTTGTTGCAGACCTATCGCAATTCATTCCACAAATCAGTTTGCAATTAGGTTTGCAGTTGAGGTAACACACAGGCTGTGTTTCTGCCTGTGATGTCCATGCAATTATTTGCACAATTATAGTGTTCTTTGTGAGGTGTGGTTTGTGGTTACTGGTGGTTTAAGTGTTTGCCTCTGTCTCATCAATCTGCTGTGCAGGGGATGTTGCGGATCAGGGTTCACAAGGGTTTGTATAGCCAGAGGAGTCCAAGGTGGTTCTGATAAAGCTCTCATTAGTGATATGGCAAATACTACAATCACATGTGGGATTTTGATACATGAAGTTGTTTTGTTTAGATGAATAAACCTCCTAAGAAGGCATAAGAGAATTGTGGCCCACAGGTATGACAGTGCTACCAGATCTGGTTTTGGTATTTGCAGGGTCAGTTTGGGATTTTGCACCACACTTCCAGGGTTACTGGAATGCAGGTACTCAGCAGTAGTGAGAAGAGTCAGTCAGATATGGCAGGTTTTATTAGATCAGTCTGCTGATGGATTTTCTCTAGGCTCAGTTTAGCTCCTGAAATGAAGAGCAGTGGCAGAAGCTCAGGTACAGCTTTAGGAAAGGCAATCTTGAGAATAACAAAGAGGGCAAAAAGCAAAACCCAAAGAATTTTTGACATATTTTCAAGTAAACGTTCAGTTTATTGAGATAAATTGAAGACTTCAAGGTAGAACTGCATTACACATGCTGAATTACATGTAATTTGCTGTCTCATCTCTATTTCCTTTTAAGATGGGACAACATGGCTGGGTTGTACTTGGCAGCTTGTTGTGTTTTTTGGGTTTTTTTTTTTTTGAACCTTGTGTAGACCTAGTTAAGTCGTTCTTCAGCTGCAGGGGTGGGTTGGTTTGTTTGTTTGGGGTATTTTGGGGTATATATGGGGCTTTTTTGTTTTGGCTTCTCTTTTTTCCATGAACTTCATATATTAATAGACCTACAATTTAATAAAACAGATACATTTCAGTTGTCATTTGTTTCAGTGCACAGACATAAACACCTCTTTTAGGTCACCTCAGTATGCAGGAAACTTTTACTAAGGAAAAGAAACTTGGAAAGCTGTAGAGCTTTAAAGTGGGCTCTCTTTTGGGCAGAGAAGCAAATTCACTGCTAAAATACATTAGGTAACTTTCTTTCCTTGCCTCTCAGAGATATCAGAAACCTAAAAAAATGGCAATTTAGAAACCCCTGCTGTGTTAGTCTTGGCTTGGGAAGTAAACTTGCTTAACTTTCAGAGAAGCATAAAGAGAGGAAGAACTGATAATTCTTATTTATATGTATTTTTATTCTTCGTCTGAAAATCATATTGTGGTTTTGGCTTAGATTTTAATTCATGTTAGCCTGAGCTCAATATATATATCTATTATTCAAGAGAGATGATACTTTAAATAAAAAAAAATGGCAGTACTGTTGTGTATATAAAAAAGTCAGTTTCATTTACATGGTAATACTGTTTTAATATGACAAACCATCAGCAGTTTTGAGTTATTTGAAATTCAATGGCAAACATTTTAAGATAATTAAGTTTGTGTTTTACTTTGTTTGATCAAGTCCTATTTTCATGCTTCCATCTGGTCAGAAGGGGTGATAGTGGTATGGATGTTCCCAGGGGCCTTATTTCAGATCTGGGCTCGGTGGATGGTGTCAGCAGCAAGGACAGTTCCACTGTCAGCAGGTACAGTGCTATGAGTGTTGCTCTGAAATTTGATCTTGTGCTACCAGAAGTGAAGAGTGAGATAGTATCATATGCCTAAAAGTGAAAAGCTTTTAAAAAACACAATACGCTTACAAAACTTGCCAAATGCTGGATGATTTTTGTTGAGCAGACCTCTCATTAGGGGTTGAGGTGAGCCAAGAGTATAGATTAACAACAAGAAAAGGGTCCCATTTTATTCCTATAACAGATTATCCATCCTGACTCCAACTAATCAGACTTAGACTGCAGCAAATTCCCACAGTACAGTAGTTTCACGAATACAAGCCGCACGGATTATAAGCCGCACTTCCGGTGCCTCGACAATGTTGCTGTCTTTGTCAATAGATAAGCCGCACCCCGAATATTAGCCGCACTTTCGTTCATCGCGAGAATCTGTGCACAGCTTTCACAAATTGGCCAATTAGTAACAGGATTGCGGCATAGTGGGGTTTACTGGCTCGGGGCGGGGCCAGGAAGGCTCGGCCCGCTCATGGTTGCCGGGCTCACCGGCCGGGTGGTGCTGCAGCTCGCCAGCCGCCCCCTCCCGTCTGCACCGCCGCCGCGTTTCCTCGCCCTGGCCGGCACTGCAGGCCCCCGCACCGCCGGGCTCCCCCACGCTGCTGGCCCCGATTATGCTGGGCTTCCCCCGCTGCCAGGCAGCCCCACCCGCCGGCCTTCCTGCTTCTGCCATGCTACCCTGCACTGCTAGCCCCAGTTCTCCCGGGCTCCCCCGCCCTGCTGGCCCGGGCTCTGCCGCCCCCCCTGCCCCGCCCTGCTGGCTCAGGCTCTGCCGCCCGCCCCCCACACTGCTGGCCCCGCCTCTGCCAGGCTTTCCCACCTCAGCCGGGGCCGGCCGGGCTCCAGCTTGGCTTGGGGCTGCCGCGGGCTGTCACTTCCGTGTTGGCAGCTTTTAGAATTTTGTTAATAGATTAGCCGCCCCGGAATATTAGCCGCACTTCTGGGTTTCCACCAAACTTTTGGTCAAATTGGTGCGGCTTGTATTCGTGAAATTACTGTAGGTTTCCTTAGCTGTGTCTCAGGGCAGGTCATTTCTTGCTGGAATATGACTGCAACCTTGCTGCTCTGACTGCAAGCTTTCACCTCACTCAACTCTGACTCTGCACATCCACTGCAGACGCAGACAGACCTCGCCACATTCCTTCAAGTGCCTTGTTCTTCAGGGCTCCTCTGCCTCTGAGCTCCTTGAGCAGCCAACCCACCCCTTTTATCATGCTTATTGTGACCCATTAAGGGTCAGGCTGTTCTTAATAAATACAGATGTGACTTATCAGGGGCAAGGTTGCCTGTAATCTCTTCTGTACCTGCATATTTGTGGAGTAGGATGATGATGCACTGTTTTAAACAGTACCTTTCAAAAGCAGCTGTGTGACACCATCTGTGAGTTAGGTCTTGGTAGCAAAAAGCCAAGACAGCATTAAGAAATGCACTAACTGTGCCTGAATTTGAATAAATTGGATGTTTGGAATGGATAAAGATCTTCCCTGGCAGCTATAACTCCACATTGATAGGGAGAATTTTTTAAAGGAAAAGATATTTTTTCCACAGAAACTTCTAGGTTTATTGTTAAGACTTTATTTGAAAGATGACATGAGCATCTTTTTTTCTTCTCATATCATTGAATGTATTGTTATGGTTTCAGAGCTGCTAACAGAGCTGGTGAAAGAAATCACCATTCTGGGACTTTGTGTCCCAGTAACTGAGCAGTCTGATACCCAATGGTTCCAGTAACCTTTGAGCACGAGTGAAGACTGATGTACATTGTACTGGGTGTCTCAGTCATGCAGCTGGAAAACAGAGGTCCCTTTCCTTATATCCAGTTCTCCCTTCTCACTTAATTGAGCTATTAACATTTCAGAACTCATTAGCTGGTAACAAGTCTTGTGCTTTTTGCTTGAAATAGTATTGTATGTATTTGAATGAAAGGAATGTTTCAGGAATACTTTCCTAAAAACATATCTGCTCATGGAATTGAGCCTGAGAGCTCTTTCCTCATGCAGAAAAGAGAACTCTCTCCAAAATGTTGCTCTCTAGTGATAGCAGTGGTGTTTACTTATATTTACAGCATTTAGGTCCTTATTCCAGTAACTTGTTGAATATTCATTTATAAATAGAATTTTATTGCTCAGACTTGATCAGGCAAAGATTTTTTGACTAAACACCTTTTGAGCTTAGTAATAACTATTTTGGACTTTAAGTTTGACATATTGTGCCCCAAGTAGATCCCTGTCCTAAAATAAATTTTGTTTTGAAAAAGATAGTTTTACTGCATCTCTGGAATTAAAGATTTACACCTCAGATATAAAAACCCAATCCTCATACACGTCACATAACAAGAAAATTTGAGCAATGCTCTGAATTTCAGGTTATTTGGAACAGCAAGACATTTCAAATCAGCATCTTCATCCCAATGGTTGGGTCTTAGCTGAAGGAAACAAATGAGTTTAAGTGGCAAGATGTTTTAAATGAAATGAACTGTTCCATTTAGCTGTGGATGTATAGTAGCCACTGTGGGCAGCTGTAACCGGACTGGGCCAGCTGGGGAATCTGTGGCATAAATGTAGAGAGATGGGAATGATGGAGTTGCCAAAAAACAAAGAACATTTAATGTATAAAGTATCAAAGGTAGAATCCACACAGTACAAGGGGCAGCCTCCAAAGACCCAGGGGTGTGGCAAACGTAACAATTTTGGGGGGTGTCTGAGGGCAAAGGTCCAATCATGAATGTGAACTAGGAGCATGTACTTAAAAGTGACCAGTTCTGAACCAGCCCAGAACAAGAACCAGAAACATGACCTGATATAGAATAACCACATTAACATGCTACTTCCCATGGCCTCAGGCCAAAGCCTCCTGCATCTGCAGGTGAAGCCACTACCTTGTCCACCCCAAATTCCACAGGTGTATTCTGCAAATCCCTTGGGTCCTGTCGGGATATAGGACTATTCAACACCTAATTTTGCTCCCAACTCCTCTTTTGTCTCTTCTAAGTCATCATCTCCTGGGAAGTATTCTGAGTGCATTTTATTTTTCATTGTTTGAACACTTTTTTCTTGCAGCTCCTAAAAATAAAATAAACCTTAATGGAGCCTTTCCACTCTGGTCAAGTATTTATGCTGTACATGATCAACATAGAGGGAGTAAAATTCTGCTTATGCATATTTTTTACATCCCAAGTGAACCAAAAGTTATTAAATTACAGATTACTTCTATGACTATAGCCTCAGAGATACAAGTAAGGGTTAAGATTTCTCCATGGCATTTTATCTTGCAACATTGAATGCCTATTTTGGTTCCTGAAAATTAAAAATCAAGTTCCTTAAAGGAATTGTTTGGGCTCTTATGTGTGAGTGTATTAGCAACTCTAACTTTCAAGTGTTATTTCACTTTCCCTGGGGTGTAATTTGCTCAAAGAAAAAGAAAGGAATCTTTTTCATTCAATGAGTGAGGTGATGAAAATGGCAAGAAACTTGCACAAAACCACAATATTGAAAACTGAGGGCAACTAAAAGTAGCAATCACACTTTATACAAAAAAATCAGTTTGTATTCTATGAATGGTGTTTTTTTTTCTCGTGATGCAAGTTGATTATACACGAGGAGTTGGGTGTTACATATCTGTAAAGGACACAAGTAAGAAAACTTGCTTGATTCTACATCTGCCTTCTATGTCATGATTCTCCAGGGTCCACTTAGGAGAAATCAAGACTTGCATTGAGGCATGAGAAGGGAAATGTTTTCTGCTTTGTCACTCCTCAGGATAAAGCTCCAGTGTATTTCCAGTCCTTATCGAATGTGACCTATTCCTCATTAGCCATTTGTGCTTTCATAAATCAAATGTGAAGCATGTAGTTAGAATGTTCAGGAAAAAATACTGAGTGGTTATAGCTGAAAAATAAAGCACTTCAAATACTTCCTTTAAATCTCTTATCTCTGGACTTGAGAGTATTTTTAAATTTTGACAAATTTGGCAAGCTCAAAAAAAAAATTAAATAATTTTTGAAAATCTAAATGAAAGACTTCAAGCCCTGAACAATACCAAACATCTATAATTTATTTTTTAAATTAATGAAGCTACAGGAGATACTTACTTCATGAAGCATCAGGAGATGCTTAAGAGCTAATTATCGAAAAGTTATTAGAAGATAAGGATTAAAGCCAACAACTTCTGGTTATTTTTCTACTTCCTGTGGATTGAAGCAATTAGTAAAAATGCTGCCATCAGCAAAATTTTCATTGTTATTTCCCACATGTATCCTTTGCAATTGTACAAGTTCTTTCAATGATAAATAAAAATTAATCTTCTTTCTCACTTGGAAAAAACCAAACACAAGATTAAAAGTTTCCTACTGATACTAATATGAGCAATGTCATTTTTCATTAAAGGTAGAATTTATTTATATCCTAATATCCTGATAAAAATATTCAAGGTTATTTTGAACCTTGAGAGAAAACAATAAAGGCTTCTGCTTTAACAATTTGAAGAAAAAGCTTTTAGAAACCCTTGAGTTTCTGTAATGAAATTGAAAATCTGAATTCATGTTGAATGAGTGTGTTGCCTCTGACATGGTTGACTCTAAGGTCGTCTGTCAAATAATCTGGTTATGTAAAGAACTCCATAAATTCATGAGCAAAATACCTACCTATAACATGAAAAATGTGTATTTATGGTCTCAGCAGTTTAATTATTTAATTTTTATTACAGGGATCATCTCATTGCGAAATGAATGCTGTATTTTAAATCAAACTGTTAGCTAATATTGTACTGTTAGTGTTCAGAAATTCAGCTCAGATAAAGACAGCTCCTGTTGTCTTGCCAATTCTATACACAGTGAAAAATCAAGTCCCTTCTCACCCACTCCGATTCAAATCATGCACATTTTGGTTAGATTTTGCTTAAATCTAGCCAATGCTTTCTTTAATTTTCTTTCCTTAAGGTCATTGTGATGTACTTAAAGAGAAGTCCAATTTTCTTTACAAAAAAAGTAGATGTAGCTTTTCTTAAGCATCTAAGCATTTTATGCTGACAGATGTGACTGTTTTGGATGTGTCAGGATATCTTAATCAGGATGAGTAGGGTCTGTAGAAAGGGGGAATTCCTTAGAGCCTGGCAGCTGACACCAGTACTGTGGGCAATTTTACCTCCTTCCTGATTCTTGGCATTCCTACTCAGATCTATGAGTAAAAATGAAGTTTTACTATTGAAGTTTGGTGCTTATGTTGCACTTTCATCCACCTACAATTACGTACAGTAGTTTCACGAATACAAGCCGCACGGATTATAAGCCGCACCCCCGGTGCCTCGACAATGTTGCTGTCTTTGTCAATAGATAAGCCGCACCCCGAATATTAGCCGCACTTTCGTTCGTCGCGAGAATCCGTGCGCAGCTTTCACAAATTGGCCAATTAGTAAGAGGATCGCGGCATAGCGGGCTTTACTGGCTCGGGGCCGGGCCAGGCAGGCTCGGCCCGCTCATGGTTGCCGACGGGGCCGGGTGGCCCAGCTCAGCGCCACGGCTCGGCGGGGCTGGCCGGGTGGTGCTGCCGCCGCCGCCGGGCTCGCTGGCCCCCCTCTCCCGTCAGCACCGCCCCGCTGCCGCGTTCGCTCGCCCGGCTGGCAGGGCTGCCGCCGCCGGGCTCACCTTCCGCCCCGCTGCCGCTTTCGCTCGCCCCGCGCCGCGCCTCGCGAGCGCCGCGCCTCGCGAGCGCCGCGCCCGCCCCGCGGCGCTTTCGCGGCTCGCGGCGGTGCTTTCGCGGCGGCGGCTCGCGGCTCGCGGCTCGCGGCGGCGCTTTCGCGGCTCGCGGCTCGCGGCTCGCGGCTCGCGGCGGCGCTTTCGCGGCTCGCGGTTCGCGGCGGCGCTTTCGCGAGCGCCGCTTTCGCTCGCCCCGCCGGCAGGGCTGCCGCCGCCGCCACCAGGCTCGCCGGCCGCCCCCTCCCCTCTGCACCGCCGCCGCGTTTCCTCGCCCTGGCCGGCACTGCAGGCCCCCGCACCGCCGGGCTCCCCCACGCTGCTGGCCCCGATTATGCTGGGCTTCCCCCGCTGCCAGGCAGCCCCACCCGCCGGCCTTCCTGCTTCTGCCATGCTCCCCTGCGCTGCTAGCCCCAGTTCTCCCGGGCTCCCCCGCCCTGCTGGCTCAGGCTCTGCCGCCCGCCCCCACACTGCTGGCCCCGCCTCTGCCAGGCTTTCCCACCTCTGCCGGGGCCGGCCGGGCTCCAGCTTGGCTTGGGGCTGCCGCGGGCTCTCACTTCCGTGTTGGCAGCTTTTAGAATTTTGTTAATAGATTAGCCGCCCCGGAATATTAGCCGCACTTCCGGGTTTCCACCAAAATTTTGGTCAAATTGGTGCGGCTTGTATTCGTGAAATTACTGTAGTTGTTTTGTGTGTGGAAAAATACGTATTTTGACTAGAGAAGTATTTTATGAAGGCAAATGGTACAAAGATTAGACTGTGCATAGTTATTTAATATAGCTGTTCCTTGAGCCTTACTTGGACACTCCTTTGCAATCTAGAAAAATATTTTGAAAGCATTTTATGGCTTTCAGCTGAACATATAATTTTCAATATTTTTATTATTGTACTTATTTTTGAGTAGAAAAGCTGTATTTCTGTTGGAATCCAAATTTTAAAAATGAATAGAATCTGACTGCTTCTTAAAAATTACTCCTAAAACAAGGAGGAAAATGGTTTGTATAGATGAATATGCTCTCTTACTGGCCTTATCTTAAAAATTACTGTTATTTTAGCTGGTTATTCACATGAGTAATCCATTGAACTCTGTAAAGGTTTCAATATTCTGGGTTTTATGTATTTCACTGTTACAGAAATGATCAGTAGTATTTTACTATTATGTGAAGCAATTAATATGGGATTGTAGAATCTACTTTATTTCTCTTTGGTTTCTGTAACTTCTATCCAACTTAATGACCCATTTTCTGAGTTGCTTATACCTGACACACGTCTGTATTTGTATTTATGTGTATAAATATTATTTTTGTGATATTTCTGAAAATAGTTCCTGGAGCCTGGGGACTGTTGTTTTGTGCCAGCAACATCAGAAGGGCAAGCCAGTATTTGTGCCCTTCAGGAGAACTGACACAAGGACTTTGACAAAAAAAGATGACAGAAGCCAGGCAGCTGGGAATATAAAAAAATGTCGTGCATGAACTTTGTAGTACACATCTTGCTCTAAATTTTCTTGTTTCTATATAATTTTGGATCAGGAGAGGGATGTAGAGGTCACCCCTCCATTCTCACAGTAGTTCCTATTGTTATTGATAATTTCTGTGTTAAGTAGATGTATGCATTGTATTAAATACTTCCTGTTCTGTCTACTCACAAATAATTTCAAAGATTATACATTCTGTCATGCTAATAATCTGGACTTTTAAACTCCATGAAGAAGTTTATGCAATAGACCTGGGTAACGTTTAGAAAATTATCAGCAATTGCATAGAAAATTAGTCAAAGTTTGGCATGTTTAAAGACTCAGTTAAACTTTGAATAGATGTTATAAAAAAAAATCTGCATGTGACTTCTCTGAAGAATCTAAATCTGAGATTTTAATTAACATCTGTTTTCTTTCTTCTTGGAAATTTAAAATTTAAAGCAATGATTTCTTCTTAGTATTATGGATTTCTGGTTTGACACAACCTCTTTATATCTAGTGAGAATAGACATTAATGAAGTATAAAAAACAGTGAAATAATGTCTTCTCTCAAAGTGTATTTAAATTCTTAGCTGTCTTACTCATCAAGGACAACAATCCTGTTTCAAATAGGATGTTTTTGGAAAGTTCAATGTAGTGGAAATAGTTTAATTTTCACTGCTGAACCTCTGACAACATTTATCTCTTAAGGGAATAGTTTGAGCATAAAATAAGCAAATCTCTTCTGATGGAGATGCTTCTGTTTGGCTTTTGAATTTCACTGAGAAACTTAGCACAGAAAAAGCATGGCAGAAAACACAGAAAAAGTCATTAGATCTAGAAGGTGTCTGGATAACCCTTGTGTTTCCTGTAAATATAAACAGTTTCTCAGAAACAATGGAGGATACAGCTGACTGATTGCAGGTGTGTTAGGGTCATGTGTTAGCCTGGATCACTGCTCCATACTGGGCTTCTGCAGTACTGCAAGTTTGTAATTTCCTTGATTAATACCTGAAATAGGGCAGGTTCTATTATACATCATTATTAATAATGTTCAACAGTGGGATTTTGAATATGCCTTTTTTAAACTACCAGTTTAGATTTTTTTTGGTGTGAAGATGGATTGGTATTGCAGTGTGATGTGGGGATGTTAGATTGTGTGGTGGCATTGCAGGGGTAAATCCTGTTTGCATCTCCTCTAAAATGTTCCACATAACACTGCAACAACCTCCCTTGGGGTGATTTTACATTTTATTGCATATGTCAAGATCTTCTCAATGACAAGCAGTTTGAATAAGCTATGTTTTAAGTGCATAAATGGAATTTCACATGCATTTTTGCTGATACCCTCAGTGGTTTTCTAGCTTGGCTGCTCATGGAAAGTGCGAAATTAAAGCTAGATACACACTCACCAGGACATGAGACAAATAATGTGTTCAAAATATGAAAGTGGTTTTCTGAATGTGTTAAACAGATCTATATACCTTCCAATTGTGCTTATATCTGTTAAAATATGTTCCTATATTTGTTTATTTTTAATTTGGGGTTGATGCAATATTTAGAATATGATTGTTTCAGTTTGCCATGCTCTTCTTGTCAATTCTTGTGTTTTGGAGTCTCTCACTGATTGCTTCTCATTTTTCATTACTGATGGCCCTTTCAGACAGGCAGGCTCTGAGCTAATTATCAAAGCTTTGTTCATGAATGCTTGATTCCTCCAAAAACTCTGCAGGAAGGAAACTCATGAACAATACTACACCATCTGCAGTTGCAGAGGCTGCAATGTTTAAATTAAAATTTACCACTTTAGCTATTATTAAGTCATGTTCTGTGGTGGAGAAGTTTATAGTCTAAAGGACAGTGGAGCAGGATGATGTACCGCTGCAGGTCTGAGGGTCAAAAGCTGGTATGCAAGGATGGTGTCTGTCTATACCACTCTTTGAAATTCCTCTGGAATTTTGTGGTTAGGCCTGCAAACTGAGCTGGTTTTCAGTCATTTGGCAAGCTCCAAACTGCCTTTGTTTTCTTTGTCCTGCACTGTTCATCTTTTGATTCTGTGGGTGCCTAATTGCTGGTTAAACAAATTGTTCCTCACAGTGATGAAAGGCTGAACTCTGATTTTGTCAAGATTGGAAGAAGCAGTGAGAGAGGTTAATAGATCTAAGTATGGCAGGAGGAGCAGCTGGGTTTTCTGAGATGGTAAAGCAAAAAAATCTGGTACCTCTGGGATGTAAGAAACTCCATGATATGAGGAGCTTCTGGTTGTCACTGGATGTTTCTCATTAAGGGCAGTAATTTGGGAGCAGGCATAGGCATTTTTCTCATCATGATACGTTCATGGCTTCATCTCTCTGCTATTTGAGGCATCACACTCCTAGTGAGACAGCTCCTGATTTGGAGGACCTTATTTCTTTTGGGATAGTTTTCAACACTGTGTATGCCTATTTCATAGGATCCAGAATTTGTGCTTCTGCATTAAGACAAAATCTCTTTTTTTTTTTAGAATAATTTTAAAGTTTTTCATACTAAATGAATAATACCAATTAATGTTGCTCATCTGCAGAGGGAAGTGCTGCTAGCATCACCGAAGGTGTGCAATTACCTCTTGGCAGACAGTGCTTAGCAGATCTTTTCTGAAGCCAGGACCTGTTCCTTGGGTCTCTTCATGTTCTTGTTGTGTGAAGGTGTGCATCAAATATAACATGAACCTAGCCAATGACTTTCTATAAATAAGAAATCCTTAATGACTGCATGAAGATTTGTGTGTGGGTAAATTCAAGCTTCCCTGGAGGTAGCCAGATGAGGATTATGGAATGGGCTGTAGCAGGTTACCTGTTGTACAGCAGATGGAAGAATAAGGGTTCCTGGTGCTTCCAGAGTAAGGCAACCAAAATATTAAGCGCTGGCTCCTGAAAGGATACATGTTAATCCTTTTGAAGTGAATGTTTATTCAACGAAGTTTCTGCAGAGATTGACCATAAATTTGATGTTGCTTTAAGCAATGGATAGAATACTTATTTCCTTGAAAGGAAATGTAGGATATTGGCCTCATTAAAAGTGAACGTACATTTTGTTAGTGTGTTATGTGTAGTGTCCTAGTTTAAACCTAAATTCATGACTAGGAAATTCAGTGCGCATTGTAGTTGGAAATAATTCTTAGCATAGATTAAAATTTGGGGATGTGATGGCTTTGATTAAAATCAATATATGGAATGACAGTTACTAAATTGCAGATGAAACCTAGTACAAAGAATTAATAAGGGACACTGATAATAGAATGGCCATCACTTAATATTTTATGTAGATTCATAAAACATCTTTCAAATTTTGAATCAACAGCTGGTAAAAATGCAATAGTAATGAGCTCATTTGTATGTAAATGACTGTCATTCTATTCTAGGTTACCATGCTTTATGGGATCCTGCTAGATATCACAAAGTATGGTCAAAAAAATAGGCCTTTCCAGGAAACCCTTCAAAAAATCAATTTAAATGCAAAGGCTTTGCTGGCTTTTAAGTTTTCAAAAGTAATTCATAAGGTTCTATCAGTCTGAAAGTACTGTATACTTGTATTTAAAATAATAATCCAGTACATTATTGGGAGCTGAATAGCATAGCATACAAATTAGGAGCTCTAGGGTAATTCTGACAATACCAAAAGGTAAATTCTTTGCATGTTCCAACTCTCTTGGAAGAACTGGTCAAAGCAGGTGGCAATGTTTGTGTACCCAGAGACCTGAAGTGAATGTGTAAAAGAATCCATGTGTGCATTCCTTTATACTGCTTATCCTCAATATCCACTAAAGCCCCATATTTTCTGTGAATGCCTGGACTTAGAGCTAGAAAGAGTGAATTTATAACGAGTAATTTTTACACAGACACCTCACCATAGTGAGTTTTTGTAGTACATCTGGTGCAGAAGTTATCACTTCTGAAGGATAACCATAAAGGTGAACATTTTGACCTTGTCATGAAGAGCTGATGGACATACAGCTCAGGTTTTCAGAATTAAACAAATTATTTTAGAGAAATGAAATAACAGGGGTTTTAAACTGAGTTTTTAAAAATAATACAGCAATATACAGACTAATAGAATTTTAATATTGGTCATTTTACCAGAAAAGTAAATTTTCCAATATTTGGACCAATTTTGATCTTTATAAAGCTTCAAATTAGTTAAGTTCTAAAGGAAAGAACCGACTTTCACTCATATTTACTAAAATGTTTAGCTCTTTCTTGTTTTTAATAATATTTTTTAAGTGTAAGTGGCTTACAAACACTTAAAGTCTTAAACGCAGATTGGAGATTAGAAGTGTGTGTTAACATGAAAACCAGAAAGAAATGTTTTGATTGATATCTCAGAAGGAAATGCCAAGGATAAATATAAATATAGTTGATTGCAATTGATGTGGGCAAGTGGTAATCAGCTGCTAATCTAAACAAACAAGACTCCAGCAGATATTTCAACTCTTCACCTTTCCACTTGTCTTTGAGTTGCCTTTCCCAATCCCATTTGCAAACGATTTTTCTACTTGTAATATTGCTATTACATTTCTTATGCTCTGGACAGTTAATGAAAAACATCTTGTTAAAAGAAATAAGTGTATGGATAAAGCAAATGGTTATGGTTTGGGAAGAAGTGTCCTCTTTGTTACCTTTAGAGAAGCCTGGGATATTGTAGGTTATTTTTTTCCCTGAAAGATAAAGTACTCTATCTTATTTGTATAGTTATATTTATACATTTATACACTATATACGTATAATAATGAATATTAAAATAACATTTATGTGCACAGATTCTGTGTGAATTGTAATTCTCTTTAGAGTGGTGGGAAAGATGAGGAGAGGTGCTTTTAGTTTCTGCTCCATTATTTATCTCACCAAGGAAAGGCTTTGCTGAGATAGCAGTTTGCATTCTTATTATGAATTATCAGGGTGAAATAAGTTCTCCAACAGTGCTTTACCACGGGCAGAGTTCATACAAACAGTTGTAACTTCAGGCTGGTGAAGGTGACACGGATTGACTGAAGTGGACTGTGGAATTCAAAGGTCATGTAATGATTTGTGATGAAGTCTGAATGTTGGAAATAAAGTGGTGAGACTGACCATTTTTTATTAGATCATGTGTTAACAAAGAGCAGTTTTGAGCTATTTGTTAATGTGTCAGCCTCCTTATGATTAAGTATTAAAGAACTGTTGCCTTTTTCAGTCCACCCTTTTAGTTTCCTGGAGGATTGCCTAAACTACTCCATATAAATAAAAAACCTGAAACATATAATAATTGTTTTCTGACATCTCTTCAGGAAATCTATTTGTGAAAGTGCAAAATACAGAAATGAGTTGACTGCTATTTTTACTACCAGTTTTAGTCTGTGTAGATTGTTTAAATTGCAAAACATTAAAAAAGACATTTTTTCTCTGTAAAAGACCATGTGTGGAAAGCAAGTGTAAACATTAAAGACAAACTGAAGCAAATTTTAGGAAATATTTTAAAAATTGAAATTGCTTATGGAAATTTAGGTGTTTGTACACTGAAGAATTAATTTAGAGGAGAAATAATAGCATTTGAACTGAATTTTCTGTTAGAATGAATTATCTTATTCTGGTTTTTGTGTAGTTCAACTAAAAACTATTTGCACTGAAGTTATTAGATATGAAGTAAGAAGAGATAAGAATACTCTCAAAAATCAGCCTATGAATTTCTTACTCATTAAATTGTTGTTTATGGATTGAAGCAAAAATTGAAAAAAATTAATTTGAAAAATTGAGAAGTGTGAATACAGTACTGTGTTGTTTTCTGGCTTATTGTATATCCTGGAAGATTATGTAACTGAAACAGGTGATGGGAAGTAATGCAACTATAAGAAATTTCAAAGCTGTCCACAAGGGATCTCACCTTACCCTGTTCACACAGATTTCTGATAACACTGAAGTTTAGTAAAGTCAAGTGGAATTTCAGACTACTGTAAAGAATTATCAACAGACCCTATTGAAGTCTACAATACTAAATTGGGAAGTCTCTCAAGGCTCCTTTGTTTTTACTAGCATATTTCAGGGTTTGGCACCAAGTTTTACAAGCTCAAAACCTTTTAAAGTAACAAATGAAACCTGAAAGTGGTGGAATGTACGGCCACTTAAAATATGACACATTGCACAATGCTGAAATTATGTAAAAGGCCTAAAGATGATGTTTGTTCAGTGTATAGATGGATGACAAAGCAAATGTCAAGACCCCCTCAGGACTATAACAGAAAAGGTTTTTTTGCCTTCTTTTAAAACATGGAGCAGAAAAAATTTTGAGATATAAACAGTTAATATAACTGCATTGCTGGTGCACAGAATACAATCAGTTAGCTAAAATGCAAAGTTAATTTTGAAATACAATTATGTATCTGCAAAATAAAATCAAGCATATGGACAGGGATGCAAAAAACTGGTATGGAAAATTTGCTTCCAAGCTATAATTTTTCTGTGCTGAGAGGAAATATTAAGAAACTTGTAAGTATTAAATGATTCAAAGGGGGGGGAAAAAAGACTACTATGATTTATATCATCCTGAAGTAACAGTGGCATGTAATGTTGTTAGCTTCAGAGAGGGAATTATTGTACTTCTGAAAGTCATCTGCAATGGAGGCTTGTCATGGTGTAGCTAAGAAATAATGACTAGACCAATTTTAGAAGGAATGAAGCTTTAAGATGATGTGTAATGACAGGGAATGTAAACAAAAAACCTTGAATAACCCAACCACCTACCTCTTGAATAATATTTTTTTTGGAAACTAAGACAGAATGTGTCTGGTTTTGTGTATTTTCTTACCACCTGTTGTACGAAAAATCTAATGCTTGTTATTGCTATTACTCAGGTTCACTGTGTGAGTGAATAAAAGTTATTTTCATTGAAAACTATGACCTAAATCCTCATTACTTCAGTCACAGCAGGATTGGACATTGCACTTAGGGGGAATATATTTTGGTTTCTAATTCACAGTAAACTGTTGCAACAGTTGCTATCTCCAGAATGGATCTCATTAGTATTTGCTCATATTTGGTGAATTTTAAATTATATATATTTAAAATAAACATAATGATTGCTGAAATCTTCTAGAGAAGTTCTTTGCAAACTATGGACTAGTGAGTTTTATCAAGGTATTTCTCTCTCTGTCCTAAGGTCAGTCTTTCTTAATTGTGTTTTAGGATTTACTTCATACTATAAAAAACAATGAAGTTTCCTGTCAGCAGTGCATGGGCCAATGATGCAGTTTTGTTAATCTCCACATGAGCACCTTTGTGTCACATTGCTGGCTTTCACTTCTCCATCAGAGAGAACAAACATTTCTCTCTGGCAGTTGACTTAGCATTTTGTGCAAAACATTGATTCAGATCATGATAAAGCAGATAGAAACCAATTTTCTACTATCATATATTTTGTCTGATATTGGTTTAATCTAATCTGCATCTTTATCTAAATTAGCTGTCATTTGGAAAAAACTTTTTTCTTAACAACATAGACTACATTTAAAGTTTATCATAATGCAATTTTAAAAAAGAAGATTAAAGGAAGGATCTAATGCATTAGTTTTCTATCTAATTTGAACCAGAGTGGTGCCCAGATGTTTTGTAAAACATGTGTAAAGCAGAATATGAGAAGATTATCAGAAGAAAGTAGAAGAATTTGCCTATGAATGGTCATGTAGAAAGCTGAAATAGTTGGGAAGTTTATCTACTGAGAGGCTAATGCACTCTTTGTTGTTAGTGGAAATTTTTTTTCTTGGACAAGATGCACAGAAATGTTCAAGGACGATAGATTGACAAGGTCATTTTTTTATTTTTTAGAGACATTAAATTGCTATTGAATTATAACAAGAATATTCTAGGTATAAAAGTAACACAATGCTTTTATTTCAAAGTCCTTGATCTTCAACAGATGTTTACTTCTGCAATTACAAGAAAAAAATTAGTTTCAGTTGCCATTTTCATGGTAATTTGTAATGTTTGTCCCAGCTGGAACTGAGCATGCAGTTTTCTTGCGGAGATGCCATGGAACTGCAGACAGCTTTCTCAGAAAGTGGTGATGAGGTACTGGTGGAAAATTTTATTTTGTCTTTATCCCTTGATAAGGGTTTTCTGGATGTCCTTTTGTTCACTGTGGTTGTTTCAGCCCTCTCCATGACCAAAGCCAGTGAAAACCTGAAGTGACACTGCCCCAGGAGGGCACCTCCTCTGTGTGGAACTCCTGGTCGCAGTCACCCACTATGACATGAGAAAAATACTGAAAAACCACTAGTCACATTCGAAATAATGACCCACCAATCATCTTTGTGCTTTTCATAAAGTTTAAGCTAAGTGGGATGGTTAGTAATACTTCACTTTCTGTTATCCATCACTTTGAAATAACTTTTGAAAGGTTTAATAAGATATCTGGAAGATGAATAAGAAGTAAGTGTTCAGTAATATAGCTTCCTTGGATGTTTTGAGAGGCAAATATTTGTATTTGCAAGAAATAATAATCTAACTATGATTCTCAACAGGGTGTCATAAGATTTTCAGCCAGAACAATTTAGGCGTACATCGTTTCAGGCTATTTATTCCAGAAATGGGAATAGATGAAATTCTCCAATGGGATTGAAAAAGTTCCATAATGATACCATAACACATTAACTTAGCAGCTGGAAATAACATTTATGAACCACTGGAAGTTAAGTTCTCATGGGTTTAATATTTTCTATAGCATCATAAATCTGATAGAGGCATAATCTCTTTATTAAGTCGGAAATTCTATTTGTTTTTGGAAGATATCAACAATTCTACCCTGAAATAAATGAGCTCCTCATGGTAAACAAATTTGCACACAGGAGATTCTAAGAGAATTCTCCACATGTAAATGATCAAATAGTCAGTCTCTCCTTGAAATTAAGTGTAAAAAGAAACAAATACAGCTTTAGAAGGTGGACAAACGTCTCTGTTAAGATTAAATGTATGCATTAATTTTATAGATCCTGTGGATTTTGGATCTTCTTACAGGTGATTTTACTGTCACAAAACTCTAATCACAATAACAGATTTTGGCTCTGGTCCTGCAGAGAGTCCAGCACCCTCTGTCCTTTGTGCTTGGGTGACCCCTAAATTGAAATGGGGGAGTTCGTGGGAGTCTGTGAGCTGAGCAAAACCACTGTCTTGGTTAATTCAGACAGTGATGTTTTCCCATCATTTACAAGGTCTTGTTTATACGAAGATTTTACTTAATTAATATTCTCTGGGTTTGCTTTGGTGAGACTATGTTATAAGAAACAGAGTGGGCATGGTATTATAATGATTGCCTTTGCAGATTACATACATTTTCCATTTTTCAGTCTACAATGTAGCCAAATTTTTCCCCAAGGAGGTTCTAGAGAAACCCAGTTTATAGAACTACCTGTTGGAAAGCTGATCTGGTGAAGGACAATCTTCTGTAGAGATGATTGCTGGCAAGAAATATGAAATGGAGTTAGGATTGAGAGGTAATATAGGAGTGACACTTGGGAGTAAAGACAGAGGATGGGACAGGGAAAGAGGCAGAATACTTTAGAGGGAAAGGAGGGTGGGGTTCAGGAGGGATCATAAGAGAAAAGTATGTGTTTAACACTTTTGGTTTGGGCCAGAAAAAACTTAGATAAAATTTCTCATGACTGGAAGGTCTTTCTTATCCTTTCAACTAGTTTCCTGTGCAGTTTTGTTGCTATGTCTGACCTCAAAAGTCATTACCTTTCCACTGCATTTTGCACTGCATGTGAAGTGGTTTTGACATCCATAAGTTAGCATTTATTTAAAAGTGCTTGCACTTTATGTATCAGTATACTTAGTATCTTATGGGTTCATTAATGTGGTGGATTTGAGATATTGATTAACATGTAGACAGTTCTATGGTTCTGAAAAAGCAGATACAAACTGAAATTTTTTTATTGCTTTCAGTAGCTTCAAAATCATTCTGTAGTCCAAGTCATGACCTTGATGCCTGCAAGGTCTGATACAGATGGCAAATACCTATAGGTTTCCTGGTGATTTCCCATGGCTGAGGTGAATGCACATAGTCTGTGGCTTATGAGCCCTTTCAAGGCTTCTCTTTAGAGAAGCCAAGGGGCTGCGCAGAAACATTGTATATAGTAAATAAAATGCTTATTATATTGTTGAATATTTAACAGGCCTTTAAAGAGGATAAATGACCAGAAATAACATGTTATATGTTATGTTAATATGTTATAATATGTTCTATGTTACTATGTATGATAGTTTGTTATTTAGATGATTATATTCAAAGTTGTCCTTAGTATTTTACACTTGATCAAGTGGAACATTTCATATCAAATGTGTTTTTCCCCATGTCTCTTAGGAGGAGAAACTGAAACTTTGCAGACTTAGGTTATTCCAAATGAAATGTGTTGCTTAGAGCTGATGACAAACAAGCAAACAGAAAGTAGTGATTGTGACTGCAACGTCAGTTAATTGAAAGTTTCATAATCAAACCTACAGGCATTGAGAGTTGGCAAATGAGACCAGCCCTGAGCCAATTGAATTTTACCCAGAGAAATGTTTTTGGTTTTGCAGACTGGAAACTGATGTTTAATCTGTAATCTAGCAAACCTTACAGTAGCCTTTGGTCTTTACTTTGGGAATATCAGTGGTCTCAGTTTCTGACAATAACATAGAATAATTTTGCCATCTGTCTGCACTGTGCCATGCTGAAGTCTCCCTGCACCCTTACAGGTCCTTGAGGAGACGGAGCACCTGAATGATCTCCCAGACACTATATGGTAGCTAACATATGGTTTTGTCTAGAGATGATCTTTTTTTGTCTCCAGACTATATGCATTACGTGGATTTACATAGTTTAGAAGTTTTTTAGTTGATGAATTTTACTTACAGAATACAAATCAAAATGTAGCGTTGCATCATGAAATTAGTTTGTCCCTAAAGTGAAACTGGGTTGTATGATGGAAATTAATAAAAGTGATTCATTGTTAATGCATTTAGGCACTGTTAGCTGCAAATTGGTGACAGGTTAGATAACAAAATACCTAAATGAGGTGAAGGCATAAATTCCATTGTATTTAATTACTGTTTGTAAACTTCTTACATGCAATAGACATCTGTATCTTCTGATGCACTGAGCTAGAGCTATGGAATTCTAAGTACCAGCAGTGCCTTGAAAACATTTTTAATCACGAATTGGTAGAGTTTTTTAATGTCTAGTGAGATTCACAGCCATGGGCTGGTATTTGAACCTCTGTGTTCTTTCATTGCCAGCAGCTCTGGCAAATGTGGCCCTGTGCTCACCAACTATCCCATCAAGTCAACCAACCTGGGAAATCTCATCAAATGAGCTCTTAGGCATTAACTATGTGCGAAACATCAGCATCAGCTTTTCAGTTTGGGTAAATCAGCCATGGCCACAGACTGTTGCAAAATGTGATTGCTGAGCGGAAAAGCTTTGGAATAAATGCACATGGAAACCTGTGGTAATGTAAAGTCTGTTAAGGGAATTAGTCTCTTTTAGCTGTAGAAAATTCTGCATGAGATTAATCCATGTTTTACTTTACGATTGCAAAGGCTCACATGGATCTGCCAGCATGCAATAGTTAAAACTAGGCAGACACCATGCCCTGATTCATATATATAATGGACTCTCTGATCTAATCATTGTGCCTACACAGCAATTGATTTCTCGCATTTTTGAAAGAGTGCATGAAAGAATTTACATCCAGCTGTTTTGTCTGGGGCAAATATGTGCTTTTTTTCAGTTGGATAGGAAATAACAGGAAGGGATTTAGCTAATTCTTCAGAATTTATGTGGATTAAAGAATCAAGTCTGTTAGTATTGTGTGTATACTTGATTATTACAGAGGTATCTAGAAATTAAAGGAAAAAATAGGTAAATGGCTGTCCGAACATTTGGATTTGATAGTCTTATAATAATCTATATTTACTATTTTACAGGAATATCAAATTACTTTTTAAAATCTAAATTCCATGAGCTGGAAGTAATGCTTTCTATTATGGTGTTTTCATGAGGAATATTGCCTTTTATTGTTCTCATATTAAGTTCTATTTTTAAAAGAGGGGAATTAAAATGTGTAAAGATAATTGTGAATTCCATTCCTGGAGTGAGTAAGCATCTTACAGGAGACTAGCTCAGCCCTTCATCTTCCTTTAGCTACAATAACAAGTCCATCTGATTTACTTTTGTACATTGCAGAACTGCATTATTGTAATGAGTTTTCCAATATTCTGTTGCTGAAACTTTCCACCTTATGCATAGGTGTATTTTGGAGGAAGGAAATGAAATGGGAGGGAATTATTTTATTTGGGTTCACTGGGTGTGACATTTCTTATGTTTTGGATGCTGCAAATGATCCCTTACCCTAATTTTGTAACTACAGAAAGTTGACTCGAATTTCTTGGCTATTTCATAGAGTCACCTCTAACAGTACTGGTTTTCATGGAGCTATTTGTGTAGCTCTGTGGAGGACATGAGCACAGTTGTAAGGGTGACATTCAGAAGTAGCATCTCACATGGATGACTCATATAATGAGAAATGACAGCTGACCACAGGGATGAAAGGAGAAGGCCTAAACAGAACAAGAGGAAAAATGAGTAGAAATGGGTACATCTCCACATCACTGAGCAATCATTGGAGAAAGAAGCTGTGTTTTCTCCCCTCAGTCATTTAATGCTTGACTATATTTATTTATTTATCATTTTTACCTCTTATTTTTTGAGACTCTGGCAAATGCTGACTTGTCAACATCAAAGGCAAATACCCCACGCATTAAAATTACCAATTTGATTGCTGTTTCTATCTCACCATGTAAATTCCATCAGAAGGCATCTGTACCAGTGTGTTGGCAGTTGAAGGGGATTTTATGTCTGCCCTTTACTCCCTGTTTTGCTGGTAGCATTTGCCTTCTCTCTCCCTGGTGGATTTCATGGCTGGGAGTAGCACCTGTGGCCACTCTGTGCTCTGGCAGCTGCAAGACTCAGATGCCAAGCTCTTGAATGTATTTTTCTATTGCTGTCATGTGGGTTAAAAGCTTCCAGGCAGACATCTCAGTTGTGTCAGTGTTCATTGCTCACAGCTGGACAACAAGGCGTTATTAACTTTTCACTATTTCATTTGTAGTACACTCATAGGCGCAAAGAGTTAGCTTTTTAGCATGTGCAGTTCTAGAGAAAGTTCTGATCGACTGTTCTATATGTTTAAAACTCTTTTAAGACCATCATGTGCTCTGGACAGAGTTGATAGCTTCTTTTGTGTTCTGCATGTGGTCAAGAACACTCTGGGTCTGTAGCAAATTGGGGATACTCATAGAAACATCTCATCAACATTTCTTCCTTGACTGCAGCTGGCACTGTTTGAAACCTAATTCAGTGTTTGGAAACTGGGAGTACCTGGAACCAACCAAGGCTACTTCAGCTAACACATCACCAGAAAGGAGACTGTTAATGCTCCAGCCATGCCTGTAGGTTTGTTTGTTAGGATGTATGTGTGCTCTCTGATACAGCAGCCTCTGCATAAAACCAGGTGAGATGCCTTTGACTTGGGATTAAAGTTAGCAAAGGATACTAAAGTTTACTCTGGATCATGGAAGGTAATCTATTGAATTTTTCTGGAGGAGATTATTGTTTACTCCCTTTTTTCTTTGTAGCTTTGTTTTTTCTTTTCTGGAGAGGTATTTTGAGGTATAACATAACTAACATAGGCTCATTGCCGAATGACACTGGATAAGAAATTGATAAATGCTTGACTTTGTGACCTTGTTGCTGTCTAATGTGTGCACTGGTACGTGGAAATATATTGTGCAGCTTTTTGACTCTTCTGGACAGGATGAAACTCTTGAAAGCAGCAAGGATTCCTATGGCCTAGAAGTAGTATTTGATTGTCAATGGAACTAGATATTCAAACAGACTTAAACTCTGTCTCTCCAAGTCTGGTTATGAATTTAAAAAGCAAAATTAGAATTAGAAATTACAATTCAAGTTTGAGGTAAATTTAGAAATATCACTAATTTCTTCCCTGCCACAAGTCCAGTGAGCAGTATTTTGTAACTCCATTTCTGTTCAACAGACTGTAAGTTGGAGAAGAGGTAAATGCAACTTTTCTGCATGAGATATAAAGATGTTTGTGGGAAATGATATTTTCACTAGTGGGCTCATGCTCTGCATTCTGTTCAGCTCTTTAATGTTGAAGTTTGCATACAGAGCTCCCAGTTTCAATATTCACATGATTTCTCTCTGAAGACAATTAATTTTTACATTCTCTCTTGTACAGAACTCTAGTCTTCAGAAATTTTTTGTAGAAAATGGGCACACAAGTTAATTTGACTCATACAATTTAGTGAGGGAATATAATGGAAAATATGTCTCTTTTCTGTTGTAAGCAAAATGTGTTGGGGGGAGAGATGACCTTCAGAGATAAGGCTGAAATCAAGCAAAAATGCATTCACTTCCTATTTCACATCGAGGCTGATTTTTATCAGAACACCTGGATGCATTTAGAAAAGGAATTTAAGAACAGGGATGGACCTTCAAACGTACCTGTTTAACTAAACATTACCTGGCCAATTATTTTTCCCCTGCTTGTCATATACTAGTCTTTGAGGTGAAATATCAGAGTGATCAAGGTAATTAAACGCCTTGTGTGCAATCTGGGAGAGGTATTTCTCTGTGCGTAAATATGAAAACTTTTTTTAAAATAGGATGCTTTAATATAAATGATTTTTATTTTTAGAAACTTATTTTTGTGCACACATAAAAACATATTTCAGTCTATTTTATTTCAGCAGCAAATGAACTTGAAAGATTATTTTTATTCTCTGCGTATATATGGACAAGTTCCCACTGAACCACAAAGCTGCTTAAGGACCTGCACACAGTCATTTGTATACAGGGCAAAATACTTGGCTGTTTTGCTGTAAACAGAGCAAAGACCTCTCACAATCCTCTCCCCCTCCCTTCAAATCACAGGCCATATGAGCTTATGGGCTTACAGGCAAATCCAGCCTGCAGCTGAGGATGCAGGGCTGAGCAGAGAGTGCTGTTGGGCTGAGCACTGCAAATTGCTGTGTGTGCATGCTTTGAACACATCCTGCATTTCTCTGTGTGACTGTATTTGCTGCACATGTGACTTTATCTTCCTCCAGCCCCTGCAAGGCTTGTTTTCTCTACCCCCACTTCATGGCTGCTGCTGTATTGTTCCATTAGGTCAGATGATGTTCTGAACTGTTGAGGCAATTGGAAGAAAATGGAAAAAAAAAAAATCAAGACTGTATTTCTCCACAATTGCATGGGATGTAATTCCTGCTGCTTGTAATGGGCTTCATAATTAATAGAGGTTAATTTACCTGGCAACGCTTTACGCTGTTTCCCATGCACTGGGTAGTATCACACTCAGAAATGCTGTGTCCTACTACTTAAAAAAAAAAAAATCCAAATTAATATGTAATAGTGAGCAATAGGTATTACATGTTATTACATGCATAAGTATGCCAGCTGATGCCCTATTATGTTGATCACGTGTGATTTTTTTTTTGACAGCTGTATGATACGATTTAGTTCTTATGATCAGATAGGTGTCAGCCCATGCAAAATGTTTGGTAACTCAATTTCTTTGTGTTAGTGGTACAATGGACTTGAACACACGTCATTTAATTTCAGCAGAGAGGCAAAGATGGAAGATGAAGAGCCACTGATTCATTCATCTTGTTGCTCAAGATGTGTCTCTGCCAATTCATATTGAGTGTTCTGTGTTGGAAAGAGCAGTGTGGCAGCTCATACAACTATCCTGAGGACTTGGCTGTGAGAATTCTCTAACTAGCCAGGGGAAAATATAGTAGGAAGCTAGAAGGGTAAATGTCCCTGGAGTGCTTGTTACTACTCATAATTTTTGTGCCTTAGTTTCACATCAGATTTTTGAAAGTGATCTACTTTGAAAGACTGATTTTCTTCTGCTCTGAACCATATGAAAGTCTTACTGTTCTAGCTGCTTTCCAGGCTTTCATTTGTTTTGGATTGTCATGACTGCTTAGTTTTTGAGGGTTAGGGAGGATGTATCCATGGCAAATGATCTGCTGGCTTCTGTAATATTGTCATTGCTGAAGATAGCTTAAATTTTGTTTGTGAGCTTACATTAGTATTGAAAGACTGAGGCTTTTAAAAGGTTTAGTAACAGAGGCTTTCCTGGCCCCTGCTCTGCAGCCTGGACATACTTGGACCCTAATCCCCTGTCAGTCGTCTGTGATGATCCTGAGCCAGTGCCAAAAGAATCAGATGGCCACAAAAAGAGTCCTGAGAAATTTTAGTGACTGGCATATTACTAGTGTTAACATACTTCATCATAGAGCAGTAACCAGAAGCCTTTAAGGTCTACCAAATTTTTAGTTTTCCAGAAGTTTTGAAGTGTTAAACTGCTTTGTTTTACCTGCTGTCTTCACATATATAAAATTAATAAGAGAGCATTCTTCTAAAAGTGTCAAAGGAGTGGCGATGAAGGTTTTCAAATAAGCAGTACTTCCTTATATGCAAAACTCTTTAAATTTCATCCTGCAGTTTTCATGATTTTCCTCTAAAAAATATGCATCTGTAGAGCTGACTGTAGAGATATCTTAAGCCTCCCTATTTTAGTCCCTAAAATAATAAAAGATTTTCAATCCGTTTTGTTTTTGAAAGGAAGTACAGGAACAGGTTTTTTTTTAAATTCATTTCCTATTGGTATGAAACTTTTGTGATTTTTCTTTTTCCTCTTGCCCCCAAATCTGTCTCATATTTCACAGACAAGAGAACAGAGTGATGGTGTGTCACATCCAGTTATATCAGTCACTTGGGCAGTCATTACTGACACAGCTTAATGCAGTCTGACTGATGTAATCAGACATGGTGTCTCTCACAATGTGCAGTGTCACCCCGAGAAATATAGACACAGGTTTCAGAAAAACACAGTTAAGGGTTTCACAAAAGAAATAATAACCCATGGCATTGTGTCTTCAGACAGACACCCAAAAGAAGTATGTCCTTCTGGACAGAACAGGATGAGTGTGCTAAATTCCTTTCCTTAGGGAGTGCAAGGTTCTTTTGGGCCCACTTGAATGATCCTCATTTATAAAGGAGTTAATACAACTTTCTGCAATAGTAATTCCTCTTTCTGTTCCTCACCTAAAGAACAATTATGTCCATCTCAAAAAGGTATTTTGAGTCCTTTCCATTTTGGGATGCCAGCTTTGTGACCTCCTCAGTGCTTCTGGTTTCAGTGAGCTGATCTGAGATATTTCACATTTGGCTTTCAAAGTTGAGAATGACCAAACATCTAACCACAGAAGAGGAAATTTTAATTTTGGAAGGCACAGTGTAGCATCAATGTCATAATTTGTTTCCATGTTGTTTCCACTGATGGCATTTTGAATATATTTTACTATTCTTACAGTTTAGTTGCTGCAGCTTAAGTGCCCAGATGCAAACAAAAGCTTGTATTTATACTTCTTGATGTCTAGTTAGAGCAGGGATCCCTTTTCTGATCATTAAAGGCGGGTGTTCAACTGGACCTGATGATTTCACAAGGTGATTTGAATTTATTGATCCAAATCTGAACTTTAGCTTTCCTGACCTCCAGAACAGCATGTGAATTCTGAGGTCCACTGAAGTCAGTCCCGAGCTTCCCATTCTCTTCAGCAGGGTAGGCTCAGGCATGCAGTGTTGCATTTTGGGCTATGAGAGTGGCTAAAGCAATATAGCAGCAAGTTCCTTTGTGTAGTGGAGAAGTAAAAAGCCTTTATCTAAAGAAACACCACACTTACATAGAGCAGTTTGTGGAGCGAGACCTAGACACAACCTGATTGGTGTGAGGAAGGCAACACCTCTTTAAAACATGTTTCTATGAAAATATCAAGTCTCTCACGTCTCCAGCAGGTGTTTAATCATTGTTATAATTTTTTGTCCTTGAGTAGCCTGAGAACAAGGCTGTTTTCTTGGTTCCCAGCAGTATCCTAACAACAATGCAGAGGTCACTTCAGGGACTTACTGAACTTGAAGTTGTTTGAAAAAATTGTCCAGCTGGTTAAACTGACAATGGGATAAGACATACCACTGAAGTGTCTCTGAAGGATGTTGAGCCTGTGAAAAACCACCTTTTACTATCACCTAAGCAAGTAAGAACTGAAAATTCCATTGAAATGGCAAAAAATTAATAAGCTACAATGAGAGAAATGTTTGTCTATACTTTGAAAAAACAAACAAACCAAAAAACTGTCTATAAGCCTTGATTTGGGATCCATTCATTACTAAAATCAAAGTAATAAACACTAATGTGATTCTGGACTCATAAATTCTACTGGAGACATCATCAAGCTGTAATTATAACAGACATTTAAATTAATGGGTTGGACATAAATTTAGCTATCAAAACTGTTTTAAAAATATAGAACTTAATCTGTACTTCTGTCTCCATCTCCAGAAGTACTTTTAACATCTGTTCTTAAAAAAAGCACTTTTAACTTGATTGTTTTGCTCCCTAAAAGTGAAAATGAATGCAAATAATTTGTGCTGTAAATTTTAAAAAAAGCCCCCAAAAAAAGAATCCGTGCTGGAAAACAAACGTGTCTTTGCCTCTCTGTCAGCAGCATTTTAATGATCCCCTTACAACTTTGCTGTCTCTGAACTTAGATCTGTTTCAGCTTCCTCAACTTAATTTGCATTCAGTGCTATTTTGCTGTTTTGGGAAGTATTGATTGAGAAAACAATATAACAGTTTTTATACAATGACTGTAAGAAATGGAGGAATGGGACTGTGGAGTTGCACTGTACAGGGACCTGTTGATACCTCTACAAAAATATTCAGTCCTATAAAGGTGTCATTGCCTGATACATCCAATATATGCTGCTGTCTATTCTTTCTGTAGAGGGTAGCAGTTGAAATGGTTAATGTGCTACATATTTTTAGGTGAAAATTAATTAGCGTGAATAGGCACAGCACCCTATGGTGTCACTGTTTAGTCAGTTTTCTATGGAGAATCACATTTCAATAGCAAAACCAATGTTTTTTTCCTATGTGTTCTAAAGGCATAACAAAAATAAACAAAATTAGTAACTGATGTGTCATCATATTTTCTTTCTTTCTTTGTCATCTGTTCCCCTGCCATTAGTGAAGGAAACCATGTGGGGGAAAAGATGAACAAAACCTAAATGAAAAACCTCAGACAAATGCTATTTTTCTTTTCCAGTGCTGGCACTGCCAACTCCTGCCTGGTGGTACGGGATAAATTTGTCTCAGTAACATAATTAGAATCACCTGGATGGAAATGAGAGCTGCCAGGGTGTTTTAGATGCTCCCTGTTTGGTACTGTGTGACAACGTGATGGACGTATGCTGCATTTTGAGTCTCTAAATTACTGAGATAACTGACCTAGGAAAGAGAGAAACAAGAGACTACTTTGAAAAATTAATAAGAGCAAGTCGTTAGTAAATACAGGGAGGAGAACAAATAGAGTAGTGAAGTCTGTTCATATGTTAAATCTGTTAAGATGTAGTTGATCAGAAAGTTTAAAAATTATCATAGTGTGGCTAATCTGAAATGTGATCAGAGGTAAAATGTCTTGTGATTTGTGCAGTTAAATATTTGACAGAAGTGATGTTTGTTATGACCTTATTATTGTAATCAGTTTGAGGGTGAGGAGTTGGTTGGTTGATTTTTTAATAAATGCAACCATTGTGTTACCTGTAGTGTCTCAGCCCTCCCTCTTCCCTCGAGTCTGTTCTGACCTGTTTGTCACTTTGGAGGTTTTATGAAGTGTAGCAGGGAAGAGTTGGATCTATTGTATTGCATCTGTTAGGGGTCAAAACCACCACCCAGGAACATGCTGTTAATGGGGAGGTAATATTTAATACAATAAAAGACTTAGCTTTTCTTTCTCCATTCTTGGATAAATCTATACTAATTTCTAATACAATATTGCTTTAAGAGGCTGTAGACTTTTTCTTCTATTATATCCTGCGACTGCAACTCTGATTATGGGCTGTTCCATCTGCAAAGATATTTTCAGGTATATTTAGCTTTAAGCATGTGTGTAGATATTGCTGAATAACCAGATTGCTTGGGCATAAAGATGAATGAACAGGCGTAAAGTTGTGAAGCTTATCCTCCCCAGTGCCAAAACATGGAATTTAAGGCTGGTTACTCCATTAATTGTTTGATGCTGTGTACAAACACCTTGCTCAATGATTAACTTAATAATTGGATTATTCATAAAACACTAAGATGTTCTTGGTGTTTTGTTTGGCCTGTTTTTTGGGGTGGTGGGGTTATTGTTGTTGTTTTTGAAAATGACAGATTATATTTTAATTATATACCAAACTTGCTCTTTTTTTTTCCCTTGGAAAAGGATTTGGCTCTTCTCTTTCCAAAAAAGTACACCTTAGCACGTGACCTAAGAAACTGTTTGGGGTCTGTGTTTGCAATCTTAAAAATGTCTTTTCTTTCCATGTAGGAAACTGTGGTAGATATTTGGTGTCAGAAATCTGTGACAGAATAGCATATTCTCAAAAGAGGGTATAAGGGCATTTTTTTGTGTAAATCACTTTACTGAGTTTTTGTAGGAGTATGTTTTTGAGTTCCCTTTGTTGTATTCAGGAGCAACTATTTGATAAACACTTCCTGAGAATATCCAGCTTCCTGTTAGTAACTCTAGGTAGCACTTTTAGTGAGACAGGTGAGAGGTGCCAGCTTTGCTTTGTTTACTTTCCCCGCTGTCAAGTGTTTCTGTGTACGGATAATGTGGAACATTGAGACTGCATTTCCCTTAAGGGCACAACTTTTCAAACACAAACAGGGTAAAAAAGCATTCTAAGAAGCAGAAAATGGCTTGGGTTTGCCTCTCTAAATTGATAGGCACACTTCAGGCAGTTTGTGGTACCTGAAATAGCTTTTATTCTTTTTGCTTGTACTTGGCAATGTTTGAAGCTGATGATGTCTCTTTAAATCTGCTGTCAATTGAGCTGCACTTCTCCTTATGTCTTGTGTTTGCTCTGCTATCAACTGGGATGAAGAAGATAGGCAGGCAAAAGTAATTAATTTTTAATATTTCACATTCTTCTTATAGATGGAGGAGGGACAATTTCAAATTAAAGCAGCTTTTCTTCTGCAAAAAAAACAGATATTTGCTTGTATCACTTCAAATTTTTATTAGACCATATTTTATTGTTGAGAAGTGTCAAGTTGATACACTGAATAATGCAACATGGACTGACCTACTTGAATGTTGAAACATTGATTCACCTGTCAGCATTTTTGAGCAAATGAAAATATTTGTTCTTGTCTTCAAATCGAAGTACAAAACAGAGCAGATGTTTACAGGCATGAGTAAATCTCAGTGGACCAAGCTTATCATATATATTGTAAACTCCTAATGTGATCAAGAGTATTCTTTATGTAATGATGGTAAACCAGAAACCTGTGATCAATACCATAAAAATTCATGACCATGTTAGAGTATGTCACATTAGTAGTTAATATCTACGACCCGTATTTCATGAGAATATTTGAAACATTCTATTATAAAGCTTAATATTTAGTATAAACATATTCTGAAACTTCTGTATATAATCGTTAATAAAAGAAAAAGCACTTCAGCTCCTGAACTAGAGGGCACAGCTTTAAGTAGCCCATAAAAGGAGACAACATGTCCAAGCATTTGTTATGTAGGTGTCTTTTAGGAATATTCAATTTCTGTACTGAAAGAGCTCCCCAAATTTTTATTAGCCATCTGTTTATAGTAGGTGTGTACTGGGGGTTTTTTCCATTTCACTATAATTATTACTCTGGCATCAAGAACAAGTTGAATTTGTGGCTTGTCTCCTGGAAGTTCTGCTTTCATTGCATATGGTTCTCTCCATTAAAATACAGACCAGTTGCTCAAGCCACTTTAAGGGGAAAGCACTGGGCATGCTGCTCCCAAAATTAGGCATGCAGGCACATTACCAGGAGCAGTAATTGCATACATTATTTGTTGGCTGGAGCACTGATTGTGTATATAAATTTTCAGATTATTGTACTAGCTGCAACTCATTTCTGGTGAGCATCCACTACCACCTCCTTTCCTAAGAAATGAAATGTCTTTTCTAGGTAACTATTTATGTTTACACTTAGGGTTTATAATGATTAATGACAAATGTTTTCATGTTTGCTGTTCTGAATTGCATATGTGTTGGCCTGACCTTTGAATGAACAGTGTGATGGGTGCTGCTTGTAAAATATGGAACAGAGTGGATTATGTATAGATTTTATAAAGCAAAGGAAAATTGAAGGAGAGGAACCCATTTGGTTCTTGAGGAGGAGGATCAGTTCTAAACACAAAGCCGTTCTAAGAAATGCTTTAGTTATGTCTGATGGCAGCAGGTTTTTTCCTGTTGCTGCTGATCTTTTCTCTGGACACTTTTGCCCATGAACTTTTGCCTTGAATGGGGGCTTCTTTTCTCTTTTGATTAAGGAATGAAGAGGCAGTTCTGCCAAAGCTGCTCTTGCAGGTGGCTGGTACTCAAAGGGCCATTCTAACATGTTGCTATTCAAAGGGTGTTCCTGTGCAGAAATGAAGCTGTGCCCTGTGCTGTGCACAGAACCTTAACTACAAATGGTGAGGAATATCCTTATTGCACAAAGATACTGAGATATGAATGATCTCAACCATATAAGGCACCCCTGGGATGACTGTGTCTTTTTGAGAGAAAACTTCTAGGAGTTACTCTCTTCAGTTTTATCCCATCTTAATGAATGCTGATTTACTCAAGATCATGAAAAAGTACAAGACAGTTCTCAATTCTTTCATATGTATGTCGAATTTCCTCAGCTTTTTAAAATAAATAGAAGTGTTTCAACAAAGAAGGGAAGAAGTAAGCTCAGAACTACTGAAAATGTGTTTCTTCTGTTTCAGCCCTATTTTTAGATACTGTTCAAGAAAGCTTTTGAAATTTTTCATCGCTCTTCTCAGCTAGTCACCACCGAGTTAATAATTGCCCATTTAAAATTCTGTGTAGTTAAAATAATTGTTGTCTCCGTTCCTCTTTCTTTCTTTTTCACAAACATTTAGAACATTTATATTTTTATGGCTTCAGATACTTAAGTTGTGGTATCAAGCATGTACTCTCAATTATCTATCAGAATTAATGAGCAAACTTACCCATGAGTGTCTCATTTTTCACTGTGTACAAAATAAGCAGGAAGGGCATATTTTAGTATCCATAGGCTGCTGTAGGTATAACATTATTTTGATATATGGCACAGCCTCCTTAATGAGATCATTGCAGGAGTGTTTTGCATGTGGTAGATGCGTAAAATGCAGATAATTTTTGTAGCTGACAGCAGCCATCACACTGACTCATGCAAGGTTTGTGCTGTAAATTTTCTCTGAGCTGCAGATATATCAGCAGTATCCCTTGCATATCTAAAATATTATATTGTGCATATTTTCACCTGTATTCAAGCAGTGTTATGGCTTAGTTTGTTTTATCCTTGGAAAGTGATATTTTAATGCTAGTGTTTTCCTGTTTTCCATAAAGTAACATTGAGGGGAATGTATTACTTCCTTGAAAATAAAATATTATGGCGAAAGATGAAACATTAGCAGTCTTGCTGATGTGAACTTGCAGGTCTATTCCTGGTTTATAGTTTATATATATATATTGATAGGGTGCAAGCTGGGCAAATGCCCTGATCTCCTGCTGTATTCAAAACAGCAACATGGCTGAAATAAACTTGTAGAACCTGGGCTTTTTACGTCTAGCCCTTGGTGCTGTTTGAAAATCAGTCTTTTAAAGAAGTTAATACTTGAACATTTGGCATCTCATTATTATCTAAAATCTTGGCCTTGAGCTTGATGGACCCATTATCACTCTTCACTCAGTCAGACTTCAGTTTGAATAGTGTCTCCTCTACAGTGTCATTATGGGATTTGGGGTTTTTTACATTGATCTTCTCTGCTGTTTGCTTTTGTTTCTCTTAACATAGGTGAATTGAACTGAAGCATGACTTTTTGAACAAAAAATAAACCAGTTATTTGCTGTTAAACAAAATTATTGTGTTTATCTTTAGATGTGTATCATACAGTCAGAGGAGCACCAAAAGATGGTAATGGGTATTTGCTGTGTAGTGCAGTTATGTATCTCTTCTATAATGTCCTACAAAGTTTGTTTCATGGGACTTTCAGGGGAATTTCAACTTGTCTCAGCAAACTCATAATCTTCAAGCAATGATGAAAACAGTAGGACTTTGTTCATTACTCTCTGAGATGGCTGTCAGGTCCAAAATGCTTTATATTTTTTCTGGGTTTCTGGTGTTCTCATTCTTCATCCCCACCTCACCCATCCCAGTAAAGTGGATATATGATCAGCCTTTGGTGTCAAAAGATACCTGAGCTTTGAATGCTACTCTTAATTTAGAAGGCTTTTACACAGGAAAAATAGGTGTGATCTAATTATAGATTGGCTGTAATTCCACTTGAATGTATTTGAGAATTCTTTCAAACACAATACTTTTTAAACCTACTTTTATATTTTAAGGTATAGTTCCTAAATTTTTGTTAGGATTATGGTTTCAGCAATCTTTGCCATTAGGAGTCCTGTAGAACACTTTATTTCTCAGAAACCAAGCTCTGTGTTTAATGTTTTCTTTAATAGACTACCCCAATCTCACATCTCTTTACTGTCTAATGAAATATAACTGTGTAGTGAAACTGCCTAAGTTGAAAATAGCAGTTTTTGTAATGAGGAAGGAGCATAAAAATGATTTGGGATGAAGATACTGATTAGATTTTAAAGGCAAAAATCTAAATGAGATCTGCCAAATTGATAAGTGATGTCTCAATGCAATTTTAATGAACACAAGCTCTTTTGAGGGAATGCTAGATTAATAGTAAGCTGTTTTCAGGATTTTGTTTACCTTGGAGAGCACATTAGTTACAGCAGTGACACCTGCATATTCTGTAGACTGGTCTTTCCTTTCCCAGCAATTAAATCATGGCCTTAGGAAGCTGAGTGATGAAACACTTACTGACTTCTGGGAGGTGAGGATTTTGTCCTGAAGCTTCATATTAATATAAGTTGTTGGGAAGTATATATAAAATGGAGGTAATATGATGAAGGAAGGACTCTGAGAGCTGTTAAAGAGAAACCTGCAAACAGAAAGGTGAACTTCTTTCTTGACACAGCACAGGTTGAATAATCAGCCTAAATTGGAGGCTATTACCCATATTTCTTAACTTCAGTTCTTGTTCTTTTGTGTTCTTTATCAAACCACGTATATGATTAATCAGTTAATCATATTAGATATGATTATAGATGTAGATATCGATGTATATAAATATAGAGAAAATAGAGATAGATATAGATGATATAGATAAACAGGTTAACCTGGAAGTTTCTCTGTTTCGGGAATTCAGTGTTATCATGACAGCTTCCTCCTTCAAGGAGCATGGTACTCCTGCTGCACAGTGGCAGCAAACAGCTCTGCAGTCATCCTGGAACTCAGTTACCACAGCAACGTGGTCCCTTGTATGAGCAGAGGAAGCAAAACAGATGGAAGAAATATTGTGCTACTCCAAGAAATCTCAAGGTTTCCAGAACAATGACACTTCAAATTCCAATTTCCCGCCTCAAAAATGTTATTCAAGCTGCTTTGCTATATATATTGTAAAATCATGAAAGTTGGTGTAAAAAGAAGACCCCTTTCCTAGTGAGCTACCAAAGATATAAATGGAGATTTACTAGTGTAAAGCTAGGAAGTTGAGAGGTGTACGGTTTATACTTCAGTCTGGATAGTTTTCTATCCTATGGACAAAGCATTTAAGAGTACACTTGACATTTTCTCAGAACTTACTGAGAAGTCCTCCTTTGAGCTACTTGTGGACATAGGGCTCATTCTTTTTCTCTCACTCCTGTGAACCTACATCTGTATCTACGAAAAATCACCCTCAGAAGTGCTAGCCAGATTATCCTGTTGTGTTTTGAAAGATACTGTAACTAACTTGGAAAAAAATACCAACTTATTATGAAAATAAGTATTTCTTATAGAAAATAAATTATTTTCATAATTTACAAGAACTTTTCCACTATTAGGATTTCAAGTTGCTTTGTTTTAATGAAAATGTTGAGTTTTTTTCTGGAAAGAAACTTTGTAGCTCCAAACAGAACTTATTTCAGATAAATTATAGGGGGGTTTTTTCTTCTCTCTCCTTTTTTCTCTCTCTCCTTTTTTCTCTCTCTCCTTTTTTCTCTCTCTCCTTTTTTCTCTCTCTCCTTTTTTCTCTCTCTCCTTTTTTCTCTCTCTCCTTTTTTCTCTCTCTCCTTTTTTCTCTCTCTCCTTTTTTCTCTCTCTCCTTTTTTCTCTCTCTCCTTTTTTCTCTCTCTCCTTTTTTCTCTCTCTCCTTTTTTCTCTCTCTCCTTTTTTCTCTCTCTCCTTTTTTCTCTCTCTCCTTTTTTCTCTCTCTCCTTTTTTCTCTCTCTCCTTTTTTCTCTCTCTCCTTTTTTCTCTCTCTCCTTTTTTCTCTCTCTCCTTTTTTCTCTCTCTCCTTTTTTCTCTCTCTCCTTTTTTCTCTCTCTCCTTTTTTCTCTCTCTCCTTTTTTCTCTCTCTCCTTTTTTCTCTCTCTCCTTTTTTCTCTCTCTCCTTTTTTCTCTCTCTCCTTTTTTCTCTCTCTCCTTTTTTCTCTCTCTCCTTTTTTCTCTCTCTCCTTTTTTCTCTCTCTCCTTTTTTCTCTCTCTCCTTTTTTCTCTCTCTCCTTTTTTCTCTCTCTCCATTTTTCAGAACAACTCTTTAAACACAGCATTTCTGGTGGTGGATATAAAGACAGTATTGGTCACTTTTGTGGTGGAGTTGAGCTCACTGAATTGGGTTTCCTCCCACATGATCTGTGAGAACATCTCATAGTAGGTGTAAGCAGAAGTATTTCAGATTTTATGTTGAATGACTTCCTAACTGTTCATGCTAAAAGTGACATTCCAGTATTTTTTTAATGGAGAAGTAAGGGCCAATTAAGCAATGATTAATTTAATTCCCTCTATTTTGTTTTCAAAACTGTAAATAGTCCATATCACTGATTATAGTGTAGCAAAGAATATACCACTTCAGAACACCATGGAATATTGCAATTTTTAAATTTGGTGAAGAATTCAAGAATATTTTAAAACTTGATTTGAAAAGAACAATGGTAGCAATTTGAACAAACCTGTAAAATGCTTATAGAGTAGCTCAGTGAGAATAACCCTGGCTATGTGATTAAATACAAATATGAAATAGATGGAGCACTGAAAGGTCAATTGTACAGACAAATTACTAGTTCCATCAGCTGTTTCATGTCTTATAGTTTGTTACTCAGATTGAAATGATATATATTCTATATATGTCTAAGCTGACCTCAAGAAAATGGCACTGGAAATAGGTATGAGTGGAAAAATAGATAGGGAGATGGTAGATAGAGTTGTTTGGGGGTTTGAAACAGAAAAAATTTGCAAATAATCTAGTGTATCACTTCAGACTTACAGAATTTGACCAAAAATATTTCAAACTTGTTAATTTAACCTTTTAGTATCCTTTGCTTTGTTTGTTTTGGCTTTGTTTTTTGTAAATAGTTTAGGCAATATATTATACAAGTTCCTAAGAGAAGCTTGTCACTTTGAAAGTTATCACTTCACTAGAAAGGAAGACCCTGGGATTTACTGGCCAGTCAGCCTCCCCTCTGTCTCTGGGAAGATCAGGGAACAAAGTTCCCCAGACACTCTGCTAAGGCACAGGGAGGACGGGGAGGTGACTGAAAACAGCAGCAGAGGTTCACCAAGGGCAGAGCCACCCAGTGACCCTCCCTGATGGAGTGACAACATCAGCGGACAAGGGAAGGGCTGTGGATGTTTGACTGCAGTTCTGTGAGGCATTGACATAGTCCCCCACAGCATCCTTCTCTCTGCAGTGATGTGGATTTGATGGGTGGACTTTTTGATTGATAAGGAATCGGTTGCATCAAGGGCAGTGGTCCCCTGGTTAATATCTGGATGGAGGCTGGTAAAAGTCGTGTCCCTGAGGGGTCTGCACTGACACCAGGACCCTTTACTGTCTTCATCAGTGCCACAGTCAGTGGGACTGAGCACACCCTCAGCGAGTTTGCAGACAATACCCAGCTGTGTGGTGCAGCTGGCACACCTGAAGGACGGGATGACATCCAGAGGGACCGGACAAACTCAAGAAGTGACCCCATAGGAATCTCACTAAGACCAAATGCAAGATGCTGCACCTGGCGCGTGGCTACTTCCATTGGCAGTCCAGGCTGGGAAATGAACAGATGCAGAGCAGCTCTGCCCAGAAGGATGTGGGGAGCTGCTGGGTGAGAGGCTGGACATGAGCCAGCCACAGGCACTCAGTGCAGAAAGCCAAACGTATCCTGGGCTGCATCCAGAGCCCTGTGGGCAGCAGGGATGGAAGAGATTCTGCCCAGCTCTGGTGAGACCCCACCTCTAGTGCTGCATCCAGCTCTGGGGTCCCCAGCACAGAAAGGATGTTAACGGGTTGGTGATGCAGGTCCAGAGGAGGGTGACAAAAGCATCAGAGGGCTGGAGCTGAGGGGTGCTAGATTCTCCCTCACCCCCTGCACCATTCAAGGCCAGGTTAGATTGAGGCCCTGAGTACGGTGATCTAGTTGAACATGTCCCTGCCCCTGGCAGGGCTGTCAGAATAAATGGCCTTTAAAAGCCTCTTCTGACCAAAATTGGTCTATTATTTTTGGTCACCTCTGTCCTAGCTTTTTATAAGAGGCCTTGTTTCACGAAAGTGTGTGCAAGAGCAGTCACACAAACATTATTTCTGTGAATATTTTTTTATTATTAGTCAATAGCAAGAAGACAGGTATCACTTGGAAAAACAAGCAAGCAGTACTTTTTTCTATGTGGGTCTTACCGAAATTAAGTGGGGGGAAAAGCCAATGCATTCACCTGATGTTTTCTAGTTGTTACCATGTTACACATGCTACAACTTGACATCTTAGTAAAATTCTTGATTTTTTTTTTCCCTATCAAATAAGCTCGCCTAAGTTTTGATGCCTGAAATACATACTTCTCACATTCTGCTTACTGAATTCCTTTTCCCTATATATCACTATGGATGATTTCTGGAGCAGATGAAACCATATTCTATTTTTTCACGAAAATGGGCAGCTGAAATAAAGTAATGCATTGGGAATGCTTATGGTTTGTTCCTGATCCTAAGTATACTGGTTGTTGGATGAAATAATGAACATTCTATCTGCTTGAAATCAGTAATTCTTTGCGATGTTTTGTAGCTGTTCTGAATATATTTATTTCTTATAGCATGAAAAATATTCTAATGCATGTGAAAAAAAATTTAGAAAACAATAGTGCAAATGAAAACAAAGCTTCATTTTTTCTTATGTAGAAGAGAATTGCAAAGTCGCCTCATTCACAGTTCCTAGACAACCTTTATTCATTTTTCAATATCTTGCAGCCTAGTTAATCTGTGTTATATAAACACATTAATGCAAGAGAATCCGTTTTCAGACAATATCTTGACCTTCAAAATTTGTGCCAACTGATGTCTCTTAAGCCCAATTCCAAATCTAGTAATTAATGGATGCAATCCTTGTTATCATGAAGCAGAGAAGGGGACCTTGATGTTGCAGGTGTACTGGTGCAAACCACATGGAGTCCTAGTAGATTTAACCGGCTAGAGCACACAACTGATTATTTTCCTTCTTGATATTTTCTTAATGAAAAAATCTGCTATAGAATTTTTCTTTATAGTGTGTCTTGCTTTTAGGCATTGTTTTCCTATTATTCATAAATATATGCTATATTTCAGTGTTAGTAAAAACAAGTATTTTTTATGTGAAGGGCTATCCAGAAGTGGAGGCTACTGCAGAATCTGGATGGTCACAAATATCATTAATTTTTTGGTTAAACAGTACTATTTAATGCAGAAGTCATTGTTTTGGAACAGTGACTGACTGCTTTGAACACATCTGGTATATTTTGCAGCTATGTTGCAAGTCCAATTTATTCTTCAGATTTGAATAAAAATGTCTTCATCTGTTATTTTCTTTACAGCAGCATAGTCCTGCCACAGTCCTCAGCTGAGCTTGCAGGAGATGGAGAGAGGCTTCATTGAATCTTCACAAAGGGAAGAATTTTCCAATTAATAATTAAATTGGTTTAAAAGAAGCAACTACAGCAAGATTTTGCTCTGAATCGCCTGGTCTCAGGTATGGTATCAGATTAAAGTCTGGGAAAAATGTGGACATAAAAAGACAGTGAATTATTAGAGCTAAGAATTAAATCAATAGTTTTCTCCTTGTAGACTGGTTCGTACAGAGCTGACATTTTTCAAAGTTACTTCTGAATAAGATTTAATATGCAAATTATGTGTATATATACAAGTCATTGTGAGCAAAGACTACTTACTCAAAATATGTACTGAAAATTAAGCTGAGCAGTATGAAGACAAATTGAAAATTAGATTTAGGAGTTTAGCTGAACATTCAAAGAAGCATTTCTTTGCTTGTAGTGCTTGGAAGTAATCTCAAGGTTAATTACTGATAAAGTACAATATTTTGGTCCAATTCTAAATTCAAAACAGTAAAGGTGCCATAAAAGGATTGGTTTTCTGAGCCAGTGTCAGTTCCACAACTGACCTTTGTTCCAGCCATTTTAGTAATAGCATATGGATGTCTAGGCATTGCCTGTTGCTCCTTGGGACAGAATTCTCCACAAGTCAGATGCTGCTCTCTCCTTTCTGTCCGCACACCTCTGCAATTTATTTTGGATTGGGACAGGCCTCTGTCATGAGAAGTATAGTTTGTGCTGGGTGAATAGACTGATGTTTCCATTTTACAGGAAAAATAAACATACTGAAAATATATAGATTACTTTCTCTGGAAAGGTCATCGATGCATCAGAATGCAGCTGGAAGTCTCTGTAAATTGACTTAATGATATTGACAAAATTTCAGATTGTTTTCCAGTTCCAAGAGTTTATCCTTGTATAAAATGAATATTTGCAGTCCTTTTCATACCTGGTTTGGGGGTGCACGGGGAAATGTTGGAGTTTTAGTTAATTTTAGTTTAAAACAGATAAAATTTTACTGGGGAAAAGAGCAGTAAAATAGAAGAAGACATCATGAAATTAAACTAGTGCTGCAGAAAAGTGGCGTTTTGCCTCTAGATTTAATTTTAGAAATGAATGAATTTGCTTTGGGGGAGAATTGAGTATGGCCATAATTTCTGTCAATTCTGTAACTTCTAAAGTATAGGATTGCAATAACAGACCTCATATTACAAGGAGTACTTCATTCAATAGAAAAAGTTAAATTGTGGTAAGATTGCAGTCAATTCTTCTCCATATTGACTGGAGTTTTATTTAGTTTTTCTACTCAGTTCATCTTTACCTCCTTTAGCTTCTTTTTCTAGACTCTCTTTGCTTCAAATGTGTTTACAAGGATGGATTTTGGATTGATAGAATGATAGAAATAACAAGACATCCCATTCACTAGCTAATTGGTAGTGCCCAAAGCCATATATAATTTCACACAATTTGTACGAAGCTCTGGCTGCTTTGTCCCTTACCATTGAAACCAAAGTCATTCTGTAGCTGTGGTTTGATGTAAATGTTGCTTTTTCCTGTTTTGAGTGTGTTAATGATAGTAGATGCATGAGCACACTGCACATGCCCAAATGGGACATCAGTAACAAAAAAGAAAAATACATTTGTCATTGCATCAGAACCAATTCTAGATGATGCTACTTGCATCACTGCTTAATTTTCTGTGTCATCCTAATCAGTAATGTTGGCAAATATTAGGTCATTTTTGTTCTTTGTTTCTTGTATTCCTTCTTTTCACATAACAAGAAGATGGCTTTTTCAATGTAAAATTCATTTTCTTAACCATGGTGCCCAAAGAATCAAAAAAAGTGGAAGTTCTGAGAAAGACATCAGCAAAACACTGCTGATGAAGATGCTTTGTCCTATCATGTAGCAGCATCTGACATGGCAGAACTATCAGGATGTTCATGACTTTCTCAGTGAAGTTGTTCACAATACCAGAAAGAAAAGTGTGTGTTTACATCAGTTCTCCAGATCTAAGTACAGAATTCCCATGATGTAAAAGAGTAAAGCAGCTGCTTTGGTGCTGACTACATGGCATGCAAACTTTATTCTGTTGTCTTGGCAAGCACCAGTTTAACTGTGGCCTTTCCTGTTCTCCTTTCCTTGCCAAATGTCCACTTTTTGTTGAGTTACATGCTAATGTGCTAAGCTCCATCAAGCAAAGACTGATTTTATTTAGAGAAAAGATTGTGCATTTGCACAGGATGTGTCAACAGGAAAGCTGGATTCTAAAGAGAAATAAAGGCTTCCCAGTTGTCACTGTGAAGATCAAGGGCAAGCATAAATATAGGACCTGGAGCACTGCCTGATAGGAAAGGAGGTAAGACTTGAAGTAACAGAAGGCAGCATTGAATACTGAGGTGATAAATATGACAGCTGCTATTCTCCTAAGGCTGGGATGAAAAAATGTGTAAAATCAGTATGATTCAATAAAGAAGTGTATATATTGATAGGTTTATCAAGCAACATATTTATGTGCAATGCTGTTTAAATAGTCTGCTTGTTATTTGCAGTAAAACCAGTAGATGTGAAGAAGTTGGACTCTGTTTTATAGAATTTCATATATTTAGTATCCTAGGCTCAAGCATGCTATCCTGTTATCTTCCTCATAAATGGTATCTGGACTTTTTGTTTATGAGCATATTGGAAATAGCAAAGACAAGAAGGATCAATCACAGTGTTGTTTTGCTGTGATCGATAGAAGACTTCTGTGACAATAAGCTGGGAAATGGCTTTTTAGAACAGTTTATTTTTCTATAGGTAAAATACTTTATAAGCTCTACCTTTGGCTGTGCTACCTAAGAGAATTTAACTCAACCCTTCTTTTCCCTATAAAGAGCAGACTGTTGCAGACATCTTATCTGACTCCCAGTTGTTTGCTTCCTTGTTAGATTCCTGTGAGCGCACCATGCTTTGAAAGAATGTACATAATGTGCAGGTATCAATTTGCAGGACAAACACTGTCTCTCTGGTTTGTTCAGTGAATAACATTATTGAGATGCTGGTTCTGACTAAGCTCTTTGGCTGTAGATCTTCTATCAGTTTATCATAAACAGTGAATGCTAAAGTAACAACATTATAAAACAATCAGAAGCCTCCCCAAATAGACAAATAGATAATCTCACTAATATATTTTAAATCTGTTAAAAGATATAGAACCAGCTATTTTAGTGTTGCTTTGGGGTCTATATTAGAGCTAGTAACAACATTTCAAGAGGCACTGTCCTGGTTTGGAGGACAGGTGTCTGCTAAGGAAAGCAGGAGCCTCTGTTTGAAATTGAGAATGTAAACCTCCTCCCTCCAAATTATTATAATTTTGAAGTTAAAGGGCGCTCAGGCAAAGATATGGGAATTAGGAATAACAGTTCTTTGCTAGGAAATTTAAAATAGAAATACAGTACTACAAAGAACAAACCCAAAACACTGACACAGTCAGAATAAAACCTGATACCCTGTCAGTCAGTGTTGGTAAAATTCTGATTAAATGGGGCTGCATCTTCCTGCAGTGACAGATGTGATTCAGTTGAAGCAGTGCTCCTGTGGAAGGAGCTGTTTTCCTCTGAAGGTCCAGTGATGATATGGAAAGGTCCAGTTTTCCTCTGGAATCTAGTAGGGAAAGAAGGCTGCTTTGGTGTTCCAAATCTCAGTTTTTATCTAGGTAGGAAAGGCTTGGCTCTTCCCCCTGACTGGAGCATCTCACAATGGGATGATGTAATTTTATCAGTTATCAGTGGGACTTAATGGCCCATTAACAGGAGATATCTCATGGAGGAAGGATGGGTTGCGGAAAAGATAAGGATCACTGCCCCATCTGGTTTCAGCAGATGGTGATAGAAAACATACTTTTGGTCACATCCTGTACTGCAACCCAAGTCAGGGGCATAAACAAACTATGTGTCTTTATGTGTGATGTACACTAATTTTATGTGATATACACTGATTTTAATATCAGGAAAAACCTGTCAGATTTGCAAAATACCACCTTACACTTCAGGCTAATCTATGGAGCAACTGTTTTTTCAACAGATGCAGTTTTACCAGTATGTTTATACCATAGTATTCAAGGGACTTGCAAATTCAGGAAATTACAGAAAAAAATAATTACTATCATTATAACAGCAGAGATATTTCAAAATAAGTCTTTTTTTTTTTTTTTCTAAGAAACAGCTGCACCTGGAGCTTTACTTACTAAATAAAAGTTTATCTTTATTTTCAAACAGTTTTCAATTTTCTGTATCATTGTGTATTTTTAATCAACTCTCTGAATTGTGAATATTCATCCTGAAGTATAAGCAGTGAAGGTCAAATATAATTATAATGATGACTTTGCTCACTCAAAAGCAGTTTATAGGATACAAATAAATATTTTTTACCTAGTAAAGCAAAACTGATTGTCTAACAGATGGCTTAGGTAAAAGTTCTTCCTGCCTTTTCACATTTTTAGTGAGTGCTTTAGTTATTTGGAAGAAAATAACAAGATTGGGATCATGTTAAATTGTTGCATCAAGGACTGAAAAGCAACCCTTAAAAACAGAAATTCTATCATACACCTCTTCCAAATCCTAATTTAATTTGACTTTTTCTTCAGGATGAAAATGCCATTTGCCAGAAACACCTGAATTATGAAGCATAAGTACTCCCACTGATGCCTTAAGTTTTAGCTTTCATATTTTCCAGATTCTGTACTGCATTAGTATATAACTGAGCTTCATGTAAGTGTTAGCAAGTTCTCTTCACAGTTTAGGTAGTCCAAACAATCCTTTTCCAGCCTGAGAACCAAGCAAAACACTAATCTTAAAAAATTAGGATTTTAGTTTAAAGTTAGAAAAAACTGGGCTTGAGATAGTTACCTGAATATAATTGATTGCCTGTCAATTTATGTTTGCTTAGCTGTGCTTGCAATGTGAAGGATGAAACTAGTAGTTAGGTCCAAAGAACACGAACAATTGCAACCAGAAACTCATTCTTTGAAAATTGGAGTTGCCCCAAAAGCCATTTGTATTGTCGTTAATAGAAAAGGTCGAGAATTCAGGGTGAGAAAGACTCGATTTACTTCCTCCTTTTAAGACCCCTCCCCACAAAAACGACCCCAGAGTTAATTCAAGAAGCCAACCATGCTGTTTAATAGCCATTCAAGCTAATTACCATAGGAAGCAGGGGATGGGAGGGGCTGGTATTTGAATATGTAATTATTTAAACCTTTTGTCAATAGATAGACTCTGTGACCACCTGTGATTTTGCAGAGTGTATTAGAGGGCTACCCCACGCTGCTGCCAGAGCTGAATAAACATTCACTTTGTAACTTTAAATTGTTAGAGAGACTTTTGTCTGTCGCAGTTTAGTATCAGTATTAGACCAATACTCATATTTTGGTAAATCACAAGGACACCATTGCAGCTTCAAGCCCAAAACTGTAAACAGCAAATTGAGGAGAGCAATCTGGGAGGATAGAACTTCAAAATCTGTTAACTGGACAATTAAACCAAATATGTAAATGGACCAAAACTTATAAAAGTGTGAAAACATGTGATCCATTATCCACCTTGGGTGTAGCCCCAGCCAGGCTCTTGTACTGCCCAAAAAGCCCTTGAAGGGCTTTTAATAAATACCCACTTTATTCCTTCAACACTGTCCAGCCTCTGTCACAGGTAGCCTCTCAAGGCATCACCACACTATTATCTTCAGTATGTTGTGAATTTTGCCTTTCAGTGCATTTGTTTCCTTACTAAAATTGTGTTTTAGGAAAAGTTATATTATAGATACATCTAATGACAACTTTGTAAAGAGCAAGTTCATTAATTTCAAGTACACAGGATAGATTTTTTAAATTAGGTAGTACAGACTTACACAGGACAGAAATGGCATTATTTTCCCTGGCAATTTGTGAATGCTGGGCTTTATTGTACCAGTTTTTTAGATTTGTCTCCCAGAAGCTGAGCAAAAAATGTTCTAATATTGCTCACATTTTCTTCTTTTACTCTAAGTGTGCTGTATAAATGATATCATGGAGCAACTTCTCTAGAACTCCTTCATTGTTCATTTATTGAGACAGGTAGGAATTTCTATTAAAGTTAATGAAGTCAGTAATTTGTATTAAATAACCAACATGACATTACTCCATGTATAGATGGAATATGTTCTAGATAACACCACAAGAAACCACTTTTCAGTGATTTCATGCAACATATATAGGCATAGATAAGAGATAAGCTTTCTTTAACACTATCATATTATGACAACTCAATTTCCTGCTGAGTATGAATAATTTTACTGTGAAATAATATATCACTAATATTAATTCAGACGTTCTCAAGTCAGCTGGCTACATTATTTAAATCCCACAGATTTTTACTTTTATAAGTCAAAGTACTTTCATTAATATCAAATTCTTTTAGAATAAGTGCTGTGTTTCCTACTTTGAAAAAGAAAACAGTTCATTGTCCAAATAATTCTTTATTGCCAACTTTACTGGGAAATTTTAAAAAATACACTCCTTCTGTCAGTAACTGTGTAATCAAGATGCAAATCATTAAATGAATCTAAAGCTTCCATTTCCTTAAAAATAATTGTCTGCCCCCAATCTAGAATCCAGAGGTAAAAAAACCAAAAAACAACAAAACATCAGAAACTTGTATTTAATGTATCGTTTTTGGCTCTATCATACTATAATACTCACTGCATTTAGATTTTCAGTCCTAATTGTCCTTAAGGAGCATTATGGAGTTTAATTATTTTTCTTTTGGACAATAATTTAAATACCACAGTGATGGTCACTCTAGAAAAACCCACAACAAAATAAATGATGACATCTTCAGCTCACAATTTGAATGTTGTACAGTAAATACCAGTGTGCATGCTCTCGTTTTCCTGCTAGTTCCTGTCTTTGTTAAACCACAGAGTTTCATCTATAAATAAATGAGGGCAGGGTTAATGCCAGTAGAGGAACGCTGATTCTGTCCCCTCTAATCTTTTACCTGCACTCAGTTTTTAGTTTCAGATATCAGGGGAAAGAACGAATTAATGTCAATGAAGGCAACACAGCACCAGAAAGGTAGAGTACATTCCTGAATAAATTATCATGAGGATTTGAATGTAAAATTTAAGCTCCTCTTAGCAATGCAATAAATTCTTCTTACGCTACAAAATTCTGACATAACCATCTGTTTTCAAACTGTTTGGAATCCTCATCTAATGTTAAATGAGTTGGGATGAGAGCAGTATCCATTTCCTTCCTTACCTGTATTTGTAACCCCAGAACAGTTCTCTCACTGCCATGTATTTCTAACCTGTTGATCCTCTGAATCCATGGTTTTGGCCGCATTTTGAGCATTGTACAAGATGATTTCTCAGGAGGAGGAATGTTAATGGACCTAGTTGTAGCTCCTTCAAGCAGCTGCTCACTTTGATCTTTAAAGTGAATCATCACAGCTCAGAGATGATCAGTGAACAAGGCTTAGGGAGGTTTGACTGATCTAAGCACAGCCTGCATGGTAATGAGCTCCTTGTTAGGATTACCTGGGACTTTGTGCTGCTTACAAAGTTAAAGAAGCATTTTGGCGTCTCAGGTGCTTGTGCTTAGCTCCCAGATATTTTTTTGCTATTGCTTTGAAGATACTGGTCTTGAAACATGACAATTTCTTTGCTTATTCCCCTACTGTTCCTACAGGCTTGTTGCATTGGGGTGTTTGTTGGGTAGCCAGAGGCATTTGGGTGATAAGTATTTGAATTTCAATTCATTTCTCATTATATACTCCATTACTTTTATCTTATCTCTAACATGACTTTGATGCAAAATTTGGAATATTTTTGTTCAGGACTTCTAGTATGCCAGTTACAGAATATGCAGTTGTAAAATCCATGTAGGGAAGTCAGAAATGTTGCTAAAAACAATTGAACAGCTATTGCCTGAAGGCTAAAATCAAGAATCTAAATGTCCAGTGATATGATGAACAGAATTATTTAAAATTCATAGACTGTGGAAGGGAGATTTTTTTCCTGTTCTGAACAAGGCTGAATGTTTTTGGCCCTTTTAAAAGGTACCATCAAACCAAAGCTGAACAATGTTATCAGCACTTTTTAGCAAACCTTTTTAGCAAACTTTTTAGCACTTAGATGCCACAGATAATTTTACAGAGGGGGTGAATTTTTTTTTAATATTTTCATTTTCTAATCATGCAATGGGAGATGAGGAGGAATATCTCTGGGTTACATTCACCCATTGCCCAAAATATTCAACTTGAGTTGTTATGTTTGGATCCTCACAACCAACAATTGCTTATGCTGTGAAGTTGTCTTAGCTGATCAGCACATGGATGGCCAAAGTGGTCCTGAATTTCTGTTTATTATAGCACAGTCATTTTCAGTAAGGAGAACAGGCTGTTTAAGATATAGTTGGATAGATGACCAAATTCTCAATTTAGGATAAGTAAACCTAAACCCATTAAGTGCAATTATGTGATTTTGTTTTGAATTTTAAAAATCTACAAAAACCAACCAAACAAAACCGCCAAACAAATAAACAAAAACCCCAACAACTTAAATCCCACCCTCCCGCCCCCCCGTTACCTCTTTTACAGAACTGTTTTAGTTCTAGATCACAAATAGCAGTTCAAAGCATGGCTCCAAGAACTAAAACACATTTGGTAGGAATTTAAAATCCAAATAAAGAAAGTGTGGGTCAATCTTCAAGTTCAAATACATTTGTATTTTGTAAGACTGTAACCTTTGTTTTCTCTTCGTAGAATTGCAAGATAGATAAATGATTTGAGTACTGTTCATGAAGAAAGAATAAAAACAATCCCACAGCATTTTTGTAAACAGGAACTTCAAATGTACTAGGAATTATAATTAAAAGCTCTTGAATTCATTCCAGTTACTAACATAGGTGAACTGAAATGCAGAATTTCTATTTTTTCCTCTATTTTTTACACCATACTTTTATGATACTTTTCTTGCAGTTCAAACTAGCTGTAAGACTGGAGGATAAATCATTTTGAATGGTGGAGAAACACCTTTTATTATAGTGTATGGAATAAAATCTCTGGTCTAACTCTCACTGAAGTTCTCCTGTATATCCAAGGAGACTGCATTGCTCAATTTACAGAACACTAAACCAGCATTTGAGTCTAGGTGCGTGTACAGCTTGCTCTGCCATTTATTCCTGCTCTGCAGAAATTATTATTAATCTTCCTTTCCCTTATAAAGGACTTTTGAACCCAGAAATAACTGTGAAATTATCAATATGCATTTTGTTATTTCCTCCTCATTTGAAATTCTTTTTGTCACCAGAATGGAAATCTGTTCTCCAAAAATAAAATGTTTGTTTTTAGCAAAGTGTTTTAAAACTCAAAGTTAAGAAGAATTGCTGAAGATAGACAGACTGCTTGGATAGCATTGCACACCCTGAATTAGGCCTGCTGAGAGATGATTTTGAAATTGTTGTCCTTGGGGTTCTGGCCCTGCAATTCTTTATGGGCTGTAGTGCCCCTTCTGGCTACTGGCATCCTGTCTGTGGAAATAATCACAACAGGTTAGACTGAGGCCCCTCTGCTTTGGTATCCCAGCTCAGATATGGGTGGAAATGAATGCATGTGAGAAGGTGACACTTTGTGGTAATTCTGATAGATGCTTTCATGGCATCTGAGGAAAAAGGACTACTTGAGTCTGGTGTAGGCTTTTTGGTTTTAAGAGCCTGTAAGATTTTTGTTTTATTAATATTTTCCAAAGTTTGTGAATTCATGCCTATTTATAGCATTCATTATATATTTATATCAGGGAGTTCCATAGTCCATCTTTACATTAAATGAAATGGTGTCTGCCTGAATTTGATTTGAACCTCCACTTGTGAATTCGTATTTCAAGGTTTCTTGTTATTGTAATAGAAGGGGCAGCTAGCCAATTTTTCCTTCACCTTTTTAATGCCCGTCATGATTTTAGTGGCTCTTGTCTGATGTTTTTCTAGTTTGGGAGTCCTAATCTTTAAATATCTTCTTTCTGTGGAAGTTACTTGGTTATCTTTAATAAATTTTGTCCAGTTCTATTTCAAATTCTACTCAAATGCTTTTTTTCTCATATGAAGGGACCACATAACAATCATGATGTGGACACAATGCAAACTTTATACAGTAGCATTACACTTTCTGAGATTTTCCTGTGATTATAATTCTGAAGCCACTGTACTGTTAAGTTCATAGAGCTATGATTTTAACTGAAGATCTGTTGCCTAAGACAGTTACTGTCTTGGGATCAATTCCTGTGTACACGCAGTTAAAACAGTTTGAAGGTTTTTTTTGCGGGGGTTTTTTGGGTGCTTTTTTGTTTGGTTGGTTTGTTTGTTTGGTGGTGGTGTTTTTGTTTTGCTTTGGGTTGTTTTTTTGGTTTTGTTTTTTTGTTTGGGGGCAGGGGGGATGGTTTGTTGTTTTTTTTTTTTTTTTTTTCCAAGTTCATTATTTACATTTGTTTGGTTTGAAAGTCATCTGCCATTTTATCCTCAATCACTCAGTGCCACAGAGTCTTTCTGCAACTTGTTTTTTTTTTCCAGTCTACTATTGGTTTTCTTGCCCTGAAAAACTTGTCTTCAGTAGCAAACTCAATCTCCTTTCCATTCTCTTTTCTTGATCATTCCTGAATGTGTTGAGCAGCTGAGGCCTTAGCAAAGATCCCTGTGGGATTCCACTTGTACTTTCCCTTCACTGAGAAAATGGACTATTTATTGCAGCTCTTTCTTCCTGATCTTTTAGTTAGTTATCCCTGTGAGGACCTTCCCTCTTATCTTGTGTCAGCTTAATTTAAGACCCTTTGGTGATTGCATCTAGTTGAATACTTCATGCAAATCAGAGCTGGCTGTGTTAACCATCTCTCCCCTGTACTCATTCAATTTATTTAGTTTATTTTCAGTGGTTTTTTTCTCAGAAAATTCTAGTGGATTGTGGGGTAGGACTGTTTGAAAAATAAGAAGAAGAAGTCCTGTTGATTCTATTTTAAAACAAGCTCACTGATGGATAGGGTGGGCAGACCAACAGCCCATTTAAGTGCAACTTGGTTTTGTTTCTCCTGAGAAAAAAAGTTATTTACATTCTCTACAAGAAAGTTATTTTATTCAGGAGACATGCTACCTGTGCTTGATATTGTTTCAGTAAGCACCTTCTAACAACAGACTATTTATAGGACTTGCTGGGGATAATGAAAAATGGTAGATGAGTGTTGTAATTCACTGACTTAGATGTATTGAAAATGGTAGATTCCTTGATCCCTGTGATGTCCTGTGGCCTGACCCCTTTCCCCTCTGGCCATACCTGGCTGGCTGAGATCCAATTTCCCCCGTCCCCTCCCTGACCCTAGAAAATACCTCTGTCCCCTGACCTTGCTCTCCTGGAAGCCATCAAAAAAACCTTGGAATTCCCCCAGGGGGAGAAGAGCCTCTTTTGTTATCTTTTACTCTGTCCATACTGGGTCTGAGACTTCTTCCTGGGATCTGAGCTAGCCTGGGACCAGGGGGATGTCTCTGGGACCAGAGCAGATGAGAGCCTTGTGAATTCAGCCACATCTGACTCTTGTAACCCTTCAGTACTGATGGTACCCCCTCGGTATTCAGTCAAATGATGTCAGTTTACACTGTTTGAAAGCAGAGAAAAATGTACATTTTTGGTCTCAGTACAAAACCTCCAACTGTTTGTAACTACGTGCCAAAGAGAAAAATTGACCTGTGCTATTTGCAATACAGATCAAATCCTAAAACTTTGAAGACTGGGAGATTAAGAGTGATGTGACATTTTATAAATTGCAGTTTAACCACTTGCCACTTCAATGTACAAAGAAATCGTATTTGCAATCTTTTAACAGTGTTCTCAAGACAAAGTTGTAGTTTGTAGAGCAACAGAATTTGCCACTACATTTTATGAAGCAGTAGAAGTTGCTGCAGTTTACACACTAGTGTTCAAAATACATGTCAACAGTAAGTCCCGTCTTCTGAAAATCTGAGTCATTATGCCTCGTAAAAATGTGGGGACTTATTGATAAGAACTTAACAAATGAAAGATCTTTCTTCTCATATTTATTTTAAGAATAAAGGACCAAAACCCTGGTATTTTGAATTTAAAAAAAATTAGATGCAATCTGCCTCTGCATGTGTACAGAGAATAATCTGTGTTGTAATTTGGTAAGGCTCAGAAGGAAATACAGCAGGTTTGGCTGTGCTTTGTTTGTGTAACTCTTTTAACAAGTGATAACACAGATGAGCATCATTGTGGACTGAAATGGGGATTTTTTTGAGCCTATATGAAATTTACTGTTTTGCTCAGGGTTCCTTCTCCCTTCTTTTAACACTAGTTTATTAAATCAAATGTAATGCCACTTTTCATGATAAGTTTTATACTGCAATTCCTCAAACTTTCAAAAATACCTTCAGTTGTTTTTTACACAGAATGAAGACTAATAAAAGCCTGTGCTATTATCTAATCTAGAAATTTCTGCCATAAGCATTACGACTTTAGCTAAAGTAAATCCTTAAATATTTTTTAATTGTGTAAAGAAACGAAAGTGCTTCTAAAAACACTATATGAAATTATTGCATTCTCCACATAAAATTTTCGTTATCTAAAGAATCCTAAAAACTTATTAAATGAAGTATAATATACTTTAAATAGATTTCTGCTTTGGCTATATTTGTGTCTTTCATAATAGATTATCAATAGAAGAACCATTCAAATTAAAGAGAAAGTAAATATCTTATATAAAAATATGTACAAAGTTCATTTGTAATCATTCTTAGCATTACAAAAAAATCCAACTCTAATTCTTCTTCTTAAGGGGTAGCATGAAAAAGAGGCAATTCAGAAAACTTGAACTCTCAGTCCTTATTCTGGGGGACAAAAGAACTTAAATATAGGACTTATTTCTCCTGTGAAAACCATAAACTAGGGTATTTAGGTTGTGCTTATGTCTATTTGAGTAATCAGAAAAAGTTTCCAAGTGCAATTACAGAACAAAAGGTCTTGAACTGGGGTTTGTTATTAGTTTGGCAAGCTTGAGACCTCCCACATACTGAATTGATCGTAATTTATCCATAAATTGATTTTTCTCTCCTGTCTTTGCTGTTTTTATATGTTCAAATATTATAGTGCTTTTTTTCATTATTAATGCTAAGTCTAAAAGAGAAGTAATGAATCTTCTGAGCTTAAAACATATGGAATTATAAGGTAAAGGATGTAATTGCTGAGCACCAGCTGTGGCAGCAACATATGAGAACAAAAACAATAGCATTAGTAAATCTTCTCCTGAAAGCAGAGTTTTGTGTGGCTCTCCCTACCCCAGCTGCCACTCGCTCTGCCAGGCACCACTGAGGTTCAGCACACGCCAATTACCTGAGCTCAGTGTGCAAAGGCAACTCATCACCCACATTGTTGGCATGAATGATCCTCCTTGCAGTTTGGGCATGTCCAATCAAGTTGTAACAGCCTTGTTTCCACTGTGCCGTTGAAGTGTCCTCTCTTTGCAAGACAGGATGTCTGAATGTCTGTAAAGAACTAAACTGGCAGAACAAGAGTTGTAAGGAGGACAAATAATAGGCCAATACATGTCTGGCTGTTTGGTTGGTACTATATGGGTTTTTTGTATCCTTGAAAGTGCTGAAAGCACGGAGACAACCTGTACTCACTAAAAACCCTAATCCTACAGTTGTGGATTCTGGGTCAATACAGGGGAAGTGGGTCACAGAAAGCAGCCAGGATTCTCTGCTCCTGTGACAGCTTCACCCACTGAAGATGACAGAGACACCATAGCAGCTGCAGGGACAAGCGCTCTGACTCAGGGTATGCACTCTCTTTAATTATTATGCAGGACAGAAGCATTGTCATAGCACATATCTGGTTTGTAAGAATCTTGCCAAAGAGATACAGTTTTTAAGATTCTGTTCTCATTATTGTACTTCCCTCTAAATAAGAACTGATGCATGGAAGCCTAAAAAACTAGAACAGTTAGAAAAATAAAGTACTGCTTCTAAGCATATCAGGCTGAATACTGATTAATTCAATTTATATCAGTGATGCTGCTCACATGTACATTGGTGTGATGTAAAATAGAATTCAAAGAATGGAGAAATGAATAGTAAGAGTGATAGTCACAACAGAGAATGGACTGACACTTTCAGCACAGATATTTTTAGCCTTCAAATTCAGGGATGTGTCTCTCTCCCAAGAGACCATATCTGATATAAGAATGTTCAGTCTTTCTCAGTATCAAATAAACTGCATTGTGTGTGTGCAGCAGAGCCATCACCTCCAATAGTACTTAGAATTTTGGCTGATTCAGGTGCTTCAGCTCCCTTATTTCAGGCAGTGGTTTTCATTCATATAAAAGATTTTATTGAGAAGAACATTTTTTTTTCTTCTTCCAATCCCAGTGTAGGGTTAATAAAACCTTTGTGTGCGGGAAGATTTACCAGTATTATACAAAGCTAATTATGCATTTGTATGAGGCAGACATTGTAGCAGCTGTAGAGATACAATATGTTATTGAGTGTCAAAGGAAGCGTCTCTTGTCTGGCCCTAGGAATGCCACAGGGATGAGTCTGGCTGTCCTGACACCAGAGATCAATCATGTTACATTAGTTTGCTTTATTTGACACTGTCATGTTACTTATATTTCTTGGAGGTGATACAAACTCAGCAGAAGAGAATTATCAAGCCTGGCATTACACAGATTAGACATGTGCACTGTTTGGGGTGTATGTGTCTTTCCTAGATCCATTACTATTGTATTTTAAGGCAGCTCATATCATTTGTCGCACCAAACATGAAAATAAGCCTCTAGGGTTTTTTAGCATGAAGGATCTAAATTCTTATGACAGAACCCAATGAGGCAATATTTGAACATTGCTTTAGAAGCTTAAAGTAATTCTGAAACCTCAGTGCCTTTCTTCTTTAAATGTCTTTACGACATAAACTTTGTACTCCCAAACTCCAAATTGTAAAGCTATAAAATAAAAAGCTGGTGCTGTGGGGAATGGTTTGAATTCAGTTATGTTTTCATAGTATAGTTCAAATTTAGATGTTGGGCTGAGTATTTATTTAGTGCATGTTACTACAGCCTTAATTAGAGTGGTGAAATACTACTTAGCCTGTTAAATATCTGTCATGAAGAAACTTCGTTTCAAACATGGCTGCAGAGACTGGGTCTTCGTAAAATTCTGGAAAATACGTAACTGAGAGCAAAAAGAGAGAATTACCTTACCAGTCACTAAAGACTTTCAAACAATAAAACCAGCCATAACCACTAGTTTTTCTTTCATGAAAGCTGTTATAGGAATAGCATTATCTAAATATTTCCCAATGTAAGAGATATTAATTATTCATAAATTGATTATTAAGAAATGCTCTTAAATTATAACTCTCAGTAATCTACATTGAAGACTGCACTTGATGGTGTAGTGAATACCTATCAAATGCAGAATAATCTTTTACAAAACTGTGAGATTAGTTCTTTTTTAAAATGTAAAATACTTTGGAATGCAATTACAAGACATGACTAAATGAAACTGGGAAACAATTTGATAACTAAAGTTGCAGGAAAGTTTGTTAGGAATAGAAAACAAAAGCACCTTGCCAATAATTTAAATAAAACTGCACATTTATGTTTGAGGTATTTTCACTTTCACTGTTTTTACCAGTGTGTTGGATATTTAAATCATGAAAAGAGAAGATGAAAATGCTTACCTCTTTTACAAAAAGTAGTATAGGTACCTGTTTAAACCTGAAGAAGATCAATTAAAATTCATATTCAAATCAAGCCTGTACAGCATGTTGAAAATCTTCTATGAAGGAGATGAGGGTAAAAAAAGGAAAAGTTGTGTAGGTGCTTTGAATCATTCTTTAATCTTCTGCTGTATGATTAGGAGTTAGAAAAATCTTTGTTGTCTCTAGAAATATTTTATTTTCCCATCCTAATTAATAATCTTAGTTTTTGAATTCTGCCTTTCTTCAACAGTACAGAGTAATCCCAATGAAGATGTTAAGAGTTTTTCCTTTAGAAAACTCTTAATAGCTCATGGAGCACATGTGGGTTTTTTAATAGTGGAAAGGATCAGAGAAATTTGATTTGAGGTGTTTAATTAAGTCTGTTCACAGACAAATGGTCTTGATGAGTGACAGGTTGGCATGGTTAAGTCCACCAGGAAAAACAGCAATTAGAATGAAGCTGTGGACTCTGCATCGCAATCTTTTCAAGGTCAAGCCACAGAACTAATTTAGAAAAGAACTAACATGATGTTGACAGAGAATCAATAATGTAAGGCACCATAGGATATTTCACTAATGTGAAGTTGCTTTAACCCCACCCTCCAATTCAACATTTGTTCAGAATTTATTCCATTTTGACTCTCCTGAGGTGTAGTTCATTATGAATTTGAATATATAGTTTTTACCTTTCCCTCTTTTCATAAATATGTTGAAAATAAAATTACTCGTGGATTTAAAAACTTTGTTTAGTGAAATTAGTCAGTTTTATATATGCTAAATATTTTAAAGTAATTTGAGTTCCACTTGAGTTGATGACAAATACTTTGAAAACATTTAGGATAGAAAAAACATAATATGAGTCAGTGTAACTTAAATGTTCATGTCTTTATAACTAAGGCAAACATTTGCATTTGAATATCCATTTTGGGGAATGAATCCACTTCATTTCTACCTGTTAAGTATCTGTTCTGTTAGGTGTAATTTTTATTTTACTTACTGTCTAAGCAGTTTTAGTTTTTGTTACTTTTTTTGGTATACTTCTTATTGTTTCTGTACATTTATTCAAGGAGGAATTGATGTTGAATTGAAATTCAGTATGTTATCTACATATAGGAAAAGCACATTGTCATTTTTTTCTTTTATATGAAAGCACAGATGTTTTCCTGAAGAGACACTGGCAGAAACATAATTCAGAGATTGTGGTAGAGACTTAGCAAAATATTGCACAGGTAGACTAAACAGGTAGATGTGCAAAAAACTTCAAGCTTGCAACTGCAGAACACTTCCTCTAAGAATATAATACACTTCCCTTCCACCTTCTTTCCATGACTGTGGTCATTCACTCTCCTAGTCTCCAGTTCCTACTCTGCCTGTTGCCTTTCGTTTTCTTCCCCTCGTAAAGTATTCCAGATCCTCTGATTGTCCCCCAAAACTGGGTAAGCAAAAGTCTAAACTGTAGTAATGACCTAACCACAGCCTGTTGAGGAGACCAAAGAGGACGGAGAATCCCTGTCAGTGCAGGAAAAGCTGGCACATGAACTATGGCAGGAGCTTGAGCCCTGCAAATTGCTGGGCCCTGATGTTGTTGGGAGGCTGTTCTCCATCATCTCAGAGTAGTTGTGGAGGTCAGGGGCTGTCTCAGAAGATGGAAAAAGGCTACTGCCACACCCATCTGCAAGAAAGTCTTAAAGGAATAATTGGGAGATTATTGGCCCATCAGTGTTATTTTGGTCCCTGGGGAGATTAGGGAATGGATCCCCCCGGAGGCTATTCCAGGTCAGATGAAGCACATGATTGGAAAAGCCAGCAGGGATTCACTGAGGGCAAACACTGCTTGCCAACTGGGTCACCTTCTACAACCTGCTTTGTTGATGTGAGCTGAGCAACAAACATCAACTGACTGGATTTTTCCAAGGCTTTCAGTACAGTTTCCCACAATCTCTTCCCTGAGAAGCTGATGTGTCAGAATCTGGACAAGTGGTCCAAGCAGTGGATGGGGAACTAGCCAGCCATCAGCACCCAGAATGTGGTGGGAAGTGGCTCCTCAAACTGGCAACCTGTCACAAGTGGGGTCCACAGGGATCAGTGCTGGGCCTGACGCTGGTTATTATTAATAGTGATGTGAAAGATGGGATCAAGTGTACCCTGAGAAGTTTTCAAATGAAACGTGTTTTGAGATGTGGATGTGAAGAATCCCACCTTTTTTTCTTTACATCTTTTACTGGGGAGACAAACAAATTGGTTAAATGCCAGACACTGTACTCAAAAATGAGTGTGGAAGAAGAACAAATTCAAAATAAAAATTGCATTCATGACAGTGGTGTTCGGTGGGGAACCCAAAGCATTCAGATTTCTGACAGGAGACAGCAGAAAAGCAGTGATGCTTTTCCTTGGAAAATAATTTCCTTAGAAACCCCTTGGGCTCCTCACAGTGCCTTCTCTGCCAGGTTTTACTGAATTATCACAATTAAGTTACTAGTTTGGAGGGGAAAAATGGGTGACAGTCACATTTTTGCTTTAAAAAGGGCAAACCTTTGGATTTGGGAGTCAAATTCAAAATTACTGAAATGACAGAGTGATTTTTTTTTTTCCTTCATGGAAAACTATACTGTCAGCTAAAAGCCAGCCTTAAAGACTGGTTTCTGCTCATGCTCCATGGTACAGTGAATCATTAGATTCTTTCTGGTAATGTACCCTTCCTTTTCTTCTAAGATGTCATTTCAAAGCATTTTCTTGCTAGTTGAGACTCAAGAAAAGCACACACAGAATTCTGTGCACTGGGGCATATTGAGTTCACTCATTAGGTGTTTGCTAAATCTCTAGGATGCTAAAACAAGTTTCTAGGAATTAATGTGTGGCAGTTATTTCAATTAAACATTTGCTAAAGGCTTTTAATGTCCTTATCAGTAAAATTCAGTGTAAGCCCTAGATTAATTTGTTCATGACTGTGTGGTGCTTTGGAAATACAAACTACTAAATAAGAAAGAAATGCTATTATTGTACTGTCTTGTAGATTCTGCAGTACCATGATTACTTGCTGCTCATATTTCTCTTCAGTGCTGGAAATATGTAAAACCTAAGTTACCTAACAGTTGAAATGCTGATAAATATCAGTTATATGCAGAATTATTTGCATAAATTTATCAGAAAACTTTTTTCTGTGTACTATGGCTCGGCTTCAGCCAGAACTTCAATATATTTAAAGCTTGGACAAGGAAGGTTGAAAAATCTGAGATACAGAAAAGTTGACATCTCCATTCAAAAGAAAAAGGAGTGGGCGGAAAGAGAGACTGGCATTGTCCCAGGTAGATACAGAGGTTTGTGCTTGTGTCTAATGATTTGTTGCACTGACACTTGTAACTTTTCAAAACAGTGACTTCAGGTTCAAAAATTTAAGTATCATTTCAGAACAGAAGTGGAAGAATTTGCTTCATTGTTTTTTTTTTCATTGTGTGACGCTCCTGTGCCGTGGGATTGCAGCCACAGAGGAGGAGCAAGGACACCTGTCTTTTCCAAATACAGCACAAGCATGTCATGTGTATTTACTATCTAAGGCCTAATTCACTTATCATTTAAACACATATTTAAATACAAGGGTCACAATAGCCCTTAAGCAAATGTTTACATTTTACTGTCAGTATATACACTTTCCTGAGCTTGGCAGAGCCAAAGGAAACTGAGACTTCTGCAGTGAAATCCCTCAGGTGATGTGCAGAGCTGGGGAGCAGTGCTCCAGTATCTCAGCCGGTCAGGCTGTGCTTTACTTGCTGAGCTGCACTGCTTTTGGTCTTTTGAAACTTTTAACTCAACGAGACCATAGGTATCTCAACAGGAAACTTTGAATTGGAAATCACAAGTCCAAAGAGAACTGTAGCATTCTTCAGAAATATGCCTAATAATAACCTTTTCCTACATTTTTCTCTTGAGTAATTCATGGCTTCAGCAGTGCATTCATTCCACACATTTTCATCAAAAGAGAGCAAAAAGTCCATTTCAGCATGCAGTTGTGTCCTTTTTTGTTACCTAAGAAACATTTATTGTATTATTTTGTATCGACGAGTCTCAGAACCAATCTATCTTGTAGAGTGATTTTAGATGTGTTTTGGTCCATGTTTAAATCTTCCCTGATTTCAAACCTTGATGATAATTTTTCCTCCTAATTTGTTTTACAAGAATTTCATCCAACTTCTTTAATTTCTTAGTTAATAAAAATAATGTTTTGCATGTCACTATGTTAAATCAGCCCATTAACAGTTTTTCCAATTGCTTCTTTTCTCTCTTTTTCTTTTCTCTTCTTTCCTTTTTTTTATTTTTTAAGTTTTTTGTGTCTATCACTCTTGTCAGCTGTGTCCTATTTCCAAAGCTTCATCTACTCTCACAAAACAGCTTGGAATGGTGAGGTAGATTTTAGGAGATTAAAGATTGTACTGGAATACACTAGACTTAATCCTAATACCAGTAAACTCTTTATATGCTATCCTCCCCTCAGGATTACAAAGATTTATGAACCATATTTTTTAACATCCAAAGGAGCTTAAAGGAATAGACATAGATTGTTCTGGGTGTTGAATAAAGGCAGAAAGCCCAGATAAAGTATTTTTGTTCCTCAGATAATACAGCAGAATGTAATATTTTCAAACTGAGTGGTCATAGGAGACAGTTGAATGGAGTGAAGGGGGAATGTTTGCTCTGATCTTAAACTCATATGTTCAGGATCTAGTGGCACACATTTAATATCTGACAGTAGAAACTGGAAAGAATGTCTTGTCTAACACCCTTTAATGTTATGAGTTTTGCTACCTGAGATTTGTCTCTGCTCGTTTTTAGCATTAAATGTTCAATGATGTAGGTGTGTACTTGATTAAGGCTCCCTATCAGTTTTCCAAGTCACATTATGTGGGAAACATACTAAGGATTGTACTGAAAGTTGGTTTACAGCCAGCAGTGTATCAGGAACTATCATGTGCTTCTGTATCTTGCTACAAGGAAAGCTCTTTAAATATCATCATCAGACCTACGAATATTCTAAACTGATGTTCTTTCAATATTTAGCTTAAGCTTTTAGAATTTCAGAGGCCATAACTATGTATGAGTGGTGATTTGCAATCTTCAATCCTCTTTGCTGGAAGGTTCCTGTAGCAGCAGCAATGTCTGACTGAGTTTGATTTCTGCTGTTTTCAGGGTGAGTGGAAGACTTTACCTTTTGTTTACCTGCACTATTTTGACATGACATACCTCTTCTCTCTGTGTTTTGACACTGCTTGTCTACCAAATGATGATTTTATTTTTTTCTTTTTGTGAAGGAATGAAAAACAACTAAGGTAAAATGGGATCTCAGGAGATTGTGAGTCTTGGACTGGAAAACCATGCAAAAAGGGCTTGCCCTATTTTGGTGACATTTGTCACTACCAGGATGCCTGATGTTTTGGGTTTTTTAAATAAAAAAGGTAATTTTAGCATTAATTTTAGAAGAATAAAACTATAGCTAAGCAATCCTTATCCTCAAATTCACACTTGAAACTTCTAAAATCAAGACAATCAGCTGTCACACAGTAAAATATTTGAAAAAGATTGCTGGCTTATCACAGTAGATGAAAACATTAAAAAATTGCAACCAACCCTCATTATTTCTAGAAGAAATGGAGAGACAGGAGAATGTTTGATTTCACTGAGCTTCTGAATTGGTTCAGCAAAGTGCTTATTCAGTGGGCAGAGTCAGAGGGAGGAAGAAAGGATGAGAGAAAAGCACCTAGTGTACAAAGAAAACTATTTATAGCTGGTATCTCACCAGTGACTTTCATACAGAGGGAAAGGTAGAAAACGTTGAAGTGTCTTTTGCAACTAACAGTCATTTCAAGAAGTGGAGCTTCATCACCTTTTCAGAGGTGCTCAGAGCCTTTGGCAGCTGTTCTGTAGCTGTATGCTGGGAGATCTATGAGGTGCAGCATTTAGCATTTTATCAGCCATACAGGAAAAAGAAATAAAGGCATAGTCTGATACTTTGAAAAAATGAATGGAAAAAGAAAATGTTTCCATCTTTGGTGATGTCTGAAAACTCAAAATACTTAAGAAGTAGCGTTCTGCTTTTATCCATTTTTTCCCTGTTGAAAAACAACCTAATGTATGCCACTTTAGATTCTAAAAATGTACTTTATGTTGTAGTATACACACAGTCAAAGAAATATATTTACAGTAAAGTGAAGAATGTAATTTTAAAAGCATTTCAATGTTCTGATGTCTTTCTTTATAGGATGTGTAAATCTTATGTCCCCTCTGCAGGGGAGAGGAAACATTATCTGTCTGGGTGACCACTATTACTTGCAACATGAAACAACACAGCAGTGTGTAATTCAATAGGAAGTGTCAGAGGGAAATGAAAGGAAATCATTGGTTTCTCTGAGCTATCACAAGTCTGGTCTTCAAATGTTCAAATAGTGACCAAGAAATGAATTTGCTTCTGATCTCATTAATGTCAATAATATTGTTTTGTTTTGGTTTTCCCGCTGCAGGATTAGAGGACTATCTCTCTCTCTCTCCACAGTCACTAAATTTACATAATTCTGAATCATGTTAGCTCAGAAAAGATGACTATAAGCCTGTGCAAAATTTTTGGAAATGCTTACTTACCTCTTTTAGAGTATTCTTAATTTCACATTGTACATAAAAAGGAAGAGGAATTCAAAATACCCATAAAGTGCTAAACTGGCAGAGAAATTATGATCCTTGCAGTGAGAGAGGAGTGTTGCAATATCAGGAGTACTGCTGGTCCTTCTTCAACATAGAAATGCTAAGAATGGGAGTCTCAGCTGCTAATACTCATCTTTTGTGGTGTTTATGGTCTGTGGTGTTTTTCATTCAGGAGGCTTAAAATATTTCACAATTTCTATTTTTCAAACCTTATAATGCCTTTGTGAGATAATGGAAAAATAGCCCCCAAATCTGACTGCAGAAGCTAAGATAAAAAGAAGCCAGTTGGAGCAGCAAAGCCAAACCACAACCTTCTTAATTCATGCTGTGTGAAGCCTTGAGAGCTACTGTGCTGTATTCTTCACTAAAAATTCAGTATCCAAAGGGTCATAGGAATAACAGCATCCTCCATGCCACTAAGCAGAAATGGCATTTAATTATCGCTTTTAAATGACAAAAGGACAGCTTGCTTACCAAAGTGGATTTTCTCTGTGACCTAATATCCCCACCATGTAGGAGACATCACTGATGCTGCTGAGTCATACTGTAAATATGATTATAAAGGGTATTTATGTTAGACTTAGGTGTGTGTGTGTTGAATTGTCTTGAGAGTGGTTGGCAGCTTGGTGCATCTGTTGGTGCCTGGGGTTTGAAATTTTCATTTGCTGTCCATTGTCAAGGAGGAGCAGAGCACCAGCAGAGAGAACACTGCGTTCAGGACAAAGCTGAGAACTGGGAGAAGAGTCAGCATCTTTTGGGACAATTTAGTTAGCCAGCACATGTTGGGACCTTGACAATGTGATGGCCTGAACACCTTCAGGTGCTGAAAAACTCTTCAGGACTTCTGAGAAAAACATGGCTTGATCATAGTCTAATTCCACACTGGTCATACATTTCACAGAAAAATGGAATTTCATTCTGGCCATACATTCCACAGAAAAATGGAATTTCATTGTGATTTCTCCAGACATTTTTTCTTCATTTTTTGTTGCACCTATACAAAAATGCATCACAGAGAATGTTCTAAGTAATGATTCACTCTTATGCTTTAGTTACATGAAATGTGAATGAAATCTCCCTAAGTAGTAGATGGAGATGTTCCTCTACATTTTAAAAGTACAGTTCATAAGAAGCTTTATTAAATGGTTATGTCACAGCACAGTTCAGTTATCTGTGTAATCATAACATCACAGGCCAGGAAAGGTTTCATTTTTTATTTTATTGGAAATGCACACAGAAGAGGTTGTAACTAAAACATCAATCATCTGCTTATATTAGTCTTTAAGGGATATTATAAAACCCACAAATTTTATAGTGCGGCACACAGCTTGCCTCATGAAAAGCATTAATATTTCCAAAAATTTTTTTACACCAGCCTAATTTTTAATATATTGGTCTTTTAAACATTTCTTTTTTTCCCCCCATCCCCTTAAATTTGTAAAGGTCCTTCAAATAGAAACATGTTACAGACATTTAGAATGTCACCGTTTTATCTAGGTCAGGCAATGCATCAGCAAGTCCCTTAGTGTCCTTCTCTGCTCAATTCTCACTCTGCCCAAGATATATAACCAAGTTTAAATTTCTAGGCCCGTTTTAGGCATTCAGTATACTCCAATAGCACTTAGGTGATAATGATTTTTGGGAAGAATCATGTGGAATGTTCTCTGGAAAGAGTTAAACCTGTTTATTCAGCAAACAGAGCTTCCAGGGAATTGTGCTAAATTGTGAGGAAAATTCCCACAAGAGCTGAGTGTCATTACAAAACTTCCACTCCAGATGCAAGACAGACTTCTTCAATATTTTTCTTAATGTAAACTCAATCTCCAGTGAGTGCAGATTAATTTCAATCTAGAAATAAAAACCTAATCCAAACATTTTGTCTTGTGGGCAATAAAGATGCCATTAAGTTTGCCTGCTACATTTGTGGCAGATGTGCAGAACCCAATTGGGGCCATTTTTAAAAATACCTCAGATATGACTGTTACTGTCAATTTGTAATGGTCTGCTTAAATATAACTTAAAAATTCCTGTTTCTCCACCACTGCTGGCAAACATAGAGGTCTTACACTGAATAGCAACACAGAAGTATTAAAGCAATGGCAACATTTCACCTGTCCTGGATTTGTAGCTTCCAGTGTGAGTATCACTGCTTGCCTTTGAGCCTTTGTTTTAAAAGGAGAGAATTGTAAGGCTTGTTGACAGTGTTTGAGACAGTAAAATCAAGTCATTCATTTAGAATGAAAGTCACTGCAGGAGCTCAGATGCAGTAAATCTAATAATGCAATTTTACCAGGTCTTTTTCATGATATTAATGAATCTTCTTTATACCTAGAATTATTTAACTGTGGGACTGTATTTAGCCAGGAGGTGATAGCCTTACCTGCTCTAATGTGGAGGCATTTAATTGGTTTACCCTAAAAAGAAATGTTGTAAAATGAAAGATAACCTGTACACTGAGATAATTTATAATGATATTTCCCCCTCTAACATCATCTATCCGACAGTAAAGATTGAGCCTTTCTGCTCTTGAATTACCCCTTCAAAACAGCTTGAGAAAAAAGGTTCATGTTAACCCAAATTGCTGAAATTGCCAGACAGGACCCTTTGTAATGACTGTTAAAATGAGCTTCAGTGAGGTGATGATTCATCTTAATCAATTGCCTGGTCTCGTGTATAAAATTGTCTTTCTCGATGATACATGTGGATAATATAGATACAACATTAATCTCACCAGATACTGCATAATTAACCGTGTGCATTTATCTTCTCACACACATGTGCATCATTAGTAACAACTGTTAAGCTCATCTGAGACCCAGAAAAATACAGAAATTGCTAAGAAAACTCAAACTGAGTCCAAATATGCTGAAGTCTGAATAGTAGTTTTAACAAAATATTTGTAGTTGTCATTATATTTGGTGTCATGTATATACAAGTTGAAGGTTTATATCTCAACAAAAGGATAGATGTTTGATCTATTAAGACTTTAAAATCTCTGGGAGGTGAGAAGGTGCTTTTTGTTTGTTGTTTTGGTTGAAAAAACTGAGTTGTAAGCATTTCAAATCAACAGTCATAAGACGTGTGTTGGAAGCTATTTGATTTAGAAACGAATTTATTGCAGATGCACATCCTTTGTAATTAGGTTAACAGATGTTATTAACAGGATTCTGGGTGTCCATATTCTAATATCTCATGAGATGGCAAGACAGTTCCATATGCTTCTGGGTGCCTAAATGGGTAGCAATGCTCCTTCTAAGCCTGTTATCCTCCACAACAGAAATTTTGGACTATCCTTGCATTACCTGACTGTTAGTGATAGTTTTATTAATGGAATACCTGTACAGCATAATGTCTAATTTAGAACCATGGTATCAGAGCAGTGATCACAGCTGGTGTGTTTCATGTGCACAACCAATCTGAATCTCTTGTATTCCTGTGTGGGACTCACACACCTCACGTAATGAGATGACCCCACTTGTCCGTACTAACAGAAATGTTGAGAGAAATTAATAGAGCAATTCTCTTTTTATGAACCATGATAAACAGTCCACCAATCTCTCTGTCTTCATTCATCTAAGAGTCATCCCAAACCATTGCTAATCATGATTAGTTTAAATCTTCCCCAAATTGTTTAAAATAACTGGGTTTTATTGCTATAAAATATCATAAGAGTTTCTTATGAGCATAACATTGAAAATTCATGGAACTTAAATAATTAGTAATTAAAACAAAGCTATTATTTCTAGATATGGATATGCATTCCAGGAGTAAGAAGGTAGTTAATTGTCATTTACTTATTTTATTTCTGTGTAACTCTACTGTATTTTAATTGTGTTTCTGGTGTATTTTCCAAAAGTTTCTTTGATTTGGAAATACATGTAAATTGACTGCAAGCATGTACAGTCCTAATTGATTAGAAATTTCACTGAGATATGCAAAGAAATTTCTTGATGTTTACTTTTCATATTGAATATTTAGTACCGCTATGTTTTGTGATTCTTTTCTCCCTTGATTCAGTTCAGCATACTAAAGATGAATTTCAAAGACAAATCAAGAGAAATTTTTTGTAACTTGTACTTTTCCTTCAGCACTTTCCACTTGACAAGCTTAGACTTGCTTAGACTTTTTCTCACTTGCTTATGCAGGGATTATTGATTTGTACAGATCACTTCTGAGTTAACAGAAATATAAGAAGCCTGGACTGGTGGTTACATGCCAAAGCATGCTGATTTAGGAAGAAAAGGGATTTAAAATGTTTATTAATATTGTATATTTCTAATCCAAATGCAGCATGTTCTTCCAGCATCTTGGCACACAAACTATGCTAGCACAGTTGCCTTGGATCAGGACTGCCTGACACCTGACAGTGCATTCCCATGTGTAACTTCCCCACACACACATTCCCTCTGCATTTGACCCCATGCTTAATCAGAATGAATCAATCAGAAGCAGATTTCCTGATGGATAAGTCACCACAGCCTTGACTTCAGCAGGTTCTGTAGAGGTCACATGGAAGAGTGGAGGTTTGTCCATAACAAGCCTTGCTTGAGTTATTATTATGGCTGTCTTAGAGTGCTGTGATAAATGAAAGTGGCTGTGTGGATGTGAAATAGTGAACTTCATTGCAGTTTCATTTTGTTTCCCAACCTTTGGAACAAATATTTCCTCATCCAAAATAACTTTTGTGTAGCTTTTGTAACACCTGGAATAAGAAAGATTTACATTGCTTCAACTCAAAGAGTAAAAAAAGAATATTTTAGGATGTCAGTTAATCTAAAACTGCTATGAAGAAATCTCTCTGGGGGTAATACTCTGCACTGACACTGTTACTATGCTTTAGAGAAGAGCATTCAGACCTTTCTGAATTAGATTGTGCTCTTTGAAGAATGTGAATCTCTGCATTGATAGTATGTTTGTATTGACATTTTCTTTGCCTGTGTACTCCAATGGCACATTGGTCTTTAATCTCACAGAGCTTTTACAGTGTGTCTCATAAATGCACAAATTGGACAAGTTTCTTTTGCAAACCAATCAAGTTCCTACTGACAATCTTGGCCATCTTTCTATTTTAAGTAGGAAAACTTATTCATCCTTCTCTATCAAGTCATGGATTGAGCTCTCATTGTGTTGTATGAATTGCTGCTCAGCCTCTGGTAATCTATGAACATAGTGAATGCTTGGAGAGCCCCACCTATCCACAGCTTACAAACACCACAGGAGTGGGTTTGAAGAATGAGCCTCTTTAAGCTCTCCATTTTGACCCGTTCATTATTGGGAATGTTTTTAATTTTCCCGACTAAGGCTTTGAAAGTGAAGTTATCTGCCTGTGGGTGCAGCTGTAATAGTGATTAATTCCCAACTTCAAAACTTCTAAAGATGGAGTTTTGTTTCTTTTGAGTTTGGGGTTTTTTTAGTGGGGTTTTTTTTGTTTCTTTGGGGCTTTTTTGTATTCTTGGGGGGTTTTGGTAGATGGGGGGTTTTTGGTTTGTTTTTTTTTTTTTGTTGTGTTTTGTTTTATTTTTTGGTCTTTTTTTTTGGGGGGGGGGTTGGGGGTGTTTTTTGGTTGTTTGTTTGGGGAGTTTTTGCCAGTTTGGGCTTCAGAGTGATTGCATTTATCATGTCAGTGGGAATTGTGACAACCACAGAGGCTTTCCTGTTGTTTAAGCCTTGTTGTCTGAAGATCTCCTGAGCTGTCCTGTTCCCTGGAAGGAACTGGTCTGCATTACTGAGAATTTTTGCTTCTGTGAGCAATAGAAAATGAGATCTTGTATAGGAGAAACAGGTCTCCAAATAACCTTAAAGGAAAAATGCTGTAACCCATCATATTCAGTGAGACACATGTTGAAATCAAAGACCAGAACTAGTAATAGCTGTGTTTATGCAGAAATCCTCCTACAGGTGGAATTATCAGTGATTAAATTGCATAGCCATCTAAATTTTCTCTTTGTATTACAATATTGGACAAATACTTGTCTGTTCTTATAAAGTTAACTCTCAAATGGAGTTCTAGGACTATTTCCACTCTTTATATGCACAGAGAAGATTGCTTCCTGAGGAGGAAAGTTTATCTTCAGCAACAGTTCTGGGAAGTTACATAGCATCATGCATAATACTTCTAAAAATTCTCTGCCATCTTAAAAGTGATAACAGCAGAAAGATTACCTTAGGTTTCTGAGACCAAAGTGGCAGAATATTGCAGACACAAAATTTTTCTGTAAAATGAGAGAGACTGCGTGTTGTACTGACAAACTTAAAAAAGCATCAAATTGTCTCTAGATTGGTGAGAACATTGGAATTAAAATTAGTATTTCAACAATTTTGTTCCATTCACACTGCTGGCTAAAGGAGGGATGGAAAACTGACCATGCAGCTTCAAATTAATTTGATTGTACATGTGGTGATGATACATGCACATCACCTACTATACTCACCACATATTGTATTTCTTTTAGCCAACAGTAAAATTTCTTTCTATAAATGCACTAAAATAATTACATTCTGCTATTGAAAATCTCAGATGAAAGAAGGATTAGATATCTTTTTTCTTTACACCCTGAAGGCGATGATAAAAAGAATATTGCAGTAATTGAAATTACTTTAAAGAGGTATAAGTAGCAAAAGAATTTTAAACCCAGTCTTCCTAGTTTGGAGCTGCAGATAATGAGTGCAATTGATGTCATTTAATCATAAAAATTCTGCATCAGAAACATGGACACAATTAGACACCTGTCTATCTGAGATCAGAGCCATAAAGCTACGTTCATCATAAAATATCTTCACTGCCATGTGCACCTTTGAAACTGTTCCTTTTGGAGAATGGAGGGGGGCTAAAAATCAGGACTGAAAGCCCTACAGCTTTCTTGTTGCTGCAGAGACAGAATTATCTTCATGATACCATAATTTTTCTAAGATGTGGGAAGAGAATAAAACTCATGCCTGTCTGATATTTAGCCAATTTTCCTAATATTTAAAGAGCAGTTGCTCAATAAGAATTTTCATAGCAATGCATAATTTTCTATATTAAAGTAATAATAATGAGTAACTGTCCTTATAGACTGAATTATTTTTTCTGTAACAATGTTGCAGGTCTACCAAATGCTTTCTTCTTCTCCCATTTTTTTCCTAGACATCCAGGTTTATAAGTTGTTTGAGGAAGAAGTCCAGTTAAACAAAACTGGATTTTTAAATTACGAAAGCATTAGTTTCCTGTAATTAGTTTCCTTCAGTGCAAGTATTTAAAGATTTTACTTTTTTTCAAGTATTAAGCATAACATTTAGTAGTGTGTGCAGTCAGGATTCTTGCTGTAAAAGACATCTTAAATATTGCCTCAGGGTATGGAAGTGTTAATGTGAAAGGGCTGATTTTAACTGCTCTTCAGCTGAAAGCAAAGCGAGAATAGTTTCCCTAACAGTAAAAAATAATGAACAATTAACAAGCAAAATCAAAATTTCACAAGTAGCAGGCCATCTAAATGTATTCAGACTTCAGGAAAGACTGCAATAAGTTTTAATCAAATTTCACAGCTGCTGAAATATATTCATGCCTGATTTGATTGACAAGTCTAATACAAATAACTCAATCTACAAAGAGAAGTGTTACATTTAAGGTCAGGCATGTAATTTTCATCTACCTGTGTTCAAAATGCACAGCTCTGAAAGACTGCCCCTATTTCCAAAAGACTCTATTAATTTCTTTATCAACTTCATTTTTATCTACTATTCATAGCTTCTCTAGAGGGCTAAAATGAACCTGATGAATGCTATTAGTTTTTGAGAATGCATTAATAACTCCTCACATTCTGTTTACATTATTTTCTTGTCCTCTTGTATTTAGAGATTTATTCAGTTTGCTTTGTGTATCAGCCACATTGCAACTAAGTGGAAGTGTTCCTAAAACCCTATAGATCATGCAGAAAGTTTTTACATTTTTATGTTGTGTTTATTTGGCTGATATCATACTTCCTTCTGTACGCTGCTTTGGTGAGATGGATTTCATGGAAGAGACAGATACAGTACAAAGAATCATTGGAGAGGAAACTAGGAAAAATTGGCAGCTGAGAATAAACAGATGCTAAAACAATGGGAAGTTCTTGATTAGGTCTGTCTAACAGTCAGCAGCTTATTGAGTTTAAATAACTAAAATATTTCTCCAAGAATTACCAGGAGGAAATTAAACAGAATACTTACATAAAGAGAATACTGAAATTAAACAGAATGTATATAGGGGATATCTAGATTTGAAGAGTTAAAGGTGATGATGGTTCTGTAGATGTCTAGAAGTACAAATTTTAGGTATGGACTGTTGCTAAGAAGGAAGATAATTTGAAAAATTACTTTTGAAAGTAAAGTACCAGGACCATGGAGAGGTGGTGGGAGAATATAATATGAATCAGGAATAGCTGATAGAGGGTTGTGGGAAGATGTAAATGTGCCAGCTGCAGGGAAATGCCACCAGTGTCAGGGACTGGGACTTGTGGTTAGGATGAGACATGACAGACCATCCAAATATCACTGGAAAGCACCAGATCCTTGAGATCTGACTTGCAAATGACAAAAAAAGGATATGGCATAATAATGACAGTAAGCAAGACCATAGAGTTCTCATCTTAATTAATAGCTATTTATTAGTGATACAAAATATTTTGGAAAAGGCTAACTTTGTCTAGAAATGAATTATGATATTTTTTAAATAAGGAGACAGGATAAATAACTTAGTAAGACTTTGAATTTTCAAGCTAGCTATCCTTCAAAGCTTGATGTCTAGGTGAGATCATTAATATGCCTGGTCTGTTATTTTGTATGAGTGAAGACTGATGTCCTATGCTGGGCAGAGTTCCTTTACTAATAACCTGGAGTAACAGTCCTTGTTGAACTACCACAGTTAGATCTTGCAGTTTCTTTAATATTCATGTTGGACATTCTCAGTCATGTCTGAAGGTTTGGGCAGAATGCTTGAATCTGATAGATGATCAAAGAAACAGGAGAATACAGAATTCTGTACAAGTCAGCTCCATATTTAAAATTGTTTAGTGTCCAGAATCAGATTTCATGGAAAAAAATCACTTGTGAGATGAAGGAAGAAAAAGTTAGTTGGATGCTGGATAATGTTTAATAAGCTTATATTAAATATTTATATTTGCAAAGCTTTCATATGAAGTTGCATACATATCAGGCACTCTGAACATCAGGAATTTTTCTGAAGTTGTTGCATGTTTTTTCCTAACTATATTTTTATGATAATTATGTGAAGGACTTGTGTAGTATGAAAACTAACTTTAGAACAAATCTTACCATAGTAAATGCACAAAATAATGTTTCTATGGACTGACCAGGAGTTTTTAATTCCATAAAACATTAGCAGCTTTCTGAAGACATTGCACAGCTCAAAGGGACTGAGTCAGTGAAAAGGAATCTGTGCATTGGTTTGAAAAGTCAGACAAAATGTCTAATGACATTTGACATTACAAGTCATAATTCTGAAAGGTTTCCTCTTATGACAGGGGTTTATGACACCTCAAGAATGAAATGGAGCTGGCACGAGGCTGCTGCTGGCCGTGCACTGCAAGGGCTGAGTGAGGCTTTCATGGGGTCCACTCAGCACCTTCCAGCCTCAAAGAGCCTTTTTGTTCACCTGAACTCTCTTTTGGCCTCATGAAAGGTTGCATTTCATAAGTTAAATATTGTGTTAAGTGGTGAAAAAAAGTATTTGAAAATCTCACTGTTGGTTGTAATAATTCCCAGACTCAAAAGCTAGTGAATTTTACCTACAGTGTATGCTGGCAGATGGGTTTGTTTATTACCACCTGTTCTATCTGAGACAGCAGATGTATTTGTAAGCTGGTAATACAGTATTTAGTAAATGGCCAACTTTCTGCACTGGTTTCAATGTATTTGGGCTCAAAAGCAATCCCTTCCCTCTGAAAATAGTAATGATTTAGATAGATTGTTTTACTTAGTTATTCTATGAAGCTACTTTATTCCCACAAAATACAAATATTGTTATAACTTAGCCCTAGCTCAAAGCAATTAGAGAAATTTCTATTAAACTTAGTCAATGTCCGTTAAAATTATTGCAGACATTTGTGTTTTACTGGATTTTTTCTAATGAGCTTTGAAAAAAAAAGCGAGGAAATGATAGATCTGGTATACTAGATCTGTTCACATACTACTTTTACTTATTCCCTCTGTTTTTTACCTCCAGGCTACTCAGTTCTTTCTCAGTAAATAGCATTTAATTTTCAGAATTACTTTGTGAGAAAATTAATATACACATTCATAGAAATGCAAAATAAAAATTAATCTAAGCCTTTTATTCATCTAAAGGTAATTTTTTTTCTTGTTAGAAGAAAGCACAGTAGATTATTTAGAAAATCATTAATATTCAGTGAGTTCTTTACTGTAGCATTCTGTGGTATACTGAAATATTAGAAACATTGATTTTCTTAAGACTTTTACATGGAAATATTAAGTGACTTCATTAGAAAGATGAACTGATGAAAATAAAAAGTTTTTAAAAACCTAAGAGATTTTATACAACCTGTAGAAAGCTGAAATAAAATTGATTGAATCTAAAAGCTAAAAGTTTACATGACTAAGTGTTCATTAAATGGTATATCTTTATTACTGTCAGAATTTGAAATATTAAGCATCAAGGTTTTACTTTTGATCGGAAATGTTTCCAGAACTTTCTGTGGCACTCAAGTTCCCAAAGAAACCTCTTGTAGAATTTCTAAGGTAAAATTTTCTAACAGATACACTGTGCTATGCTACATAACCTGTTTTAGAAAGGGAATATAGTATTGTGAGTGCATATACAGCAGGTACATCTTGTGCATCTGTGGTCTAAGCTGAGGAATTCTTTGATTGGCTTCTTGTTGGGAAGCAGTTCTGCATCATTCATCAGAATTATTTACTATTTCTTTTCCATCTCATTTATAATTTTGCTGAGCTGGGGGGACCAGAGCTGCATGCAGCAACACAAGATGCAGGCTCATCGTATATTTATATGGCAGTGCAGTGATATTTTTTTTTTTTCTCTTCAATACAAGTTTTTTCTCCTAGTAAAGCAAATTGAAGCCTCTGAGAAGACAGAGAGAGATGGCAGGTGGCAACATCATGAAACAACAGCTGAAATTCGTGTCTCAGAATCTGCAAATTGCAAAGCCTGGTGAAGAGTTTCTGTCCCCAGAAAACTGCTCAGCAGGGGTGCTTAGTGACTTTGATGGAAAAGGGAAATCTGCTCAATGCTCTCCAGCACACCCTTAACTGGCTTGGTGCTGAGAGCTGCAGTGCTGAAGCACACGATCCAGGGCTGTTCTGAAAGCTCAGGTCTCCATTTTTGACACTTCAAACTTTGGGAGGTGCATTTTTCTGATTAATAAGCTCTAATGTGGACAAAAGTACAGTCAGAGGAACTTCTCCTGGTGTCTGGCATGTAAAATGCACAGAGATCCTACTGGAAGTGAACTAGCCACTGTCAGAAGCATAAAAGGATGCTAGAATCTCCCAATTCCACTGAGATTGGAATCCTTTCTTAAAAGATTTAATAGATTTATATTCATTTATTAGGGATTCAGTCTGTTTGTTCCATGGATGCCTTGGCTTTTAGGATTAGGTTGCATAAGCAAAGAAAATAATTGCATCTCTTAGTGAATAAAGTGTTTTGTCTCTGCTTCCTTAGATCTCACTTTGAAAGATGACAAAATGTTTTTGTTAAAATAGTAATTTCATATTTAAAACATTGGATTAATAAACAATGGAATCCTAGGGAACTAATGAGTAATATTAAAAACCAAACCAACCAAATAAACAAAACCCAAAAAGAACTGAAGATTCTTCTGGGTAAAAAATGATGCTAACATTTCTGAAAGTTGTCTGTGTTCATTCTCATTCTCTTATTCATTCTTCTCATTCATCTTAACATAGCCAAGAATAATGATGGTTGGGACAGTCTAAACTATCCTGAGAAATTATTCCAAAATTATAGCAATATCAGGTAGGATTTACTTTGACATTTAATTTGTGTGCACATAACTCAGATTTCTGTAAATCAGAAAAATAAAAACTAGCATTAATAATGGACTTTTATGAGAGTAACAGTAGTCCACAACACCTCCTGCAGGTTTATGGAAACTGTAAACTGTACCAAGGAATAAGCAGATATAATTTTACCTTTGCTTCTTGTACTTTGATAACATAAAGAATATTCCCAAGCTTGCTTTATCTTCCTGTTGAGAATTGCTCACAGTGATATCTAGGTCACTACACACAGATGCATGGCAGTATATAATCAAAACTTGAGTTATAGATCTTTAATGTCAGGCTCTTTTCTTTCTCTTCCCTGGAGAATGGAATTCTGAAACTTCATGGGTTTCTACTCCTGGAAACTTTCTGCATTTCAAAGTGCCAGCACAGTTCAGGGGAGGTGGTAATTGGCTACAGAGATGTGAGCAGTAAGTACAAGCCCCCATATTGAGGACAGAGCTGGGTCATGACTGCTCTGGTAGAACCATGGCAGCAAAAATCACGAGCAGACTGGAGACCAGACAGCTCCTGCAGTACGCTGGTAGGGATGGGTGTGCAAACACAGACTGGCCTTGGAAGCGTGTGATTTTTTTTTTATCCATCTCCTTTTTCACAAGAGTGGTAAGAATGAGTCTCTGGGCATACTAGAGCTGCAGATTACCAAAGAGCTAGAAGATTCAGGAATTTTAAAATCCAGAGATGCTGATCCCTTTTGCTCTTGTTTTAAAGGCCAAACAAATGGAGCACCTGTTAGTGCTTGTGGTTTTTTGCCAGAATAGTAGAGACAACATCTGTGCCCATCCAAGGCTAAAAATCTCATGTCAGAGAATACAGCTCTTGAAGTGAGCAAAACAGAGTTCATGCATAATAGAAATTTATTTCTCTAAGATATAAAAAGAGGGGTTTTAGAGAAGGAATGGAGATCTAAATGTGACATCTAAAAGCAACAGACAACATTTTTCACCTCAGCTGAGCAGTTGAAAGAAGATCTTTTGTTACTGTGTTAAATAATTGTAGGAGAGCTTAGGGTGAACCTCTATTAATTCCCTGGATAAATCAGTGTGCAGTTTGTTCTGCTTTATAAATACATATATATGTACTATGGGAATACATTGGTGAGACTAAAATTGGAACACTGTGTCCAGTGGGCATCTGTGTTCAACAGAGACATGGACAGGTTCAGTAAAAAGCCAGTAAAGACTAAGGAGTGGAGCATCTGACATACTAGAAGAGGCTGAGAGCTGGAATTGGTTTACCTGAAGTAGAAAGAAACAACTTTTTTCTCTTTTTTTTTTTTTAATATGATGGATGTTGGACACTGAAACAATAGTGAAGAAAGGTTGTGGAATCACCATCCTTTACAATATTCAGAACCTGATGGGATTCAGCTCTTCTGTGATATGGCTGTTTGGGCAGAAGTTGAACTTATATAAATTCAAACCATAAGTACATTTTAAAGTGAAGGCAATTATTTAAATATTTGCCAAGGATCTTGATAAATTCTAAGCTGCAAAGCTTTTATACTGAGAGTTAAATGTTTTCACAAAAACTGAACTTAATTCAAATATAGATAATTTTTAATGATAATTTTTGGTGCAAGTCAGAACCTTTCAAGAATTTGCAGCTGGGTAGGATTGGAAAATGTCACCTTAAGATTAAGAGTAAAATAACTTTTAAGAAAGAATGATATTCCTGATGTAGTATTAGAAATGTAATTTAAAAATTCTATAAATAATTATATAAGCTGTCTCTGCAAGGATGTCACTGAAAAATATGAATCTGGTTAATTAAATTTTAATCTGTGTCTTAGCACATTTATATGTAGTGAAATCTTTCTTAGGTAATGGTCTTAAAGCTAAGCAGTAGAGAAGATTGTAAAACCTGCAGAAAATGCTGTGTCATGAGCTCTAAGAGTAAGACCAAATTATTATTTAAAATTATCAAAGCAAAGACTTTTTACTAAGAAGCTTTACTCTCTGGACACCCCCGGCAAATGCTTTGAAAGTCTTCAGATGTGTCTCCTAGCCAATAAGAAAATTTATATTATGGTGGTTGTTTTATTTAAAAACTATTAAGTAATACTGGACATATATATTTATTGAGTTGACTGATACGTGGAGAAGGATTTAGTTGTTATTTCTAATTGTTTTTCTTCTAAAGTACAACAGACAGTTTAGAAAATACATGGCTTCAAGGGGCTTTCTGGTTCATTTTGTTTGCTTGTTAGTTTTGGGAGGTTTTTGGTTTGTTTGTGTTCTTTTATTCTATGTTTTAACTGAGAACAAAGCAGTTGCTTTTCTGACCTTATCCCAGTGAAACTGTGTTCAAAGAGTTTTATGACTTCAGGGACTTACCTTTCTCTAGAAGATAATTAACATGCTCCTCTTCAGCAAAATCTGCTTTACTTTTTGTCTTTTCTTCCTAATTCAGCTGCATATGACAGTTTTCCATTATCCAGAACCACAGAACTGGATCTGGTCCACAGTTTCTTCTTATCTCCTTACCAGCTAAACCAAAGTTTCCAGTTAAACCAATTCCTGATTTTTCCTGATTCAAGATGAATGTGTTAGGTCTGGGGTTTGAATGAAGCTCTAAGTGAGCATTTCCCATCTCTCCTAAGCTGCAATTTCTGTCATCCCCATGACTATTTTTAGCAATTCCGCTTGCTGCCTCCTGTCATTCTCCTGGAGAGTTTTCAGGACATTGACCAGTTGGCAATCTCCCATCTTTGAGCTCTTTTCATGTCATATTGCAGTATCTTTCTTGTTTACAATGAGTAGTTCAGGTCCCAAGAAAGGTAGAGGACTAAAAGAGATTACAATAGAATCAAGACTAGTACTTCAAATTCTGTACCAAGGGTAGGGGGAGAAAAGCAGCAAAGTAACACTTTCTGTAAGGTAACTATAATGTACATAGTCATGGAAACATTTTGTCATCAAGAAGTACTTTCCACCAGGAAAAAAAGGGCAACTGAAAGGATTATTTAGGGGCAAAGAGATCCTCAGAAAGTTGCCTCTGTGTTTGTGTCTTCATCTTTGTTGATTACAAAGTAGAGTAAGTTTAGGAATCCATAATGTGGTTGGAATGAAATCTTTTGCCTTTAGAAACTTGCTTTCAGAGGTGCTCATTGCTACCTGTCTCTACCTGGATGTTTGTCTGCATGTGTGTTGAGCATAAAACACCAGCAACCTGGTAGGGATATGGATCAGACAGTTTGGCTTTTCCTAAATACTGACTTCTTGCCTTCAATGTGGTGCATTGCTGTCGCCAAGGCACTGTCATTTGTCTCCCATTGTAATTTGAAAGCGTGGTCTCCTAAATCTATGAACACAGTGCTGTCTTGCAGAAAACTCCTCACTCACACACTGATGAGCCTGTAGTCATATGTGTGGAAATTAACTCTAGCACCAAGGCTTTAAAACTCAAGTTGCTGTCCCATATTTTTGACCTATTGCTGTTTTATTTTCAGGTTTGTCTAAGTATTAACTCCTAGCCATCAGCTAGCCATCAAAACAAGTATTTTGACTGTGTTGTTAACTGTATTTTCTAATTTATGTATGAGAGTAGTGATTTACTACTCCATAGCTCTGAGCTACCCTTGAATTAGTAGAGTCTGTATTGGCTTGTGACTATTGAAACCAATATTGTCTTGTTTCCCTGATCCCCTTGCACATAAAAAAGATTGACATGGCAGAGTAATAGAAAGTATATTGCATTAGGGTTTAGTATTAAAGATAAACAACACAAATGAAACTGAAAGCATATGGCATTCCTTGCCTTCTCTGCCAGCCAATGAGCAATACATTTTGTATTATGATCCACTTTGGAGGGTTTAAACCATTAAAACCTTGCTGCTTTGTTTTGTGTGCTTGAGAGTTGCCAGTTAAACCAACTGGAGTAGCCTAATTTAGCTGATTGTGTGACTGATGTGTCAGTGCTCTGGCTCTAAATTTTCTAGGCTGGAAGTAAGTGAATTGAATAAAGCACATCATAACAGAACCTTAAAGATGCAACACTGAAGGTAGAACTAAGACATTATTTATGAAAAACCTGGCAAGCAAATAGAGTAAAGCAACAGACAATTCTTATATTCAGTTAATAAATTCGAGAATTCGCAAACATTAGGATTTCCTCATGGCTGCCCAATGGAGCTGTGTGGATGTGTATCATAGAATTTGTTATGAAGATTCAGCTACACTGTTAACTTTAGTATACATCAAACAAGATATCTTCAGATAGATCTACCCTACAATCTAATGACTTACAGTCTATGCTAACATTGAGTGTAATGGTTTTTCCCAATTGAAACAAAGGATTTGGAATACTGACAGTGATTGTACTTCAATGGAGGCATCTAGAGACATAGAATAATTTAGGTTGGAAAAGACCTCTAAGATTTTCAAGTTTAACAGTTAACCCAGTACTTCTAAGCCCACCACTAAACCCTGTCCCCAAGTGCCATGTCTAGACATCTTTTAAATCCCTTCAGGGATGATGATTTAGCTGCTACCTTGGGCAGCCTGTGCCAGTGCGTGACAACCTCTTCAGTGAAAAAAAATTTTCCTAACACCCAAACTTTTTTTCTTGATATGATGACTTCAAGTAGGTAAAAAAACTCAATTGGAACAACAGCAGAACGTCACTGAGATCTACTGTGAAAATTCTGTTTTCTTTTTCAAATTTTTAAATTGATCCTATTTCACCGCTATCTATATAATATGATCTGTTATTTTTGTTGCTGCCATCTTATCTGACATAGGGATGGTATGAAGAGATTGACCTAGAGAGTGTGGTTTGAATGCTTTTTGAGAAAATACGTACAGTCATCATTGGTTTGTGTTACATAAGTTTAGAAGTTTAAAACATGATTGCCTAGAAACTCCTAAGCATTCAGATACTGATTCTACTTTTTAATGAAGTATTTGTTAATCTTAGACTCTTAAAGGTCAAAGGAATTTTAGCTCAAACCACGCATTTCTTTTGATTGAATTTCTTGGAAATATTTGATCAATTTGTTGTAGAATAAAATCAACATTCTCTGGGGCATTATTTATCTATTTCAATTTATGTCTTTCCTATTTTGCATTAGACTTTTTCTCCCAGAGATACAGATCTAGTTAGACAGGTCTGGCGTAGTGTGAGACAGTTTGTTCATGTTTTTTTAAAACTTGAAAGTGGAGGAAAGGAAAAACCTCTTTGCATATTTTCTTTTAACTTTTCTGTGATTAAATGTGTTATGTCAGTGAGTGATAGCCTGATTGAAGACTCAGCTCTTTGCTGGTGTGAAATTATTATAGTACCATCTAGATGTAGGAGGGTGACCTCAACAAAGCAGAATGATTCACAGGCAAAGTTTTAGTGTAGCAGTCTGGAGAGGCTGAAGGAATGAAAAATAATCCAAGCAGTTTCTGGAAACTAGGATGGGCATGGCTCTATGGCCCTCTGGCTGAAAGTCTTTCTCTGAATCTGTTTGTCTCCCAAATGTCCTCACATCACTCCAGCTAATGTGATCTCATCAATGTTCTGGTACCTCTTTTGGGGTTTCTTCATGCTCTGCTGGAGGCGAAATATGGTGCAAGTGTAAACTGAGAATTATCCAGTCCCTCACAGTGCAGGTTGACATGCTCCAATATGAGTCTGGGGGTTTTACCTTAGTGCAATCTTGAGACCTTCCTTGTGCTTCTGGAGTGAACTGTGGTAACTTCACAAGAGCAGAGATGGAGCCTTCAGTTATGGTGTTCTTCTTTCTCGATCTAATTAGAACAAATATTAAAATATACTGATAGTCCTTGTAATTACAACAATGCCAGAACTATTTTGTTATTTCTGTGCAGGCATTTAAATAATGAAATTTTGTTTTTCTGTTTCCTAATTCACTAGAGTAAGCTATGAAGAAAACTTCAGGGCTTGAGGGCTTTTTACCAGGTCCCTCTTGTGCTCATCCTTCTATATTATCTCCTAAATAATTTAGTGAGTAGCAGCATATGGGACATTCATGTAAGTGTTGGTGCTTCTCAGAAGTTGCTGACAAGACTTGTAAATAGCCGATCTTGTGAGCATAGAAAATCTTGAATTGTTAAAAGTGTAGCCTGTGGCATATTGTGGCTGAATCAAAAAAATAAAAACAGTTTCAAAGCAGAAAAACTGTTGTTCACCAATACAAATGCTTTTGTCTCACTCAGCATATTTCTGAATAAATCTTATGTTGAAGTTGCATATCAGAAGAAACAGGTACATTAATGTTCAGTTTGCATCTAAATTTAATCATTTGGTTATGAAAGTAGTTATCTAATGGAGACTTTCACAGAATCATAAGGCATTTTTTTCCTGGAAAGACATATATAGATATATATGCGTGTATCTATGTGTATGTATATATGAAGATACATATAAAATATTCAGAGTAGTACTTTCTGAAATAAGTATTGAATTACTGAGTTATATCCTACAATCAAATGCAATCCTCAGTCTCTTACTGATCATTTACTAAGAGGTGCAGGTGTAATTCTGCAGGGAGTTGCTCCAGGAGAAAAAAAGGAAAGAGAAAGATGCTTAGGTTAGTCTCATGTTCAGCAAATGGTTTTGCAACACACAGAGCTCAAAATCTGTTTGACCACATTGATGCAACTCATACTATGTACTTTCCTGCCTGGATTTTATATAAGAAAAAAGAGAGGTCCCCAGAAAATTTAATTAGCCCAGTGGTAAGAGTATTTAGATGGGACTGGTGAGAATTTTTTTTCCAATGAAACTTCCAGTGAACACAAAAAACCAAGTCCGTAACATAAAATCACTAAAAATTGAGTTTACATTACTTCTCCAGTATAACAGAGCAGCTCACAAGGCAGTCCACAGAACAATCCCCCAGAATACCCAACCTGCTGTTTCTAACCTTGGGGAGAGAGAGAGAAGGAAGTTTCAAGTCCCTGCTATGGATAGTCAGACATTCATTTATATTTACATAAATCTTTTTGGACTTTGGCTTCCCTGAGCTTGATTTAAATTATTAGACCTTAGTGTCCAAGCTTCCTTCACCTACTTGTGAAATCCTAATTTTGGGGTACTTAGGGATTCATTTTTGGGTAAGGCTCTGAGCTTTAGAGTACACTGAGCAAGCGTGTGAAAGGGGAGACTCAACTCATTATACAAGAGAAGTGCAGCTGTAGTTGTGAAAGGCTGATTTCCTCAAGGAAGGCAAATGAATGAAAGAGTGACAAGTGTCTAGACCTCACGATGTTTTTGTGCTCTGCCAGGTAGCTGGTACAAAAAGGCTTTATGAAATGATGACATTCTACTCCTAGAAGTAGTTCAGGTAGCTTCTAGGTTTTGTGGCTTAATGTGAAAAACTAAAGAAATGCAACTGATAATAAATTCTTCACAGGGTTTTTTTTCCCAATTAGTAAAGTTACTTGCCAATTATGAAGTGTATAATGAATATAAGAAAGCTGTTAGCTGACAGGAGAATATATAATATAGTGAAGAAAGAATAAATGGATAGGGGACACCACAATGCTGTGCCACTTGTCTGGATCAGAAATGAAAGTGATTTGTTTAATTCAGTTGATTGTCTCCCTGTCATCAGGGGAGTGTCAGGTGTGTGTCAGTAATGGCTGGGGAAGAGGAGGAGGCTGGGAAAAGAGACCAGTGCCTTTTAAATGAGGAGAGTATCAATTTCTGAGCAGTGTAGCCGCACACAGAAAGGTTCATTGTCCTCTAGAATCTTAGGCAGGGAAATTAGACTGCAGTCTCTACTGCTGTCACCAACAAACAACTATAAAAAAACTAGATGATGTTGTAGGTGGAGGTGAAGTACTAACCTTAAATGTTGAAACAAATTTTAATTTCTTAGAGGCTATCATGAATAGGCATCACTACAGATTTTATTATGCTTCTAACATATATTCTGTAATGATAAGGATGATGAGAATTTAATGCAACAAGGCAATAGAGCAAAGTATTTTTTTTCCAGAAGTAACTGAATAGAAAAACCTTATGGCGATAGTGAATATATTTCCTGTTGCAATGAGACACCTCATTATTTATTTGACCTTTCAAAATTCGAGTTATTTAAAATTGAACACAAACTTTAAGAGATATATATGAAAAATATAATGAGATCTATTAATAACTCTAAAACTCTGGTGAACATTTCAAGTATAGAACATACTTCTTGAACTCTGATGACCTTTAAAACTTGAAGAAACATCTTAAGTAAGCACACTAGAAATACTGCTGTGAAGTACTGGAAGGAGTGAAATCTGGAATGTATTTAATGCACATTTGAAAAAAAAACTTTTTCAAAATGTTTTTAAAGTTCCATGAGTGAAACCTTCCATGAGTGAAGATTTCTCTGTGTTTTTAAGTATAATGGATTACTCAGTAAATGGTTGACTCTCATCTGTTGCAGAACTTCTTCCTGAGGCATAGGAACATAATTTTCATTGTGTCCTCTTTGTGTTGCAAAGACATACTTTTAACTGTATCCTGCTTTTTGTATGAAAGTGACAACGATTATGGCTCTGTATGACAAACTGAAGAGACTTTTGGGGTGTCAAAGCAAGATTTGTTGTGTCAGATGTCCCTTATCTCCTCCAATAAAAAGGTAGTTTCCTGTCTCCTTGGTGAAACTGTCCTCAAGGCTGAATGCAGGGCATGGCACAAGTTATTTTAAACTGTGGAAAAAAACATTCAGACTGGAGTCTTTTGGGCAATTCCACTGATGCCAAGTGGGTATCTTTATTTCCAAAGCCTTATTCTCCTGTTGAAATTTACTGCTCCAAATATGATTGTTTATCTGTATTGGCTCTTCTTCATCCATTGTGAGGACTTGTATGATTTTTTTGCCAGAAAAAAAAAACAGGAAAAAGATTTCCTTAATTTTCTCTTGAAATTAGGTTACAGACAGGTTTAGGCAGCATGTGTGAGCATGTCATGCTGATTGCTTTTTGGGTCTGGGAAACTTTGTTCTCTGGTAGATTATCTCTGAGAGTACAATCTTTTAAAACTTGTTTTCAGTTTTACACTGGCCAACAAGTTGGCAAGTCTCATTATACATTGGCTATACCCAGTTCAGCATTTGCTCAGCCAGTAGATTCAAATAATTTGTACCATAAAAATGTGCATATGATTGATCTACTTCCCCTTTTCTCTAAGCAAGGCACATTAACTCTTCTTAGAAATTACAAAAATATCTGTACTCTGCACTAATTAGAATTTTTAATCCAAAGGTGTATTTGGAATTCCCCTAATGAGTTGGTCCTCTCGCTTCTGAAATAAGTATACCTTAAACTTCCTTCTGGCCTTCAGGCTTTGTTAGCTGAGACATCGTCTTTCCTTTGTGGTATGCAACTCATGTCATGTCTCATTTGTAATAATCTTGTAAATTATTGCTAGTATTCAAATTCTCAAACATCTGTTGTTTCTTCTTTCCTTTTATGGTGTAAGGCCTATGTAAACACAAAATGAGAGATGATATTTGAGCTTCAAATATCACATCTAAAGAAGAATGGAGAATCACTTGTTCCAGATTACTTGTCCTTCTTGTTCTCTATTTTGTTACACTCAAATGGTCCAACACTCTTTCATGACCTGGACAAACTGGGGACAGAGGGATGTAAGGCAGGACATGCTCTGATGTACCCACAGCAGCTGTTTGGGCAGTAACCCTGCAAACCTCACAGCTGCTGCTGTGGCTCTGGGCAGGTCAGGAGGGAGGTGGCTCTTGAAGGGGTTGTTCTTGCCATCACATGTGTCCTCTGCCAGCTGGTGTCACCAGGAGGGTGACACATGTGCCTCTGCTGTATGGGCTGCATGGATCTGCCCAAAGCACAAGAAGCTTCACCTTAACATGAAGAAGTTCTTTATGCTGAATGTGCAGAGCACTGGAACAGCTGCCCACGGAGGCTGAGGTGTCTCCTTCCCCAGAGGCATTCCAAACCCACCTGGATGTGTTCCTCTGTCACCTGCCCCACCTCACCCTGCCTTGGCAGGGGTGTTGGACTGGGTAATCTCCAGAGGTCCCTTCCAACTCTGCTGTTCTGTGATTTGTTCAACAGTTTCAGCTGCTGTAGCTAATTTCCCATTTTTCATCTACCACAGAAGCTTCTCCACTCATTCTGCTTCTGTGTCCTGTCTTCCAATAATCTCTGTCCCTGTTTATTGTACATTCAAAAGAAAATGTCATCATTATTCTGTATTATTCTACCTCAGGTTCCTCTTACAGAGGATACAGACTTCTATGTTGTGGAATTTCTCTATTGCTTTCATCAGGAAAAATACTGTAATCAGAGTCATATTAGTCCTTGTGCTGTCTATTTTCAATCACCAAAATTTCACTGAACAATGGATTATTACTACCTATTAACTCCCTGACAAGCAATAATGACTTCATATTGGCTACATTGCATTACTTACAAGGCATAATATTTAGGTCTGAATATTAATTGAAGAGTCCATTAATAGAGAAATTTGTTTTGACATTTTGTGAGCGCGCAAAGAGATACATTTATATAATAAGGATGCTGTTGCAATTAATTTTTTGTAGTTTTTGATGTTTAAAAGGGATGGGATTTTTTTCTAAGTGTTACATTTTGTGTTTTCATGATCTTCTTTCATTATCCACACCTAATTCTGCACAAGATGGATGGGTTAAAAACTGATCTGGAGTCTGGGATGTTTCTAATGGCAATTTCAGCTGAATCTGTTCCTCTGGCTGGCTCATCTGCTGATCTCGTGATTGTCAATGATTGGAGGGAGAAGGAGCTTCAGTGCAGGTAGGCAGGAGGGAAAAATAGGCTCAACTCATCTTAGCAATCCAGTGATGAGCCAGTTCAGGAAGTTTACTGAGCAAGAAACACATAGCTGAGAGAATGGGAGGAGTTGAGAGAACAAGAGGGCTGAGAGAGCCCAAAATTTAGATTTACTCACAATCCTTGTGGAACTGCACCCTTAATCTCACCCTGGGACTGGACTACTTAACAGATAAAAAAAGGGAAAAGGTTGTGTCAGCTTGATTTATTCTAAGTCCATGAGTACTTTCAGTCACATTTTTTAGCTCTGTAAGTTTTGCGAAGGGCAGGTCTTAAAATTATCATAGAACAGGGTTTTAATACCTCTCCTGGCTTAAGCATAGGAGAAAAGAATGTGTCATGTGGTATAAACTTTTTGTCCTTTGGAGTACAGAATGCAGTTTTCAGGAAACCATATTATAATGCAACTAAGTTGAAAATAAGGAAAAATAATTTCCTGGAAGGTTTTAGAACTAAAGGATTATATTGTTTAAAAGGTGGAATTGTTTTACCGTGCTGAATTCTTTTAGAAACCATGTGTTCACTTTTCCATTGTGCACAATGGAAAAACCCAAAACTTCCATCTCTCCAAATCCCTGGAATGTAGGGTATCTTTCTCCCACACCTATTTTACAATCCTTTGTTAGCTCAGATTTCAGACATCTATAAACCTGGTAACTGTTTTGGGGCTGAGTCTGCAGCAGGATTGAAGTGTAGTGCAGTTACTTAATGGAATGGTATGTATGGGGAGGACATAAGAGAAAAACACCATTTTCTTCCAATCTGTGTTCACCTTGTAAGCAGTTTTAAAATGAATGATGAATGAAATGAGGAATCAAAGATAAATAATAATAATGTATTGTCAGAAATGTTATAAAATGTTACATATATAATTATTAGGTTTACCTTAATTATATCAAAACAAAACTCATCCAAATTACTGTGTGTTTAAGTGAAAAGTAATTGCATTTTAAATTTCATTGAAGAGGCTTGGCAAACAAAATGGTAATTAAAAGCAGTTAGCATATAAACAAATAGCATCAAAGCCTATAGGCTATGGATTTTTTATTTCTGTATTTAAAAGCAAGCTAGGCAAAGTAATGATTGAGGTTTATCTTAGATTAGCTAAAGTTGGAATGAAAATTAAAAATGTATGTACCATAACTTTGATATAAAACTCAGAAATTACAATGTCAGTGTCAAGGTGAATTCCTGAAGATATGACATAGACTAAGCAGCTGCATTGTTTTTCCATCACTTAACTAATGACTTTCCAACAAATTAAATAATTATACTGTAGTGCTGCCTGTATAGCATAATCTTGTTGTTAGGGATTTCATTGAATTTTTATTCTCACATCCTCTCTTACCATTCCCTAGCTTTTGATATTTTTTTCAGTCTGTTTTCCCTGTATTTTTTTAATTTCCTTCAGAAGCCAAGCCATCATAGCCAGTGCTGTTTTGTACCTACAGAAAGTCATTAAAGAGCAGTCCTCATGGAAGGTCCAATATTTCTACATAATTTTCCTTTCCTTTCAAGCACAGAGGTGTTCTGCACGTATAGTGAAGGTCAAAACCTGAGTTTATCTTTTGCCATTTTCCATTTGTGCTCTAGAGTTGCCTGGTAGCTATAGATGAGATTAGGATATTAAGATAAGTTTTCTTTTCCACTTGTGTGTATATATTTATATATACAATTCCTACCTTGGTACAGTCACTGTTTTGAAGAGTCCCTGATCAGTGGAAGGGACTAAAAACAGATGCTATTCTTATCATGTTCTAAATGGGAAACTGAAACCAAAAATTCTTGTACAAGGTTGAACTGAACCAGCAACAGAACACCATTTCTTGTGAATCCCATTTTAAATAACACATTCACAAGTACCCTTTCTGACTTTCAAACCCAAAAATATATTTAAATGACAATTTCCAGAATTCAGTATTTTACTTTCATTTGAGGCACTCCCAATGAACTACTCAAGCAATTGTATGCAGAGAAATGGCAGTTTCCCCAGGAATATAAAAAATGGGCTTATTATGCTGAGTAAACTGAGTAAACTTATTATGCTGAGTAAACTGTTCTTTTCTCTTTGGGATTCTGTTTTTGTCACTCTTGCCTCCAGCAGAAACACGGGGTGTTTGTGTCACATCCAAGAGAGCTGAAGAAAACACTGTTGAACATTCCAGTGTAGAAGATCGTGGTAGATTCAACTTTATGCTCTCTTATTGTTTTTACCATTTACAAACACAATAGCAAAGGGAACACAGATGATGCGTGATACTTTTCCAGATTCCATTCTGAATAGGGTTTTTCCTTCAGAATTATTGATATAAAAATCTTTTACATCTCTCTTCTGCTTTAAAGGTTGCTACTTTTTATTGTTGCATGATGTCTACTTTTTTCATGAGCTGGATCCAATATCTTTAGGATTGGTATAAACTTTTTGCTTGTGAACAAGGAAAGATTTTATTCTTTTTAAGTCTGACTCTTATTGATTTGATGTCCCCTAGAAATCTCTTCAGAGGAATACGCTCTCCTTACAGAGGTAGATTAACTGTTTGACCTTTAAGAACCACATGAAAATCAACTCTCTTTTAAATGTAAAAATGTCACCTGGTAATAAAAGGGACTTCTTAATATGTTCAGGAGAAAACTGAAGCTTTCCTTAGTAATTTTGCTAAAGCTTCACTCTAAATTCTGCAACTTGCCTTGTGGCAGATTGTTTCATTATTCAGCAGTATCATTAATCTTTTTTATTATCACCTTAAAGATAAACAAACAATGATTTTGTTGTGTTTCACACAAGTAGTGCATTTTAATTTTGTAGGCTTTTATTATTGACTTAAAAAAACCTGCAATGTTTCAGCTTGAAATACTGACTTACAAATACGAACATTCTATTCAAATGTGGGGAGATGGCATCTGTTGTGAATATTAAACAAAGTGTGTGATTTTTATCTCTTCCACATGGAGCTTAGTATTAACTAGGAGAGCTGATATTAATTAATTTGAGAAGTAATGATTTGTCATTTTGCCTCCATGAAAATAATTGTGCTGTTCTGTGGGCCATACTGAAAGCAGGTCTTTTCAAGTCTCTAAAGATCACATGGTGGAGTCAATTTCAGTGATAATAACTGGAAATTCAGGTAATAAACTACTTCCGCAATGTATTTCTTTATTTTGCTACTTCTCACAATGTTGTTTTTCTTTTTAGTGTCTAACAGTGAAAGGTAATAATACTGCTGATTATGATGAATCAATTATTTATGGAGATTTGATGCAATTTTCTCAATTATTGAGTGTGGAAACACGGAGAGGTGACATTAATGGCATTTATTTCTACTAGTGTTATGATTTGAAATTCATAGGATAAATGTACACTTCTAAATGAAATAAGTGAGAACTCTTCTGAGGATGTCCTTATTAAAATTGTGGCCACTGGAATAAAGTTTTGTTTCATTGTTTAGCATTTTCAAAGCCAAGACATTGCAGTTTCAGGGGAAGAGAAACATCACAAGCAAAACAAAACCCAACAGACAATCTTATGTTCTACAGATGGAGACGTAATTGGTCCGTCCTTAGGGCTTTGGAAAATGTAACAAGGATGTAAATGACCAGAATGAGAGGATGAAGCTTAATTAGAATGTTTTTAGGAGATATCCAATTAGAAGTTTCTTTTATTCATTGACTCAGGTATTCAGAGCTCTGTATTCTTGCCATTCCTGCTGGTGTATGGCATATATGATAAACTGAAATACGCAAGTAAGAATGAGCTGTGATTTAAAACATACATGCACAAAGCATGGGTAATCAGAATTATTCAAGAAACAATGGATAGAGCAAAAATTTATAATGAGTGTGATTTAATTTGAAGATTGCAACATTATGTTCTGTTTCAGAGTATTGACCTGGATTCATTAAGCAGAAGTAGTATGTTGGTGACATTTCTGCTGCTGTAAACTATCATAACTTGAAGGCTCCTCATTTAGTCCTTTTTTTTTATAGCAGACAGGGATTTTTGTTTTTTTTTCACCTGAGAATGAAACATTTACAGAACAATATGTATGTGCAATGAATGAGTTTATTTTAAACTGCCTTTCTTGAAGACTCTTCCTATTTTTAGCCCAGTTCAATTATGATTACTAAAGAAAAGAGGTTCTGGAGACTATATTTCTGTAAGTGCTCAGGGCGAAAGCATCATATTTTCTCACTCTTCCTTGGAATTCATCCAAAGCCAATTCAGTTTAATCTGCCTGCTGCTGCTCTGGAAGTGACATCTGTTCAAATTTACACTCTTTATCATGGCTGACGTGTTGTTTGTGTGTCTGTTTACCCCAAACCCTTGTTCCAACTGCCTCTTGCAGATAATTTATGATTTTTTCCTTCAGTCTCTCACAGGTTGCTAGGCATTGAATTGCTGCATTTGGAGCTTTGCTATTATTTTTTATTTCTTTTCCTCAGCTTTGCAATTATGTTTTAAAGAAAAAATGAGAAATCTAGATGCAACATGTGTATCAACAAATATACTGAGAAAGGGTAGATGAGAAGTGAATGGGTTGTGGGGGATGTGCCACACCAGCAATAACCTATCAGGTTGTCATATGTATGTCTAGTAAAGTATGGACACTTATATCTATATATCCATTTTGTAAAACAAATATTACTTTATAATTTTAGCTGCTAAAGTAGTCCTAGGCCAAACAACTGCATCCAGACCATATTTTTCTGACAGGGGTTCATATTTATTTATGTGTAGATAAAAATATTTGTGCTGTGAGACTTTAAAAATAGTGAATTTAGTCTTAAAATGTATGAGATGGACTTTGAATCAGGACTGTTATTTTAAAAAAATTGGAATACTTGAATTCAGGATTCATGCAACATCAATGTTTTGGATAAATAGAGATTTCCATTTTCAAATTTTCCCCAAAATCTTGCAGTCGTGAAATTGCCATCAAATGTGTTATTTTCAGTTGGTGACCCCAGAAGGGAGATTTACAATAAATGAGAATTGCAAGAGAGATGATAAGAGTGTCATCTTTAGCTGTATGAGGACAAGAAACTCTGTGGAGCAGCACAATTTCAAGAGAACATTAGTAGCTACCATAGATACTGAAGGGTAACCTGGAGACTATCTTAAATTTCATAGTTTTGGAACACTACAGTGTGAGTGAGCTGCTGGAATGGGTTGAGGGGACTAAAAATTGCTGCCTTCTGCCTCTGTAAGGTCACACACAATAATTATATGGATTATGGTATGTACTGAAAGAAGTAAAGTGCTCAATTATGCCAAAACAATTTACACTGAAATCTGATGTAATTTTGAAATATCAGAGAAAGAAATAATTGATGAAATTAAATCAGCACAATTTTAAAGTATTTGGAGCTGAAATACAAAACTAAAAATATCTAGAAAAATCCAAATATATTAATTTACTGGTCTTTGGTGCTGTAGAAATGATCAAATACCATTTCCCACATCCCGAAACAGTAAAGTCTCCATTTGGTTATTCTTGATTATTCTTTGTTGGTTATAATTCTATCCTTCCAGCACCCCATGTAGGAGATAAACCCAAGAAAGAGCTGGTGCTCAAACCATATCTCCTGTAGTCACACAGGGCTGTGCGTGGCCACTATGGCCCACCCAGACTGACTTGCTCTTTTCAGCATCCATCTGTATTGATTCTTCCCCTTGGAAGGGTCTGTGACAAGAGCTGCTAGCTGAGTTGTGAACAAATAGGAACTGACACACTTTGAGCCAAGTATGCACTGCTGCATGATCGATCTGGAGACTGCGTCTCCTTCGCGGGACGACAAAAGACTCGTTGAGACAGAGAGTGCAAATACACTGCAAAAATAGCAGTTGTATTCTTGGCATCATGTTGTCTTCCTTTCCAGTGCTACTGTTCCTCCTGCATGCTTGAACCAGTGCTCATGTGACACACACACCACTGCCACATAGCAAACATCTTTTTTGTAATCACTTCACTTGTTTGGAAATCCATGATTTGCACAGAAATTCTGTTGCTCGTAATAGTTAGATTCTTACCTTTATTTCTGCATAGTAGTTGCTGTCTAGCAGTGTAAGATGAAAACACCTTTCAGGATGTGTTAAAGAAAAGATTATTGACCATCCTTTCTGTATCTGCTTTTCCTGGTAATAAACTCTCCATAATTAGACCCATTGCCAAGAAAGTTCCTACAACCATCTGTTGGGCTCTTTCAAAACGTGTTTAAGAATGGACATTTCTTAAGATTTTCTGAAACTCTTTCATTGGGGTTTCTCTAGCAGAGAACTCTGTGGAGAGCTTTTATTTCCAAAAGAAGTTCAGTAAAGGAAATGGAAATGTGTTTCTGTAGTTGTCTTAGAATATTTTCTGCATATTATGCTCAATTAAATTCACTGCAAAATACAGAATGCCATGTCCTAGACATCAGAAAGTCTTCAGGCAATATTAAAAAGGAATAGTCAAGTTACATAAGAACAGGAATAATAATTTGTCTTTGTTCTATTATTTTCTTATTGATATCAGAGGAATTTTTTGTTTGCCATTGTTGTAAATCCATTACTACTTTGTTAGTGATAATGTGTCACTCCTCAGAATCAGGGGAGATAAGTTTAGCCTTTGTTTTTGTTTTTTCATCTCTCCATGTGTTGCACATTTTTAACATATGGTCATGATCATGACAGTTCAGTTGCTTCCATGTATTTTTCCTTGCAGATTTCACCAAATTTCTTTCACAAACATTAAGATATTTGAATTTTTCCCTTTTACTGTATGTTTTATCATGTATATTCTGTTATGTCTGTTGGATGCTCAGCAGAGGATGAATGAAAAATCCTTACAAAAGCAGGATATAGGTGTTTACACTGACTAATTGATGGATTTTGCTATGTGAAAATTTATTCTTTAATAAGTGGGCTTTGAAGAACATTATGAAAGCTGAGCTTGTGTTCAACTCCTATCACTCTATTTACTTTTTCAAAGTACTAAAATAACAAATAACAAAATAATGCTTACTTTAACCACCTTAATCCAGGCTGTTTTGATAGAATCCAGTTAACAAAACACTGCTAAATTTATTCAACTTTTGTTGATGTTTGGCTATGACTTGGGTCTTATTTCATGGGGCATTTAATTCACTAAATACCCAGAGAGGTAAATGTGTTCCCACTGGAAATTCTGACCAAAGTTTGTGGTATTGATCCAAGTAGTTGGGGAGATTTGTTATTACAGTTCTCTGCAAGAGTAGTCACAGCAAAGTACTCTCTCTGTCTTCATGCAGAAGTTAAAGGGATTGTAGGCAGACAAGATGGATAATTTTTTACTTGTCTTGTACATAAATGTTTCCATCCAAAATAACTCCTTCAAGTCATCACAAGTAACATGCAATAAATCATCAACTGGAAGTCCAGTGGTGTGAACTGTGCCTTTTCACTTTAATTGGTGAAATATATTGAGATCTAATATCTCTTCTCTTCTAATTTCTCTTGTAGTTCAAAAGCCCAAACAATTGTCTAAACAATTAATGAACTTCTATTTTATCAGTATAATGATTTATTCAATTTCTCACTGTATGGCAACTTTGTACAAAAAGTTTGTACTATGTCTGCAAGGTAGATTCCTTGATTATTCTTCTTACTGCTCTTGTAATTTTCTGAAGTAGGGCTTAGCACAGGAAGACATCATGACTGAGCAAGTGCATTATAAGGCAGGAAAAAAAAGATTGAATGCAAAACAGTTGTATATATAATCACCTTGATTACTGTACTCATTTTTACTCCTCCTGCTACATTTTGTCCTTCGTATGACACAGGGACCATATTAGTCTTTTATTAGAGTCACTCACCTTTTAAGCTGACTCTAGAGTAGGCTAAATATATATTTATATGTATATGTCAGTGTACAGTCTGGGAGGGGCAGATTTTTATCTTATGTCACATTAGCATTTCTTGCTTGCCAATTAAAAGGAAATTCTCCCTATCAGGTCATCCAGATAAGCAGTTTGTGGAATGCATACCAGGAACTGACTTCTATTTTGCTTTTGCAGTGAGAAAAATGACTTATTTTGATTGTTCCATGTTATGTGAGAGATAATTCTGGAACATGTTGCCATAACTACTGACATGGGGTCAAAATGACCTTGTAGGAAAATGTTCCAAGTTTCCTAAGTGGAACTTTCCCCCGCTTTATTATCAGTATAGGAGAACTGTTTCACTAAGTAATAATCTTCTCAGTCTGAAAAAAAAAACCCCTGCCAATTATTTAGTAAATTTCCCACCAATTGACATCTAAAATAAGTATATTTCAAATAGTCACTTGTTTCAAATTATTGCTTATGTTCTCTAGCTTTACAGAGGTATCTGAGGCACCACCTCTGTGGAAAAGGGTAATTAACTGAGTGTCTAACTTAGGGACATGGCTTGATTATTCTGTCTTGCAGTGTTTGATTTCCATGTTAGCATAAAAGGAATGCAATATCTCACATAAAATCAGCTGTGCTGCTGTCAGCAGCTCTCCAGAAACGGCAGGAGATTCCCCCAGCCTCAAGGCACCAGCTGCCATTGAGCCTTGCCAAGGCTTTGCTGAGCAGTCGAGGGGGAATAGGCTCAGTTTACCATTAATGGCAAAAGTTCTGAGAAAAAAACTGTGAAACTACTTCTTAAGCTTGAAGAGGAACTCAGTGTGCCCCTTCTCTCTGGTGCAGCTCTTTGGTGATGCAGCTCAGCAGATCCCAGCGTGTGGGGTTGGACTAATGCTGCATTTAGCGACTCAAAGTCTGATTCCGTGATGCCAATTCCATGGAATAGTCCTCTGTTATCTGGGCTTTGGGCTGTTTCCTTGTGGAATCTGTTCCAGCTGATACAGGCTGGTATGTGAATTTATTTAGTGCAATGAAGTGCTTTTTCAAGTGCTTTTTTTCAGATCCGAAGTAATTTAATTTACCTTTGGTTTTACTTACGGCTCAGTATTTCTTCTGAGGTCTGTGAGAGTGAACAAAATCAGCCTTTTGACTATGTACAAACTCTGGTAGCTCAGAGGTTGGTTTTCATGGCTTCCTATTAGCAGAAGGCCTGAGGACACGTAGTAGCGTTTCCTGGTCTGTGGTGGCAAATGTCATTCGTCCCAAACTATCTGGAAAGTAGTCTCCTCTTTGTGTGTGTATTGATCTTCAAGGTCTCTTCCAACCCAAAAAACCTATGCAAAAACTGGTTTGGTTTTTTTTTCCCCACAGATTATGTTATCTGTGATGCAACAATCTCTAGGATTACATATTGCAACCTCAAATTCCACCTACAAATAGAGATATGCCATCTAGTACTTTAGTCACAGAGATCCAAATCTGTTCTTCCTCATTTTTCCAAGACAACAAGAATTACACGTAAAAGTATTGCCAGGATTCAATTTTAAGCATTAAAATCTATGAGAATGGAGGTTGGTTCAGTCAAGATTACTAAATTTACGCAGAATGAAATTTAAAAATCTACGCTCTCACTGTGTTAAATAACCTTTCAGTTGTTTTTCTGTTTTGTTTTGGTTTTTTAAATGTTATTAATAACATAAAAGGTTAATTTAATAGAATTTCTTTTCTATCAGGGTATTCTAATAGAAGCTCAAAATATGAGGAATAGCAGTTGTAGTTTTTCTGGAAAAAATCTGTCAGGACTTGTGCTGTGTCACTCACTCTTATTTTGGTATAATTTCAGTGGCTGCATGATGTAAACTGGTAAGGCACTATTAACTTCCACTTTTTTTATGATCTATTTAGCTTTTCAAGACAAAAGGTAGTTTTTTCATCTCTGTGTCATATCTTCCAGAGAAGAGGGGAAATTGGAGCAGGCAGTTTTAATACCTTAATGTACAGTAAGTAAGGCAGGAACAGGCAGAATATAAAAAAGCAGTCTAAAATTCAGCATATTAAGTGCCTTGAACTTGAAAAGGACTAAGGTGTTATAAGTTATTTACATCTTTTTGTGATCGTATTTTGGGCCGAAAATAAGGGAGGAAATACACCTCAGCTTTGTGATAAGGGTATATTGCTCTGTGGAGAACAGTCTGTTACTTATTCATTAGACTGCATTCTGCATGGAAGTGAAAGTAGGTTTAAATTAGAATTTATGTATTATTTGGCATTTAGTTTATGATAGTTTAGATCAATAATTTAAAGAAATATTTTTTCTTTTATTAAAGTTTTCCTATAACCTTCATTAAACCCCAAAAGTGAATGTTTAAAGAAGAATAAAGTGATACTTGCCTCAATATATCTTAAATTTGTTTCAGACAGCTATATAATAACTCCAAATATCAATTAGTAGCTGATCAATGAAAATTTTTTACAGTATTTGTATCAAAATATTATGGGCAGCCCTTATGGCATCCAAGGTGGTTGCCTAAGCTGAGCAGTTACAGATTTGGGCAGCTCATGTAGGGGACCTACTGTTCCACCTCCTTTTGGTTGGTCTGCATCAAGGCTGAATTATAGAGAGCTAGAAAAGGTAGTAAAAGAAAAACAAAATTCTAAACCCTCTAGAGGAACTGAAAATGCTCAGAAATATGCATAAAATTTGTAAAATGTTTCAAATACTAGAGTTGCAATCCCAAACGTTTTGTCATAGGAAAAAATAAATATAATTTACCTTCTTGTGATGGCTTGACTATTACATCATTTTCAGTTAAAAATTTAATTAAGAAGGCTTTTGGAACAGTTTATAGATGAGTTTTTTTCCTCAGCTTTCATTTTTTGAAAAAACATTATTTCTGAATATATATGAAATAATATAACTTTGCCTGATTCTATCAAGTACATATATAATGGAAATAGGCAGGAATAGATATTAAAAACATCATCCATCATAATTTCAGAAGTTACTGCAACACTATGTCATTAAATATGAGCATATAAATAAGCAAAGTGTTTGGTTTATATAGCAATTATTCTGAAAATTCAGCAACTAAAAGGAAAGTTGCCAGAGGGCGTAAACATCTTGCTATAGTAGGAATATTGCTTTAATCTCACGGCAGCCAGGCACCAGAAGGACCCACACATTTATCAGCCCAGACTTGCACTGGCATTATAGCTGGGGAGAGGCTGTGCCCACTGGCAACAGTATTAGACCTGGGCTGTCAAAAAAACATTTCCTCAAGGAAGATATTATTAAAAGCTTTGGAACCAGTTGAAAATAGACTAGTGTACCTTGATTCCCAGCTTTCTAGATCTGAGACATCCCTCTTTCCTATTTATTTCCTCAACTACAAACAAATTGAAAGGTTAGTAAATATTAGTAAACCTTGTTGGTAACAGTACAATTTTATTTCAGATAAGCTCATGTAAGTCACTGCAGATAACAACACTGAGTATATCCCTAATGAGAGATTTGTCCGGTATCTGATATTAGCCAGCATTTTAAGAATGGATGTTCACTTGCCATAATTTTGAATAAAAATAGCTGCATAATTTTAGGTTGGATATTTTAAAAAAATTTACTCATGGAAAGGGTTGTGAGGTGTTGGTACAGCTGCCCAGGGAAATGGTGGCATCACCATCCTTGTAAGTGTTCAAAAGAAATGTAAAATTGGCACTTGGGGACGAGGTTAGTTGGTGAACATGGCAGTGCTTGGTTAACAGCTTGACCTTAGAGGGTTTTCCAACCTAAATGATTCTACGATTCAGGAGTAACTTATTGTACTACTCTGCCTACTCTGTCCCTTGTTTTGCAATAACTCATATGATGAAGTACTTAAAGTATAAATTTCTGTTTTGTTCTTTCACCCTACTCAGTCCACTCTTTGACTGTAAGAAAAGAGTAAAGTCCCTAAGCTGCTGTGGAGAGGATACAGTGATGTTCCATGGATCAAGAAGGCAATTTTATAAGACAACATAAATCTTTACTATGGGTATACACTCAGTTGTGCCACTAAGGCTGAGTTCCCTTTAGATTTCATCCAAAAATGTGAAAAACATGAAAGTAATATTTACTGGAGTCCATACTGTGTTAGAAAAAGTGCAAAGATGCAAAGTACCTGCAGTTAAGAGTTCAGTTACTATTGACTTTATTGTGCATTTAATGACAGTAACATTCAAAGGAAATGAATGATCAAAGATATGATCTTCATATGCATGTAGAGGGGAATTAAGACGCAGGAATATTATTATGTGAAAAGGTTTGGAATGAACTAGGAAAAAGTGAAAAACATGCTGAAAAATAATTTTACAACTATTACATAAGTAGTTAAAATAGTAAATAGATTACATTAATAAATTCAAAGGTCTTATTTCATTTTATATCAAACTGGATGACTGTTATACTTGAAACATTTTAAGAGAGAACCTTGTAAATAATGGCAGAGGATGAACCAAAACTTTATGATTAAAAATAACTCTAGCCCTTTTATTTAGGTTTAGAAATTGATAGCTTATAAGGGTCCAGAGATATATTTTAGGACTTAATAAATTAATGAAGTTAAATTAAGATTATTTTCATTCTTGCATATTAGAAGTATTTAAATCTAACTTGGCTTAAACCATTTATTATAAATTCATGTTACTTTCTTGGCTGTTGTGCAGTCTATCGAGTATTTGATGGAAGGGTACAGATGTAGTTTTAGATATGATAAAAGTAGGTGACTTGTGAAACCTTATTCACTTTAGGGTGTCTGCCCAAGGCCAGAATTTAAATTTATGGAAACTGTGTTGACTATTTCCATCATCCTAAGCACAAGTTTATTAAGTCCTAGAGTATTACTAATTGTTAATCGATTTCAATTTTGCTTGATAAATTTCCTTTTTCAGGAGGTACTCACTTCTTATTCCCTTTCTTTTGCTTTGCAAATGTGTTTTTAATTGGCAATCTTACGAACTGTGTTAAAATGTCTTTGTAGTATAAGCAGTTAATATCTCATCATTTCCTCAATAAATCAATCAGTCAATCTATCCCATTTATTTCATGTAACATCATCATTTGCTTTAGTTTAAACAACTGATTTCATTACATGGAAGCCATTTGTTCATGTTCCCTACTGCTGCATAGCACACAATGACACCCACTGAGCTGTGCAGTGCACAGGAAGCAAGGGACAATCTAAATATTTTAGAGGTCTTTAGTATCTCTGCAATAGCAATTGATCATTAGTGACAATTTATTTCCTTTCGGGATTTCTTAGTCCAGGACAGATCTTAAAGGTCTGACTTAAAATATTTTTATTTACAGAGCTGTGACTAACCCAAATTGCTGTTTCACAAACTGGAGTTTGCTGTGTCATGACTGTCATGTTTCTGAGTCACATCTTGGGGTATTGTCATGTGGAAGTGGCTGAGTGATTTTTAGGAATTTTGTTTCTAGCCACACAAACTGATTCTATGATGTTTTGTGCCCCTCCAGTTACCAGCAGAGCAGCAGGCTCCAAACAGGGGAACATTTAAATTAATTCAGTTAATCTACCATTTTTTAACATAATAATTTTATATGACATTAAACCAAAAACCCCAGTAAAAAAAAATAAAAATTGAGGGAAAACATGAGTAAGGGGAAATGTTGATAGGACCTAAACTTTCCAGTGGTGATTTTATGGTTTGCCTGTTGGTTCAGCCGTTCTTTGCTCTCCTAAAGGCTGGTGCTTCCCCGGGTTTGATTTACAACATCACTTGGTCTCTGGGTGTGGTGGTGTTGCCATTACCTGTCTCTCATCTTGACCCCTGGACTTTGCAAATTCATTGTGTCTGACCTCACTGGACTTTACAGTATATATGTGAAGCCAATTTTTTTTTGCTTACTCTCTTTCAAGAAAAAGGTTCTATCCTGGTATTGGCTATTTACTCAAGAGTTGGACTCATTGACCCTTCCAGGACCGTTCCAACTCAGAATATTCTCTGATTCTTTGAAAACTGCAGCTCAGTTCATCACACTCAATAGTGTCACAGTTACTGTCCCATTTAGATTAATTTTTTATTCTGTTTTCAAGAGTGTTCTCTAACCCCATTGCAGATAAATGGAAAATGATTTGATATCCAACTTAAAATTAATGCTTTTACATAAACATTATACTTTCTTCCAATAAGTCTTTACCCTACCACTGTTACAAATGACAGCTAGATCATAAATGAAAGACTTTTTCAGTTCATCTGTTTTATGTCTGGTTATTTCACACAGCAGCAAAGGAGGGAGAAACATTTGGAAAAAAATAAGTATGTAAAATCACAAAATTTGACAGAATGAGCCAGGGGTGCATGTAATGTTTGATGCTACTTTTAATTCTCTTTTTAACTGACTAGATTTAAATGTGAAAATATCTCATTAAAGAAATGCACAGTAAGTCGTTAGCAAAAAAAGCACACCAGAATACAAATTCACTTAGTCTTCCTTCTTAAGTTCTTGTTTTTCTGTCGTTTTTTGCTATGATGAGTACAGAAAGGAAAACCCTAATTAAAGCTGAAATTGTGTGAAGTTTTTAGAAGTGTCTTTCCATACAGTCTGTAATGTTGTTAGAATTCTGTTAGCAAATTTAATAATAATTATCTTAGGTAAAGGCTATCCTGGTTGTATTTTTTTACAGGATCTCACCATGACTAATAGGTGTTAAAGATTGTCTCTAATACTTCCTAAAGCTTTAAGGGCTCCACTTTGACAAAAGTGCTTAGAAATTTCAGATAATTTTTCATTAATTATGGCTTATGGAGAAGAGAAAGGGTCTAGTTTAAGCCAGTAAATGCAAAATAGCAGCTGTCTTCAATGGTGCAATTAAAATGCATTTTGAATCCTGGTGACACTAATCAATAAAATAAAATAATTTGCTTTGTTTTTTTTTTTTTAATGCAATGACTAGAAATAATTGAAAAAGGAGCTTCTAACCTTAGAAAAATTTTAATTTCCAATGAACAGTGTAAATCTGTTACAAACTCTTCTGGCAAAAAAACTTGGAAATATCAGTGTAATTTTTACAGAGATTGATAGGTAAACTTGGCGTGCTCCAGAAGGCATAGTTCAGAGGAGAGAACCAAGTTGGGAAGAACTCACATTATGATGAAACAAAATATAAAAAGTGAAATAATTCAAATTTTTATGGGAAAATTATGATTTTGAATATCTGATTGCTTGATTTTGTTGTTATGAAGAACTAGAGATACTTGTGCAAATCTGACTTTTTAGACACATTTGTAGAGAACATTCTTAATTTTTTTTTTATTTCTTTATAGAGGATAAAGTAATTACAGGTTGTTTCTGCCTAATGATAGAGAGTAAATGGCATCAGTAACGAAATATTAGCCAAAGGGGACCAAAAGTATTTCTTGCAGATCACCTCATTAGCTTGTTCCTAAAATATGTTCACCAGAGAGAAATTGCAGCATGTGATTGGCTGTAGTGACAAACATCTGTTGTCTTAGCTCCTAAAGGGCTTTGGGGAGTGGGTGAAGACAAACAGTTCTTATTTAATCAGGTTATATAGAACCTGAGAGACACTTTTTGTCATCTGTGGTCTTGTCACAATCTGCTGTTACTCCTTAAAAATTACTTACGGGGTTAAGTTTCTCTTTAAAGTTGCATGATCTTTTACTAAAAGAATTATTTCCTTCTGCTTTGCAATGATTACAAGTGTGAGACCTGCTGATCATCAAACAAACCCAACCAACCAGACAAACCTGTACTCCAGAAAAACACCTGAGGCACTGAGCAGTCCCATCTTAAAAAACAAGAAATGTGCTAGCTCCAGAGGACTATGCAGATGAATGAAACTTAGCTACAGTTTTAAATCTGTTCATAATTGATGATAATGAAAAGGAGGCAACTACCCTGGATATTCTGAGTTTTCTGTGCATGAGCAGCATCTGTTTCTCTCAGCTCCAAATATCTTTGTGTTTGTTTAGCTGCTAATATAAAGACAGCCCTGCCTGTAAAGTGGTTGAAAAACTCAAGAAATTATTTGAAAGAGGTTTCTTAGACACTCTCAAGAGTTAAACATGAAGTTATAAAAAAGTAGTTGTAGTTGACTTTGAGGGAAGTGGTGTCCATTTAACTGAAAGGACTAATTTGACACTGCTTGATTTTTTCAGTGCTAGTAAAATGGCTGTCCTTGTTTAGCTAATGAAGAAGCCAGATCTTAGAGAATTTGAAGTTCAAACATTAAAAAGAGTAAAATGTTTCTTAGCGTCTTCATGTTTCTAAAATTAGGAGCTCTGAATATTCCCCAAATCAGTGAGATACTACTCAAAGTAAGTGCTGACTGATCTTTTCAGTATCTCATAGCTAAATAACAGCTTTGATTTGAACTCAGTCCTCTCCTTCACCCCCAGAACAGCATTTTCAGTGCTGTTTGCATATGCAACCAGAGAGTTTCAATATGGCATTTTTGAAAGCAGGTGCTTACCCAGCTCTCCTTGGTGTGAGCTGATGCTGAGTTCTACTCTCAGGTGTCATCACTGTTCCTCTCCAGCTGATGCTGCTGTCCCAGGAAGGATGTGCTTGCACAAGACTCTTCTTGTCACACACTGCCTCTTTTAGCTTGTTTTCTGTGATTCTGGTTTTCTTTTTAAGCGACTGAGAAGTGCCAATTATAAGGCCATGGTGGTAAAACTAAAGGTAAGGGAGATGTTAAACTGAAACAATGTTCTTGGAATGGGAATGCACTAACTCAGCAGCACAGAGCCAGCTCACTGTTATTCTCCTTGTGAATAATGCATTACTCCATCAAGAAGGTTGCTCCTACTCAGCTCATACTGAGTGGCAATGCTGTATTTGCTACAATTTCAAACATGTCCAATGAACACAGAAATGTAGGAGAAACATTTTTTCTTGTCTCCAAGTGCAGCCTGTAGCCCTGGGGAGTGTTTGATGTGATGCAGCACCACAGCTTGTGTTTGACTGGAGTGCAGGCTGTGCCTGAGTGCGAAACACTGCATGCGCTTCAGCAAGGATGTCTAGGAGAACAAGCCTTGCTATTACTGACTGAGGACATGCACAAAAAGAAAAGTCTCTATTTTGAAAAAGAAATGGGAGTGTTAATAACTGCTATTAGCTGCAGGTATTGCCAGTGCCATCACAGAAAGAATCACTTAATTTAGCTGAGTTTAGTTTGGGATGTACTGGTGTAACTACCTATCATGAAATATTGCAGTAGACAGAGAGACTTTACCTGGCACCTATAGACGACCTGGATGGTAGGGCACAGGGGAATTCTGTCATTTGTTTAGTCCAAGCTGGGGATTGTGCAGTAACTCCCAGGCACATAGGTTTCTTTTTTTTTTTTTTTTTTTTTTTTTTTTTCCTGAGCACTGGCTGGGAGAGAAGAAGAATTTAGAAGGCAGTCTCAATATTCACTCCATATGGAATTAAAATTGGCTCAGAAACAGAGCCATGGATGCTTGGAAGTGCTTCCAACTTTCCCACTGCAGATCTAGCAAAAAAAAGACCAACAAGAACAAACATTAAGGGCACAATAGAGATAATGTGATTTCAAAAGTAAGGTGATAGATTTGGGAAGATTTGTTTGAGGGGGGGGCATATGTGATGTAGAAACATTTGAACTATATGTAATTATAATAGGATTGTCACAAAGAAAGCTACTTATGAAAATTAAGAAGTCTAAAAAGACTTGATTTTCAGCTCATTAAAATTCAATTAGACCTCTTGTCAGTAGAAAAATTTCAGCTTGAGATCCTTGAGAAGTTGAAGTTATCCTTGAAATTCTGTGACATACAGCTACCATTCCTCATTAGCTAGGTGATGGATTAATTAATCATGGCAACCCAACTGGATATTGCAACCTTTTCATACAGAAGAAAAAAATCCAGTGTTAGTATCAGTAAAATTTTGACTATTGCCACTGACGAGTAGTATTTTGTTGTCAGGTAACAACTACCAGAGGTTTTATTGTTATTCCAATTTTACCAGATTTTGCACCTGTGCAGAAACCATGATTTAAAGGCCACTACATTTCTCAGATGCAGACATTATTGCACTTACAGAGAATTATCAAATATTCATGCATCAAGTGGATGCATAAAATCTGATCATTATACTTAGAGATCTTTCTTTTTATACTAGTTTCATTTTCTTCACAGAATTAAATATTACTGTATTTGTATCTATACTGTAAATGTATAGTAAACTGAGAGATATTTGTAGCTGACAGTCATTGAGAGATTAATTTAGGAGTTCACAACTAGGAAGCCTAAGTTGAAAAAAACATGTTTCTATTGATTTGAATTCATTCTCTTGGAAGCACATTTAAATAAACCGCCTTTAAGCTGCAACTCACATGATTTCTTAGTCTTTTCAGAATGGAAATGAACAAGGTATCACAATGACACCAATTGACAAAAGGACACAAAATACAAGTTAAATGAATAAAAGCCCTTTTAAGAATTGGTAAAAGTAGCAATTATATGGGAGTATTACAAATAATAATAACATATATGTGCAATGGAAATAAATATCTAATCAGATTATGTAACTCTGAACAATCCTCCTTCTTTCCACTTTCCCTTGACTTAATGACCCAAACCTTGACAAGTCTTTGCTTGTAAATCAGGAACTGACAAAACCAGTGAGAATTATTTTTCTTGTGAATTGTTTATGAGGAGAAAATATTTGATTGTAGTACTTCAGGGCTTGGCCAAGTGTGAGGAGCGGAGCTCAGTTAACTCTGCCTGAGTCAGCAGTACCTGCTGGTATTACCAGAAACGGATTGTGACCATTACAAGAAAAATATAAGATATTGATGGTAATACCTTTAGAGCAAGATTACTGGGGTTGAGAAAGGCACAGCAAACCCCCACATTGCCAGAGCTGTGATCAATAACATTTTCTTTCTTAACATTTACTTTACCCTTGTGAAAAGTGGTCTCAGTACAGATTGATGCCTGAGATTTCTCATAGCAAGTTTTTTTAGCAGACTTGAACACTGTATGCCTTAAAGAGTATTGTCTAAGCATGAACTATAAATTAGCCTTTCTATGACACAGATGTAAAGTGTCTTTGTGATCTATTTATGCGTGTCTGTGTGTCTTTGTAACCTTCCCAACATTTCAGCTCATGAATGCTACGTTTCAGAAGGGGTCATGTTGGTATTCCAAGTCCTTCATGAACTCCATCCTATTTTCTTCAGAGTTGCTGTTGTAGATTAAAAGGTGCTCAAGCACCTTTGAGGAGTGGTAGCAAAGCTTCTGTGCTTTCCAGTCTTTGGCATCCTGCTTTTATTCTATAGGACATAATTATTCATCAATACATTGGTAGAAACACTCAAGGATTAATTTAGATGAGTTCTCTTATACTTAAAGCAAAATTGTGGGGCTTTATTATTTCACTGTTTGGTCCCAGAGGAAATATGATTTAAATGTTTTGGGCTTAGTAAAGTTATGATAATAACTTAGTCACTTTCTTTTAAAAAAAAAAAAACAAACTCATTCTAACAGACTTTGGTTAATTCAAGCTTTTTTGCTTTAGAAAAAGGTTTTCTTTCCTAAGTCACCAGCCCTGGAGGGATTTAAAGGACATGTAGATGTGGTGCTTAAGGACATGGTTCAGTGGTGGATCTGGCAGTTTATGTTAATGGTTGAACTTGATGATCCCAGAGATCTTTTCAAACATATGATTCTGTTCACATGAACCTGCCAATCAAATGCTGTTTTTTATACTACCTCCACATATCAGGTAGCTCTTAGGCAGATATTTATGCAAAGGGTACGATAACCTTTCCAACTGAATAGAAAAAAAAAAGGAAATTATTATGTTTCAACAAATGACATACTATATGGTCTTATCTTTTTCCTGATTCCTCCAAAACCATACAAGACTTCATAGTTGTTTTTCATACTCATAGATGTATAGATGTTAATCTCCTTCATATATTTACTCACAACCAACTCCACTTCAGAGGGTTATGTAGAGAGAAGGGGAAAACACCCCCAAAACTGATGGAAAATTAAGTGAAACGAGCAGCTTTTAGCATGTTTATCCTGATACAGCATGCACATTTCTAAAAGGATAATTTAGAGAGGAAAGGAACGAGACTGCTAGGGCTCTATTGATGGGTACTTCTTTGCCCACAGTTATCCTGTTCATCATAATCCCTCAAAGGAAATTTGCCCTTGTAACAAGTATTGGCTCATGTATTATTCTGTGTAATATAAAGAGGGTTCATCTATTCTCTACATCCGATCTCAGCATGCAGCCCCTCTGTTCTAAAGTGCCTGGCTTAGTCTGAGCCTGTTTACAGTGCATCTGACATTTTGAACTGCAGAATGTGACAAGCTGACAGTGCCTCTTATTATAAAATCAGCTCATCTGCTGATATTAGGAGAGAGCAAGATGATGCATGAAATAGGTTTTAAATAGCACATGCTATGCTCAAAAATATGAACATTTCAACTACTTTAAGAAGAAAGGTAGACAGTATGTTGCTTTAGATTATTTTGTGTATTCATTTGGCTTGGGGACTGCACTATATTGCTATTTATTCTTATAATGTACAGTGGACACTGAAGCCAAGCCACTGCTTTAAAAGTTGATGCAATGCCACATTTTCAAAAGTTCACCATGTGCAGTTATGACCAAGAGCTCGGCTTTACTTCTAAGTGACTGAGTAGCAGCCACAAGCTTGCATTGGAATAACTGCAGTGCCTCCCATTATGATACCAGTTGCCAAGAGTTCAATATATGCTGCCCAAAATATTTTGAAAATCTGGAGACTGTTGCCTAAGTAATCAATTAAACCACTGCTTATATTGATTGACATTATGAAAGCAATGGTGTTCTTTTGCAAGCTTTGGTATGTAAAATGTAGAATTAAAAGTGATATTCAAAGGAGGCGGTGTGTTTCAAAGGAAAGTAAGAAATTCAAATAATTTTGCAATAGAACTTCCATTCATTTGTCATGTAGGCTGGGTTTAGAAATCTTATGATATATCCAGTCTCTATATATTTATTTTTTATAGCATTTCAGAGATGTTGCAAAGTATTTCACCTCACATCCAGAAAATGCCTACAGTAAATCTTTAATATGCTAATACATAATGCTACCACAATAAAAATGTTCAAATGCCATTAAGAATCCAGCTAAAATCCATAGGAGAAGCAATTTTGGAGCTGGGTTGGCCAGTGTTAACTGTTTCAAACCAATACTGGAAATGTAACTCACTACAATTTATTGTGGTGTTGTGCCAGCCTTCACAAAGAGCCCACTCTAAGTAGAATGTGGTAGGTACTCTGTATAGTGCAGCAACTGCATGCAGTTGTGATTGCTGAGAAACAATTCTGGATGTCTAACGAACAGCAAATAGTTTGAATAGATTGAATTAATTAATATCTGAATTATTTAACGTCTAAAGCTGTCACATAGGTCTTGGCATCACAACTTGATTATTGTGCCTTCATTTTCTCTGGTTGATAAACACAATTATTACCGATTCCTATCTGTTCTGAGTGATGTCTCAGGTTTTTCTTTCTCTTTGTTTTAGCTAAGATTAGAAGCATCCAAGCTTCTGGATCTAGGGTTTCTTTTTCTATTAATTTTATTTTGTTATGGTTTTCCTTTTTCTTAGAGTGTGTGAGTATGTATGTGTGTGTATGTGTGTATATATTTCCGAACCATACTGCTCTTTTGGTTTTTCAGACACTGTGTTTTTCCCAGGTAGTTTTCAGAGATAAACCTCATTGACAAAGTGATAAAACTTGCCTCTTGTCACCAGCAAAACTTGCTAAGAATATATGAAAGGATTTAGGCAGTTCTGCTTTGGACAAGATGAAAGTAAAATGAGCCCAGTTTTCTCTGGATAAAGAAATATATGGATCAACCCTTTTGAAGAAGTACACTGTTCAAATAAAAACAACCCAACTCTTACTGAAACTTTTCTTATGAACAGGCCATGCCATGCATTGGTGTCATTGATATTTGGTTCTAGCTCATATGACAAAGAATAAATATTTCCACATTTCACCAGATGCTACCTAAATCTTCTCACTTAGAAATGGCAAATTGATTTTTAACTATGATTAGATACGGTTTGGCTGTTTTTCTCACCTGCTAAACATAAAGGAAGCAAGTACAGTAATTTCACGACCATAAGGCGCACCGGACTATAAGGCGCACCCGCCGGGAGTTGGCAAAATTCGCAACTTTGTAGATCAGATAAGGTGCACTGGACTATAGGGCGCACTTATTTTTTTGCAGCGAGGCTCCGCCCCCAGCTCCCTCCGCACGGTTGCTGGCCGAGGCCCCGCCTCAACCCGGCAGTCATTGGCCCCCGGGCCCGCCTGTACCTGGCAGGGGCGGTGCCGCGGGGCCCCAGGCCCACCTGCATCCGGCGGGGCCGGGGCATGGCCGCCACCCCTCTGTGCTGCCTCTCTGGGGCCGGGCTATGGCCGCCGCCCCTCCGTGCTGCCTGCACGGGGCCGGTGGGTGCCTGTGGAGGGGCGGCTCCACCTCCACGGGGCTGGAGGGTGCCTGTGGAGGGGCGGCTCTGCCTCCACGAGGCCCGGGCGTGCCTCTGTAGGGGCCGTGCCGCCTCCACGGGGCCAGGGGGTGCCTGTGGAGGGGCGGCTCCGCCTGCACGGGGCCGGGGGGTGCCTCTGGACGGGCGGCTTCGCCTGCACAGGGCCGGGGGGTGCTTCTAGAGGGGCCGTCCCGCCTGCACGGGGCCGGGGTGTGCCTCTGGAGGGACGGCTCCGCCTGCATGGGGCCGGGGCGTGCCTCTGGAGGGACGGCTCCGCCTGCATGGGGCTGGGGCGTGCCTGTGTAGGGGTGGCTCCGCCTCCACAGGGCCGGGGCGTGCCCGCCCCTGCTCCGCCCCACCTCCACCTGGCAGCCATGGCCCTGCCGGCTCCCCCCGTGGCTCGCAGCTCGCACTTCCGGGTAGGCAATTTTTTTGAACTTTGTCCATCAGATAAGGCGCACCGGACTATAAGGCGCACTTCCGGGTTCCAGGGAAATTTTTAGTCAAAAGGGTGCGCCTTATAGTCGTGAAATTACTGTACTTTCGCTGCCTGTGCTACTCACACCTTAAAAAAATCCTCTATCAGTTAAGATAATTATTCATGCATCTTCACTTTCTACCTCATCATTTTTGCCTGGTGACTTATAAACAAACATAACTGGCTAATTTCCTTATTTGCTGACAGAGGTGCTGTGACCTGCTGTTTCCTTTCCCTCTTCTGCTAGTCTGTATTTCTGTTTACTTCCACAGCAGGTAGCACAGAGCAGTCCTAGGCTGTGACTAGGTCTGGAATGCACAGTGACAGCACTAATCTTAATGATCCTGAAGTCAGAACAGGCAGGTTCTGAAAAGAGATGCTTTACATGGAATGCAGAGGTGGCTGCTTTAACATCTGCCTGCCATGACTGTATCCCTGTTACAGTATTTAACTCTCTGTACAGCAGGGGGCAAAGTGACTCAAAAGAAAAGGGAATTAATCTAAAAGGTAGATTCTGGTCTGAAAAAGTAAGTTCTCTATAATGAGATATAAACCTTAACAAATAAAATGTCATGAACATAAAGTCCTTGATTTAGTGTAAAACCTGAGCCTAAAGGGCAGTCCTGAAAATAAAAAAAATGGACTTATTTAGGTTTCTCTGTGACTACGGTGATAATACCGTATGTTCCAAAACAATACATTTTGTAATTTGAATTTATGATCAAAGCAAATGAAGTCAATAGAACAGGCTATTTCACTGAAGGGGTGACAGTGACCACTGAGGCCAATTTCCTGGCCAAGTCACAGCTGACAGAGAGTTAAAGCACAGTCCAAATGCCTCTTCATGTCTGACAGGCTTGGAGCATCAACTGTCTTTTGAGGAATCCTGTTCCAGTGTTTGACCAGTCTGTTGGCAAAGAAATCCTTCCTAACGTCCAGTCCAAGGAAAACATGTATTACAAAGATTTTAATATGCTGTTGCCACTTTCCATTTATGTGGAAGTTCTGAACTTCTTTTGCAGTGCAAACTATTAGAAAGGAAAGCTGTTATTTAACACCAGAATGGAGCTAAGCTTTTGAAGAGCTTTTTGAAATTCCTTCTCTTCTTTGTATTGTAGGGAATGATGCAGGAGAGTGTTTGACCACTTGATTCACTATGCTTTCATTTACAGCATGAAAGCAAATACTTTGCATATTACAGCATGTATAGTAAACCTAATTAGCCCTGGTTTTCACCTAGCACCCCAAGGGTACATATGCCAAGTGTTTTGGGAAAATGTTCCTCAGAATCCACATACTAAGGACAGAAACTGCCACATACCAGAATCTAAACTGTAGTAATAAATAAAACTCAAAGATTGATTTCTATAGGTGGAGGACTGAATTATTTAACTTCCCTGGTTGGGCCTGTCTTTAAATCAGAATATCTATATTAGTAAGTGGAGTTGTGTGTTTATTTGTTTGTTCCGTTTCAGCACTTTTGTTAATATTATTGGATTTTTTTTCCATTTAAAAAATTGATTTAGCTCTGTGCTGTATACACACCCTTTCATTATGACCCTGGCCGTGTCTGTGAATTGAAAAATCATATTCAAGTAAATAAAATGTTCAGATTAGCACTTTATTAACATAAAGCTTAGTTTTCAAAAAGATTTTTAGGAAAAAAATTAGTGGAAGACATCACAGTGTTTTGATTAAAGTGAAGGTTCTTTGAGCTTTACAGTCATGGAATCTCACATATGGAAATTGCAGTTTGTCTTAATCTGCTTTCAGAAGACTGGTGCAAATATTAAAAAGTAATGAAGTAACAAGATTGTTTGTTAATGCCACATAAAAGTGCTAATTATGCTTAATTTCCTGCCTGCAGCTAAACCCAAGAGACATTGCCTAAGAAATTGTTAGATAACTTGCCTCACTTGAAACTGGAATAGCGCTGCAGTGCTTGATGGATTTGCGTTTAAGGAGTTGTGTGCCACACAGGGTCTTTCAAAGTGTGGCAGATGAAGGACGACTGCCAAGAAATTTGTTCAATTCACAGAAAGTTTATTATAGTCCTATTTGAGATTCCAACTACCTCACTGAAAAGGACTTCATTCTTAATCACCCTTTTGCTGCAAATCCAGTATGTAGCATTGTATGATTCTGCAATTATATGTAAATTGTTTTATTAGGGCTTTAATATTTTAGGACCATAATGATTATTTTTCCTCCAGAAAGTATACTTGAAATATACCCCTCTATGTCACACTGGCTGTAAATATTTCTGAAATGTTTACTTTGCCTCTCTAACATTTGTTTATTCTGTTAGGGACAGGTGCAATGTGAAAGAGTCTGCAGAAATATCATGATGACAATTGAAGCCTTGGGGGTAAAATTAATTCACCTTTTGCTGGTTGTGGTGAGAAGGAAATATGAGTAATATTTACCGTTAGGGATACCCAATGGCTCTTCTATGTGATTTTGTTTTAATGTAACCTCTTGACTTACATAGGAGAAAGAGCTCTACAATAGCGAGGAGGGAAAGTAGATAGAAAATACAAGAGTGTTCATAATTATGTGAGAATCTGTACAAATGTATTTCTGATCCTGACTTTATAATTAAAGAAACTCTAGGAGAATTTCATCACATATCTTGCCCTTTGTTTGAAGAGCAAGTTGCCTTTCGAAGAGTTGGAAACATCCCCATGGAGCCTGGATGTCATGGAACTGTGGAGTAAAGGTCCTTGTAACCTGCTGTAATTGAAACCTTATGGGTGGGCAGGAAGGGTGTAGTATCTCTCACCAGATGTGGTTATGGTTTATTGTTTCGAGCTTAAATAGCTCAATTTGTGGAGTAGGATTGTTATTTGGATGGCTTCATTTCTACCTTGTCACAGAGCTATTCAGGGATGATTGCAGGGAGCTGGCTTGGAGTGTGGAAATGCTCAACTTCTTGGGGCAGTACTTACTGAGGGCTCTCCAAGGGGCACAGCTGGGGGAGGACAGTGCCAGGCGTGGAGAGACAAACAAGAAAGGGCTCCCGTGCCATGGGATAAATGGCAAATTCTTCTGCATCTAGCAAAGCCAAATGCAGTGCAAGCATTTGCACTTGCAAATGCAAGTGCAGGCGACTCACATGAAATAAAAAGCTTGTGCCTATGGGAAATTACTAAAATCTTCACAGTACTCTGTATAAGAATAAAGTGTTTCATGCATTACGTGAAAATGTTGTTTCTGATTAATGAAGAAAACATATTTAGTACAAAAACCATTACAAACACAAGATGAGCTTGTGCTGAGTGTAGAGGCAACATTATGCAGTCTATGCATTGGTCCGGGAAAAAGTAGGGAATTAAATTAGTACCTGGAAAACATTTTTATCCTGTGATTTGTGTAAATATATTATATTCTATTGTTGATCTTTAAAGAATTCCTATTATACAAATATACTTGGCTTTAAATAATAATTTATACCTAGAGTTAGCCATGATATTGAACAAGTGACCTATTACTAGGAGAAGTTTCTTTTTAAGTAATAATCAACAGTCAGGCTGTGACAATATGCATTGTCTTTATAATAGACAATATATAATAGCATGAGTTCCTGATTATCCGTTCAGTGACTATAAGGACTCAAAATATATGGCCATTTTTACATGGAGGAGGCAATAATGCCTACTATGGGAAGACCAATAAAACACATTTATTGGCTCCTTGATGAAGACTGCATTGAATAAAAACATGTATATCCCTTCTAGCTTCACCTCTGCAAATTGTTAACTACACAATTGCTGAGAATAGGAAAAAGGGAAGCAATGTGCTCTCAGATAACCAAAGAGGAAAAAGTGCATGATTCTAAAGTCATCAGTATCTGTATGGCAAAGTGTTTGAAGTAGAAAGCAAAGCCTCCACGGGCCTATTGCTCCAGCAAAGCTAATTTGTTAATGATAATGTCCCATGTTTCTTTTAATTTATCTGTGGATACACAGTAAAAACAGATTTTCATAGGAGCTAGGCAAAGAAATTCTGAGTTTGCAGGATTTGTTTACTTCATTGGTTTATTTATAGTTTCCATTCCGAAGGCTATATTGTGTTGAGAAATACATCTGTTCTGGGAGATTTAGCACAACCAAAATTTATAAAATCCTTATTAGTTTAGGGAATTTTTGAGCTGTAGAATCTTCTATATGCATAACAACATATAATGTGTTTTTATTTTAAGCTAATCAAAGGCATATTAAGGATATGGCTTTACTGCCATTGTTTAACTTTTAACTAAATTTGGACTAATTTTGTTTTTAAATTGTGACCATGCAGTAGTAAAATGGAATGGTGATACAATGCATTTCTTACCTCTCCTCTATACTATGATATCTTTTTCATTTGCTATTAGCATCATTATATTTGTTATAATAGAAATGAATTTATATTGTACTCAAGAGTCTAGTTGTATTGCAAAGTAAACACTGCCTAAGAAATCATTTGAGAATACTTGCTGATCGTGAAATAATTGTGTATAAGCTGCTTCAGCTTTTCTACTTGAAATCCTCTTTACTGTGAAGTGAAATATAAGTTTGTTTTTCAATATATTTTTCTTACAATGTCTTGCAAGCAACACTTCTCTCTGGCACTTATGATATCATTGCTGCATGACAATGCAATGGTTCTAGTATTTCCTCCAACTGCTCCTATAACCTGGATATAAATTGATAGACATGGTATGGGACAAATAGACTGTATAATGAGCTCATTCACCTTTGACTCTTTTTAAAAAGGAAAGGCTTTCAATCTCAAAAGTGACTGTAGGTAGTTTATTTACATTACTTGTATTGCAATGACAGCCTTTGCCAGAAAGACCAAGATATCATTTTTATACTAAACAGAGTTTGGAAAGGATTGTAAACTCTGAATAGATTTATAAATCTAGATTTTAACCTTTTCAATATTCTGCTTTTTGGTTGGCTGCTGAGCCTGAGCTACCTCTTCAGTACCTCTTCAGGTTACTGATGCTGTAAATAGGAGAGAATAGGAATGGCTAATGAATCAAACTGTGGGACACTGAAAAGGTCAGAGCAGTACACTTTACTATTATCTTCCACAGAATATATGAGGCATTAAAATTCTGATTCTGTGGTCTTGTGACAAAGAATATAATGAGAACCATAAATAATAAACAGCACAACATTAATCTCTTTTTGTGATAATGATTGTAACAAGCATAAGAGGGATAAAATTCTCAACTCATTCTCACTGTACTAAGAAGACATTTCCTTAGATGTGTGTTTTGAATATCTGTAATTGTAAGAAAGAAGAAAGGGATTTTAAAGTATAATTGGATCCAGCAAGGATCTTAAATGTGCTATCTTCCGTGGACATACTCTTCTCGAAGGTAACATTTTTTCGTGAAAGGCATTTGTGCATAAATGTGGATACTTCCAATAACATGAATAAAAAGAAGAGTGCAGGAAGGTTTGTAGATCTGAAATAAAGTCATTACCACCCCTTCATAAAATTGTCTACAGACCCAGATAATTAGATGCTATTGACATGTTGTCTGTATCTGGCTTAGTTTTTACAACTGCAGGTAGTACAGACATTATTTTTGATGTTCATAAGGATTCCCAACTCCTTTGCTCTGAAAATGCAGGCAGGGTTTATCACACTGTGGCTAAGTGTCCTTACAAGGAGAATTTGTGGCCTGATTTGCTTAGTGTCTCATTTTGAGACACTGCTGTTTTTTGGAATAATTTCCCACTTCACAACCTACACAGTACAACAGGAAGTTCATCTGCCATATCCAGATGCTCTTTCTGCTATTTATTAAGATTGGTATAACTATACAGCAGTTGCTTATTAAAGAAAAAGTTATTCATCTTAAGGAAGCCTGTGATTGAGCTACTGAAAACTGTAAGGAAATCAAGTTAAATTGTCAAAACTTCAGCTCACCATCCTTTAACTATTGATTTCTCTTAGAGCACTCCCAAGAAATTCTACTTGTTTTCATCAAGCTGTTACCAAGACTATCTGAGATTAACATTTTGGTTTTGCTGTTGATAAAAATGTTGAATTTTTGATATTTTAGTGAATTACATGAGCCCAAAACCTAATGATGTTAGATGAAAAAGAATTCCTTCATGTGGAAGTAAATCCAGGAGGCACTAGCAAAACACCTTTTCTAACTGCCAATGAGATAGAAAATAAATTTCCACACTTAAATACTGTCTCATGGTAGAAGCTCGGTAGTGCTACCACATTACATAAAAATCAGAAGCTTCTTTTCTTGTAAAATTCTGAGTAATCTACAGAATCAAGACCTGCAAATCAACTTTATATCCACCAGTATTTTCTTCACATCTCAAATTGTATTTTAGGCATCTTCAAGGCCATTGCCTTTCTGTAACAGGATTATAAGTAATTTTTCTCACAGACTTGTCACATAATCTAATAAACACACCTATACTAATCTAAATCTATTCTCTCTACACTGCTGGTGATTGCAGATTGGTTTTGTAGATCAAATTCCTCCTGTAGCATTTATGTGGCATTAGAAAGGATTTCTGAGGTCACTTGGTGGTTTTTTCATGAAGCTTTGAAATAATTCTTAGTTATTTAACATTTTTACTGCTCCTATTATTGTCTCACTCATGTTGGGTACTCTGAAGTCGTCTAAATCTGCCTGTTGTGAGAAGCCTGTCAGGAAGCTGGACCCAGCTCTCCATCCCAAAGCACCCTGAATCCAACCATGGGGGTAGTGTGGGACATTGGTCCCTTTGGTGGGATATAATTTCTAAACCCTCATGAAGGGGAAGAAATACACACAATTAGAAAATGAAATAGATGACTTTGGGAGTATTGGATTGAGAACTTTCCTGAAAAGCGTCTGAGTATTTGGCCTGTAGTGATTATCCATGGCCTCTATGGAAATGACCTGTAAGGATTATTCTGGATTGCTGAGCTATTTTGAGGATTGAGGTGAAATTCCAGATGGAAACCTTACATGTGCATATTTATTCTTTCTTAATGATAGTGAAACAGTTAAAATTTCTATTTTTGTCAAAATAATGCATTTTTTCTTGCAAAGAGAGTTATAAAGAAAGGGCCAATTAAATTTTTGTGTATTATTTTGTATGTTATGTAAGTCTCAAAATGCTTCTAAAAACCCCAACCTCTAGCATAATTGTGCTTCCTGAAAGCTGAAGTCTGAAAAATGAAAGATCTGCTAACAGATGTGGCTCTGCTGTAAGTGTGCTGCTTTGAGACAGTGCACATGCTTCAATTTGAGCGTTGCTAGGGAACAGTGAGAATGGAAAGAGTGTGCTTCTGTGTGATTGGCATTTTCTAATTAGTAAATAATAAATGTTTAAGAAAAGTTAAACTCTCCATGTTAGAAATGCTTTGGAAGTGTGATTGGATGGATGTGGGCTGCCAGTCAGCAGATATCCTGTGTTCCCTTAAACCTCTTCTGGAATAAGCCGAAGAAGGTCAAAGAATAGAAAGATTGTACTCTGTTATACTGGGCTGACTGAGTCAAGGCTAAGAAGTTTCTGCTTAAATCAATAGCAACTACTTCAGCAGCCAAATAGCTCCAGGCATCCCTTTAAACTGATAATTATATTTGTTAGCTGCTTTCTTCTTGCTCTTGCTTGGATCTGCACGGCTCGTTTGGAACAGAGGGAAGCTGGCTGGTGAGAAGTAACACGAAAAGATTTAGGGAGAGCATTTTGTACATAATGTCACTGTCCTTGGTACATCCTTTGTGCAAGGTAGAAATAAAAGATCACATTGCTGCCATATAGCAGAGGGACAAACTTTGGAAAGCAGGACATAAGGAAGTGACATAGAGAAGAACACCAAGGGACAGGATTGGAGTGATTTCCTGCCTCACTCTTAGATGTGCTGGGATCTACAGTAAGAAGGATTTGATCTTCGACTATTTAAGCATATAGGACTTTTTCTAGTACCTTAAATGAATACAGGTCATGTTGCAGAATATTGTATTTCCAGTCTGAATAGCATAAAATCCCTGGATAGGTTTTGAGTAGCCAAAAACATGAAGGGATCTTTATTAAAATGAAAATTGGTTAAAGAAATGTTGTCTGAAGTTCAGCTGATCCTTGGTCACCACAGTAAATATAAAGTGATCTTGCCAAGGCATATTTTAATTTCTAATGAGTTGTGATCATGTTTTTGGTACTGAATACTCTCAAAACTCAGCAAATAAATAGCATTTTTCTTCTTAAGTCCGAAGTCCTATGTAACTGGCTGCCATTGTTCTCCTGGGCTGAACACTTAAGAAAACCGTAAAATATCTCATCCAGACATGGGACCTCTCATTTCCTTCCATGTAGTGATTTCAATACACAGCAACGGTGTTGGAGTTCTCTAGAAGCCTGAAAGCATTTGTGTCTTTCTTTTCTGTGACATGGCACTCCTGTTTTTGTGACTGTCAATTGTAATCAGCATTTCAACTTTCAAGGAGATTTGGTTTAAGACAAAAAAAAGCAATGAAAGTGTTTGGATGATCATGAGGGAGGAACCAGGATGGTTGTTTCTTGTTCCTTTAGAGAATGCTTATCTGATTTACAAAGTGATTTTAATACATTAAGAAATTTCAGTAATATTTTTTTCTTGTATGGTCAAATAAGCTGTTTGCAAGACAAAATGTAATACACTGCCTATAATTCAAGATACAAGAAAATAAACTGATGTGGCCCAAAATTAAAATAATGATAGAAGTCCACCCAGAAGAAACACTCCCAATTCTTTGTTAAATTACAGTTGCTATCACCTCTGTTTAGTAAAAAATGTCTTTTAATCATTACTCATAAAACAACTATTTCCTCATTTGTGAAGTGCAGTAGGACCTGTATTTCTGCCTCTGTGTGTATTTAGCTTGGCGTTTGATATAAAATTGTTTTTATATAATTTTGGGCAAAAAATGTATTTATTAAATGTGCTTTTAGCTGCACAACAGAGAATTTTTTCCTCAGTTCTGAAGTGTCATTGTAGGTCCAATGTCAGTTGAAGGCTGCTGTTTTGCCTTGAAATTGTTTGCTATTATATGGAAATAGATTGTTGTTATTTTTGTGCATTTTATTTATTTATGCAAAGAAACAAAGCATTCAGTACAAACAAGCACGTAAAATTTAAACTGCTGTGAAAGAGACATACAGCAAAGGACAAGAAGCAGATTATAGATGTATAATAGATCAATATAATAGATAATAATCCCCCATATAGATTTACTTGAGTGGTCTAAATTTTGAAATAGTGTTTGAAGATGCTAAATATGCACATGCAAAGCCCAGAATTTACATCAGCATTTAGAAATTGATTAATTACATGCCTGGCTGCCAGCTGAAAAGCATGAGAACCCTCTTTAACTGCAGTGCTTTTTCTATGTGTGGCTGGAACAGGTCTGTTTGAAATAGAGAGACCATTGACTTCCTGTATTAGCAGCAGTGTGCAAATTCATATTAATGAGTTAATAATGTAGTAACAGATTTAATTGTTTTTCACCTTGCTGCAGTCAGCTCCAGCCCATTTTCTAAGTGTTTTCTAATTTGGAGGGATTGAGATTCACCAGATCTTAAATAAAGAAATTAGTGCTCTGACTTTGACTTCAAGGCCTTTGCATTAGGACATTGTGTTCTTCTGAGAAATAATAATTTCTCCATACATTTCATAAAGGCCTCTTCCCAGTCAGTGTTCTGCACTTTAGTTCATTAGTCATAATTAATAAATAAATTACAGTGTAATAGAAACATAAATATGAGCTTACTCTTAGTACTGAAAGCAATTAAAGCAAGTAGATAAACTGTAAGATGGATTCCAATGGGCAGAAAACCATGCCTTAACAATGGGATCAGCAGAGAGGTCTGCTTTCTACACTCTTGAGATGGGATTGCCATTCCACCAAAAATAGGAGCAAAATTGTCAGGAGAAGGCTTAAATATGATAGCCTTCATCCCTTCGAAACACTCTGAGGAAGAGAAAGCTCTGAAGTGCTTATTCAAAATCAGCCTATTGTGCAGTGGAATAGATGTCAGAAAAGGGTGAAAAAACAGTATGTCCTGGCAGAAGAGTTGATCAAGGTGAATTGCTTTTTATTCACTCATACCTTTTCAATTTAATTTTTATTTTCTTTCCAAGTGTTTGGGTCAAAGTTTGCATTGTTAGACCTCAGCAGTGAGACATCCCTTCAGCTAGAGAGATCTGAATACAAACAAATCTAGAACTGGATATTTGGAATGAACCTAATGGAATTTTTTACTTTCTGCTTTTCACTCATGTGCTAGTCTGATTATCTAGCCAGGGTACATATTAATTGGCATTTAAATCAGGTGATTCTCATATCCTTAGTAATAATGCATGAATGTTATTATCTCCAGTTAAGGATTTTTTTCCGCCCTACCCAGTTAGAAAATGTTAAAAGGAACGGACTGTTAAAAACTCCAGATGTGAATAAGTAGTGGAAGATTCAGCATGACTCAAATTTCATTTTCGTGCTTCTGAAAGTGGATTGGTCGTGGTTCATGGCTGGAATCTCTGTGTAACACGTCACAAGTGCTCAGAAGCTGGGAAAGTGAATTGCTTTTGACCTTTCAGATGCATGTTTCCTTTTTCATTCTCTCCCCTGTCCGATGGTGTGATTTGCCTGTGGTGGAGGCGCTGCAGCTCAGAAACATGGAGCTGCCTCATGCCTCTGCTTCACAGAACAGATGGATTCAGACACACTGAGAAGGTGAGGGTGTGTGATGTTGGGTGGCACGACAGCTGGAAAGTAGCACTCGAGTCTGTGAGTTTTCCCATGCATGTGCTGCATCAAACCCTGTTTCTGCATCACTCAAGCCCTAAAGCTTTAATAGATTGGGGGACTTTAAAATGCCAAGGATTTCAGCATGGACTAGACCTTAATCAGAGACTGTGATTAAACCATCTCCCAGGGATGACATGTGTGTTTGGAAATCAGAAATCTCAGGTGTATGATTTGCTTTTTTCTCTTCACTATCACATCTGCATATAAATCTAATGTACACACCTAGAAATCAGCAAATCTTTCATAAAATAAGTCCTGCTCTTTTTTTCCCCCCTGTTCTTTTCTTTTTTCTTAATGAAAGATCTGTAAAAGAATCTGTAGGAAACACCAGGAGAAATGGTAAAGAATTCTAATTATGTAAATGTGCATTTTATGAAGAAGGAATAAGAAAATCTATATTAGGTGACCTGGATGAAACTACTTTGAAATATTTACTTGTACCATCAAATTAACTTCTGTCTTATATTTAGTATAAAGCTTACAGCATTTAAATAAACAATAACTTTATTCAGCAAAAACTAATTATATTTGTTTAGCCTAGCTAAAATGCGGATATATGTTTTGGCTAATTTACAGCAAAGTTTAGAAGTGCCAATGTAATGTATTTATTATTCATTGTAATACACAGCTTGTCTGGGCTGTGGTCTAGATTTTAGCTATGAAGTCTTCTGAAGACAGGAAAGAAATATTCTGGAAGGCTTGCAACACTTTTGGTACAAACCAATCCCTTTTGAGTATAAACCCATGAAGGGCCGTTCATAAATATTGTTCATATTTAATACAATATTGTAATGGAATCAAAATATGGCATGCCATCCTGAGAGCAATTGCCCATGTAATACAGAAGATGAAATATTAAAAGTGTGGTGGCTTTTTTGCCAAAATAAGGGTTCAGTTATTTTAGGAGGGGGTTCTAAAATTTTAATAAGTATTTCAATTACATGTCAATTCTATTAATATTTAGACTTTGCATGTCAGGCTATGATTTCAGATCACACAGAGTGATCACACAGTGCTTGTAGCAGACTGTGCAGAAAAGTGAAGTTGCTGAAGTCCAAAGTCTCTGATGAATTTCTGGAAGAGTGACCTGGTTTCATTCTGTAACTCCACTGAACACATTCATTATTCTTCGGGTCTCTTTGTCTTTACCTTTCTGCTCCAAGTATGGATTTTTTTAGGCTTCCAAAGAAATTGAAGCAGGAAAACTTGGACAAAAACCATGGAGTAGTTCAGACCATGAAACAGGTTCTGTGACCAGTTTGAACAAGTATAATCTACACAGGATTTGGCTCAAAACTCTTAATTAAGGTTATCCCAAACTGCTTCTTGCTCTCCCACATCCCACCATAGCCCAGCCAGCCCATAATTTCTGTGTCATAAAACACTACAAATGAACTCTCTCATTTTAGGCACATATTTGGGTTAATATCTCAGGGGTAGAGACTGAAATTAAAGACCAAATGGAATAGGATCCTGTTTAGCCTGTCTTTCTGTTTGTGGCTGTCTTGGCCGTACCCAGCATTGGTGCCAGCAGAGTTCCTTGAAAAAGACAGGAGCAGTTTGCTGCCTATTTTTTATTTTTGATGTCCTTGTCTACCAGAACAAGTTGTGAGGGGGTGTTGTGAAAAGGTAGTAAAGAAGGTAGGTTGTCAAGCTGAAACTTTCCCACTGATCCAGGAGAAAAATCTGATTGAGTTACAAGGAATAATTATGCAAACACACTGCAGAAACAAGAGTGAAGAAGTTATTTGAATGGATATTTAGTAAACATAAATACTATGGAATGACCTTAATATTTAATAAGATTTTCTTTTTAATAAGCTTTTAAATATATTTGCCTCAGCCCACTTTCCAACCTAAGTCTTTTTTACTGATGATGTTATTTGCAGTATTATAGAATCAGCTCCTTCCAAAAGTTGGAATACCTTTCATTGTCCATATTGTCTGATAAATATAATTCTGAGAGATGTCATAGGTAATGGTTTGGCCATGCAGTAATGTGAGTTCAACCTAATTTTGTGTTGATTGTGATATATTAAAGAACTGGTCTGGGAGAGTTTGTGTGTCTGTGCTGACCCCAGTCCAGCCACTGTTTAAGCCAAACTCAGGGCCTCAGTTGTGCTCCTGTCCTTCCTCAGCATGGATGCATCAGTGCAACAAGAGCTACACAATGGACCTAAGTTTGGTTGTGCTTCATGAAACCGATTCCATCATTTTCTGTCTCTTGGCAATTCCCAGTTCACTCTCCAAATATTTAGATTATTTGAAAACAGAGAAAAGGAAAATATTCTATTAAAAAATGTCTTTAATAGCTGCAGTTTTAAATACCTAGTAGAAAAAATCCCTGATAATAATTCTTTGAATCTCATCACCAACAATCTTTTTCTTTTTATTACTATTGTATTGGGGAAATTGTGAACTGTATTTACCATATGTCACAATTAGTGTAAGCCTACTAAAAATATTTATAGCTAAGGTGAATTCTGAGATTGGAGTAAAAAAATGGAAAAAATTAGCTGCTCAATGCTATTAAGATATAGGGCCTTCTGGAATCTTGGGATTAAAATTCCATAAAATTTAATCAAGAAATAAATTTGGAAATAATCTTTCCACCTTCTGCACTTCTGCATCTGTGGGTAACAGTAGTAACAGAAGCAAGGACTGGTCTCTCTGCAGTACTGCACACAGGGGAATAAATGCAAGAGAGAAACCATAGGAAATGAAACATATGCAGGAGGACCTGATCTACTGAAAGGCTCACAAGAGGCTAAATGTCCTAGCAGAATCCATGGTTTTCATGAGACTTAAAATTTTCCAGGAATTAACACTGTTTTTCTCTTAGTTTTGCATTTTCAGGAAGACTTTTTTATTTATCAAACCAAACTGATTTGGCAATCAGCTGCATAGTACAGTGTGACTTGGCAGGAGAAACAGCCACAGCATCAGGTGCAGAGTCAGCTCCAGGTGTCTGAAGAGAACCAGGAGATAGGAAAGAATCTCTTAGTGTGGGGATTTCATTTTGCCCTGATTTACATTGGTCAAGGGTCCATTAAGCTATTGCAGACAGACTATTTGGCTTTAGTTGTATTTCTTATTACCCTCTTTGGGCAACAAGATTTTTGCTGTCTCCCCAGTCTCATGCATTTAGTGAATAACATCTAATATTAAATAATTTCAAAGAACTTAAATTCCATGGAATGTATATATTTGCCAATTTAAACTGTCCAATATTGTTTACAAAGAAGACACATTTGATATCGCTATGATATCACTACACGGATCTGATATTTTCCCTACAAAATGAATAATTATTATATATTTACTTTAATATCTGAGTTTTAAAATTGTCTTTTATGACTGTTCTGCAAATTAGAATCAAAAATCAAGGTCTAATATACTTCTGAAAAGTAAATATTAAAATAATTTTTTACTGTATTATGTGGTATTTAAGGAAGCTTCTGAAATTGTTTTGAGGTTGTTTATTTTGTTTAAAAATATAAATTACCATCACAGGAGAAAATCAAGCAGGCTGGAGTGAATAAAGGAAGAAGAACTATATGACTTTCGTGACTAGTAATTTCTTTTCAAGTTATATTCATAGTATCATTTTGTCTGTCAATTTTTCTACAATACATATGCTTTCAAAAAGAAATTATATCCTACTATCACCTTAGAATTATACCTTCCACCCATTTGTGATGACTGTCATTCCCCACGCATATGGTTTCTGTATTTCAAAAAGCATTTCAACTAGAAAAAGGGTGATTTTAAAGATTTCAAGGATATATGTTTGCATGGCTTGTTTCAATTTATTGGTGGTTCAAGACTTAGTTTATTTTGAGAGTTTAATTTATACCAAAACTGAGAGTGATACCCAGATCAAAGCAAATTACCCAGACTTTTGGCAATAGGTATTTCCTAAACACCTCATGATATAAAAAGGGCCAGGAGAGAGGCTGACAGAGCTAACATCATATTTTCTATGCTGTCTTCCAGCAGCACGTGTGTGCAGGGCAGGTGCTGGGGCAGGACTGGCTTCAGACTGTGGTGGGGCTGTGGCTGTGAAAGAATACAGAATACAGAATATTCTTTCACACTGGGCAGAGCATTTTATTGCATAGCTACAGGAACTTCCTTGCTAGCAGGGTGAGTTTGGGACATTGGTTGAGAGCACCAAATGATTGTTTTTGTAAGAAGTGTGAAGTGATTGGAAACCCCAATGTGATGTTTGCCTTCATTAATTAATGCTCTCACTATAATGCTTTCTGTCAGTGTACTGCAGACCAGACTTTCCTCTGTGCTTTCTATAATTAAGTTTCCAACAGTCTATGGAAACACAATAAATTTCTTTAGAAATAAAAGCTAAGCCTGGCAAGCTCAATAATAGCAGAGTAGTTCTTTAATATTCCTTCTACATTTGTTCAAAGTGTAGGGCAGGTCAAGAACAAGTTCAATTTACAGATTATTCGACTGGAGGAAGTGGAAAGTTGCAAGCCAATGAAAATAAATCCAAGATAAAACATTTTTCTGCCTATAATTTAATGTGCAGTTTTGTGATAAAGTTAAAATTCATAGAATTCATTAGTACAGTAAGTAATCAGAACAGCATAGCTGAAGGTGGAAATTAATATTTTCAGAAATGTTCAGACATTCTTTAATATGTAAAGTTAATGTTATCATTAGTGGCACATCTCAGCAAACGTTCCATCTTTGCCCCCTATAGATAAGCGTTCCTCCAGGAGAGGAATATTGCTGCAGTCCTTGTGTTTTTAGTTAAGGAGAAGTGGGTCCAATTTGCTAGAGTTTTACTGTAATATAGCTTATAATTTACTGACAAACTGGCTTGCTTTCAAAACACTATCTTATTGGCATAACCTCCTTTTTTCATCAGAAACTCTGATATGCAATTTAGGTGTTGATGGCTACAGATGTGTACATTTGTAGATGGGCAGAAAACCAAGAAGAAAGTGACAAAGCAATTCAAAATTTGATAAATGTAGAACTAAGATGAGGATGGAAGATGCTTTGCTGTGCTGTTAAAAGTTAGATGCAAATTAGCAAACTGCAGCTGAGTCATTAGTAAAATGTGATTATTTTATTATGTTGATTATATTCCTTGTAACATGCCATAGATATGAACTTTTTCAAGCTTTTTGCAAAATTTGTTAAATTATCTCCATGCTAAGGATTCTTAATCTCTCAGGTGTTGCAGTTTTGTCTTATAATAGGAACTACTTGCTATTAGCTGAGCAAGGGCTGAATTTACATGAGTTAAAAGATTGTAGTGGTAACCAAAATTTTTGCTGAATCCTTGAAAGTTAATTCAGGTATGGACCTAGAGATCTATTTGTTCAGCTTCATTTGTTTTGCTTTTTAAAATTTTCTTTCTAAAGATTGCTTCCAAAATTTAACAACTTATTCTTCAACTTCAGACAAATAATTTCAATTATTGAATCCAATATGTGGTTGGAAAAAGGGCTGCACTTTGACATGTTGCTTTTCACTACCTTAATTCCAGTTTCATATTGCTGCAACTCATTGTCAGAAATGCAAAGTTCCCCTGGGATGTTTGGTGTTTGTCATGATTTAGGTATAATTTTTTCTTATGTTATTAACTATAACATAAGAAAAACATAACATTGATTGGGAAACATAAGATTGGAAAAAAAATTACAACTGAAAGGATTAGTGCATTCTGATTTTGTATTAGGAAAATGGTTCCATAATTATACATGAAAATGGTTCCATAATTATACACAAAATAACATACTAGGGTGTTCTTAATGTTTATCTTGTCCTATGAATAGAAAAGGTGAAAATAGCGAAAATACCTCAATGTTACTCAGAATCTGTTGGTGAGAAATGTGATCAAAACCTCTTTATAAAAGGAGAAGGGCTCTCTTACTCTCCTGGGGAAAATTTTTCTTTTAAGCCTGGGTCTTTAGACCATCTCCAAATTTTCTACTTTCTTGCTTCTGATAATGGACTGTATCATCCAACAGGTTATCCAAGCAATTTACTTTCCTGTGAAAATGATGCTCTATTATGATGTTTTCTTCAGCTCGGTTTTTATTGTTATATTTTTTTTCAGTAATGGTAGGGCTCATTGTAAAGGAAAAAAGTAAATATTGGCATTTTGAATTTCCTAAGTTAGACCTAAGTAATCATCACTTCAATTTATGCAGGTTTTTTATATATTATAAGCAAAGTAAGTATGTGGCAAATTTTAAACATTCTTCTTTTGTTTTATTTAGTCTGCTGAAGATTGCCTAAGGTGAAAGTCTGTTGACTAAGGCCTTCATTAGCATAATAAAGTAAGCATGGTTTTAAATATCTGACACAATTATACCAGCCCCCCCTTCCGTGCTGAGTTTTTCTCTGAACACACCCTGATCATGCATGAAAAGAACTTAAAGTAAGAATATAATGAAACTTTTTACATGTAATTATGAACTTTGTACCCTCTAAGTCAAATACCTCCCAATTATCTCATTTTGTGCTTCATCCATTATGCAAGTCTGTCAAAAAGTGCTGTCTTTTTCCAAGGCACTTAATTAACATTGACCAGTTTTTCTTCAGTTTCTGCTCAAATTAATGTTGTGAGATTAACACCACAATTATTTATAGTGGGTTGAGCCTGTCATTTAATTAAAATAAAATAAGGCTGTCCATAAACAGCAACTTGTTTGCTCTTATTTGTCCAAGTAAAACTGAGTCTGTGGTTTAATTTATGCCAGAATCATTTTATTCTCATTCCCAACAAGATAAAATTTTCATTTTCTTATTAATATATCTTATTATGTGACTGAAGAGGTGGTGGTTTTGTTGAGCAGAGTTTGCATGAGGTAGGGAATTTGCTGATGTGATGTGGTGGTAAAAGCTTGAAATTGCTCTAAATGTTTGTGTTACCAGCCTGCAGTGCTAATTATTTCTTTAATTACAATGTGTCTAATTATATTCCACATTTGTATACATACCCAAAAAGGATCAAATAATGAAAAAAAGTGTTATTTAATTAAAATTCAATTTCTAGCGTGTTATCAAAATGATATTAGCATTTTTAGAGAGATTGTGTTCAACTGCCCAAAGCAGTGGTCAGAAAATATGCATCTCAATTGATATATTTTCAAATGTATTTTAAATAGGTACATAACAAGGTTCACAGATTAGTAGTCCATGGCAGTGTTTAAGATACTTGGTATGATTTTTCTAGAAGGAACACAGAATTTTAAAAGTAAATTAAAAGTAATTTAAAAGTAAAAATACAGAGGAACATCGAATGGTTTGCTATATGGATGAAAATAATTCTGAACAGTTATTTTCTTTTAGTTGACCGTATAACTAATTGATATGTTTTTAATTGTAAAACCATGGAGCTTTAACAGTACTGCTGCTTTCAAGCAAGGGAATCTCCAAGGCAAGACTTGGTATTTCTTTGTGTCAAGATGATATAACTTTGCCTCAGGCACAGCCACAGGCTGGAAACACTTTGAATGGATAAAAAAGGAGAGGGATGTCTGCAAGTTCATTACCATTACAAGTCTGAGCATGGCTCTTTATTAGAAACTAATGCAAAAAAATACATGAGAATACAATTGTGATAATGGACTTTAAATATAGGTGTGTGAAGTAAGATATAATGATTTTTGAAGAGTTCCTCTCATTACAGGGTTATTAGTTTTTTAAACTACGTTTTTTCAGAAATAGCCCTAGAAGATCTTGGGGTTTCAATGAGAAAAGAAAAAAGATATTTTTATTAATTTCAAAATTGAGGCTGAACTTAATACACCCATTCAAACAGGTCTATTGTGTTAAGGCTTATATGCTATTATGTTTTATGTTCTATTAATAAATATTTCCAATACTTAATGTGCAACAAGCATTAAATATTTCTGCTACACTGGTAAAAAATTAAGTTAGGGATTCAGTAATCCACGTTTCTTGCAGGTGAAACAACTGAAATAAAAAGGAACCTAACAGGAAAGAAACCCTGAAGATTTAAACAGTCAATTTACTTTTAGTTTGTAATTATTTGTATTATAATACCGAAGAATCCCATGGGTGACTAGGGCCATGTTATACCAGGCATTGTGGCCTGAAAAATTTCTCACCTTTTTCCCTGAACACTTCCATGTAACTATGCACTCCCCCCTCTTTTATTCTTTTTTTCTTTTAATTTGTGCTGTTGCTTTTGAGGTTTATTTCTGACTTGGACCATTTCAGTAAAGTTAGGTGGCAGTGAGCTTGAGTTCAGAAATGAGAGTAAATGGCCAAAATGGAAAGGAGTGGGAGCTGACTTTATGTGATAAGGTAGCAGAGCTGGCTTACCTACACCCAAATTGTGAGTAGGGAGAAGTGGTTTGAAAAGATAAAGTCATGATAACAGTCTCTGCTGTACTGAAGTTTGCACTAGTGATGAATCTAGAAATGGAATTGTTCATTCCCACACACAAGACTAGTGGAGACAGAGGACTAGAAAGGATGGAAAGAACAGCCTTTGTGCTCCCCCAGTTTATGAATATTTTGATAAGTTATGAAGAATTTTTACTTGATTTTGAGGGTGTGTCCTACATTATGTGAAAGGTGCTTCATTATCCTTGCTTCTGCTCCCAGTCCAACAGCTGAGAGAACAGAAAAAGTGATTTGAGTGAGTGGAAGAGGACATTGACTAAATTAGAAGAGTGTTCAAACCCAAAAGCTCCCAGAGGTCACGCACTATGAGCCTACACCTCAGAGGTGTGAGGGTACTCATGCTCTGCTACTGCTGTTTGTGCATTTGAATTCCAGCCTGGATGATAATAATAATAATAATTGAGCAAGGTTTACACAAGTAGTAGCACAGAAGAAATACAACTGTGATTTCTGGAAGTACAATTCTGCATACCCTCTTCAAAAAAAAAAGTGCTGAGCAGCGCATTGGAGTTTGATGTGTTCTTAGAGTCAACACAGAGATGACACTGCTCAAGCCATTAGTTTTGATCAGCTTTAATGATTCCCCACATAGTTAAATTAAATTATTCTTGTAAGAGTTTAAGTGTTTTTTTCACTGAAGACAGCCTATCTCTCAATGTATTATTCCTTAGATAACCTGTTCATCTTGTGAACCAAGAGTTTTCAGAAATGCCATGAGGGTATGTTTTTCTTCAGAGACAAGTTTACATTTATTTAGAATGCAGAATCTCGCTATTGCTCTCTCAGAATAATTCCAGCTTGTGTTAATATATGCTTCTTAATATATACACTCATACTTTGGGGTTCCCAGATTTCTCAGGGACCCTGAAAACTCAAGCTATGCATAAAGAGTAAAAGAATCCACATGTATCCATGTACAGTTCATTTCTATCTACTTGCTATTAACAGTTTAGCATCTGTACACTGCAATGTTGACAGTTGTTATCAAACTTGTTTACTTAAAATTGTTTGCTTCTCTCCAGGCTACAAAACTGTACAGCTGCACAGCTCCTCTCCTGCTCCAAGACCTGCTGTGGCAGATGCAGCTGGTTGATTGACAAGTTAGTGGAAGAGGAGCTAAAGAGAAGTCATGGGACTTCTCTTCAGGGAATGTGTGAGTTGCCCATGAAAGCAGACTGAGAAAAGGAAGAAATTAATCTGTATCTGTTTAATTAATCTGTAGCTACTTGACAGTCATCCAGTATGGGCAGCTGATAACATACCTGAAGATAATGTCACCTTTGCTTAGGGAAGCACTTGGAGAAAAGCAGGACTTTTTTTTTTTTTTTAGCTACACATTCCCTGTGTCTCCCTTCTTATGGCCAGTGGCAGGTTCATATAGTGCATTAATGGTAGATTTTGAAATGAGAGGAATATAAAATTCAAAGAAATTTTTGAGAGATTGCCTAAAAGGAAATGCTCAGTTTCAATAACTTTCTTAAAGTGTACCCTATAATACCCATAACAGTCAGAGGAAGGGCAGAAACCCAATTGTGCTTTGAAATGACAGAAATAGATCTTTCCTTTAATGCTTATTGTTAGTTATCTACCATTTAGGCAAAAGTCAAATTGTCAACGTGATAAATGTGTTAGATTGATTCAAATAAAGCTCAAAATGATTGTGCTAGCTTGCTACAGACTTTTGCATTAACTATGAGCTGGTGGCAAACTCCAAACAATTACCTCTTTTGAGCGAGTCTGTAACAAATTCTTGTTAAACAGTCTTTTTAAATTTCCTTTGACAAAATAGTTTATTGCAAATGTCTGTTGAGTGAATCCAATGAATAATCAGTTACTTATCACTGACCACCTCCTCACACAAGTACTAGCTGATACATTAGTCAGGGTTTTCTGCAGTGTCATAAAGGTAACTTGTGCTTTTAAGTTTCTGCCTGAGCTTCACATCTGCTCGATCACATTTAGGAATGCTGGCTGTACTCAGAAAATAAAAAAGATGCTAGGCTACATTCTGATTGCAGTCTGCCAAGAAATGGGATGATGTTTCAAGGTGGTGTCCTTTAAAGGCTCGACAGCTTTGCAGCTGATACTGTTTTGGGGTAAATTTTAAGGATTATGAAGTTTGGTATCACTGGGGCTTTACAAGGACTGCACACTAGAGGGAAGTAGCATCCTATACAGAACATATCACAACATTTTGGGGATCTTTCTGGCACCTTTGGATTGTCACAGCTGCTTGAATTCAAAATGGAAGGGAAGTGTAAGTTCTGATGTGATAAGCTATTCTATGATTTCTTTAGATTTGAATCTGTATGTGATAAATTTTAAGTGAAATTATGAATACTCTAATTATTCACTTCTCTGAATGGTCAGAAGGTGTTTATGGAATGTTGAGTACTCTAGAATAATTCCAGCAACTCTAGAAAGGAGCAAGGTGGCTGTATCATCACACGTAAAATATCTCCCTTCATCCTCTGTGGTTTTATATGTAAGTTTGGCAATTTGAAAGCCCAATTAAGTGGATACAGTGGAAAAAGGACTTTGTTTAAAAATTAGGTCCTCCAGGAATTGGGACCAAGGCACATTTCTCAGATTTCTCAGGGGTCTTCAGGGCTCCCTTGTTTTAAATACTGAGACGAAAAACACCAGGGCTGTGGTATCTCATTTGACGACACCGATTTCCTCCACCTGAAACAGCAATATTCTCAGCTACCATGCTCATTAACTGGTGTGTGAACTGATCCAGCTTGTAAAACAGTTTCTAATTTTTGCTGGAACAGTTCCCATGTTTAGTCCCTTCTTGGTCCCACAGGAGAGTTGTGCCAGCAGAGAAGGAGAGGCAGCACCGGGACAGGAATGAGCAGTGAGGGGTGCAGGTGCACTGGAGAAATCGAACCTGGATGGAGCCAGATCAAAGGAGAGCAGAGGGAGAGGAGATGGGAATGGGTAGCTGGGAAAGGCAGGGAGAGCCTGGGGGACAGAGGATTTTGGAAGCAGAGAGCCCAGGGATAGAGTTCTGCACCAGTAAAAGAGAGAAATACTGCATGCAGAGGAAGCAGTAGATGGTAGAAAAAAATAAATAAGGTTAGAGAGCTGCCCTCATGATAAGAACGGTTAATCAGGAGGACATTTTCTGGTCTGAAAGCTTCATGTGATTTACCTGAGATAAAAGCCTTGAAGTGTAGCAGCTGAGGAGGATATGCTTGGGGAATTCACAAAGAGGTTAGAGAAACTATTAGTTTGAACCATGACAGGGCCTTTTCATCATTTTCATTCCTGCCATAAGACACATTGAGGTAGTATATACACTTAGGAAACTAATTACTATAAGCCTAGCAGGCCAGACCTAGATTACTTACTGAAAACAAATCTTCTGAAGGATCTAAGCATTAAGAGATTTCAAAATGCCAGTGAATTATGATGCTTGTCAGTTTTCAATATCAAGTAATGATAAAACCAAGTGGCTGTAACAAATTATTTTGTGTCCAGTTGAATAGGTAATGATAGCTATCCATCCCAAACGTGCCACTGTTTAAAGTTTAGTTGCTGCACTAATAAACCTAAACTGTATCGACCAAGGTGCCAAGCTCAGTTTTGATTGTGCTGTGTGATAATTCACCTCTGCAGTGACTTTCATTTTCACAAAAGTGAAATTAATTGAAAATTATGAATTCAGCTTTTCCAACATAAAAACTCTAATTCAGCATGGATTTGGGGACCATTTCAAAAATATTGGTTTTCTTGGACAGCTGTTTTTTCTCCTGATGAAACCTTCTTGCAATGGCCAGGTGAATGCTGAATGATACTGTACCAGGAAAGTGAGATTTGTTTAATTTGGGTATGCAGATTCACAGTTCCTTAGAAATAACAGGCTGGGCTTAGTTATTCCCTGAAAGCACAGGAAATTGTGCTGGTATTTGTGCAAATGGAGAAGGTGGCCCAACATATTTATGATGGGTTTGTGTCTGCTATGAAAGGGAAGATCATAATCTCACTGTTCCCTTAACAGCATTACAGAAATCATGTAAGGCTAGGTCATCTTTTAACCTGGCAAAAGAGATTGAGGGGCTTTGGGAGTGTTTGGGTTGGTTTTTTCTTTCTTTTTTTTCTTAGTCTGTGGATTTTACTGAAATGGAAAGTAGTTGGTAACACAAGAATATCCAGCATCTGTATGTAGGTGAAGATGATAACATTATTGTTGTGTACATCTTAGCCACAGTCCCTTTGAGAAAGGAATGTTCTCAAAGTCATTGAACGAGTTTGAAATTATGTTTTCAGTGAGAGCCTTTTCTCTTGGAGAGTAATTTCAGGCAGTGGGGTTATTAGACAATTTTTTTCTGCGATTACATTTTCCTCTGTATTACACTACAGTATTAAAAAAAGAAAAAAAAAGAAAAGTAAGAAGAAAATAAAGTTGTCTTGCATCATAGCAAGTGAACAAGAGAATTGTGGAAACATAAAAGATACAGGAAATTTGTGTCTTCTTGTTTTTGAGATTGCTTAAGGGGAATGGGGATTTCTGTATTATTTTTATAATGGATCAAAGCAACACAGCAAACTCCCTTCAGTCTTATTGATTTAAATTTGTTAACCAAGGGAAACAATCAAAATCAGTAAAGAGAACCTGTTCTTTTGTTTGCTTTAGTGAGCCACTTTAAGCTTCTGTGATATATGTGATTGTGGGGTTTGGTATGTGTAATTTATAATTATAGTGCAACTCCTCATAGTATGGCGTCTTTCAAATTTTCTGGTTTCAGATCTCTGCCTGTGAGTGTTATACTCTATACCTATTTGCAGAGTATATGTTGAGACAGTTTCTAGACAGCCCAGATAGACACCAGGATAAACATAGCTGTGCTGGCCTAAGCAGATTTGCAAAACCATGAGAAGTGCAACCTCCCTGTTTGGCCTTCTGAGTCTGGTGGGTCCATGTGCATGAGGAGTCAGACATTCTGGCTCCTCTCTGGAGTAATTTCTGATACAGAAAGTGTCTGCTGGAGCAATGAATGAACAATATGCTGTTTAAAAATGTATAAAATCATAATTTGTTTGGGAAAGCTAATCATGACATGAATTGCTGTACTAAATGTGGTCCATCTTACTCAGAATTTTATTTCTGATAGTAGCTTATGGCAGACACTGGGAACTAAAAAGTAGATGTAAAATGAAGTTCTCATACTCTTCTTCTTCCTGAGGTCAGATTTTAAACTGCCCTACTTAGATATCAGCTTAGAGAATGAGATAGAATTCTCTTTTTAGTGTTCTTTCCTATGATTGTAGTTCGATATATCCTTCCTATACACACATAAATGTCCAATCCCAAATGTCATAAGCTAGGCTCCTATATGCACATCTGCAGTACCTGGTGACAGGGAGTTACACAGTGTAACTGTCACAGTGAAAGCATTTATTCAGTGTTTTCAATTCCACCATCTTTCATTAGCTTGCCTTTTACTCTTGCTTTATGATGTGTGCGGAATGGTAATGCCAGATCTATCTTCCCTGTCATTTTAGTTTGGAATATGCCCTTTTTGTGTCCTTTGTTATTTGTCTCTTTTCCAAGACAAACAGTTTAAGTCTTGCAGTCTCTCTCTCTGTGATAGTTTCTCTATGCTCGTATTGCTTTTATTGTCCTCCTTTAGTGCAGCCTATAGCATTCCAGAGGAGGCTGACTTAGAATGGATTGCACATCATCTTCTATTCATACCTATCGCATCTAAATGTGATAACAGTCCGAGCAGAGGCACTCACTGAACCTCCTGTGTAACAACAGCCACGTCCAAACCTAGCAGGAGTGTAAGGAGTTTAAATTCTTTCCTTCCCCTTACACTTCTACCCATTGCCTATTCTCCCCGTACAGCAAAATTCCCCCAGACTTCCTCACAGCTTTCCCTGAATTTAATTTGTTATTTGCAAATACTGCTGCTTTTTTGTTCACCTGCACTGCCATTAATAAACATATTAAGGTTCAGATTGAATATGAAACCTTGCGGCATTTTACTGGTCAATACATTACACTTGTCACAAATTATTAGCTTATGAAACCATGATGCTGTTGGATCATTAATCCTTTTTAATGTTTATCTTGTTACTGTGTTTTATTGACAACAGGCAAACAACATTTTTGGTGCTATGCACATATTTTGCTAAATACAGGGAGAAAAATTGGGAACAGAAAGTTCTTATTAATCTTTTTTTTTGTTACATTTCTTTTACTTGGAGCAATGCTGTTAGTTTCATCACAACAAAATAAATTGTTTTTTGCATGCTGAAGCTAGAGTGAAAATTTCACTCAAACATGGCAAGCATTCAAACTGAAATAATGTTTTATGACTGCACATTAACCCTGTTGCTCCCCTTTCCTTATAAAATACTGCTGATGGTATTAGATAACTCTAAGCTCAGTGCAAGCTCTGAGCTTAGTTTTTTCACTTTATTCTGTTTGGAAGGTTAAGCCCAAATATGAGCCCAGAGGAGCCTGTTCATCACTGTTGGAATCTAATGAGTTCTAAGTAGGTTATGGGTCTCTTAAATTAGCAAACATCTCCACAGCCTAACAATGCCACCTGTTCCTAAGATGAATTCTTCCGAATCCTGAATCCCCTTGAAACTAGCACCTATCCACATACCTCATTCCTGACAGATGGAATCTGAAGGCTCCAATTCACTTAAAATGCACTAAGGCAAAGACACTCTGCATATAAACTGCCATAATGTCTTATGATCAACAGAAAGAATTTGTGTCTTTTTTACCCTTTAAAATTAAACTCCAACCTTTACTTGGTACATGAAATGATAGGTGAAGCCTCATATGTAATAAAAAAATCTTGCATTTATATTGTGTAGAAAAGGAAAATCCTCCTCCCTGATGGTGTCCATGCATATCCCCTCAGTGCAGACCCAACATTTTTCCCATGCCTTGCCTTACTCCAGAAAAGTTGCTGTGCTTACCTTGGACCTGTACTCACAGACACAAGTGCTGTGTACACTCACTGCTGTTTCCAAATGTCAATTCCCAACAGCCACATCTGCAAATAGAGTAGGGAGGCAAATGGAAGTACTGGATGTGATATAGGTGCCATTTGAAGAAATACTGCATGAGAGGCCTTGCCTGTCTCTTCTTGTAAGGCAGAGAAAATAAGTAAACCTGTATTCTTATTGAAATGCAACAGACTGGTGTTCCTGCATTATCTTTTCTACAAACAACAGGTGACCTGACAGGGTAAAGAAGAAACGCATTTAATTCTCTTGATGGAATTCACAGTCTCTTTAAGAAATAAGGAACATGCTCAGCCCCCTGATCCCTGGCATATGAAGTGAAGGCAAACAGTTCTTGCTCAGCCTCTTGTCTTACTAATGAGGCTGCTTCTGAGTCTGAAACCTGGCTGACACTGCAGGGCTCCACTGGCCAGGACAGATGTGGACAGATGTGTCACTGCTTCATGACTTTTCTGCCCTTTTGTTTTGTAGTGAAATGCAAAACACACATGAATAGAGACTCTTGTTAACAGTCTCCTTGTCACCTACTGTGTCTTTTGCAAAGAAAGTTAAAAAGGAAGGCATTTTAAAACAGGTTATTTCACGTAACTGTTCTTTAATGACTGTTTCAAAGATAGTAGTGTCTGGTATTGTAAGATTCCCAATATTTTTTTCCTCTCAGAAAGGTTAGAGGAGCAATTGTATAACTTTACTTTTCTATGACTCTAATAGTGAGAACTGAACTTAAAAACCTAGGAAGATGACTGCTATCCTTTAGCTATTATCAGGTATCACTTTCTTACTAGGTTGAATTAGGCTTTAATATTTATCCACCTATCCTTATCAATAATTCAGTTTTAAAATACTGGTTTGTAATGATACCTTTCTCATGTTTGTTTTTCATCTTTTGGTATAGGTGAAGTTGGTGCTGCACACTAGGATTTTTTGCCTGGTGGCCACTCATTGCATTTTTAAAGCCAGTGAGTTTTCCATACCTGCTTAGTTTCTTTCTCATTAATAAGATGATGATGCATTCTGTTAAGGCTCTCCCACCCCCCAACAAACACTGTTTTGAACTGCATCATCAACTGCAGTGAGCTCCATTCTAAATGAAAATTGCTTTCCAGGTGTTGAAATTCATTCTCTCACAGCAGTGGAAACAAAGATAGAGGTAATTGGATTATATATGTAATGTGAAACCCAGTAAACTGTGATGTAAGTACACATTTCCATGACTGGGAGTCATAAGGATTTAAGTGTAACCAGGACAGAACCAGGGCAAGAAATTAATAAACACATGAGAAGTGACGAAATGAATGCTGAATGATGTCTTACCTAAGATAAAAGATGACAATACAGATTTTAATGTTGCCAGAAGGTTTCTGCTTCTCCAGGATGTCTTATCTGAGATCTTTTGTGCCAAAAGATAGTACATGGAGGACTTCTAGAACAGGGAAGGTTCTTCTGATCTTGCAGAGCAAAACCAAGTCTAAATGTTTAATCTCAACGATTTTGTGTTATTAACAGCAGATGAACCTATCTTTATCACTGCTTCTCCCAGTTGTGCAAATTGGATGATTAGGCTTTTGTAAAAGGACTTCACAATATTCAGATGAAAAATGCCATAGGGGTTTGGGGTTTTTTTTTAAGGAAGATACAGCCATTTTTGAGTTTATAAATGTCCAGATTTTATTTTCTTGTATTTGGTCAACCACACCAGCAAATGCATAAAATTGTGGTTTAAAAAATTACTGTGGGTTAAAAAATTATGGGTATAAAATAGTTCAGTTCAGCTCTACCCAGCTTCTATCCAAATATATATGATTTCATAAACTCTTCATATGAAGTAGGATCAGATTGAAATAATGAAATATTGGGTAGGAATAATGAAAATAATAAGGATTATCTACAGCGTGGGAGTGCTTATGAGCAGTAAGTAACGTTAATGCCAATATCCCCTTAGGCAGGTGAAAATGTAATTGTAAGAGGTGTGAGGAGAGTTCTGTATTGCTAATAAATTCATGTCAAGGTGTACTCATGTCTCTGACTATGTACTACAATTTATATGTATATTTATCAGTGGCTTCAGATACAATTCATCTTTCTGAAAAACAAAGGAAAATTTAACAAGAGTTTGTAAAATGTGATCAGAGGAAGGGTGAATCTTGAAGAAAGCAGATAGGAAGTTATCTCTTTCGCAGCATTCAGCGAGTGACTTTTTTCTTTCTTAATACTGCTTACCTGACATTCGGTTTTTGATGCAGTGTGTGAGTTGCATGGATATACTGCTAGGGCAGTGTTCAGTCTTGGATCAGATTGCATTGGAACCCTGCATCATTGCTGGGTGTTCTGCATTCGTGTTTTAATAATGCTGGAGTTATTGGGCTATTTTGCTGGCAGAGATGGTATGAAGTGGTGCTTCAGTTCCTCCTCTCTCTTTTCTCCTTTTCTCTCACCCTCATTTTGAATCCACATGGTGAACTGAATCTGCAGAAGAGGGGAGATGTCAACGCAGTGTGTCTGATGAGTGCAGACAGCTCCATAGTGACACTGGGATGTCTTTACATTCAGTAATGGTGAATTGTCAGGATCTGGATCAAAAAAATCCTTTTTCTTGACTCACTCTGATATTCCCTTTCAAAATATGACATGAGAAACTGCAGCTTCTATTTCTAAAGTTCTCCAAGGCAAGAGGAAATATGTACCAATAGAGCAGGATAGGTACTTGTGATTTTTGCTCTGCTGCATGTTTAGGCCCATGCAGATGAGTTTACAGTGACATCTGTGCAACTGTATCCCTTGGATAGCTCTAGGCAATCAATGCAACAATCAGTATTTTTATCAGCTGAGATTTTTTTTTTTATAAACCAAGTGATATTAAGCTCAGGACTATAGAACAGCTGTGAATACATCTTGAATTATACAAATATAGACATTAATGCAAATATGTACACTAAAAGTAGTCATCCTCATAGTTTTTAATATTAAAAATACATTTATTTATTTATTTTATTTTATTTATTTATTTATTAAGAAGTACTGGTGCTTTCAGAGTCTGTTCAGGGCACACCATTTCAGTGTCTTTCATTAAGTCCTGCTGCACCACTTCTTTTAAGTATGGACAAAATTGCCCAAAAATATCATAAACCATAATGATTTTCCATCAGACTTGGCCAGGTGGGATTACAAACAGACCACCTGATATAAATGCATCACGTCTTGTATACCAGGGAAAGTACTTTTTTTATTTTCCATAATTTTCAAGGAAAAGTCGTATTTCAAATTCAGCAACAACCTTTCCTGAAATCTGTACTAATAGAACTGTTGAGCAGTGTTTAACAGCTCAACTGCACTTGTAAAACTTCAGCTCCGTCTAAGCAGGTGCTGTGGGAATCCCCAAACCTGGACACTGCAGAACAGAATGGATTTTACCTCATCCAACACCCACCACAGGGGAACACCCCCAGCACAGCTGCCTGGGGAGGGGCACAGGGGCTGTGTTGTATCCAAATGCTGATTCCTGGGGAGGGGCACAGGGGCTGTGCTGTGTCCAAATGCTGATTCCTGGGGAGGGGCACAGGGGCTGTGCTGTGTCCAAATGCTGATTCCTGGGGAGGGGCACAGGGGCTGTGTTGTGTCCAAATGCTGATTCCTGGGGAGGGGCACAGGGGCTGTGCTGTGTCCAAATGCTGATTCCTGGGGAGGGGCACAGGGGCTGTGCTGTGTCCAAATGCTGACTCTGACTTGTGTGGGTAATTGATCTGAGGACAAGGGGCTTATTCTGCTTTTGGCTGTGCTGTTAAATTCTGGTCTTCCCTCACACTGAGAAACTGTAAGAGCAAGGCTCACCAAAGAGAGCAGTTGACAGCTGATGTGTTAATGTCTTCAGTATGACTCTTATCTACCACTGTGACATCCTCATCAAGTATTCATTGTTTACAGATTTCTAAGTTTGTAGAAAAGTCTTTTTCATATGAGAGCTGATATTCAAGGGGCCTCTAGCTGTCCCCAGGAGCCTGCTGGGAGCAGTGAGTATTCCACATCTGCTTTCATAGGAGGGAAAATGCCTCATCCATACCAGTAGCAGTAAGTCATTGTTGCTGTGGCACAGCAGTTGGTGAGATAAGATAATTATGAAGCATTAACAGAATGCATGCAAAATTAGTGATAGCTCACAGAAGGAAAGAGAATTCAGCAAACTATTCATAATATTAATTTTCAGCCTATCCTGTCACAACTGTGGAGAGAGAGAGAATGCTAATGAAGTGTGAACATGTCAAAAAGATGTAAAAAGAAGAAATTATTAATTGAACACAGTAAATATCAAAATAACACACATGCTATTCAAATGTCACAGATATGTAAACTAGTTTTGTTTCTGGGTGCATACATGGACATATAAATTTCAATAGTAAGATGAAATCTGGAAGTTCTTCTGAAATTACTCATTCCCTCAAAATCTCCAGAACTTATTGACTATAAAATTCAATTTTATTATGTAAATATAATTTTAAAAGTCAGTCCAGAAATATTTTCATGAGGTTGCTTTGTATGCATGCTCTTGCTTGTGGATGTAATACTTCTCACACATTGAAATCCTCAGAATGAATGGGCTTCAGAACTTCTGCTGAATTTTGGCCCATTAACACTTATAAATTCAGATGTACTGTAACATTAGGAGCTCCTGATAAGACAGGAATTTGTGTGAAAACAGAGACTATTCTACCCAAGCAGAAACCTCAGCTGCTTTGGAAAAGAAAAAAAAAAAATATATATATATATATTTAGAATAAAAAAATACATATATTTAGAATAATAAATTCTTGGCTTTATTTAATCTTGGAATTTATTTTGCATGTTTCACTGACTTACTATACTGTTTAATGAACAGAGGAAACCCTTTGAGACACCTGAGATTTTTGGCCTCCCCTCTTTGATTTTTCTTTTTTGCACAATTTCAGTTCTCTTTCAAATGGCACATTTTTGCATGCAGCACTTCAAGTAAGCCATTTGACAAACTAGTTAAATATCTTTAAATGGGTAGATCACATTTGAAAAATTGAGCTTGAATTATGTTGGCATGTAATATTGAATATGCAACAGAGGAGAGTAAAAATCCATATTGTACATGTAAATTAATAAAGCACAGAAAGGAGAAGGACATTGAAGAACAGTTTTGAAATGTCCATTGATTTGTGATTTTGGTGATAACTAACAATTGTCTAAAACACTTCATCTAAAGACCAACAAAACTGGGCAGAGGTGATTTTAATTCTGCTTAGCATACATAGTCTAAGAATTGTTGCAAATCCTTTGCTAAATTCATATTTTCTTGTCTTGCCCTTGACAGTGTTCTCTAGCTATGAATACTCCTACTTCACCAGATGGAAAAAGAGTATGGGAATAACTTAGATTATTGTATGCCCTTGGAAAGTGAGAAAATGATACATGTGAAAATATTGCTTCATTGGGATGAAGAACAGAGAGAATATTTTAGGAAAACCCTCATGGAGAGGCTACCACCTTCCTGTACTGCTCTAGCAGGGTGGGTGTGGTACAGGATGGTTGATAAGCACAGCGCTTTAAGGTACTTTAGACCTGCATTTCAGAACTGATGCTCCCCAAGCCCTTATGCTCACGTGTGACTCGCACACTCCTTGTGCAGGTGGGCAGGGTGCATCCCCAAGCTGCAGCAGAAAGCAATTCCCTTCTCTTTTCCGTGGGTTTTGAGGGCAGAATGCAACATACTCTCGAAAATGTGTCTAATACCACAGTGCCTCATGCCTCAGGACAGAGAAACAGAAGAGCCCAGTGCTAGACCGTGTTTGAAAATCAAATTATAAGGAAGATTGAGGACAAATTTAATCCAGGTTTTTTAGCATAAATCATTCTCCTGAATTTAGCTTTGTGATGCTGGCCCAATTTCCTTCTGTCTTTCAGAATTTTGTTCAGATGAAATATTTTCAAGTATTGTTTTGAGAGAGATCGTAATCTAGCAGAAGGGGAAATAAAGGTATTTGGCTAGACTCTTCTTCAACTAACCATGGCCAAGAAAGTCATTAAAGCAAATTAAAAACCAAATGTGGTTTTCTCACTTCTTTACTAAATACCACAGTTATTCTTCTCTGAAAATGGACAAACACAATCTCAGTCAAGCTGTCATTATGAAGAGGAATAGAAAAGTTATAATTTGAATGCTAATCAAATTCTTATTTATCAGTCTCAGCTGTGCTGAGACATGCCAACAAACTTAACAAACATTTTGTCTTTCAAAGAGCAAAATCTATGTTTGCTTGTGTTTTCTATAAGTGATTTTAACACACACTGTTAATGAAAGACAAAATAAAATACAATAAAATTAAGATATCGGTCTTGCTGAGGGCACATCCTCTGAGACAATATTGACAGAATGGCTGTATTACATCTGAAAAGAAAAGATTTGATGGTAAAACTTGTTTGTGATGGAGAGGATTGCAGATTTTTGACAGTTGCCTGAGGTACCTGATGACACAAAAAGAATGATTGCAAGGATGAGTAAGACAAAAGTTGAATAAATTCCTTCAAGATACATAAAAATGCTTTGAAATCAGACTGCTTTATTGATTTATTTTCTGTAGTGGCACTACAAATACTGTCTGAATATCTGAAACTACTGGACACTTATATGATATTATGTCTAGTACTCTTGAGATTCCCATGTCTGTCTTGTTTTCCAGTGAAGTTCAGTAAAACAATGTCTTTAACTTTTGCTGTACTTTAATTTAGTCTGTTATTTGAGGGGATATGGTTTTGACTTTCTTCACGTTAAAGGTAGTTGTGATGCATCGTTTGGAAGTGCAACATGTCTTTCAATCGGTAAGCTTGTTACTGAAAAAAGGGAGAAACTCCAGGGGGAGAAGGACAGTGGTGAGGGCAGAGCTGGGGCTGTTTTTGGCTCTGTGTTGGTGGTGCTGTCGGTTCCCTGCCCTGCTGCCCCAGCAGGAGGGGCTGCTTACATCCGTGCAGGTACAAGGCGTTCAGGATGGGTTATAAAGCAGAGCACACTGGCAGCTGGTGTGATTTGGCAGCTGCTGTGTGACACGGATCAGAACTGTTTCCCCACCTCTGCTGTTGCTGTGTTGCTGCCAGAGTGGGGTGGTCCAAGCCCTGGGCTCCTGTACACACACAGCTTTCTCCTGTACACACAGTTACAGTGATGTTCAGCACCCCTAGACCTCAGGAACACCAAACTCTGTGTCTTGCATAACAAACACACAATAACAGCATCTCACGTTCATTGCTTTGTGTCCTTTGAAGACAATCCTTGTTTCTGAGTACAGAGCCCATATAAGCACAGGCCAGCCAGACCCATGGACAGCTGAAGCACCGTTGCCTGCATATTTCAGGTGTTGATATTTTGGCTCCAAGAGGAGCTGTGTGTGAGCTAGAACTGCATACTAATAAGAGCAATACAAGTAGTCCAGGGAAGCTGTGACTGCCCCATCCCTGGAAGTGTGCAGGGCCAGTTTGGGTGGGGGGATTTGAGCAATGTGGTCTAGTGGAAGATGTCTCTGCCCATGGCAGGGCATTGAAATGAGATGATCTTTAAGGTCCCTCCCAGCCATTCTTGGATTCTATGATGGCAGTCCTGTGTCTCCTGTTAGAAAATATTATTAGTCAATTTGTTTAAAGGCTTTACTGATGCTAGTATTCAATACTTCTACCCGCCCCCCACCCCCCCGCTGATAATATAATTGATTTTTTTTTTTTAAATACTTACTTGCCTTTAGCAAACTTTTCTAATTACCTTTTTGCTATCTGAGATCTTGCTGAGATTAGGCTGCCTCTTATCATTTTCTTTCAAGAAATAAACTTCTGCACATTCAAAGCAGGGATTTAAAGTGGTGAATTCAGGACATGGCCTGTGTATAGGTGGCTTTAATAACTATAGAACAATGCTTACTTTTCTGTGCAAATCCCTTCAGGGAGTTTATGGGTCACCAATATTGGGCATTTAGGAGAAAAGCGAGCATTGATTTTGTGCCATTGTTGATGTTTGCCTTGCTTTTGGAGCTTTAGCCTTACCCAAGTACAATGAATGAAGGAATTTAATGCCTTTGGTTCTAGTAGGACTTAATGTTAGAGTTTTCAAGTTGAGTTTCTTACGCAATATCCCCATTGACTTACACAGAGAAATCAGAATGATTTACAGTCACTGCTGGACTTTAGAATGATTCCCAGAAGTCTGAGCCCAGTAGTACTTCAATAAGCCACTGTAATAAGATATTTTATTGTTATGGCTTTGAATGTCCTGCAGTGTACAGTAATTCAGATATAAAATAATTAGAGGCAATTAAAGACCATTATAGTAAGGATTACTTTCTGCTAATGGCAGACTGTTTGACTGGAGGAAAAATACTTCTAAAGTCATTCAGGGAACATGATACCTAGTGAAGGTGGGAAAAGGAGAATGTCTGAGATTTGAGTGGGAAGAACCCTAACTAGATGAAGACTTTTTCTTTCACCACACTCTCCTTTTCTTTAAGTGTCCCCCAAATTCCAATATATCTTATAATTAAATATGTTTTTCATTAAAGATATTCATAAAACTACAACAATAGTGTACAACTTTACTTCTTGAAAAGGTATTTCTCAACGTATATGAAGAAAATATACAGTTTTGTGTTTAGCTGCTGATTTTTGATAGATGTATTTTATTAAATGTATTAAAATCAATAATACTAATTTTCCAATTTGGTCAGCAAAATGTTTTTAGTAAAACATATATTTTATTTACTTTTAAATAAAGTTCAGCAACCCTCAAGATTCTGTCTGTTTAGACTACTTGAAAAATATGTATCACACATATTCTGTCTTGAACACTTAGGATTACCATAGCCACTTCTAATCTACATTATGTTTGAAAAAAAATACATTATACTAGTGATGTGACATCTGCCCTTGTGTGGAAGAAACACTCTAAAACTCTGAAATTCTAAAGTACCCTCTGTCCCGTACTACAATTTTCTCCAAAAGCAGAGTAGGATACAAGAGCTTGCTAAACATGAGAGACTTGTTATAAATTTGATAAACTGTTATTTTAGTTTCTGCTCAGCTGAATAAGACTTGCCTACTGAGTTCAGAAGTACTACACATCTAACAGTAGTAGAACATATCTGACAGAGTTACCTAACTGCTGCTTCTTCCCCAAAAGCCTCCAAAAAGGTAAAGACTATGCCCAGTATCTGAAAGCTTCCTTTCAGTCCACTTCAAATTCTTATTGTACTCACTGCTGGTTACTGCACTGCTTGTAACTCATTCTTGCCTCTTTCTTATTTGAAGAGAAGTTTGAAATAAAAAGCCATGGAAAAAGATAAAATGGGTAAACATTTCTTCAGGTACAACTGTGCATGTAAGATATTCCATGTCAGGCAGTTCTCCTTCTGAGATCCATGGCTCTGTCTCTCACAGCAGATTACTCTGCAAGAAGCCACTCATAAAGTTCTCCAAATAAGTGATTTTCTCTTTTATAGGTAAACATGAAAATAAATGGTTTTACAAATATCCAGCAGGAGAGTTGCACAAATGTTAGTGCATCCAACTGCTTTAATGCATAACCATTGAAAAGAATTCAGTTTTACCAAGCTCAGTGCAAAGAGCATTGCCAGATCCTCACTTACAGTGATGCTGGAGAAAAATACAGCTTTTAACTCATAAACATTGGAAACTAAAGAAAAATATTTGTGAGTCCATGAAGAATGCAAATGTTAATGCAGTTTTTATGCAAAGCATAAAGACAAGCATATAACTTAAATATTGCTCTTTATGTGAAAATAAGCATTTTTGTGTGTGGTTTCTTTCTAGCTGTCTTAAAATTAGTGATTATTTCCCTTCTGAGAACTTTTAAAATCAAAAATCATAAAATTTAATCCCTGCAAATGGACTGTAATTTCAAATTTTAGCAATACTTGTGAAGAGAACCTAAATATGGAATTCTGTCTGGGATCTTTTTATAATCTCAAAAGTAAGAACTCTAATTTCCAACACTTGTTATATGAATGACTGACTCCTATGGAAAAAAATCCTTTCTGTATCCATATCTTCTAAACTGAAATACCTTGACAGAGAGTGGTAAATTTATGACCTTACAGAAACTATAATTTAGGGGGTAGTGATGTGAGTCATCCAATGCAAGAAATGTTACTGAAGTTGTAAACATAAGTAAGAAAGTTGTGTGCATTTAAAACATAAAGCAGAGGAGAATATTTCCTAGACTTCTTAGTGATGCTCCATTTATCTAATTTTGTGCAGTACTGCAGGACGTATACCTGCTGCAAAATCCTGTACATCCTCCTATCTATTCAGAATTTACCATGATCTGGAAAGGAGAAACAGAGTCACTCTCTGAGTGTAGTAAAACTTACACTGAGGTGAAAAGAATCCATTTTTCCTGGTTTTGCAGATGAAAAGAGGTGAAGCATTATCTTATTGAGTTAAAAGGCAGCACATGTAAAACATTTGAATTACCACCTTGTCAGGCACAAAAGCTCAGTCTTTTAGATCATGGTATCAGTTTCCAATTCCTACAGTGACTCTTCAAGCAGTCACTGTTCTCAGAAAATTCTTCTCTCATTTTGTAAAGAGTCATGAGTCTGGAAACTGATTTTTTCCCCTTCAGCTGAAGAAATGGGAATTGGAAACAAATACTTTGTTCACTGTTGTTCCAGGCAAGAGCATGAGTGTTTATCACTATAATCACAACTAAGAAGAGACTGAAAAAGATGAGAGAATCTCTTTAGATCTGGTAAACTTTATATCCTCAATTAGATTTTGACTTCACTATGTTTATATGCAAAAGAAATTATCTTTTTCTTTACTCTTTATTAATTTCATAAAAATGTTATAATTTCATATTTTAAAATAACAGATTTTTAAAATTATTAAGCAAACATTATAACACTATTTACTTAGTTAATTTTACACCTATTTGTATTAGCATCTTTCTATATTAGATTGCTTTACAGTGTTAAAAGCAAGGGAAAATAAACTTTGAAAAACCTATTCTTAAATTGATAACTGCAGGGTCTCTAGTGAAACTCTCCAGGCTCTTCTGGCTTACACTTGATTTGCTTTAATAATGGTTATGGGGAATGTAAAACTATTGAAACTGCATTTTAAAATGCCTGGCAACAGACAGGTGGAAAAGACTTAGAATTACTATTTTTCATTACTGAGGGCCTCTCAGGACTGCACAGGAAAGAATCCTGTGTGCCCCAGATAAAAGTCTCCCAGCAGTTTAATGTGCCTATCAGTTGTGCTCAGCAGCCCGGAATCATCATATTGCAGCTATTGAATAGTTCCAGACCATATGCTCAGAAGGATGGGAAATGTGGTATGTGTCACACTTCCCAAGAATGATAATGAAGAGCATTAATATGCTGATGAAGAAGCAAAAGAAAAATAGAGAGGGAGAAATTTTGAAGAAGCAAACCCACCTGTGTTACTGAGCCAGGCAGATATGCTGTACTAACTCTTCTATTTGATGTGTAAGTTTGAGTTACCATGGCCTCATGGTAATACACTACATAACACAGAATTACTTGGTAACTTCCTTTCTTTTCCTGTGGCAATATGTTCTCTCCTTTGATTTTTAGACAGAAAAGAGTTAAATCAGAATCCAAATGTCAACAAAAGATGCAATGAATGTTACATTCAGCTGGCAACCTGGAAATTATTTGTGTGCATTTGGAGTCTAATTACTGTAAAACAAATGGGTGATGGACCAAGTATGGCTTCATTTATATTAAATAATGCACTGGGAGTTTGAAGGAGGAGTGCTAACAAGAGTTCTGAGAAAATGGGAGAGCAGTAAGAAAATGCATTTCATATAGATTTTATCCTTTCTAAAACAATCACAGTGAGATCATCACATAACACACAGATAGTGGATGAACCAATGAAAAACAGGTCACAAGGAGCTGATCTTGTAGCCAGCTTTCCTGGTGCCTCATCCAGTGGTCTTTAATGCAAAAAACTGTAGAACAAGTTAGGAGTTGGCATAAGCAGACGCAATTCCAGCAACTTCTACATTTACCATGGACAATCTTAATATCTCTCCAATTTTTTTATAAATTGTACTAACCTGTATACAGGAGGAGCAGAAATACAATATGGGAAGAAGTGCAGAGTAGTTTAAAACAACAGAACAAAACATCAAGAAATGGCTGCAAAAATGAGGTCTTTTCATCAATAAATACAAATATGTATGTATTTAGTGATCTTCTCTGATCTCATTACAGCAATAATTTTTCATAGCATAGATATTGATGCATTGACTTTGCCAGAATTGTGAGGTATAATGGCTTGTACATTACTTTTCTAAAGAGTACTGAAATCAAATTCACAGATTCAGACAGATTTAAAAACTGAGTTGTCTGCAGGCTGAATTGGTGTCTTGCTTTGGGAGGAGGCTCTCATTTTCCTTTGTCACTGTAACAAAGGTCACTGATTAACAATGCATCCAATTGTTATGAGATAAATTACTGGATTTTTCACATTTCTTCTTTTTTATGCCATCCTTTTGGCTTTCTGATTACTCATGAATTTTCCTTAGTACTTTCCCCTATTCCCAAATAAAAATTAAGATTATATATTTTGTTTTAGTCCATATGAGCTTAAGTTCCAGCCTAGTGGAACTAAATGAATAGTGTCTTTGATTGTGTAGAGAAGAGTAGAGATTATAATTTTTTTCATATAACCTCTTAACATGAGGCAGATTCTGTAAAAGTAGTGCTTTCCTCTGATTTGTTATTAGTAGGGTTTGGTTACAGTTTGTGAGGAAGATGTCCAATTGCTGATTTGGAATCAATAGTTTGAACAAAAAGACAGCAAAAGAATAAACATAATGCGTTTTGACTTTGTTTTTCTTCCTGCTCTGAACTGTGCTTGTACTGTTCAAGAAAGACAGTCAAATGTGTCCATTCTGTTCCATAAAATTTATAATACTTTTGATAGACCTTTATTAACTAGTGATCAGCTAGATATGGTGGGTTTGTTTTTATGGATTGTTACCAGCACAAGTGTCCTGTATTACACTAAGGATCCATCCCAGGGTGATGAGGGAGCTGGTAGATGAGCTTACGAAGCCACTCCCCGTCATTTACCAGCAGTCCTGGCTCAGAGGGGAGTCCCAGGGGACTGGAAGCTGCCCAGTGTGAGGCCCATTCACAAGAATGCAGGATACAGGAAACTGCAGGCCTGTCAGCCTGACCTCAGTGCCCAGCAAGATAACAGAATAGATGATCTTGAGTGCCATCACACAGCACCTACAGCATGGCCAGGGTATCATACCCAACCAGCATGGGTTTAGGAGGGGTAGGTCATGTTTGACCAACCTGATCTCCTTTTATGACCAGGTGACCCACCTGGTGGGTGCAGGAAAGGCTGCGGATGTTGTGTACCTGGACTTCAGCCTGGATGGGCCTTTGATCCTGTCTCTGACAGCAAACTCCTGGAAAGCTGCATCTCATGGCTAGGACAGGAGCACTCTGTGCTGGGTTAAGAATTGGGGGATGACTGGGCCCAGAGAGTGGTGGGGAATGGTGCTGCATCGAGCTGGGATCAGTCACCAGCGGTGTCCCTGTTCTGTGTCAGACCAGGGGTCTGTTTTGTATCAGCTCTGTATTAGCTGGGGCCAGTTCTACTGTATCATCAGTATCTTCACTGATGATCTGGATGAGGGGATTGAGTCCTCCATCAGTAAATCTGCAGACACACCAAGCTGGGAGCATGTGTCAACCTGCTGGAGGGTAGGAGGGCTCTGGAAAGGGACCTGGACAGGCTGGATGGATGGGCCAAATCCAACAATATGAAGTTTAACAAGTCCAAGTGCAGAGTCCTGCACTTTAACCACAACAACCCCCTGCAGCACTACAGGCTGGGGACAGTGCCTGGACAGTGCTCAGGCAGAAAGGGACCTGGGGACACTGATGGACAGCAGCTGGACATGAGCCAGCAGTGTGCCCTGGTGGCCAAGAAGGCCAATGGCATCCTGGCCTGTGTCAGGAATAGTGTGGCCAGCAGGAGCAGGGAGGTCATTCTTCCCTGTACTCAGCACACTCCGAATGCTGTGTCCAGTTCTGTCCCCTCAGTTCAGCGAGGACGTTGAGATGCTCAAACATGTCCAGAGGAGGCAATGAGGCTGGGGAGTGGGTTGGGACACAAACCCTGTGAGGAACGGCTGAGGGGGCTGGGGTTGTTCAGCCTGGAGAAAAGGAGATTCAGAGGTGACCTTATCACTCTCTACAACTCCCTGAAATGTGGCTGTGGTCAGGTGGGGTTGGTCTCTTCTCCCAGGCAACAACTGACAGAACCACAGGACACAGTCTTAACCTTCACTAAGGGAAATTTAAGTTAGATGTTAGAAAGAAATTCTTCACTGAAAGAGTGATCAAGTACTGGAATTGTCTGCCCAAGGAGGTGGTGGAGTCACCATCCCTGGAGGTGTTTAAAACAAGACTGGATGTGGCACAGTGCTGTGGTTTACTTGATGAGGAGGAGTTAGGTTAGGTCATAGGTTGGACTAGATGATATTAAAGGTCTTTTTCAAGCTAGTTCATTCCATGATTCTGTGATTTTTTGTTGTCATCGATGTCACTGAGGAAATATTTTGTCATTCCCACTTCATGTTTACTTCAGTTTATGAGAATATATTTTCAATTTTTATGGTATGAAGATGTCATAAATTATGAGTGACAGGTATGGAAATCGAACAAGAGTATTCCACTTCAGACAGTTTATGAAAAATAAACATGAAAAAGTCGCTTTTGTGTCTTTGACTTATTCAACAGTGTTTACTTTTCTACTCAATTCCTTGCTTTCAGTTTTTTTCAGGTTTCCAGATTGAAGCTTACTCTTTCATCCTCTTTGCTATATGACCAAATTTCCATTTCAAACCAGTGAACAAACCAACTTAATAATTTCTAAGCAGTTATGTGTCTCCTGTAGATCTGTATGATGGAGTCACCTGCCTTTAATGACCTGTACTTTCCAACATCTTTGGTCTCATTGGATACCTCTCAGAGATGTGAAATATCTTGTTTGAAAAAGTCAGATGTTTCACAACTCAGCATATGTTTGTTTTTCTTACCAGAGCTGGTAGATATTACTGAAAGTGGAATTTCAGGGTGAAGTTCTCAGAATCTCTTCACCATGATGGTGAACCCACTGTGTCATTTTGAGGTTGCAATGTGATGCTTAGTGCTCACTTCCACAGAATCAGTTGGGGTTGGGTTTAACAGAGAAGTGACATTAGGTCAAAGGGCTTGGACTTCAGTCTGTGTTTGACCATGCAACTTGTAATAAATTTTCTTAAGTTTCTTGACACTTGTTCATTGCACTCAAAAGAAATCTTGGCTTTATCTGGAGCAAACACGAATGTTACACTTGCTGTAGTTAGTTCTTTAAGACAGAAGAGTGTGAAGCTGGGTAATAATAAATGGAATCTGTGCAGGTACCTTGTGTGCTGAAAGCTTTTTCTGCAGAAATAATTAAATGCATTGAATTCCACATCTGATCAATATAAAAAGTATTCTGGCTGTTGCTGCACCCAGCAAACATTTTCATCAGATTTGCCTTCAATCTGTAGTGAGACATGTTTACAGAACTAATTTCTAAATGCTTCTCTTATCAAAGGAAATTTTTTATTATTTTTGATAAAAAATTACTATCTCCTGAACTGCATTATTTAAAATTGAAATAGAAAGCTATTTTCTTTCAGCTCCTTTGAAAAGTCCCTAAGAACCTTCTCTTGAATAAAATATATTCTCTTTGATTCAAACAGGCCTGCTTTCGGCACTTAATGAAGTATCATGGTAACATGTGAGGTTTTAATTTTTTTCCCATTATCACCTTTACTCTAATTCTACCAGAACTTCTTATGTGACTGATTTCTTTATTCAGAATGTGGCTTTCTCTCAAACTAAGAACCTGAACCAGAATTTTTGAATTTATGGCACACTTGTTAAAGAGCCAACTGCATTGCAGAGCCCCAGGTAACAGCTGCTGAGCAGGGATGCAGGTATCAGACACACATGGCCACGTGTGTGGGGATCCCTTAGGGGCAACATCCACACCTTCCTGTTCAGCTGAACCAGAGCTGTCACTAAATTCTGGGGCCAAGAGTAGCAGAAGAACCTTCATCCCCTCTGAGTCGCAGAGCAGCTTGTTGTGTTCACCCTGAGCACTGCACAGCTGCAGCAATGACAGACACGAGGCTGCAGATGTAAGGCAGGGAAACAGCAGTTCAAGGGACCTGCTCTGTTATAATCAAAATTTCCACATGACAATGCTTGTTTTCTTTTTTCTTGTGGTTCAAAATCAATCTGTTTAAATCCTAAAATTGCAGCATTCTGCCTTCCTTGCCCCTCAGCTCCTATTTCTTCTTGCTGCCTGCATCTCATTGCAGTAGTTCACCTTCCGGACCACTTTCTCTCACCTTTTACTTTGCAGGGAATAATGCCTGGCAGCAGTCATGCCTTTCTACCAGTTCCTCCTTCAGCTTTATTTCATCAGAGTCAGAAGTGAGTGTGATTATAGTAAGTGAAGTTATTGATATATTTTCTTGATTTTCAGATTGGACCATCTAATTTGGCAGCTTTTGAAATGTGTTGCTAGCTCAGATGGGAAACATTTTGTAGAAGGGATGAGATTGTATTTGAAGGTGCCAGTGAAAAATTAAATAAATTAAAAAAATTCAAACTCTTATTTCAAGGTGGTTCATTATTTAGAGAATTAAAGGACTGCAACTGTACGTACTATAGTTTTTGTTTGTTTTGATGTTACTGTATGTCAGTCTAGCTTAGGGTTACTTTGTGAGTGTGAAATTAGGCACTAAAAGGACTGGTGGACTATATTGTAATTTTTTTCTTCATAAAAGGAGTAGTTAGTCATTCCTCTATTTACTTAATTTTGATATTGTATGACTTTTTACATTTTCTTCCTGCATGTAAACAGAAGGGGTTGAGGCCAACATTGTGACCAGAACATTATTGCTCACTGATATGGATTCCTCAATCATTCCAATTTGGGAATGAGAACTGTCAAAGCAGAGTGTAGTCTCTGCATTCAAAAGGTACAGAATAACCCATCTGTCCACTGAGTTCTGCAAAGATGGCATTTTAGGACAAACACCTGTTTGTTTTTCATAAATTGCTGTTCTTATTCTTTATCCTTTTGAATACAGAGTCATATTGATTTAGATAAAATTTAGGAGGAAAACAAGGCTTCAGGGGAAGGTTGCTGTGATGGGCATCAACAGAGTGCTAAATATATGGAAGTTTTTTGCAAGATGCAGTGAAAAGCTGCACTGCTCTGTTGCCTACCTTCCCCTTCCAATTCTAGCTGCTTTCATGCTTTCTTCCTTCAGGAGATAAACAGAATACTTTTGCTTAGTCTGAACTACTCATTCACTTAAATAATTTTATCAGTGCTGAATCAAACTGAGTGCTAGAGATATGTAAGTTCTGCATCCCTTTGCCAGACTTTCCTCCATTTTATCACCTACTTGACCAAATATGAGACAGGCAGATGTTTGCAATGTCTGGCAAAGTGGATAATGGAATGGGCCTCAGACTGCAAACAGCTGTGTGAAATGTTGAAGTTATTGTGTGGGACAGCTTGTGCATGTGGGCAGGAAGGGGAGTGCAGACATTATCAAAGACGAATTTGTTTTAGCATATTTGGTATTTCAAAAACATTTCCCCCCAGAAATAACAAGAAAATTGCATATGGATGAGGGGTTCTATTGTGCTGTTGATGGTTTGTATTATGGTGTACTTTCTTCACTCTGCTCAACACTATACCTGAGGAGCGTATTAAGTGGAGTGACTTTGTTTTGTCTTTGTTTCTCAGAGAGATACAATGACTATGATAGAGTTTATTTGTTTCTAGATAACACTGTGTTTATATGTTTGATATGAAAGTCAGTATGAATAGAAGTGCTCTGCTCTTGGAACAAAAGGTAAAGAGATTTGTCTCTCCAGGCTGAGATTGAGTTCCTCAGTTCCTGGAGCACCTGAGAGTACTTTGATGAGAGCTGTTTAATTGTAAAGAAAAGGAGTATAAAAGAAATAAACTCATCACTAGGCTTTATCCTTATGGCCATCAAATGCCCTGAGTCCAAGCCATCAGGCACTGATAGTAAGGACTGTGTGGAACTTCAATTTTATACAGCTGAATATCTGTGAGAAGCAACTTTAGATGGAAAAGTCGCGTGTACTTCTCTGCATCAGTGTTATCGAGGAAGGACAGTGAGACATTTTGGACAGCTGGAGTTTAAAAGCCATGGTAACAGAAGTTTTATTTTTAACCTGATCACCAATGGGTGAATGAAGTTGTTCCCTTAATCTTTAGTAATTTTGTCTATGCTTAATTTGGTGTCCCTCATTTGCTGACATCAGGATGTAGCATCCTCTTACATGTGCATTCACCTCTGTGCCACCACCTGGGTGTACAGACACACGCACCCTTCAGCAAAGATAATTTGAGGTGATAGTTTTGGTTGGCTGTATTTGGGTTCGTTTGTTTTAATGCTTTTAGTGAGGGTTTGGACATTTCCCTCCCCCCTCCCCAGATTCTGAGATATATGTATATATATGTGTGTGTGTGTGTGCATGTTGCCTTGTTGAATAGAAGATGCCTATTGTACAGCACCTTAGATTAATTATTAATTCAGACCAACCTCCAGCAGAAAGGACAAGCTTTAAATAACATATCTCAGGTTATGTTCATTTTGTTTAAAAGGAAAACACGAGGCTCAGCTATATTTCTTTACAATTAAAAGAATTTAAACATTATTATCTGTCTTGAAGGTATTAAGTATCCTGTTGTTCATTTACCCTGAAGTGTATATGTAAACGTGCCTTATATAACTTGTGTAAATACTATATCAAGATAAATTTGGTCTTAAATGTTCCTACTTTAGGTAACCTTAGCCAGGCAAACACTGTCTATGTGGTTATGTTACTCTTTTGATGAAGCTGAAGCAGAGCTGTAGGAGGAGGGTTGTAGGTAGGAACATAATATATATGAAATTATCAAATACCTAGCTTACACTATACAATAACATAAAACCCAAAAGGTATTTTTAAATACTCTTGCTCAGGGATTTCTGAATGTAATTCCATATCTTCTCGCTGAGATAAAAATATTCTCTGTGGATTACTCTAATTAAGCAATATTAGATACAGCTTAAATCTATTTTGAAAATATGTTTAATTTTAATAAATATCACCATTCAATTTCCAGATATGTTTTCTGTCTAGAATCTAATAAATACAGGTTGTTGAGCTTAGCTGAGGGTTCATCAGCCTGGTAATTTTCCATTCTGTGTTCTGGGATTTTTTGTAGGTTCTGTTTGTTGAAATATTTAAGTAGCAGACTAGAGGAGATAAAGGCCAGATATTGAAAATCTATAAAACATTGAGATAAATTTCAGTAAATATGGCCAAGAAAGCATAATTTAGATGCCCCACAACAAGAAGAAATGTTCTTTATTTCAGTATAACGCATTTTTGTTATGATCATTCATTCTCTCTGTGGGAAAGGCTTAGTATGTAATATAATGGTTTTTAGACTGCTTGAGCATGTGCAGGCCAATTAGCAGTGATTGCTAAACCAGAAGTGAATTGCTTCAGGCTGGGTACAAGTGAGGCAGAGCTGCTGGGAGAAGCAGCTGATGGGGATGAGCCAGCAGCCACCCTAGGTGTGCCGCAGGAATGTTGTTTCCCTGGTTCTGGGCTGGCTGTGTGAGACAGTGCCTGTCTGTGCCTGGAGAACATCCAATGCTCCTGCAGCTTCACCCAAGCAGGTGCTGCCCAAGCCCTGGGGATAATGGCACTGGGGACAGGTCCCAAACCTGGCTTGAGCTCTTTGTTCCTACCCCAGCCAGAAAGCTTCTGTTCTGAGGAGGGTAAAATTGAACCCTTCTTGTCTTCTATGTAGGACATTTCATGTGAACAGAGAAAACAGATTTTTATGGGGTCTAGCCAATGGAGTTTAGATTTTGCTATAATTAGTTTTCTGATTTGTTTTGTTGAATTTCTAATTCCATTTAAAATAGGAGCAAGAGGTATATTGGGGGTACTTTCCTGTGATGGCTTTGCTTTTAAGGTTAAGAGCCATATTAGAGATGTAGGACAATTAGAAGGGGAATGAACTTGAAAGACTGGCTCTGAGTCCACAAGTGAGCAAATGTAAAGCAGAAAGAAAAATACTATGTGTTCTTCTTGCCTGTATTTAAAATGTTGAGAACAGAAATGCATCATGTATATGTGTGGTTTTTTCTCCTCAATCTCTTTTTTTTCCCCAAGGAATGGTTCAGCATATTTAAGCTTTAAGTTAATATTGTTTAAATTTTGAGATGTAAGTTACCGCTAATCCAAGTGCCAAAACCTTACACTGACCTTCCCCTGAGTGCATCAAAACATTTGGTGTGACTCAAGGTAACACTTAGAAATGTAGAAATAATATAGTTTGCTATAACATATTTCTATATGGAATCAAAAACTTTCACCTGCCATCTGGTGGGAAAAAAAAGAAAAACTACAATATGTGAACCTTCTAACTAAGGACTAAACCTGTTTTCTACTTGCTAGTAGTATAGAAATACATATTGCTAGTTCTATATAAAGAAGGTTTTACACTTACATTCCTGACTTATTTTCTTTGCATGCTACAAGAATATTTGGTCCTTTTTTTCTTCCATATCAATAGAGAAAAAGAGTAATTGGGTTCACCAGTTTTTCATATTTGCTTGAAAATAAACCTTCATGGTCAGAGCATGCTCGTAGGAAATAAAACAAGGCAGATATGATAGGAAAACAAAAATGTATTGATTAATCCCTCTGGGAGATTTGTTTCTACAGTAATATTCAATCACATGTCACCTGCAGTACACTAAATAAGTTCTAAAAGTTTTTAATATTCCATATCACAAAATAAATCACAGAGGAGACCACTGGCTGCAGCAGTACTCTCTTAATCAGGTATATTGCTGTAATGAACAGTATATTCTTTCATTAGAATTATGGTTTTGAAAAGAGGGTAGAAAAAGTTCTTCACTTTGCTCTTAGGAAAAAAGTTTCACTCAAGGCTGGGAAATTTGTACTATTGCCAGTGTATAGTTAAGTTTTAAGTGTGTATTTCAGTAAGAAACAAGTAGCTGCCAGCTTTTAATTGTGATAGTCCCACAGCAGGGACAAGAGTGTTGTGAACATGTGATGGGTCCTCTTTGGGTACTTGTGCTAGTAAATGTTCCAGTTAAGGAAGCAATCCTACTTTCATGCTGGACAAGTGAAAACAAACAATAAAGCAGTGAGATAAACTTACATGTTTTTACTAGAAACTGTAGCTCTGACGACTTTGAGAATAAAACTCCTTTTACTACAAACCGAGGAAATAGACTCTGGTTATCTTAAAGATATCAGATGAGAATCAACATGCATTTTTTCACCCATTTCAGTAAGCTAGCATTTTCATAGTCTAAAATAACTGCAGTGGCAGCATTTTATTAGGGTTTATCCACAATCAGGAGTAAAACACAATGTTGAATTTATTATGTCTTAACTACCCATATTAATTTGTTATGTGGAAAAATCTGAAGCTGATTAGTTAATGCCTGTAACAACTTTCCTTTTGGGCACTAGATTGTCCACATGGCAGCTCAGCAGGAATACCGACACACAATCTACCCAATAGTCTTCTGAAGAAAAAAAGTCTCTCTATGAGCTTTTGGCCTTCAGAAGATATTTATACTGAGCTATTCCATCTCCTCTGAGAGACGGAAATGTCCACAGTCTATATTGATCTGAATGCTTGTGTAAAGATTTTGTTCTTTAAGGTTATGGTGTAGTTCTAGGCAATATTAAAAAGTTTGGGAGTTTTACTTGCCCCTTAGGTTTTGTTCTAGTACACAGGGGATTCATTTTGGAGGATATAATAGGTCTTAAGCTTGTCAGTCTTCACTATTTATTAAACCATTAAACTGTTTTCAAGTTGTTTAATAAATAAATGATGACCTTTTAAAATGTCAGCAGGAGTCAATGAAATCTTCCAGACTCAGAAATTATGTAAGCTCCAAACATGCTTGGTTCTGATTTGTCGAACACAGAAGTGGGGTGCATGTGCACCTTTTGAAGATGTAGGTTAAAGATCCAGGATTGGCCCTAGATACATTTTGTGTAGTTTAATTTTTCGAGATTTTATTTCATTGTTTCATATAATCTCACATCAGTCATTGCAAACACCATTAACAAGAAAAAAAACAAACAAACAACAAAAAAACCCCAACCAAACAAAAAAACCTGAAAAAAACCCCCAAAAAACCAACAAAAAAATCCAAACCTATACCAGTAAAGACCAGTGACAGGAAATGTAAATCCAGGTTTATTAAGCAGATTTATAGGGGCAAATAATACCTGCTCTTGGAAAGGGATTTGTCTTTGTAGTGCTCCCAAAACAATGAAAACTTAATGGAAAAGGAAGTTTGTAGAATCCATTCTTCTTCTTCAACCTGTAACCATCTGCAACACTAATGCAGTAAATTACTAATCTAAATATTTGGCTTTTCCAAAGATCCCTGCCTTTTACCTGAAAGGGATTATTCATCTAATTTTATTTGGATTGACTTTAGTGATCAGGATGACATCAGGGTGCAAGTTATCTGTACTGTATAACAGTTTCTTCCTTGCAATGATCTTACATATTTAGGAAAGGTTTCACAGAGACTTGCTGCTGTTCAAAGTGTTGTTTTCACTTCTGTTTCTTTCTCTTAGACTATTAAATAGCTATTAATTTGTAACATTTTTCCAAGCTGATATCTTGCATTGTATTTTTCTCATTAAATATAGTATAAAAATGAAACATCCAAATGCTAAAATGTGTTTTTCACTCAACACTTATGTTGTCTCTCTGAGCATGTTAGTTTTGTGCATTTAAATTTTTTTTCAATATCTATTGATGATATTCTTTGTAGCTGATATTTCCACATGAAAATTCAATTATTTTTGTAGCACTGAAAGATATGGGGTGCATAATAACTTTGATAATTAACTCAGTGTTTGGCAGTATATTGAAAGTGATGTTTAAGGATTACAATTCAATTACTTTTTGTTGCAGTCTTTGCAATCTGCCAGCTGATTGGCATTCTTTTTGTTTGGTTGGTTATTGTTTTGCTGGGGGTCCTCAAGATTCTTAAATATAATGCCAGTTTTCCAACTGAACAGCAAGGTTTTGGTATAGTCCTAGTTTTGCTAAAATAATCAATGAATGTGCAGGGTATAAATGCTAAATAGCATAATTATAATATTAAATAAATATTTAGTACAGGAAATGGCACAAAAAACTAGGTTTAACCTAGCTTCATGCAGTTCTGCTCGATCTCTGAGAAAAGATGATTAAATATTGCATTGGGGAATTTATTACCTTAAACTATTTGGTCTGTGAGGGAAGGGGGATATTAGAAGTAGCTTCTGTTTCAAATAAGTATCAGGTACAAAAATATGTTTGGGGAGATCTGGTTAAGTGTAAAATATAAGAAAATTGACTAAAATCCAGTTAAGTAATGATATTGACATTTCCTGAAAGCACACTATATTCTACTACTGAAATCGGGGAAAATCCAGATGCCTCATCATCTTAATAAGGTGCAATATTTCCTTTGGATGTACAATATTAGGGTCTTCATAAAATCAGTAGTCTGGTGTTACTGTATGTGGTTCTGGAGTGGTGATCAACACAGTAACGTGGCAACTTTCTTGTAGGAGCAGGAAACAGTAATTTTACTCAAGGAAATCATGGGTTTAAATAACATTCATCATGCAGAACAAATTAGAGACAATTCATTGGGCAGAGGAGCAAAACCCCCTTTAGAAACATGCTCTGGTATTCATCTATGTTATTGAAATCTCTGAAACCTTTCTCCTGGGATAAGAATCAGAACTGATAGCAGCCTGGGAGAAATCCTGGCTGGGTTTTTCTTAGACCTCTGACTCTTGCCCACAGTCTGGTAATTCCTAAAATGTCTCATGATTTTAATGGAAAGTTGTGAATGCTCTTCTACAGTCACTGTACCTAATAATGGTGGTCAGACTGTTAACTGAAATAAGCTATACTATACCAATGCCTTCTTGATTAGAAGATGCTTTCCCTCCTATCTCTAATCTCGAAGATCATCTATCCTTCCTGTTTTCAAACACTTAAGAAAAATCCTGGTCCAGAAGCACCACAATTCCTTTTCTGTCAATGGCTATCTTCTGTGCATTGGACAGCACTGTCAGGAACCTGCTGTGATTCTTCAGCCATTGATGATGGTTATGAGTAAGGCCACGCAGAATATGCTTAAACATTGTCATTTCTCCTAGATTTTGTAATGTGAACTAATTTTTGGAAGAAACAATTGATGTTTGTCTTGGAAGTGAATGTCAAACGAGGAGTGCAACTCATTGTAAATCAGGCTTTTAGATGGATGTGTTTTATTTCATCCGTTCTTTAACATTAGGTTAAACAGCACAGAGCTGATGTATAATGTGGATTTGATATTGTAGTTATCTGTAATTCCTGTGTATTTACATTGGAATCTTTGCAAAAGAGAGCAAGAGAAGCTTAATCCTTCTGCTGAGTTGCCTGCAAGACGCAGTTTATGGTTAAACAAACATTTCACTTTTAGGTCTGTTCATATTTTTCTTCAGATATAATTTGCATAGGTGTTCCAAAGTGCAAGATTTCTAGGAGAGAAAGTGAACTATTTTACCTTAATAACCCCTGAATCGTTAGAAAACTCCACCAGAGAAACATTTAGAATACTCTTCCTTCACAGAAGTTAATGACCTAGCACTCCAATTCTCAATGGTGCTCCTGAGCACAGGAAAGCATTTATGTGTTTATTTTCACATTAATGTAGGATAACTCATTTTCAGCCTCACTGGGATAATCTAAATACTCCTTATTTCATTAGAAAATTACTTTTCTCAACATGTCTGGGAACATGTAACTAGCAGTTACAGATAGCCCATACATCACCTTCAGTGAGAGAACAGCAACTGTAATTAAAAGTATGTTTTAAAACCTAAAAATTATGTCAGAAATAATACTTGTTTCAATTCTCTAGAAGTTTGCTACTATACTCTGCCTGGTAACTTGGCCTTTTTCTTATTTTTACTTCTGAAATACATAACTTTTTTCCAAAATAATTAAAAAATAAGTTTTCTTTTTAATTTTCCTTTTTTCTTTTTTTGTGGGAGCTTGGAGTGGTAGGGGTTATTAGGGAACTTATGTAGGAGCTAGAGAAGCAAATATGGCCATGTAGAAACAGTTATAAAATAGTTCAAAATGTAAAGAAATGGAAGATATTTCTTATGTGCATGAATAAGATTGTTAGAAAAAATTATAAATAGAATAATTGTAAATAAATTCTAATAATAAAATATCTATGGGTTCAGAGAAAAAAACCCGACAAAAAACAGAAAATGGAAACCAGTACCTTAAAAAGTACTTTTATTCAATATTTTTAAGGATTTATTAAAGGAAAAGATGGCATTTGCCACATCCAATAATAGCACATGTTCTGATTAGTGATCACCTGAATGTGTTTTGCTCTCAAATAAGCAAACATTACTGAAGAATTTTTTTTTCCTTTTTACTGAGGAAAATAGAACAAACAAATAGAAGCTTGTGATTTTCCCACTGGAATCTTCATTCAGGGAGATCAGTATGGTTTACAAGATACTAAATTTTTTTCAGCAGATATTTTTTCTCCATAACTGTTCAGGTAAATATTACTGCAAGTTCATGCTCAGGAACCTCACACAAACAAGACCCCCTATAACCTTATGAGATGGATCTGCTTCATTTCTTTCATGTTGCAAGCTGTGAAGTTGGAAACAGTGCAACTGTTTTGCCGGGGACAATAGAGAGCCAGGAGGAGCCAGGCTTGGAAATAGTTCAGGTGAATAATTAAGACCAGTGATCAGCTTTTCAAGAACTGCTTGTGGCCAGAGTTTTTCACACCAGGACTGTGTGCTTGTACTCACCTCCCTGAGTAGTGCACAAGGACAGATGTTCAGGAGACAACTTGCCTTGGCAGTTGGGCTGTGGGGAGAAATATAATTTCATTGTTATTCCTACTGTGTTGTGAGAGGACGTTCGCCATTGTCAGATGAAGGCATTTCTCCACCACTGAAATAAAAAGGCCAAAAGATATTTAAAATGAGCCATTTATAGGAAATTTATTAGTGAACCAAAACTGCCTTTCCCCAGTTTGTCATTTTCCTTCAACATAAACCTATAGACTATGCAGATTCCAACTTGCTTACAATTCAGGTAACTTCTACAATGGAAGAATAAGCCTCTTAACAAGATTGAATTTGCTATTGCACAAGTTGCAAGCTGAACAAACAGAGATTGGGCAAATTTCTGTTCATTCATGTGCCTCTTTTAAAAAACAAATACCAGTTTAATATAAATGGAAATGAGAGCAATGTTAGTGTGGACATAAATCTTGATCTATTGTAACCTAATAATGAAAGCCACTCTGTTCAGAGTCTAGATAAATGAAATAAAGTCATAGGGTGCTTTGGGTTTTTTTAATAAGAATAAGAAAAATCACTTTTAACTTAGATTTGTCTTCTTTTATTTGCTCACTGTGATTTTGGAAAAAACCTTTATTTATGGAAAACCAGTTTTTAGTCTCAAAAGGAAAGCACGTCACCCTATTATACATGATGTGTGATTGTTTCTGGTAAGAGATAAAAGTGGCAAGATATTTGAAAAGAAAGTTTCCTGTCTGACTTCATAAACTTTAATATTTATATAACCTTTGAGCAGTCAAGAGACTATGCCTAATGACAGTCAACTAACAGCTTGACCTTTATTGAATGGAAGAATTGTAGCACACTTACAGGAGTTTAATTTCAACAGCAACCTAATGTTGAAAATTTTTTGGCTATTAACATACGGTGAGCACACTGAAATTCACCTGGAGCCTGGAAATGTATTATTTCCATTAAATAAGTCCTGCACAACTGAAGAACAGAGGATTTAAAAAGCAGTCACCTTCAGATTCTGTAATTCTATTTTGATAATCTTCTTACAAATTAAATGTGAAATATCTCAACTTCCTAAAAATATTAGAATTTACATATGTAAATTGGCTATTACCATATACAAAATATTTATGTTAACCACCAATTCAATAATTTGTATGTGTATGTAAAGCCTAAACACTGTTATTTTTTATCTGCTTTTCATAGAGGAATTAATCATGCTGTCACAGTGGTTTGAAATAATTATAAAAGTGAGTTTGAAAGATTAAGATTAAATACTTTCAAAATGCTTAACTGAGGCGTTTTCTTCAAACATACAGTAGAATGACAAATAATATTTGAATGTCACTGGGTCCTTGTGATGATTTAGAAGATAGCAAAGCAATTATTTTCTGTAGGAGGTTAGTTTTGAATAGCTGTTGCTAATTCAGAACAGTAGTACATAGACAAGCATCAAGATCTCTTATATTACTTGATGAAAGTGTCAAGAATGTGGTTGTGAGATGTAAGGAGACAGTTACGGGAATCATTTGCACAGTTTGGGTTAGTGTTTGATTATTTTGTTGTCATTTGAGTTGCTTTTTTGCAGACAGTTTGAGAGAATGTCTCTCAAATTACAGAGACAAAGAAAACCTTAAGTATGTGAGTAATCCTTATTTAATATTCTTGGTCAAGATGACATAGGCACTTCCATTAGGAACACAAAAACCTTTCAAGTATTTTCATAAGCTTGAATGCAATGTCAAAGTAAATTAGTGAAAATGAAATATTGCAGGAATGCTGATGCAGCTATTCAGAACAGAAAATAGAGCCTTGTTACAGACACCTCGAGTGTTGTTCCAGCCTTCCTGGATGTGGTTACAGCACAGCAGTACAGAGCAGGTCAGGCCCTTTGCAGAGAAAACCTTCCCCACTTTGGAGGGAAGAAAAGCTGAGAGCACTATAGAATCTCTATTCCATAGAATACAAAACTGCAGAGGGGTTTGGTAAGCTAATACAGAACAATTGTTTATTCCTGTAATAGAGGAACTCAACGATGCCAGCAGAACAGCATAAAGCAGATGGGGGGGTGTTCTGGTTTGAAAGACAGGTATTTGCCAAGAAAGGCAGGACCTCCTCCCTGAGATGGAGAGTGCAGACATCCCCCTTCCCCTCCCTCCAAATTATTATAATTTTGGAATCAGGGAATCTCAGGCAGAGATATGGGGGTAGGAATAACAGCTCTTTACAGAGATATATATATATATATATATATGTGAATGGGAAGGCGTGGAGGAGAGACGCTGCTCACGGGTCCTTGGGGCTCCAAGGGGATGCTTGGAGGTGGGAGGGTGTCCGGTCAGGGTCCCCCAGCCGAGGAAAGGCAGCTCCCGGGGTGGCAGAGCAGGGTTTTTCCAGGGACTGCTCTGCTCTGAGCCAAAGGAGCGAGAGGGCAAAGGGAGCGCAGCTATCCCCACCTCCTTTACTGCCCCCATCCCTGCTAGGGTGTAACCAACGAGGCCTTAGCATCACAATGGGAAAATTCAACTGAGAGAAAAGGGAACCAACCTCCAACAGGGGGACACAAGGTTTCTTCAGGGATAGGCAGGGTTAATGATTCTGGTACCAGGAATTTGGTGTTTCGGGAGCCTGTGGATGTGAACAGCATCAGTGAGTTCAAAAATCAAACTCAGTTTATGGACTGGAATCCAGGGATTATTCCTGTTTGTCCATTTCTGTTCCTTGTCTCCAAGTCAGACTCCTGGGCTAGGTAGACAAATGCTCTGACTCAGAGCATTTTTCACTCTTCCATATTCCTTTAGTGTGACAATGAAGAAGAGGTTTCTTGTCATCTAGTAGAACTTAATTTAAAATAATGCTCATAGTAAGTTTCCATTAAGTCACTGAAAAAAATACTTCAGCTGATTTATAAAAGGGCTGTTAGAAAACTAATTTTTGAATGGTCTTTCAGTACTTTCAGTCTTGAGGCTTGTAACTATTTTAAAGGAAACTGCTCTCTATTGAATTTAACTGACTGGAGTACCTTTATAATACATTGTTTAGCTTTCATTTTGGGGAATAAAATGTCATGAAAAGGCCAGAATGGCATAATCTTCTGAAATCGTGGATTTCCAAGTAAGAGAATAAGCCTCTTATATAAGTAGAGGCTCTTAGGAATGGAATATTGCCATCTATTTACTGCTATGACTTCTGCTTAGAAGCACACCATCAGCCCCCAAGCAAGCATATTCCTGGTTCTGGAGGCTGGGTGGGGTATTTTGGCCAAGCCACCCACTGGTCTTATTTTGGAATTGTATCTCCAGCCTCTTGCTGTTACTGAGGAAGAGGAGAAGTGAAACATCAGCAGAATGTTGTCTGCTAAAAGTACAACAGTCTGCTGAAATGAGCCGAAAGTGCAATGTTTCAACTTTTTTCTTTTTAAAATCCAAATGCTGCTATCCAGGTTGCATTTGGCTTTCATATAAATTAAATCTTTACAGAGAGCACTTTGAGCAACCTGCAGGAAAGGTATCACTGCGTGAGCTGAAATGGGCCAAACCTGGCTTCATAAAGATGCTCTGACATTTTAACATGAGGAACTTTAACAAAGTAAATGCTTCATATTATTGTTTTATTATTTCATATCATGCTACTGTGTTCCTATAGTTTAAAATGTTTAGTAAATCAGAAGGCCAGAACAAAAGAATTTCTTTTACAATTGACCTTTCATTATTTTGGCTTGCACTTGTAGGCCTCCAACATATAACTAATGTGCACAGTTTAAATGTATACAATACAGAAATCCAGAATTAAAAATACTGTAAAAGTAGCTTGCAATTTTTTCACACCTTAGTTTATCTTGAATAGTTTTCATTTATTGGATTTTCAATTCATGGCTATATTAATACTTACAGTACCTTCAATTAGCCTTTGAAGACTCATCAACAGCTGTAATTGTATTCCAAGATTAAAATCCCATGTTTCCCTGCAGGAAAATGCAGTTAGGTCTTCTTAAACTTTCTCCATTGCCTGGAGGACAGCTAGTCACATATTTCTGATGCAGTCCTTCTCTACCTGTGGGCTGGAACATGTCTGTTGCCTGCCATGCTCTTCATTGCAGAGACAAGATCTGACTCCTGGAGTCAAGCAGTTGGCTTTATACTCCTCAATATGCTTATTAAAATGAACCAGAGGTTAGCTCATTTTAAAGGCCTGAAGAAGAATTATTAAGGAGCTGATTAAGTCAATTACACTGCTTAGGGATTCCTTTTTGCTGTGTTGTTGTTAGCCAGGAACCTTAATAGGACAATTAGGATTAATTAAAATCAGCCTGATTGATTAGGATATATAAACCTGAACGTGAGCTGTAGCTGTGTGGTTGAGATTGTGCAGTCTGTGAAGGAGTGGGGGGAGGCAGCAGTGGATGCTGAGGTTTATGTTTCTGCAAATATCATCTGTATGCTGATAGGAGCAGGCTGATTTCAGGGGACACTTGGTTTTGACAAGGATGATTCCAAATCAGAGAATTAAATTTTCCGCATCTCCCTATTGGGATTAACAGGACATGAAACTGAACAAAGAAACAGCAGAAGGATTTTGCTGTATATGTGTGTAAAATTACATGGGGGTGGGGAATAAATCCTTATTTTGCCTGCAAGATGGTGTGATTTAAACTCAGCAGGATCACTTGAGGCCAAGGAGCAATGATGGCTTAAAGGCAATGGAAGGTGAGGGAGAAGGGCACTAAAATGAGGCGTTTGTACTGCCTCTTGGGAGAGACTGTCTTCCAGTGGGTGTAAGCTCCCAAGTTAGGTGGCTGAGTTGCCATCAGAAATCAGTTTCTGCAATCAGCATGGCCATCTGACTGCGCTTGTATCTTCAGAATGTTATTAAGTGGATGATGTCCAAGAAAATTTGAACACTTCTGTATTGGCTATTTTAAACTGTGCCAATACCACGGCTAATAGATTCAGCCATATGCTCACACAACCCTGGTATCTTTACCTTTTTCAGTGCCATACAATTTGTATGCAGACACATAGTGGGAAAGAACACCATGGGAATGGTCACATGGCTTTTCATCTTCTGGGGAAGGTGGAAGGGTATTAAGTCCCCTGCTCTTTCAATGACCAAGCAACATCTCTCCTCGTTTAAAGCATGGCTCTGCTCTCGCCTGCTTTTCTTACATTGATTCATTTTGATTACTTCTGGAAACTTTTTATATCTGGTGTTTTGTCTCTTTGAAATAGCTTTCTTCTAAAAGGAAACTGATCTCTTGTGGAAAAGGTTATCTGAGGAAGGCACCTTAAAGCTTTCTTTGTTTTACTGCCAATGAACAAAAGTCACTCTACTATTTGTTCTGTATCTTTATCCAATATTTTTTCAGACATTTCCTATGTAGGGAAACATAAAAAGAGCCTTCACTAGACATCAGCAAGGCTTTAATCAGAAACAGCATTTTTTGTTCTAAGCAGTTGCATTCCAGATGAGTGTTATCAGTCAAAATTTCTTTCTTCAGATGCTTCAAAAGAATTAGTTATCTATTCATGATCTAGAAAATTAACTAATCTTTCAAAACAATATTTATAAGCATCTCTTCATTTACTACACTCCTGAACTAGTAAATATCTAGGTAAGTGTGCTATCTCTGGTCTTATTATTCCACATATTGGTAAGATCCATTTCCAAGAATACCTATTCCATTTTATTAAGGAATATCTTCAGATATTATCTCAAATGTCAGTCCAAAGGAGAATCAGTTTTTCACACTACTATTTGAAAACGTTAAGGTTCTTTACTTTTATCTCATGCTGTTGGGAAGTACCAGAGGAATCCCTGTCTTCAAAAAATAGCATTTAGCAAAATTTGGTGTTTAACTAAATAGCACATTATCCTGTGATATGTACTGTCTGAAGTTGTCTATGCAGTCCTGGGATCTCTCTTAATCTGCAGAGTTTCTGCTCTTAAAGACACTGATAGGTAAGAAGAAAGAGATAAGCAGGAGATAATGGTGTCACTGAAAATAAAATCTCTTACTCTTCTAATCTTGATAAAAATATTTATTTCAGGGGCTAATACCCAATAAGTCTCAGTAAATAAGACTAGTAAGACTATCCTATCTTAAATTCTTCCATAATTTAAGAAGTCCAAAGTAGTAATCCACAAGATTAATTTCTGTTTTCCCAAATTATATTGAAGTAAGTCTTAGTAGAATCCTCACAACATCAAGATATTAAGAACATACTGGATGCCATCTACTTTTATTGTGCTCTCTAAAATCTAATGCTGTTCTGAGAAGTTCCTGTATATGGTCATGACATGCCTGAAAAGTCAAAAATCCCTTTCAGGAATTGTAATTGTGGTCATCTCAGGCAGTAAGTAACCTTTTTTAGGTCTTTCTAAACTTTAATAAATTCAAACAATGAAAAAAAAAAAGCTTAAGAAACCACATGTGTGTGGTATCCTACTCCCAGCTTTCATTACTGATGCAGAAAAAGATTATAGAAAGCTTTGGTACTTATTTCCCTTAATTTTTAAGGACTTTTTTACAAGCCACCTGTCATTTTCAGGACTTTATTTTCTCTTAAACGTCCTCACATAGTGTTTACAATAAAGTGTATCTGCCCTTTAAAGCTGAAGTATTGGTAAGTACAAATTTACATAATATAAGTCAATAACTTAAAATACCCTGTTTTCACCAATAGGTGGTGGTGCTAGCTGGTTCTATATCTGTTGATTCTTCAGACTTCATGGTAACTAACCATAAAAACATCTGCATATTTCTAGCCTAAAAAAATGAGGCATAGGTAATTCAAGATGCTTGGAGCCAGGGTACCGTGGCTGCAGGAGGAAATGCAGACCCTGTGAGGATGAGCAGTGTTGTGGTGCTGGAGGAAGATACAGAAAATACTCTTTAGTCTCCTTTCTCCAGACTGCTTAGAAAACAAGCTCCCTCTGGTTTTAGTTGCTGCTGCAATGTCTTCCATTGAGGAAACAATCTTCTGAAAATATTGCCGTGTCACCTGGGCTCTCCCATGATTACCAGTTGCCTGTTTATGGGGTGGGAGTAGCAGAATTTGTGTGTGCACAGAGTGAATGCTTGAATTCCAAGAACAAAACATGGTGTTTGAATGGATAAAAGGACGTGAAAGAGAGGGCTCTTTTTCCAGGCAGTGAACAGAAATACTGAGTGAAATGGAGGTGCACCCAAGTGCATCACTCAAAGATTATGAGATTCATACGTACAAAAAATGAACATTACAGTAGGTAAATTGCAAACAATGTTGGAGTAAAAGCATACATTGAGGCCTGTTGAACACAGGAGGGAATGAGTAAGAGAAATGTTCCTCCCTTTGAGGGGAACTTAGTTGACGGTTGCAGAAAAAGTGTTTATTTGGCCAGGACGTGTTCTGAAGTCAGTAATATCACAAACAGACAATCTGATGGGTCCCACTTGGGCTTAGCTGTAGGCCTTGTATTATATTAAGCAGTTTTAGGAAGCCATGAGTTTCTCTAAAAGAACAATTAAAAGTTGACACACTTCAAATGAACTCAAGAACAAATTAAAACATGCCTATAGCAAGGACCGTGTTTTTAATTTTGTATAACCTTCATTAGAGCCTATGATAATGTGACACAAGAATTCTTGATGCTAAATAAAGCATCAAGAGTATGAATGTGTTCATCATCTGATTGCTTGCTTTGTTGTGGGTTTTTTCCCCTCTTTTTTTTCCTTCTGTTGTCTTTTCCCTGCATCTCTGGTCTATTTGCTTCCCTGTTTTTTCTGTGGTCTGCTCTCATTGCAGGAATAAGATAACTCATGACTGGCAGCTAGCAGCTTGGAGTGAGAATACTCTTTTGTCACATTCTGTTGCCAGCTGCCAAGTGAGATATGCAAAACCTTGTTTCAGAAACTTCCAGTGTTGTCAGGATCTCTTGGCTGCTAATGTCTTTCATTCTAGTATTTTGGAAGAGAACAAACCTTAGGTAAAATATTTGCGCTTCTCTGGTTTTCATTTGGAAGAAAGAAAAAAAGAGGAGAAAAAAGAGAGAAAATATGGAAATTTATTAAAGATTAATTTTAAAAATACCTATTTTTAGCTGTTATGTTGGTAGGTAACAAGTTGTCAGTATGCATATAAACTCTGCAGTTGCTGAGGTTCAAACATGCAATTCTTAGTGCCAGAGTATCTGACAACTTGAGCTCATGCCTGACTACTCTGAAGTGAGTTTACAGACCCACTTGGTGGATGTGTTTTAGCTTTTCATTCTACCACCTTATCTTCTTTAAGGGCTTCTCTTATACCCAAAACTGGACCCAAAGACTCACCAGCTTTAAACATTTTTTAGCCTGTCTACCCTTCCATACTGAGCCAGACAGATTTTGATTTTTGTCTGGTTCTGATGCTGTCTAGAGGTTTTTTTATGGCTTCAGCTTTCTCAAAGATTATTTCCTACCTTTAACACCAACTGTTGCTCTTTTCTCTTTCTAGATGAGTGCTGTGTGCATTTGCACTGTCTGACTGATATGATGTCCTTAAGTAACCCTGTTGTCTCCTTAAGTAACCATGATGCCACCAGCAAGTGCAGCTCCTCTTAAACTTTTTCAGTGATGTCATGGTCCATTTAATAATCCACTTGGAAGCATCCTAAGGTTTCACTGCTTTTGGTTTGCCCTGGAGTGATTCCTGATATCACTGTGTTTATCAGAACCACCTGCTGCTCAAAACTAACCAATAACTTGAGCTGACAATAATGTTAGTAAGGTATCAGCTTATTTTATTTGATTCCTTTTAGTTCTTTTTTTTTTTCACTAAACTGAGCTTTAGAGTTCTCAAAGAAATATTTCCAGTAGTTGTTAAATCGGAATAACCTCTGGATGCAATGCCTGGTTAAACCCTCACCAGATGACCTTCTGACAGCCCCCTAATTTCACCCAAGTGTTGTTAACAAAACAACATTAAAATCATCTGTTGTATTTCAATTAAATCCCCAGTATTTCACTGATGTAATTCAAGATGGAATATTATCTACAAATTCTTGGGAAAAAGCAGCAGTAAAGGACAATCTGCAACACTGAAAGGTAGACTTGAGCATTAATGGTTGAGAAGATGGCAATCCAGGAGCTTGAAGTGTACAAATCCTGAAGTACAGTATCAGCTAAAGTGAAGTAAAATATGGGGTCCCAACAGCACTTCTGTGGCTTTAAGCATTGATAAGGAGCAATGCATTGAACCTGCTTAGATAATATGGTAGTTCTGTAATGAATCATAGAAAGCATAATATTTCACAGCTAAAGGATGATTTTTCTTAAGGGTAGTTAAGTAAAAATATATCATTTAAAAAAGGTATCACTGTAAAGAAAACCTGGAGAGTTAAAGCCCTCTATGATTTTTAACAGGGATAGTAATAAATATTTCTATACATGATTGACACATATTTGTGTGGAGTTAAAGGAGCCTCCCTCCCTTCGGAGTTGAGGGAGTTTATACACATAGGGGAAAAGGACTGAGCTGAGGTTTTACAATTTAAGAAAAAATAAAAGTTCCTTTGGAGAGTTAAATCTCCAAAGATTTTTATTCAAAGATTTTAATGAAAGAAGATTTTTTTCTTTTTTGTTTGTTTGTTTGTTTTTAAATACAACTACTTTTTATTCTGTTCTGTAATGTACATTGTTTTCATTTATCAGTTTGAAATTTTCTGTACTTCAGATTATTAGATGGAGGACTTAGCTTTGAGCTTGATTCTGGCACTTGTGGTTTGCCTGGAATACAAAGTACCACCTCTGGCTTAGGAGGTTCCTGAGCTGCACTGAAGCCTGGGGGGCTGTACCTGATAGGAGAAAGGCAACTACATAATGACTCTTAACTTCTTTCTCAGGCACAAGTTTCTGGCTGTTGTGGGATTTGAAACTGCAGACTAAATGAACTTTGGTCTGTCTCAGTATGGTCATTCATTTAACCATCTACTAATTTTTTCCCAAATATTTTCAGCTGAAAAAAGAGGCAGGATAGAGAGAATAGCAGTATTTGGGCAGAGCAAATCTAGAAAGGATCAGATCTACAAGGCAAGGCATACATGTTTCAAAAGTAGTTAAGGAGTAGATGAAATTTTGCCATGACTTAGGTTGGTTTATGCATTTAAGGCTGTGTAATATTTGCAGGAAGTTATAGGGTGTTAAATTAAACATAACAATAAGGGTTGAATTGGTACCTGCTTCATAACTATGCTAATGTACTATTCTCTGAGCACGGCGTGAAATTTCTCTGGACTTAAAATTCAAGAATATTTTACTTCATTTGTGGTGGTGGAATTTTGATGGAACGCCAGTAAAGTTAATGTAACCACTGCATTTTTACACATGCAAAAGACGGGTCTGCTTCTTTTATGAACGTATGCTGGCTTCATTCCCAAGTTCAGATATACCTCCCCATCCAAAATGAGGACATGTTTTTTAATATGAGGAAGCTCAAAAAGGTGATTGACTAGATGTGCAAGGGGGAGATACTGTGAACATGAGAGCTTATCACACAGACATCACTGTAAGCCAGGGAAAATCAGAAAGGGCTTTGAAAAAAATTAGTTCCAAGAAAATTCTAGAGAGGTTTTTCAGTTGAGTGCTGTGTAAAAGAGGGCTATGAATAAAAACACCTCTCCCAACTCTGTGTTAATCTTCTCTTGCACTCAGGAAAGTGATGCATCACTGCTGTGTTACTTATTTATAAATAATTTATTTAAAAAAGAGTGATAAATTGCTTATTTTTTTAAATTATTAACGACATATTTTCCTAATCCAGAGCAAGGCATTATTGGAGAATAAGGCTCTCTTTCAGTATGTATTTGGTTCTTTTATGGGGTTTTGGGATTGTTTTTCTTGGGTGGGAGGAGGTATTTTGTTTTTGTTGTTGGTTTGTTTTTTCTTTTGTTGTTTTGTGTTGGGCTTGGGTTTTCTTGGTGGAGAGGGATGTGGGTATTGTGCTAGGGTTTGGGTTTTTTTAAGTGAATTTAACATTCAGGGAATTCTTTCTAATAAGAAAGTGTGACTAAATGTACAATTCTGAAAACATTTCCTTAAATCTTCATTTCCTTAAATCCTCATCTGGAAGGCTGTAGCTTTTGTGCCAAAAGGTATCTCAAGGAAAAAAAAATGCACTTAACAGTTGCAGCATTGTCTGTGAGTGCTGACCTTCTTGTAGATGTTTATGAACCATTCCTCTGTTTTCTGTAATGTACCTCATTCCTAGGAGCAGAGATTTGCAGCTGAAAAACAGTGTGTTCCACAATGACCTGAAGCCAAAGTTGCTTTCTAATTCATAATTGCAGCAAATATCAGTTGGTCACTGTTCTTGGGACTTTTATTGTTTAGCTTTTTTTAACTTTTCAACTGTCTCAGATTGGTGATAATTGCCTTAAGTCATACCAAATCTGACTTCTAATGGCAGAAAATATACATGTTGTAATTAGAACAAGAAATCGTGTGGGCTAGTGTTCTTTTCTATTTAATGCCCTATTCTGGTGTGTGTATTTAAGAAAGAGTACTTCCAGCATAACTTTTTGAATGTTAATAAATAGTCAAATTCATATTTAGTAGCTACTTATTCCAAGGTCTTGGTGCAATCAAGACTACACTTTCAACAAGGAAGTATAATATATCAGAAATAATTCCTGTGTGTATTTTCCTTTCTTCTTGGATGTGACTTCATACCCTTATTATAAATATTCTTCGTATATTTATTTAATCCTATAAGCACCTTCCTCACACCTTGGAATATGTTTCATAGAAGGTTAAAGATATTTGGACTAGCTCTTGCAAATAATGAGGGTAACCTTTAGTTGTTGATCTGAAGTGGAAGATCACAGTTTGATACACTCATTTCTGGGAATGCATCTCTGAACTTACTGAGGGTTTTTTTAGTTAGGAAAAAACTCTGTTGTTTTCTGTAATTTCGTGAAGGGGTCAGCAGTGTTATACTTCCTAACACTGCCTTCCTTACATCCATTTCTTATTGTTAATTTAATTTTTCATGTCTCTACAATGGGTTTCTGTACCTGGCACACTTGTTTTGGGTAGTTATAACATTTTTCCCCAGATGGATTTTCTTTCATGTGCATCCTACTTCAGATTTTCTTTTGGTAGAGGCATCTGTCAGACATCAAAGAGAGGATTAGTTCTCTGTGCTTCTGCAGATAAGGATATTTCATGGAGGAAAAGTATTTTATTTACTTACAGCTGAAAAGTAGCAAATGATAAACTTGTAATAGCTTTATTAAAATTCTGCCTTTGGGATGAATTTTCAGTTTCCCTGTTCATTACCAAATGAGCCATTGCAATGGACAAGTAAGCTTGGTCTCCAAGAAGCTTTCTGAGTCCTTTTGTATTGTTCAGTGGGACTTGTTTTCTATGTATGTTAAAATATTTTCTTGTCTAATTTTTATGAAATAATTCCAGAGGTGAAAGCTAGGACCAAAGAAGTGGTTCTTGATTATTTGAAAGAGACTAAGAAGGAAAGAGAGTGCTTTATGTTCACAGCTGTGTTGGAAGACAACAGGTTTGAATGTTCTCTGTCTCAACCCCACTGCAAAAAAACCCAAAAAAGCAGTCAACAGCCAACACATTCATGGGAACAGGTCTTAAGCCCTCATGTGACAATTTGTAAGAGAATTGCAGTATTTTGCAAGTTCATTGCACCTGTAAGTAGCAAATATGAGCAATGCCAGGAGCATTTTAAACCACTTCAAATGAAAACGGTTCAAGGAAAATTAGAGGAAACTAAAGCAGTACCTGACATAAAGTGGTGTTTTGTAAGAGAAATGGATTCAAGAGCAATAGATTTGGAATATGGCTGTAATTGCCAACACAGCCAGTCATTTCATCTCAGGACCCAGGTTGTCTCTTTTACCTCATAGCCCCATCTCTTGGATTATTGTGAACATACCTGTATCTTTTTAGATTTTAAACTTAGAAAATAACACTTCTATGACAAGCTAATCACCCTGGTATTGATAAAAAAAAAAAAAAAAAATTGAAGCTGCAAAACGTTTCAAAATGTTTCAGAAGAATTCTTGTTCTAAAGTCTAGACCTTTAAAATTCTCGGGTTTATTGCCTTCATTGTTACCTGACCTGGTATGTCAGCAATACTGGCAGATCTGAAGTCTAAAATAGAGTATTATGTTCCTTCCACTAGGATAGAAATAATTTTCTCTTTCCAGCAACAACAAAACAAGCAGAGAAAGAATCTCTCTTTCAATAGTACATACTCCAGTGTGGTTTGAGTGACTTGTTCCTTCCCTGCATCTGATACAAACATGTAGCCACATTTTAGCAGGGCTGAGAGCTGCAGCACTCCTCATACAGCTGGAGGCACCTCATTTCTCACTACAGCTTTCCCCTAAGGTTTGGGGAGGCAGGGAAGAGGGATATTGGTTTCTGGTTTGCAATTTAGTCAGTATTCAATGCAGTTTTTGTTTACTGACTGCTGGTGCCATATAACTGTTTCTGATGTCTGCAGAGAAAAAATGCACAGCTATTTAAATAGAGCAATGGCACAAGGTTATATTGTGAACAATAAACAATCAGAAGTGATCGCTTCTTACAGGCTATTTCATTTTCCCTTTGATGAACACTTCACTGTGATGTGGAATGTGTAGCTTTGAACAGTTGCTGAAACTTGTTTGGAAAGCCTCTTGATGTTTGTGGTGTTAATAGATTCTGCCCTCATGTTCAGTAACTCCGCATTTTAAAACTTGACCCTCCAGAGGGCACAAGTCACTCAGAAATTTTGTACTGGTAAATGTCAAAGTTTGGTACATTATTCACAGTTTGTGTATGGTTTCCTTATGGAAAGTATCTAAATTTGACTGTGCTGCTGAATGACTTTCAGAATAGAATGTCATTTTGTACATCTGGTGTTCTGTTTAATTGTCATCAAGCTTTGGTTTTCAACAATATAATTGGTGAGCTGCATTTGGTGCTTTGAAAAATAAGTTGTCTTCAAATCTATTAGTGTTGTTCAAATATGTACTTTTCTGAAAACGTGTTTTCTGTCATAAGACTTCAGTGGTACAGAGCGATTTAAGAGTTTATCAGGCTGTTATTGTCACAGATGAGAAAACAAAGTGTTACAGATAAAAGTCTTACGAACGTGACTCTCGTCTTGATCAGTGTGGAAATTGAGAAGCCTTTTTCATTTATGTTCCGGAAATTAAACTAATACACATAATAGATGAATAGGATGTTACTTTTTTGACCTCTTTCCTGAGTTCTCCCAAAAGAGCAAATGCAAGGATTAGTTCTCAGTACCTAATGTATTTAAGGCCCTCTTTTACATAGATTGTCTGGTAAAATGGGGGACTATTCAGCAGGAGTGAAAATTGTAACACTTCTTAAAAAGAAATGCAGTATTATAATCACTCTAAAACCAAATTTCTATTAACAAATAATGCACACAATTAACAATGTGGGATAGGTGTCACACCACGAGGTGTGCTTCTTATGTTTCCTCAAAAGCAGAAAAAATGCAGTCTTGATGGAGCAGCTCAACAGATGCAGAAGATGTTCTTATTCTCTGGTTGGCCTTGGGTTGCACCCAATTCACTGCAGGTTTTTTTTCATCCTTGAAATTTACTTGGACAAGTACAGAGAAAATGTTGGTATATAAGTCTGGATGGACTTCTGATGTCTCTTGTATATCTGATTGTGTGAGTGGAACAGTGTTACAGCCATTAAAACCTTTCAATTTACCATAAATGCACATTTCAGATAATTTTATGTAGCTTTATGTAAATTGCCAAACTCTATATGGATTCTTGCTAGATACAATTGGTCTGAATTTCTGTTGCTTAATTATGCTCCACTTGGCCATGTTCTTCCTGTCAGCAGTTTGGATCCGACATGGTAACCCAAGTCTAAGCCCTGCAAGGTGGACTTTCCCTCCTCCCCACACAGAACAGAAAACTATGTCATTTACCCTGGAGATTCTATTAAGCAATACCTTGTCAAATCTCTACTCTTTGGAGCAGAGCCTATTTTTCACTGATGGCTAATCTTAGGCCATCAGGCCGTATCATTTTTGACCTAAGACTACTAAAAAGGTCACTAGGAATAAAAGGAAAAGACTGACTTGAAGAAAAGAGGTTTTTCACTTTGACAGTAGTAGATTGGCATGATAAAAACTAGAATCTTCTTTATGCTCCACTGAAGATATAGAACATATATTTTTCCCCTTAAAGTTGCCTGATAAGTTGCACTTTTATAATAGATTTTTGTAACTATAATAGTGCTAGTAAATCTAAGAAATGATGCTGCATTTGAATTCAGTGATGTGCTATGTAAGTACTTGCCTCCAGAACTGATCAGACGACATTTAAACTGAAAGAGCAACTATTAGAATTTCATTTTTCAGCAACAAATGAATGTATCACAATTTAGAAAAAATATTCATCTTTGATAATGAAAGTGTTATTAAATATATTGGTTTGATGCATTCTCTATTCTAATTCATAGTTTGAGACATTCCCCTGTTCATTGTGCTAAAACACTTTTGGCACCATTAGTTATTGCATATAAACCAATTCATTAGGTGAACATGTGTGTTGAGTGTATACCATGTGTGTTGTCCAAGATTTAAAGAATTAATTACTTTAAAGATAAAAAAGCAATCACATCTAAAAAGAGAATTTCTATTGAAAATATGTTGCAGGCACTATTTGAGATTAGAAATGTGTCTGTAGATTCTTTTTCTCCTCTTGTGACCTAATTAGAATACAGCAGATATAGGATCTATGTATAGGAAACAAAGTGTATTTATTTCATTGCTTCTAAGAGGTGCATAGAGGCACACACGAGCTACAGATTTTCTTTTTTCATAGCACAACTGTTTTAAATTCTTTTTAAACAAAGAAGCAAAACCCTCTGGCTGTTGAAGACTGGCTTATGGCTCAATAATACCCTGATATTATACGTATATTCTTAATTGTCTGGAAAAGTATACACTCACTGAAGAACAGTAGTTGTAGTTCATGCTCTATGTTTTTCATTTTAAAAATACATGCAGAGAAAATAATGTTCATACCTTTCTTATAATGAGATTTCTACAAATAATGAGATTAATTTTTCCCTAACTCAATTTGTGCCTATATTTTGTGTTTGTTGTAAGAGTGACTTTGGTAAGAAATAACCTCTTTACAAAAAAAAAAAAAACAAAACAGATATAATTATCATGTCAAGTCATGAAGATCAATGCCTCCTTAAAGGTCAAGATATGTACTACCTCCATTGTCTCATGGCAAGTTGTAGATGTAATGGTGTAATGGCCTTTCCTCCATTCCAGCATCTCTGGGGGATTTCTGTCACTTGTCTTCTTTTTGCAAGTTCCCATGCAGCTCTGCCCTTCCTACCTGCTGTGGGGAGATGCTGGTTTAGGGCCTCTCTGCCGTGCTGTGCCCATGCTGCAGCCAACAGGTTTTGCTCGATTTCTGCTGTCCGTGCTTGCCCAGTGCTGGGCTGGGCTCCTGCTGTGCCCTGCCAGGCCAAGGTGACATCTTCTGTTCCATGCTCATGCTTGCTCTGGTGCAGACTAGCAGCCAGGACGAATGGGCAAAGTGAATTCCTTCTGCTGTGCAGCTGTCCTTTCTCTTCACAAAATGTGCCATACTTTGTTTATATTCTGCAGTATATTTTCTGTGTTCCACCTACTGAAAACTGTTTAATACTAACATTTGCATGTGGATTTGGGGACTTAAATCTGGGTCTGAAAATTATTTGCCTTATGGTTGGATTTACTTTAGAAATATGCATCTTTATAAATGTATTTCTTGGCTCAGCAAATTTGTTGACTATTTTTCAGTATTTTAAGGTAGTACTACAAAATACCTGAGGAAACAGATCATTACAAAATCTAATTCCTCATACTCAGCACTGAATCAGGACTAGATTTATTTTACATGACAGAAGCAGAGTGAATATCGCAATGTCCTTGAAATCCAGCATGATTTTAATTGGATTCTGTCTTTTTCTAATGCTACTGTGGAACACAATTTAAATCTTTGGGATTAAATTTATATGACAGGCTGCCATTCTCACTAAAGTGGTGCATCATTTTAATTTATTTATTTTGCTTTTATGTTTCTTGACAAGTAATAAAGCATTAGGTCCTTAGTGGCGAAGGTCTTGCTGCTATTTTTTTCTACAGTTCTTACATTTCAGAACCCTTTTGCTGACACAAAGTGCAACAACATTCATTAAAAAAAAGGACAACTGTTCTTAAGCTCAGCAAGAATTCTAGTGAGATACAATTTAAGATAAGGAAAGCTTCATTTATGCAATAAAAAATAACCCCTAGTAAATGAGATTTGTAATGCATTATCTTCTTAGCCTTCCACTGGGCCCATAATTAGGCAGAATATTAATGTACTCTAATAATCAGATTTTAACTTGATAGCCTCTTCACTTTGTATACAGACTAAGGCCCTAGAGCCCAGCAGATTATAAAATAAAGACACTGATTGCTTAACTGTAATAAATACATGATGCTGTGAAGGTGAAGATAAAAGCATGATGTGAAATATATGAAAATAAATTAAAATGTTAGGAAACAGGTGTGAAGAGACTTTGAAAATAGGTTCACATCTTTCTTTTTGGCATTATTGTGGTTCCTTGTCACAGTCACTTCTACTGCCAATAATACAGATAGATAAAAGTAAATAATTCCTAGGTTAATAAGCTTATTATTAAAAATTATATAAAAAGTTAAATAGGGACACATTGGGGAAAATAGAATTGCAATAAATTAAAATTTAAATACTCCTTATCTGGAGAGTATGAGATTTTAAAAAATATGTTTCAGTCCCTCTGTTCTAGGCAGCAAGCCTATTTTGATTTCCAGGGTACCAGACTCTTGTTTGCTAATACCAAATGAAGTGCATTATCTGTTAAGGTGATTTAAATTGACCGTAGTGTTTTATCAGCTGGGATTGAAACAATGGCAGGGATGCCAATGAAGCACAGTTGTGTAGGTCTGTCTGCAGTTTCTGCTGGCAACATTCCCATTTGCATGGCTTCATATGGCACTAAGAGCTTTATGTGTTAACTTTGGGAAAAATGAAGCAAGTGAATCAAGGGATTGGGCTTTGGCAGTGGGTGCACAGTTTATGAACAGACTAGAAAAGTCAAGAATCTAGTGAGAGTCACTCTTTTTCTCCTCAAAGTTCATCATAAAATTACTGACATAACCAAGCCATTGCTTACCATCACCTGCTTGGTATTACAAGCACAGCACAACCAGTGCTGTTCATCATTGCTGAGAAAAGAATCTGGTGTCTTCAGGAAATGGCCCTTTTCTTCTTCATGGATATGCTCTTTGGTTTAGATTTTCCTTATTTGCCACCAGTTTCAAATCTTTGTTTTTAGGGCTGGCTGGGATTATTATTATGCTGTTACTTCTTTTTTTCCTCTCTGCACTTATTATACAAGAAAGAAACTGAAATATTAATGACAGAAACTTAAAACTTTGGGGAAATTCTGCCATATTCAAACCTCAGAGTGCTGCCAAGTGCTGTGTGTGTAACAGGTGTTTTGCCATTCTTCCATGTTGTCGGGACTCTTCCCACAGGAGGAAACTGTATTGCCTTATTTCCTGTGTGGAGCATCCCTCTCCTTTGATTCAGGTGGAGAGCAACAAGTGCCTGTGAATCCTCAAATCAGCACAGCCCCAGGACACAGAGGGCTTCTTTGGCAATAGGCCTTTGATTTTGACCTGTGAAAATGATTTCTTTTCTAACAGCTGTCAGAAATTTTTGACAGGCCCCTTCATGTAGACCATTGATAACTAGAGCCTAAATGTTTTTACTTTACTCCCTACAATCATGTTTGATCTTGGCAATCCATGTTACTAAACTGCTCAAGAAAGTCCTGTGCTGTCTCTTTAAATCTGATTAGCTGGAAATTTTGAGACCACTAGTGAGCTAATTCAGACTTGAATTTTCTGTAGGTGTAAAACTAGAGCCACCAGTACTTCTCTTTAGAAAATTTACTCTTCAATAAAATTTAGACTAGTTGTGAATTATTGTCTTCTCAGGGCAAAGTACATTTTTGGAAGGCATGTGCTGGGCTATATTTCAAAATAAAACCTTTTTTTTTCCCCCAGAATTGTAGAGGAAAATCGTAAGGGGTAAATATAATAAACATATGGTAAATTTAGTGTTTGACTTCTTAGCTCACAGCTAGTTTTATTATTGCCTAAAGTCTGAACCCTTTAAAAGAATACATGATAACATCTTACCTGAGTAAGTAACTTGCTGCAATCTGAAAGTTCACTAGATCAAAACTGTTGATGTTTTCATCTCTACCTGTGCTGTGTTGTATTTGTTTCACCTGGTCCCCGATAGAAATAATTTCCACTAGATCTCTTTGAAGCTGTCCAAAAGAAAACTCATTGCTTTGGAGCCTTATGTCTGCCTTAGATGTTGGAACACATTAATGGATGCTCACACAGCATTTCTAGTTTATTTTCCTAAAGATAGAATTTGCAGGGCAACCTTGTCTTCAAACTTAGCCAGCGTAGGCAAGTAGAGATGTGCAGCAGAACTGCTGTATGAGTCCTAAACAAATTGGCCATTTTCTCCTTGAGTTTGCCTACATAGCTCTTTGTGTTCCTTCTTCAATATGGCTGTGGTGAAGTATGTGCTTGGACAAGCTGCACAAAACCTGCATCTTTGTTGAGGGAACAAAGGTGATTCCAGGGTGTCTGTTTCTGCAGACCTACTTACTCTTTGTACCTGCCCACGTGAATTCACTCCTAGCAGAGCCTGTGGGAATGTTGGGAAGATATAAAGAAAGGAGTTCTATGAGTTAGGAAGATTTTTCTGTGTGGTCATGTAACCAAAATGTTATTAAGAAATTTTATACTGCTGGAGTTTGGGCTTCATCTCTTTGTCAGGGCCTGTAACAAGATGCTCAGAGGGCAGCTTGCCTGTAGTCTTTAACAGTGATTGCATTGGAAATTTTAATTGAACAAGAATTAGAGGGCTTGTGCCCTTTCATTAGGCAGAGTAGTTGGCATTCAAGGTGGAGTTCTTATTTATAAGATTTTATTTCTGTACAGGCTCCTCGGTCCAGGACAGACATACATAAATGTCTTGCTAGAGGGCAAAAGCTCCTTAATTGTTTGGGGAAAGAGAGATCTGCTTTGTACAATAGGATAGGTTACAAAATTCCATATACTTTATTCTTTGAAGTCTGGTCTCTTTAGCCCTTTCATCTCCTGATTATTCTTATTGCTAGACTTTAATTAATTGAAACTTTTGTTGGATATTAGAAACTCTGTATTTATAGATGGTATTGACTGCAGTGGTGCAAGGCTCTCTGGGAATTATTTTCATTTGTAATCTGAATTATAACTGAATACTGTAAGCATCTTATAATGAAATTCCTGTGTTGTCTCCCACTGCTGTTGAACAGGCTAGTTCATGCTGAAACAGTTATTTGGGGAAGTTATCTCAAGCTGCCTGAGGATGTGATGTGATCAGTCAGGCAGCTGAAGGGATTGATCCTAGTCCTTGTGAACAGTCCCTAAACCTGTGCTTATTTATTGCATTATTTGTCTTCCTGCCAACCACTTACGGTCTGATCAGCTTGGTAAGAATTGATTGACAAAAATGAATACACCATTTTCTGTGGGCCCGTTTTCAAAATTACTAAACTGTAGGCTGAAGCAATAACCATGTCATTACACATCTGTGGTGGCTAGGGGTAGTGATTAGGGTTAGGGGTGATAGAGTCACAGAGGCCACAGCTCCAGGAGCACGAGGGATGGAACAGGCATGCCAAGATGATCATGGCCAGGCCCCAGCATTGCTACTCCTGCATCTTTCTGATCTGGACAAACCCCCCCCACCCCCCTGCTATGGTTAACATAGTGATTACCACAGTGGTTTGGGTAGTAGTTAGGTTACTTTGTAGGGGCAGTGGTTAGTGAAATTTGCAGTGGAGGGTTTGGGGTAGTGGTTGAGGGTAGTTTTAAGTGCAGTGATTAGTGCAGTGTGGTTCAGGGCAGGGTCAGGGTAGTGCTTAGGGGTAGTGGTTAATGTGGTCATTCCCTCAGTGGTTCATGTAGTGTTCAGGGCTAGGATTATGGTAGTGTTTAGGCGTATTGCTTATCCTACATATCTGACAGAGTGCACTATTTTCTGTCGTCCCATTTTCCAAGTATCTAAACTGTGAGTTGAAGCAATATATGTTTAACCATGTCACTCAAAATGCACCTAAGACATTTCAAATTCAAATCCATTTAGATTGAAAAGGGATATTTTTAAAAAAGTGTTTCATTTAGTGTTGGAGCATGTGAAACAAGGAAAACCTGACATTAGTCTTGAGTAGGTGTGTTTTATATTGTTAGTAAAATATTTCTCTGATATAAACTGATTGTGTGCCGTGGAACCACAATCAAATTTTTTTTCTTGTTTCATTCTTCAAGTACAAATTACTGAATAAATCCTTAAAGGGTTAGCCAACTTACTGAATGGCCTTATTTGAGAGGAGTAGACCCAATTAAAATAAGACTGGTGGACTCCTCCTTATGCATAGCTGGAATAAGTGAGTGTTTGAAGAATGGAATATTGTGTCCCATCTTTCCTAGCAAAGTTGTTTTACTTTGAGGAAGATCAGAGGTATTGGTTGTACCCCAGACAGCAAAGACTGCTTGTTCAAACACTTCCTAAGATCAAACAAGAGAAGTCAAAAGAGGAGACCAGTTTGGAAGGATCAGCCATTCTCCAGATTTTTGTAAATAATCAGTTTTACTCTGGAATTTGATGATGCTATTGATGATTACTTTAGGATTGTTTTCCCTTTTGTGCTTGGAAGAGAATAGATTTACAACTCTGAAAAGAACTTCTGAGCTAAACTAACTAAGGTTTAACATGACAGACCGTAAGATGCTGATTAATGTATTAGGAGAGAACATCTCATTTTAGTGGTAAAATGAGAGAAAAACTGTGATAAAACATGAGACCTGGAAGCATTGTTAGTTAAAACTTAAAAATGCTCTTGGTAGATAAGATAGTATGGCTGTGCTACTTATTTTAAAATATTTTATTTATTTATTTGTTTGTTTATTTAAAATGGGACTGGGTTTATCTGATCTTTAACGGAATATATTGCTTGTAAAACAGTCTAACATAGCTATTAAAACAGCATAATTTAGAATAGTGTTAAAGTAGTAAATCTCGAAGAATGCTAAATGCTATTTATTAGATAGTAGCAATTAGATCAGCACAACTGACCACAAGTACACAGAAGGGAAAAGACTCATTTGCCTCTGAAATCTTCATGGGAGTACCAACATTTGCAAAGAATTAAATAGAATAGTGGGCTTCTCATTACACAGTGACTATAAGAAATTTCAACATTCCCCACTTATGCTTTCACAAAGAGTGTTAAACTGATGATTTTATGAAATAAAATATTATTTTCAGTCTTAAAATAACACTAAAGAAGAAAGTGAATATAGAACACTGCAGCTGAAACAATTTTAAATTTCTGTAGTCCTGATTCTGTTGCTTTCTTGCTCATAGACAATAAGTACTAGTAAATAGTTGCTGCATTGACAGTGTAGGACAGATAAAGCACCCATTGCTGGTGTTCAAAGACAAACAGGAGCATGGAGATCTGCACAAAATAATATTTTGGTTATGCTTAGGAAAGAACAATATTCAAGGTAGTGTAAATTTGTTGAAATGTAGATGGAAGTGCATCAAGTTACAAATTCATAGGGATTCAAGCATGAATATACTTTCCCTGTAGCACCATTAGATAACTCTATCCCATTGATGGCTCTTCCATAGGTCCTGCCACATCCTGAGGTGAAAGAGTTTATTTAAGCTCTGACTGGTTAGAAAGTCAGATGTACATACTCACTTAGTGCAAAGAGGTGATTTCCCTCTATTTACACTGCCATTAGTACCTTGCAGTCAGTTTCGGTTGATGTAATTCAGAAAACATTTGGGGTAGCAGGGTAGCAGCAGAGTTAATGAGGTTTCATGGAGCTAAGAATCCAAGTGTAAATGTCTGTATATTTGAACAATTTCTCCCTGAAGAAGCTCCAATTCACTTTTTGACCTGAAACATAAAGAAGCTTGAAGAAACCATATGAGGTCTATTGGCTGTTTGAGATAATTATACAAAAGCCTAAGATTTATGCTGGTATTTTCTCAGGAAATCATCAAAACCTTATGCGTTTCTTGGCTTTGATAGAATTATTTAATATCAGCAACATATTACAGTACAGTAAATATTTTATACTTCACAGAGAAATAAACGTATTGTAACTTGTGACATACATACTAACTCTGCACGACCCCTTTGTCAGACTTATACTAACATAAAAAATAAACTACTTAACAGATGCTCTATTGCTAATCTTGGGGGTTTATTGCTTCTACACATTTTTATGAAGACATTAATTTTCCAGAAGTATTCTTCCTGGAGTATTCTGAAGTATCTTCAGAAATCAGCAGTTATCTCTCTAACACATTGCACTTCCTGGAGGCCTGATGTATAGCACTATTTCACTTTCTTTTATTTGAAGAATCTTTTTTATTTGCCTGAGCTATATGTATACTTTTGGAGATTAGTAGAAAATTATTTGTATATAACTTAGACGTGCATACTGGACTGATAATATTATTTATGTATTTAGTTTGTATATTAGTGTTGCAAAGAGATTATAGAAGATTACACTTCTAAAACTATAGTGGGCTATGCCAGTCCGTTACTTTAAAAAATTCTTTTTTAAATTCTAATTTTAAGGCATTGGCTTCTTTAAATTGAGGACTTGTAGGGAGAGTATTATTATTATTATTATTATTATTATTATTATTATTATTATTATTATTATTATTCAGATATTAGTTTTGGCATAATAAGAGGATATTTCACAATCCATATGTCAAAATGGTTTATAAAAAAAACCAATTATTAAACTGTAATTGGGGCTGAATCTTTACTTGTAGGGACAGAGCTGAAAGTCAGCAACTCAGAAGGTAGTGTTCCACATGAACGTCTGAATAAGCAAAGCTTGAGTTTGTTCTAACAGTGTGTGCTTGTGATCTTGAATGCCTTTGTAGCAGAAAACTCAAAGTCATTCTGTCAAGATTGTGAAATCCAAATCTTGTTTTGTCTCATTCTTTCTCTACTAACATTTCTTGGAAATTTATCTGTTGTCAACTCAGATATACCCTGTTCTCCTTCTTTCTTTAGCTATTATTTCTAATAAGAAAGAAAATGAAAGACTTTGGATAGAAGCACAAATGGCAAGTTTGTAATTGAGACTGGACTCCAAGAGTTCAGGTCTTGGGGTTTTTTTCCTTCCTGTTGACTCATAATTTACTCTTGGCAGAAAAATGAAATTATTTTCTAGATCTATTGTACCTTCAGTTGCATGGTAGGTGAAGTTTGATATATTGATCATATGAACTGGTTTTCTGAATTAACTATATTTTTCATGGAAAGAGTTTGCTCTACTGCTGTGTCCTGTATGGGATAAAACCCAGTCAATGTTAAAATAATAGTGGATTTTTCTCACTGTTCTCTCTGGCTTACTTCCAGTTGGCAAAGAAGCAGTAAATAGATCTTCTCGTTGTTTATATCCTCTGTTTTGACCCTTGAGCATCAGGCCAGACCTGAAATAAGTGGCTTTTGTTCTCACAGCTTTAAACTGAAATCCATGGCCATACTAGAGTGGAAGCCAATAAAATAACCCACTATCTGGATATCAAAAGTATTACTGGGTGGATATTGGAGACTTTTATAGATGCAAAAAAATCAGGCAGAATTTTTTTGACACCTTAATAAAAGTGTTGGAAAAAACCTTTTGGTCTGAAACCTTTGGTGTTACTTTTATTGCAGTTGTATTTTTCACAAAAGCTGTGCCACTAAAGGCTTATTCAGTAACAAATTATCCTGCAGTTGGAGATGTAGGTAAAATTAAATGGAGTAGGTAAAATTAGGATTTGTCTCTTTCTGTAAAATAATTATCTCACTGATTTTAAAATTATTGCTGCTGCCTACATATTTCTTACTGTTTAGATGTTTGGGGTCTTTTACACAGTAAATATAGGAAAATTTCTGGCATCTTGGGACTTGAAATGGATATTATCAGGCAAAATCATGCATTTGTTACTGCTTTGTTCAGTATTTATTTCCAGAGCCCATTAGACCACACGTGTCATTATATGGCTACAAGAGATAACAAGAAAGAAAGGAATATGTTAGTACTCCATCCTAGAGGATTGCTGTGAGAGTGGACGTGTGTCTGAGCCTTGTGTCTGTCCTGCTTCTGCAAGTGTCTCATGCTCTGCCGGGAGTAGGTGCACAAGGGGCCGGGAGGGAGCACGGCCAGGACAGCTGACCTGAACTGGCCAAAGATATTCCACACCATGGACAGTCCTGCCCAGTTTTTAAACTGGGGGAACTAGCAGAAGCCACTGATTGCTGCTCAGGGCTGGGCTGGGCATCAATCAGCAGGTGGTAAGCAACTGTCTTGTGCTTCACTTGTGTTTCTTGGGTTTTCTCTCTTTCCTCCCCTCCTTTTATTGAAATTATTATTAGTAGTATTCTAATAATTATTATTATAAGGTGTAATTTGTTTCAATTATTAATTAATTAATTTCAATTATTAATCTGTTCTTATCCCAACCCATGAGGTTTAGTGTTGGCTTTCTTTTCCTCCTTGCCTCCCTTCTCAGTCACATGAGGAGCAGCTGCATGGTACTGAGTTGCCAGCTCCCCAGCTGGCAACCTGACAGATTCATATTGGATTAGTTTGGTCTTATGCATTTTTTTGTATTAGGCATGAAAGATTATCTTGTGATCTATTCTTAATTCATAAATAATCTTATCTCTGCCTAGAGCCATAAAAGGATCCTATAAGTATCAGTGCTAAATAACAATAGATATTGAATGCAGGCAAAAATTCCTTCTACCCTGAGAACTGTAACTGATTTCCTGGTAAAAGCAGGATCATGTATATTAGTAACTTGCAGTTTAGCTGGGAGTCTGGCAGTGTTTGTCCATGGGAATTCTCTCATTCTATATGTACCTTTCAACACAGAAAAAAGTTAAAAGTTAACTGTAAAATGAGAACTTTGGACTAATTATATGGAATTCATACCAAAAGTATAATTCAAAATTAAAACAATTTCTTTTTACTTTTAAATCTATGTATTTGCAGAATAAATGCTTAAATGGAAATATTCTGTTTTATTAAAATCATTCCAAGAAATTCCTACCAGATTAAAAGTTGTTTTTCTAATTAGCAGTAACACCATACTGTATTTCACCTCCATTAGATGTTCATATATTTGTTATGTGATATTTGGTTTTCATGCTACCCGACCAAATGGATGTTTCAAATGTGTGGAATAGCAGCTCAGTGGTGACCCATGTGTTGAGTCTGTCTGTGAGCCCTTTTTGCCTTCATGGTTGTTCATGCATGTCCAGTAAAGCTTACAAGCTCCTGTACAAATGTTTCTTGTTTGGGGGTTTAATACTGTGCATTATGGTGACAGCTCTTCCAGTATATCAGAGGGGATATGGAAACAAAACTTGTATTGTTCCAGTGTAGGGCCAAGGCATTCAACTATGTCACTTAAAACTAGAACTAAGAGAGCAACAGTGCAGGAGTGGTTGTGAAAGAAAACAGTCTCAGACAAATGATCCAGAAAAACCCCTCAGTGTTTAAAGCCATGGGATTTTATATAGAAATTGCTTAGAAGCAGACCTGACTCTGAAATCAACTACCATCTCAAAATCACTGTACGGTTTGTGGGCTATGTTTCTTTGTGGTTGGGTATTTTTTTTATTTCTTCATTGTACAGTAACGCAAGATAAATGATAAGTAAAAATTCCATACATTTTACTTTCTGACCAGAAAGTACCTTCTTCGTTAAGCACCTTTGCTACCTTTTTAACATCCAGAAGTGGCCAGGTGTACATTTAAAGCTTGTTTGACAACATATTGAGACACTGGAGGCTTGGTCGTGTTTGAGGTTCTGGCATACTCTGGTTTTTGGAAAGTAATGTTTAATTATAACTGGGATGAGGGAGAGGTGTAGGACATTCCAGCAGCAGTGGAAAGGTGATACAAAATCTAATCTTCTTCCCAGCACATCAATTCAGCAGCAAAATAGTGAGTGATTTCTTGGGGCAGCATTCCTGCACCTTTTCCATCTCCAATCATGCCTTATTAACATTTCTGCAGCAGCCTCTTGTTAGATCCATGTTATCTCCCTGAAGCTTTGCAAGCAACGAAACTGTGAATTGTTTCTGGAGATCTCTCTTAGTTCTCCATTCTCTCAGAGAGGGAGGGTCTCTTTCTTCCCTTTTTCTTTCATGGCATTAATTTGGTGCCTAGGAAAAGGACAAGCTTTGATGCAGTCCTTTGTGATGGCTCAAAATGCTTCCTCCTCTCCTGCTGTGAGATATTCTTTCTCTCCTGGCACGGCAATTCTGACAAACCCATACATGGAACATGAAAGCTTTGCTAAAATGCAGCCTCCTGTGCATCAGCAAAGGGTCTGTCAGGATCTGCTCTGTGGTAATAGCAGGGGGATTCTGAAAGGTGAAAAAGGCAATTTGAAGGTTTGAAAAATGAGGCCACTTGCTTAGATGCTTGGCTCACTCTAACTTCAAGGGCAGTTGGACATATCAAGATTTGTTACCAGCTTCCAAAATCAAAGGTTGTGGAACTGGGCTGTGGCTGCAGAGTGGCCAGAAGATAATCCTGATGACTCTCATATTAAATATCTGTGTTTGTAGAGATTTTTAGAAGTTTTGCAATTGATTAAATAGCAGTTTAGGTTCTCTCTGAAAAATAAAAGGAACTAAAAATGAATCTGAAACTTTTGTGCAAGATACACTTAAGCACAAGTGTGTCACAATGCCATTCTCAGGTACCAGGCAGCTGTTCAGGCTGCATGGGTGAGTGGGGTCCTGCTGTGGGTAGGGAGCTCAGCTGATGCATCTCACTGCTTATAAACATCCAGCTTGCTTTCTTTCTTTCTTTCTTTCTTTCTTTCTTTCTTTCTTTCTTTCTTTCTCTCTCTCTCTCTTTCTCTCTTTCTCTCTTTCTTTCTCTCATTCTTTCTTTCTCTCATTCTTTCTCTCTTTCTCTCTCTCTTTCTCTCTCTCTCTCTCTCTGTCTCTCTCTCTTTCTCTCTCTCTTTCTCTCTCTCTTTCTCTCTCTCTCTCTTTCTTTTCTCTTTCTCTCTTTTTCTCTCTTTCTCTCTTTCCAGTGAACACTGCCACACAATTAGCTCTTGGCATTTTAGACATCTTCAAAAAGAGCTGACTTTTAAAGTAGGTATTTTACTACTTAAAGGTTCAGTTTTGCTCATTTTTTTTCCTGAGGCAATATGTGGTTTATGTAGTTTGCTCAATTACACCATGTCCACTGAATTTGCTGGTTTTCTTTACTATTTATAAGTAAAAATGAATAAAATATTAATAAATGAGATCCTTTGATTTACTTTATAGTGTATCTAGATAGTATTATGAAATCATTCCACTACACTTTTTTCAGTTTGTCTCAGTGCTGTTTACCTCATTAGTAGTCAAATTCATGCAGATGTGGTTAGCCTCCACTAAAAAACAATTCCTGAATCAGAAGCGCCACGTTATCTTTGATTCACTTCTCCTTGAACTACAGTAGATGCTGTGGCTTGGGTAACAGGGGGTTTGTATCAGTCCTGTAAATGGGAAGGTGAAAAAGGATCTTTATTTTACACATAAAACAAGAGAAGGTTTCCATCTGAAAATAATTATGAGGGTTTTTCTACAGGACCCTATTAGATGCTACCCTGATGTGCTCTGTGCACAGAGGAGAAGCTGCAGAATGTATTTCTCATAGTGCCAGAAAACTCTCTATTGTATCTGTGACAGAACATATCCAATGGTCTGCTTTATAAATGGGCAATTTGCACTTCACACTCGTAGTCTGCTGGCAGCATTGTCCAGTAATGTTTTTCTTTGACCACTCCAGCACTAGATTCTAAAACAAATCTCTCTAAAAAAATTATGCTACAGGGGCACATAGATATTTCCCTTAAAAGCACTGCATGATTCATGCATCATGTATTGCCAAGTCCTCTGCTGCAGTGTCTCAAAGGAAATGCTTTCATCTTCTAAATAAAACTATAAAAAATAATTTGCACAGTAGTCAGTCCCCATGTCACTGGCATTTGTCATTTGCTGGTAATGCAGAATGGGAGGTATAGACTGACAATTGCCAAATAAGGCCTCTTTTTCCCCCAGTATCTGATAGTCTCTGATTTGGCTAGAGATAGCTTGTGACCTGGTCACTTGGGGAGATTACTTAGGGATATATTCACATATTATTCTTTTCTTGATGATCCCTTGCAAACATTTATTTTCCATTACCAATAGCTCCCTGTAGTCATGTGGGGACTTGGCTGAGGCTGGGTGGAAGGAAAGCTAGTGGAAATTCAGTGCTGATATTTTTAGCTTATCTGTTTCTTATATATGTGCTTTGATTACATTTTCCTATCCTAAACCATTGATTATATTCATGAAAGAAAAACATTACTGTCTTCACATCTTCGTTAATAAAGATGTGGAAGATGTTTGGCTGCATTAAGGCACACATTCCCTTCCCCCTAAATTTGCCTCTGACTTTATTGCAAATTAAATATTTCAGAAACAACCAGTAAGTTGGGGTTTTGCTGCAGAAAATAATGGAAACGGGATTTGGTTCAATCCAGTTGCTGTGCCTTTTTTCATAATGAATGAGGCACTGTAAACGAATGGATGAACAAACTGGTGTTTGATGCTTTCTTTTATCTGGGATGGGTGTAATTGGAAATGGGAACCTTGGGAGACCTGTGCAATTTCTGTATATGAATCATAGTAAAAGAGATAAATGCATTAAATTTGTTGGGAAACTTTATTCATTTTTATTGAATTTTACCTACTTGCACAAGTGATTGTATGTACACTATGCATAATGTGAAGAATAGTCTAGTGACTCCAATTAAATTATACCTCATATTTTATTTCCCCTTTGAAACTACCTTTTATGTGCCACATAATTCATTTTTGTTTGCATTCCTTCTTTAACCCCTGCTTTACCAGTTTAAACTTTGTCAATGTAAAAATCAGATTCAGTGCTAATTTTTTGGTGGGGTCAAATGTTTATTTACCTGATCGTGCACTGTTTACAGCTATTTCTTTAGTGAAGAGTAAATATATTTTTTGGAGTTACCAATGAGAAATCTAAACCTTTTTTTTAAGGTTTTCAAGTCATTTTCTCTTTAGTCTCTGTTGGTAGAAATTGCTTTGCCTTTAAGATCTTCAAAGACTTTAGAGAATGGAGTTTTCTCACTGGGAAACTTGACACCTAGGTGTCCTCAGTCACTTGGATTTTTCTATAGCCTAGGATAAGTGTAGGCTTTTGATTTCTTTAGAATTAATGGATGTTGAGTTGGTCCTAATATGGTTATCTGCAGAAATTTTTCCAATAAAACAAATATTTTATAACACTCTTTATTGGACTTATGTATCAGATGCTGCATTACTAATGCATGTTGAAATGAGTATAACCATGATTGTGACATGCGTGGCTGGTGCAGATGGGCCAGTGAAGTAATACAGTGACAAAATCAGTATTCAGTACAGGTCTATTAGCAAATATAGGTCTGTGAAAGTTGATTTAACTGTAAGCATACGTTTAAGTGATTTGTTGGATTGAAAACTACTCGCAGAATACACTAGTTCTTAAAATAGAAAATGACAGGTTTTTTATGTCTATAGAGGAAAAAAAGTACATTTGTTTTAGCAGATATAACCTTTGTTCACCATCTATCTGATTAAAAAAAAAATAAAAATAAAGTTGTCATTCGCATGCCTATTTTTCAAACTATTTGTATTCCAAAAGTGTGGAAGTTACCATAACAGCACTTATTTTTGTCCTTTATTGAAATAGTGTTGTAGAAATTAGTGTTGAAAATAGTGTTGCCAAATTTTCCATCACCAAGTAGGAAAAGAGGACTGTCTTGCCTGAGTCCAGGCAAGAGCGAGGCAAGAGGAGAATTCCTTAGATTGACTGGTTTAAGAGAAATAGTTTTGATAAAACGTTCTGTACGTTGGCATTCACTTGCAATAGAAGTTTAAATTCAGTTAGGATTATGCCCTTATGCTTTGATAAAGAGGTGACAGCCTCCAAACTGGCACTATCTTACTGTCTGTTCATAGTACTTGATTGTCTTCAGGAAGAAGTACTGATAATATAGGACACATTTGCTGCTTTGAGAATTTGGCTAATTTTTATTAATAAAAATAAAACAATTTTTTTCAGTACTTTATGTACAAAATATACAGGAGAGCTTCAGGGGGCCACATTTTAAATAACTTTTTCACTCTCTTGTGAACTATTTTGATGTTTTTGAAACACTAATCTTAGAGAAATTAGGATTTTAGTTAAAAGTTAGAAGAAACTGGACTTGAGAAATTTATCTGAAACTTAAATAATTGATTGCATGTTATTTTATGTTTGCTTAGCTGTGCTTGCAATGGGAAAATATGAAACTAGTAGGTAGGTCCAAATAACACAAACAACTGCAACCAGAAACACATTCTTTGAGAAAATAGAGTTACCCCAAAAGCCATTTGTATTGTCATTGATACAAAAGTTCAAGAGTTCTGGGTGAGGAAGACTTGCCTTACTTCCTCCTTTTAAGACCCCTCCCCACAAAAACAACCCCAGACTTAATTCAAGAGGCCAACCATGCATGCTTAATAGCTATTCAAGCTAATTACCGTAGGAAGTGGGGAATGGGAGGGGCTGTTACTATGAACATGTAATTATTTAAACCTTTTGTCAATAAATAGACTCTGTGACCACCTATAATTTTGCAGTGCATATTAGAAGGTTACCCCATGCTGCTGCCCAGCACTGAATAAACATACCCTTTCTAACTTTAAATTGTTAGAGAGTCTTTTGTCTGTCACAGTTGAGTACCAGTATTAGACCAATACTCATATTTTGGTAAATCACTTTTATTGCACAAAGTTTGTCTTCTATGAGACATTTTAAAATATGGGATGTCTCATAAATCCCTTCAGTGTCTCCTTCTGGCTTTCTATGTCAGAATTTCAAGTGGTGAATGGCCTCGGATATAACTTGGTATTAAATGCAATTTGTGTGTGCCCAGCATCATCAGGGATGGCCTTGATTTATTAAAAGTAAAATGTTGAACAGTTTATTATGCCAGTTGCACCCTTATGTGTCATTCTTCTCTTAAGTGTATTTTCTTCTACTTGCAAACAATGATATTCTTATAGCTTTTTATTATCTTTTACTCCTGTGAAAATATATTCAGAGGTATTAACCCAATCTAACCCCATCTTCCCCTCAGACATGGTACTGGGCAGAAATTGAAGTGTTCCTATGTGTTGTTTGCTCACTTGAACTGTATTACCAGAGTGGTGGTTATAACGTGAACATTTCGCAAATATGACATCCCTTCTGATTTTAAGTTTCACAGTCTAAGTTTTGCCCCTGCAGTGGGTTCCTTTTTGTTTGGTTTTCATTTCAGCTATAGGAAGGCACATCTGTGGTTTTCTAGAGAAGTCAGTAATTCATTTAATCTGCTGGCACTTCTGCAAGGTCTGGCTGTTGATGTTTCTGTAGCAGAATCAGTGTCTCACAGCGGCTTCAGTGACTCCTAAAAGCTAGGTAAAAAGATTATATTAAAAGGAAAAAGCAGAGATCAGAGGAATGTACTCAGGTTCCAGACTTCTGCTTGTGTCCATTATTTTTTTCAGAGTTGTATTTATCTTGGCATGTTTTACCAATGTGTTTTTATCACAATACTCCAGAACACTGCACTCAGCACTCCAGCTATTTTCCTCTCTTAATCACTTTCTTGTTTATCAGACAAATATCACTTGAGGAAAAAACCCCGATGCTGGAATGCTGAAGAGCTGATTTGTTAGTGGATTAAAGAACAAATAAATGCACATATTGAGTATAAGAATGGCAGAACAAAGCTCATTTTCTCAGTCATTAGTTTTCCTTGTTTTGTAAGAACAATTTGAGAGGAGGATGTTACTTGAAGACTCAGGAAGAAAATGCAGAATTTTTATTAGTCCTATTGCCTGTTTTAGGTGATTTTCCGTGGGATGCTGATACCCTTGGACAGCTTTGTGAAGTGGGGTTTTGCCTTTGCCAAAAACCCTCATGCTGACCCCAGTCTCTCAAGACCAGTGAGGATCTTTTCTATTTGTGACTTTTACTTTTACCAGTATAAAATTGTGTATTTTCAAGAAATTTTGGAGAATTCTGAGTTGTCAGTCTTAACTGAGAATAGCTGAGAATCCAAACTGCCTCCCTATTCTGCTGTCACTTACAGAAGTTTTACTGGTTTACATTCACTTTAATTTTCTCCCCAATAACTATATGGGTTTATTAAAATATTTTAAGGTTAAATAGATCTATAATTACCTTTTTTTTTTTTCTATTCCATTGTGTAACACACATCTAGAATCTGCTGCAGTAACTATTGCATGAGGTATAATGTGTTTCCTGGCTGATTTAGAACTTATATTTTTAGGAGAAATTGAATCCTGATTTGAAGAACTTCAATTGATGGAGAATTCAGCACACTTGTAGGCAAATCGTTTTAAGATTTGATTATTCACATGATAAATTTGTGTGGTTTGTTTGTATTCTAAATCAATTCATCTTCACCTTTAATCCACTCTGTATCAGATGATGGAAATTCAGCTGTAATTTAATAAACTATTCAGGAAAAAAACCCAACCTAAATTTATAGGGAGAGAGGAGAAAGATCTCTGTGAGAAAAAGATGTACCTTTTTGGGGGAATAATTTCAAAAAATTGAAAAGAACCTCTGGTGAGCAATTATAAATGAGAAACAGAGGGGAAATGTAGGGAGGTAAAATCGCCTTTCTTTTCCAGTCTAAGCCTATGATGAAAGGCTAAAATGTAATTTCTTAGTGGTACTGAAGAGTACCACTGAGTATGCTGGGAAGACAGTATTTTTTCCTAGGATGAAATGCACAACTTCCCAGTGCCATCACTGAAAGGGGCAGCCTCAGCATGCAGCAAGAAGCCACGTTTCCTGGGCAGCAAGGGAATGGAGATGCTGTGGCATCCAAGTTTTATGTCCCCAATAGATTTGATAGGCTGCACAGCTGAACTAAATCTAACCCTTGCTGAATTGCTCTCTGCTGAGCAGCCTACATTCAGAAATGTATTTCACATGTCCCCAAGACTTCACTGTAGGAAAAGAAGTCACCCTTGTTGTGTATAAAAAGATTTGAACATCTCTCATTTTGGAGATTAATATAAGCTACTTTGATTTATCAGCAAAATGTGCCTCACATCAAGTGTTGAACCAATAGGCAATCCACTGGGCAAGGGAGAAGAAAATAAGCACCATTAGATCATTTTTTGTCCTTTTTAGCTGTCATTTTATCCATTTCCTACCATGTGAGTGTTGTTGTGACAGTATTTGGTGCATTCAGTCATCCACTGGCTGTTGTGTATTTCATTTCTTCTGAAAAGTGCTGCCACTGGGGAAGAAAGCAAAGCGAAACAATTGCCACAGGTCAAACTGTGAGGAATCCAATTTTATCAAAAGAAGTCTGGAATTCACAAGCTCTAATCTGATGTTTTAAAGTCCCTAAAGTCAACAGTGAAACAATCCAATAACAGGGGCTTAAAAATGTAGATATTTATAGAATTTGCCTCACTGGCCTAACCTATTAAAAATCAAATGTGTTAATTGATTTGGTGAGTGGGGTTGGCAGAAAAGGAGGCTCAAGGAGGACCTCATCACTGTCTACCTGCAGCCCTGGAAACACCATATGCACAGACAGAGCACTGGCTTTTTGTTATTGCAGCTTCCCAATTTCAAAAGGTGGAAGCTGCAAGCGGAGGAAGATAAACAAATTTATTTTTCTCACAGAATGTAACAATGCCTGAGAGGAGGCTGTAGACAGGCAGGGATCAGGCTCTTCTCCCAAACCACATGCAATTAGACAAGGGGAAATGACCTCAAGTTTTTCCAGAGGAGGTTTATATTGGATATCAGGAAAAATGTCTACACCCGAGAGTTTGTCACACTCTGTCACAGGCTGCCCAGGGCTGTGGCAGAATCACTGTCCCTGGAGGGATTTAAAAGTTGTACAGATGGGGCACTTGGGGACATGGTTTAAGGATGGACTTGGCAGTGTCAGGTCGGTGCCAGGACTTGATCTTTTGTATCTTTTCCAACATAAATGGTTCTATGACTATAAATCAAAAAGAAAATAATGAAAATTTAGTATTTCACTGGGGGGAGAAAGGAAGAAATATGAGCATAATAATAAGCAATAATTTAAGAATATCAATTTAACTGTCATAAGATTGACTTAGGGTTAGCCATGATAATATATAGTATTTTCTAGTTTATTTTTTGTGTTATTATAAATTAGAAAAATCCCTTCCACTGAGACAGGGAAGGTTGTAGATAATGAAACAGCACAGTAACAACTCACAAAAAAGCTTTGGCATTATATGCTTAAGATGGTTTTAATATAATGTCATACATTCATGAAAATGTCTAAGTTCTGACATACATAGAAAAACCTTTCTAAGAAAATACATATTTACACCGTCTTTGTATTGATACTGTATGATTCATTCAGCTTAAGTCTATGTATTACTGAATTGAGGTGCTACACTACACCAAAAATAATTTCAAGACAGACTATTTTAAGGCCATAAACTTCTTCAAAATATTCCAAGCATATAACCAAGGCAGATGCTGCTTTACATTTGTTCATATAATAGGTCATTTATTGATCTTTAATTAAATGATAATAAAAAAGATTGGGGGTTAAAATAATAATTTTAATATATAGTAGAATGCAATTAATATTAAAAATAATTTTTTTTCCCATTGCATTATCTCTCAAAAACCTGTTTGTTCAAGAAACACTAAAAATAATACAGAATCTCTGCAGAATTCTGAGAGTAGATCAAGATAATACTTGGGTCTTGGCAGAGCCATCAGTTGGAACTGGTGCAGTGTCAGTTGATGACCATGATTCTGCAGAGGAATTGCTTAAGATTAAACACGGGCTTAAAGTCTCGCCAAAAAATGCTGGGCTTAGTTGTAGCAGGGAGGCAGAACTGCACTTAGATAACATGAAATATTCCTCTCTATTATTATGGTTGTCATTAATGTCTCTCCTGACCTTGTGAAGTTGGTCTTGGAAGGGACATATGCACCAGTTTATGAGTAGGAATCAGCTCCTGGATTGATGGTTGCTGTTGAACCAGAGTACTATTGAAATGTACTCTGTACATTTCTACATCTCAAATTGTATTCATCTCAATAGAGAGGAAGTGGAAAGTAAATCTGTTTTTTGAATCAAATCACTTAACACTAAAAAAACAAAAACCAAACTCTTTTTTTTTTTCTCCAAAACTAGAGCTTATGAATCTGAAGGTGATAAAGTAAAACATTTCATTCATGTCACATTCACAGATATTATTTTCTTCAATCCTTATGAAATTATAACATGTGATTAATACTTCTGTAAGGAATGCAGTGTAGAATTACACGTTGAAAGTACTGAATGCATCTGTACTAATAGTAAAATAGAGCCAGTTTTCAAAAAGTACATGTAACAAAATCACGTAGGGCAAAAAAAATTTGGCTCGTCTCTGACATAAACTATATTCTTTCTCTCTGTACTGTTCTAAGTATGGATGTAAGAGATAATGTTGGATCAGTGGCCAGCCTGGAACAAAAATCAGTACACTCTGCATTTATCAGATTTAGAAAAAGTGGATAACGTTCACTGAAACTTAGTGAATGAATGCAGAGAATTGTCAGTCTCTCTTAAAAAACTCGGTATGTTATCCAGCATATTGTTCTTCTTGCCCAAATAGTTGGACACAGTATTACCTTTTCATTTTAATGTAGAGTATTGAAATGAGATGGAAATTTTTATGCTCACTCCCTAAGAATTATTTCCTAAGCATTAACCCAGTCAGAAATTACTAAAACCAACCAACAAAAACTTTTCTAACATTATTATTGGATACAAATGTTGCATAAAAGGCTATGCTCCATTAAAATAAATGTTTTTCTCAGTCATCGTAACTGCCGTATGGCTCCAGAACTAATGAGGAATAAAGCAATTCTCGTGCTTTTTACTACTACAGATCTGGAAACACCATATGTACAAACAGGGCACTGGCTTTTTGTCATTGAAGCTTCCCATTTTCAAAGGGTAGAAGCTGCAAGTACTGGAGATAAACAAAATAAATTAATTTTTTTCACAGAATGTAACAATGCCTGACTAGAAGTCAAGGGCTCACCAATAAAACATTTCAGTCTAATTTTTTTGGCTATTTCTGATATTTTAAACTCATTTAGGGTGCTGAAGGGTTTTTTGGTCCTTCTTTTTGTTTGGTTGGTTGGTTGCTTTCGTTCTTTAGTTTTGGTTTTCTGTTTCTTTCTTGATTTGTTAAATTTGGTTCCCTATATCCCACAATTAGGTTTTGTTAAGGCTTGTGATTTCTGTACTCCTCCCAAACAGGGACTTAAGGGGGCATGTGTGACTCCTTATCCTAGTAGTAGTCTGCATAATTTTCTGCTTGAAAAGATAAAATAGTTCGAGTTTCTCTGCTGCCATAGTAATTTTCGGCTTTGAGAAGTAGTGCTTATTCATGGTTTCAACTTCTAGTATTTTATCACAAAATGCTTTAAATGATAATGTGGTTCATTACAGTGATGTGGAGAGCTCTGCCCTTTGTATTCTCACATTTTAAGCTGTTCCTTCCGGCTTTGGCTTTCCTGACTTTATTTCAGTGAGATGTAAAAGATAACATCCCAGCATCAATACTGAAACTCTGTGCCTGGATGCTGGTATAATTGACTTAAAGTTGTTAAAATTCACAGGATCATCAACGTGTACCTCAATTAATCAATTTTTTAGAAACACAGAATCGACAGTTTAATGAGAAACGTTTCCCAGGATCATAGTCCCCTCCTCCTCATTTTGAGAGTCAGTCTTACATTAAAGAAATGGTAAATCCTATTTGATTTCCCTTTCATGAAAGACTGAGCTGTCCCAGGGGTAACATTTCTTTTTCCTGGATGAGGAGGGCAAGTGCTAAAGTAATGAAATAATCAATAAGAGTTGTTTTTGTATTGTCCATCTCGCATACAACTGGGGACCTTATGTGTTTCCCCTAGTTTTTGCTCCTTTGCTAGTCCAGCCCATTACTGACAGACCCAAGCAGTTATTCAAGGTCAGGCTGTTCCTTGTTTTAAAACTTTTCTTTGGCTCTTCTCCCGTTGTCATTTAAATTAGCCTGAGCTCATCAACACAGCTTTTTAAAAATGCTACTGAGATTGTGGTTTAACGAACTGAGAAATGGATGTGTTGACCTTACCTTTTTAAAGGGGATCATACAATGGTTTTGCTCATGGCTTCATTGGTCTCGTGGAATAACCCCTTCAAGTAAATGTATTTTTCCACAGGCCACCTACAAAGTTACAGGGTATCTCTCAATTAGCTGCAGTGTTCTCCTATTAGAGCTCAAGCATCTTTTGGAGTAAGTTAGGACTGTGTAATTTACTGGAGACTATATCATGTCATTGAAGTTTTAAGCTGTGCAAAAGTCAGTGTATAATAATCCCACAGATTTAAATAATTTAAATTTTGAATAATTTAGAATATTACTTCAATCTGAGATTTTCATAACTCATATCTCATTTCCTGAGAAGAACGTTATTATACAGGGAGCTTTCTGGTGTATAGCGGGAATGATCATAAGAAAGGAGCAATAAAATTTAAAAAAGAAAAAAGAAAAAAAAGATAAACCAAACCTAAACATTCTTCACCTGACTGAAATAGAAACAGCAAAGTAACTGCAACAAAACCTGGCATTATTGTGCCCTGGGCTTGGCTGTGGGCATCCTGTCTTCTCTCCATGGGGTTAACAACCGCCCCCATCACAGGCTTTGACCTCTTATTATTTTAACATGTGTTCATTACCTGGGAGCCTTTTTACTTTATTCAGATTTGCAGGATTTGGTGGGAGGGAATATTCTGGTACCTGAAGGGAGCATCTGGTGAAGTATCAACAAAGTATAAGCTTTAACTGAAGAGAATGATGGATTTTACATAAAGCAGAGTAGTTTAGCCACTCCATTGTTTTCCTCTTTTTTAACTTGAAACTATTTCTTGGTGGCCTATGTGTGCTCTGTGCATGCAGGCCTGCACGGCAACTTAGCCAGACTGGGAGGAATCCGCATGCTGTATTACGTATTTAGAAAAGTATGAAAATACATTATTTAGTTCCATTAATTCCAATTAAAGTACAGTAGGGTGTGTGAATTCTGGGATAATGGTTTCACTGTGGTATGAAAACTTTTCTTTTGCTTCCTTTCCCTATTCATGATGTGATTTGCATAATAATTCTTTAAATTCTCGTCTCTGAATATTGTCTCATTAACATAATTACCTAATTTATTGTTTTGTGAATTACAATAGATAAATAACAAGAGTCTTAGCTTATTATCACGCTTTCTACTATGCTTTGTGATCACAGTAAACAGATAATAAAAGGAAATTTTTTTTTAGAGGGGCTATTCAAATACCAGGATGATTATGTGACCCATTTATGCACATGCAAAACCCCCATGAGATTTGAGCTACTGACTGCATCGTCCTTTTGGGCATCTACCTGAAGTCTAACTCTTCATTAAGGCTTTTTCTTCATCAGGGATTAGTTTTACCACATATGAACACCACAAGGACCATTAAATGCCATTTTTCCCTTTAACTTCAGAAAATTAAAAGCAAATTATCAAAGGATTTTAGCCCCTGCAGAGATAACTCTCAGGCACCTATGCTGATTTGTGGAGGAAGTACTGTTATAGAAAAATAAAATGCAGTTATAAGCTCATTTTCTGTAAATATTTAATGTGTAAATTATTTGTATTGGCATCAATAATCTCCCAGACTCCACTAAAACTGCTTTTGCATATAAGATGTTCTATGTTTTTGCAGGACTCTCCTGTAAAGGGAATTCATCTTCAGACACATCTTAAGACCAAATTTTCTATTTTTAAAATAGTATTTGCCATATAAACACTGATGCTGGAATATATAACAATATTTAACTTGGGAACCAAGACAATTACAGTTTTCATTTATATCTGAATATATTTGGTCTTAAAAAAACTTTTTTTCAAAGTGCTTTAGAGTTTTTTTGTATTGGAGCTATTGTTGTGCAAGTCTGTGCAAGGAGATCCTGAGGCGGTTTCGAGAGATCTGAAACCTTGCTTTTTCCCAGAAAATATTAATTCTAATTAAACACATTCCCTGAAACCTAAGTATGGAATAAAAGGATATTTTTAAGAGTAAAAAGCCATATAATATACAGGCTATACTGTTCTTTTCCATTCTAACCCATGATGAAAGTATGATAACGGTCAAAATCCATTTAACATAACTCTAAAAACAGAGATTCTAAGATCCCTACTCATCAAATTTGTTTACAGGAATATTATCACTAGGCTTCCATCTGGTGAGTGGGTCCTGGATGTGGAGAGGCACTGGGGGGTTTGTGTCCCGATGAGTTTATAAGTGTCGTTTTTTGTGACCATGGCATTTTTAATCTGGATCAGTTATGTCCTACTTTTAACTAATTTGTGTCTCATGCATGATTCTTTATTTGCAAAAGAAATTACTTTGAGGAAGGAAAGATTTCCAGCAGTTTTGTTTAACCGTGTTAAAATAAAACATTATGTAGAAAAGCTCTAGAAAGACCTTGTGAAATTTCCAGTGTCAGTTAAAAGTAAACATGGAACAAAACTCTTTAAGAAGCAAGGGGGCATGTGAGGATTTTACTTGGCTGAATTGTTTGCTCTGCAGCTATTTGATATGTACATAAAACAAGAGAGCAAAATATATTAATATTTTGCTTTTTCTGTCTGTACCAAATTAGAAGCTTATCTGAGCTCATGAAAGGCCTCTTAGCCTTCATCAGGTGAACAAGGAAAAGCTATAGAAGGAAAAATTATTTAATTAATAAAAGCTGCTGAGGGGTTGTTTTGTTTTGTTTTGAGGGGAGAACACCTGTGTATAATAATATAACAATAAAAGATGTAATATAATTATAGAACCTGGGACCTGAACCTGGGACCCATGCTTTTAGATTGTAGCAAAACCTGAGGAAGATGCTTAATTTAGTTGTTTGCCTTAGTCTTAGTATTTTCAACAAGAATGGTAAAACTCCATCATGGAAACACAAGTTCTTTTCACTGAATTTCCTAAGAGACAAATATTGGGATTTTGATTTTCCATCAAGAATTTTTTTACCTAAATAATAAATTTGCTATGTGCTTGGAGGGTGACATTGTTATTGTGCCAGTTTTCCTAAGACCAAAGAGAAATGTTTCAAGAATAAAGAAGTTTCCTCATAGAGGATGAAAAGAGAGAATATTACTGAATCACTGTACGCTGACATGGAAACTATCCAAAATTATACTGGAAATTCTGGTTCTTTCCTCAGATTGCAGACTCCTGTGACATTGTTGCAGCCCAAAGGATATCCAACCGTTGTGTCCCTTTGAATTTTTAAAACAGAAACACAATTAATATTTTATTGCATTTTGAGTCCTGCTAAACATAAAATGATCCTCCTCCTTGTTGTTTTGTTTGCACTGCAAGTTTTTAAAATGGGCATCATTAAAGGCTCGGAAATATGGCCCTTTTATTTCTAACTTCTATAGGAAGCCTTTAATGCAATACTATTCTTAAACACACTTTTTTATTGTCTGGATCATGGAAAATATCCTCACAAAAAGAAGCAAAACTTTTGAGATGAGATGCTCATTTGAAATGTATCTGACAGGAATAAGCATGACATCTCTAGAGTGTTATCTCATTGAAATAAATATAAAAGACAGTGGCAGTAGTTTAATAGGTAGGTTGCCTTCATTTCTTAGGTCATTGTAGTCAAATAGCACATACTGCCTATGCTTAGGAATGCTGCATTCCTAATTTGCAGTTACACTGGAACTTCTGTAATTCACAGTGCTGAACAAAAGGAGTCCCAGAGGGTGGTGTTGGATAAAATCTTCACGGGCACTTCTGTTTGAAACCTGCTTTGCTGTTGATAGTGTGGGAGGCCTTTGTTGCAACAGCCTGACTTGGGGTAGTGTTTTCTTAAAGGATATTTAAAAGAGCATAAATACAAAGTACTGTTTTACTTAATATGAATAAAAATATCAGACATTAATGTAAGTGATTTTAAGATTAAATTCCAGTGCATTGTCTTCCTGTGTTTGGTTTTTAATTCTAATTAAGCCCTTTTTAACAGGAAGAATCAGTTACTGCAGAAGTCTGATTTAAAATGGATGATACAGTCAAGTGTCTGAAACGGTATTTTCAGATTGTGACCAGATTATTCATCTGTCCTGGACATATAGTACATGATAAATCCATTTTGGATTACAGTAGTTATGGGTAGAGGATACTACCTGGATTGTATAATTTAAAACAAGCATGTGAAAGTTTCTTGGATCCTCTGGTCCTCTGAACAGAAGTGATTTTTTTTTTTTTTTGTAATTGAAAATTGATTTAACTTCCACAGAGCTATAAGAAATCAAAGCTTTGATTTGAGGACCAGAGGGACAAAAATCTGAGGCAAAGCTTAACTAACCCACATACTTTTTCTACAAAGTAAATCTTATTTACTTCAGCAACCTGCTACATGATTCTTTCCCTCTGAAAAAAACTCAAAGGATTGTATGGTAGTCTGGGTGGTTTCATGATACATGAAGTTGCACTGAAGTCTTTATCCTCTTTTTTGCAGGAATAATCTAGTGATCTAGGATCACTAGATTTAATTATCTATAAAATATATAATTTCACAAACCTCCATTAACCAATATGAATTTAAAAATTTGAGATCAACAGTATCAAATTCATTCAGTTCTTTGAGCTCAGATTTAATGCTTGTGAATGTTCAATATCTATCTAGAATTTAAGTGAATTCCTCAAAGTTTGCTTACACTTATCATTGCTATAAATAGATGTTATCTACTGTGTAATTTCAGAGGACCTTTCACAAATTAAATAGATACAGAGAATAAAAAAAAATCCTTCATGACTTTTCTATAAGCAAGGGCTAGATTAAGATTAGACGGATGCTATATTGATTCATCTTACAAACAAGTGCTAATCAATTCAAAGGGTGAAGGGACAGTCTTCTAAAAGCCTCTTTAAGGTCAACAGAAACTGCCTTTTTGTAAAAACAACAACTTCTCTTTGTGGCTACAGCACTAAGATAGAGCTGATTTCAGCTGCCTTTCTGAGAGAGATTAACTTGTTTGGACTAATGGAAATGAATGCTCATAAAAGGACACTGTCTCTCAGAGCAGATATATTTACTAGGACCTTAACAGATATTATGGTTATGGGGATGTTGTTTTCAAAAACATTCATAAGAAATTTAGTGGCAAGTGGAATCATCTTAAACCAGTTCTAGCTGATAACAAAGCAGCATGGACAATCTTCAGTTATCCTTTGGAAATATTGTAATACAATTGTAAACACAGGAAAACAATAATAAAATGTTCCAATATTTTATATTAAATTAAATGTGAAATGTAGCTCCATAGCTCTTCATTTATTATCTCTTCATAAAGTAATAATACTTCATTGTAGTTGTCCAGGTAAATTCACCTTCAAATTCTAAAAACTTATTTGCATTTTTCCAGCATTCATTAGCATGTTTTATAACGTTATTTTTCAGTCCTCCTCTTTTGTAAGGACACGTGAAACTTAAGATGTGTCAGCACAAATATGTTTGTAGATGGGTGTGTTTTTATGATTTCCATTTTGAGATACCTTTTTCTTCTAATTTTCTCAATCCCAGCTGTAAAAATTTCTGTTTCAAACAGTGCTAAACAAATACATCTTTCCTTATATTAAATACTTTGAACTAGGGCTTGACCTGAATTCAAGTCATAGATTTTTTTAACATTCTTTGAAGTAGAGAAATGAAGTGTTGATACTCTTTTAAAACATCTCTGAAGCAGTTTCTCGTATGTTCAATTGTTTGGGGTTTTTTTGAAGCAGCATGAAGCCAGTCTTGTTGTTTATGTTGAAATAATGAATCTTTTTTGGTGTTTTGATTCTGCATTTGCAAGGAGCACAGAATAGACAGTAACAAGTAAATAAATACTCAATGTGTGGGACTGTCAGGAGGGGTTCACAGGAGTTTGAATACATAAGCTCAACTGAAGTGACTACAGTAACATTAAATACTGTTAAATATTTATTTAAATTTCCTTCTTGCAAAATTGTAGCACATGTTCTCACTTGGTTCAGTAATATTAAATCAAGCTGAGTTTCTAGTTACTGTCAAGTCTGGAGAAGGTGATGGAAAGGAGCAGTTGGGATTCATGGAAAAGGCAGTGCTAGGAAAGGTCGTTGGAAAGGTTGTAGTGAAGTATTTTTGTGTCTGAGGAAGGTGAAATGAAACCTCGACGTCTATTGGAGTTGGAAGGCAAAAGATGCCTGCCTTTTTTGTATTTAAATACTTTGGTTTATTAACAAGTGGAGGTTTTTTGGGTGTATTTTTGGCTGGAAATAGAGGCAGACAGAGAAAATGGTAATTGTTTTATTTGTTTTGAACATCTATTTAACACAGGACTTGGAGCAATGAAGAAAATGCACAGAAGCTAATTTAGTAATTTTTGAATGAGATTAACAAATAAGTATGTTTAGTGTTGATAAATAAGAATTATGAATGATGGTGGAGAGGGCGTTTTTTTTAATAAATCAACAAAGCAGTATGTTGTAAGCATTTTAGATTTTACAAATCATTTTAATTCAGTGACAAAGTGTGTCCTTGCTTGGATTAAAATAAGTGTTTTAAAACAGGATGGCTTTTTAGAATAACAGGAGGGTTGAACTGGACAAGTCATGTCAGTTCAGGCATTGGCAACATCATCTCAATAAGGACTTTACATCATGAGGTTGAAGTCTCTTTTGGCAAGTTATTGGAAAAGGAATTAAATTTCAGTTTCAGTGCTACACTAACAGGACTTGAGTTCATGTAATTTTTCTCCTTCAGTTTTGCTATGAAAGTGAATTCCAATTGATTTGTCTCTCTTATGAGACATTGTGAGTAGCAATGAATTCATGCTGTCAGATTTGGACTCACTTAGGTGGACACATCAGAACTCACATGTGCTGCAGTGCCTATGAACTAAACTGCTTCAAGATGGAGATTTTATTTATTAAAAGTTATCATAACCTATAAATAATAGGTGAAAATGTTTACAGACCATCTCTCATTCTCATACAAACAGAAGACATTCTGGTAAAATAGGAATAAAATATTTGTATGTAGATATCTCATTAACAAACTTCACAAAAAATCTAAATGGAATGATAGCACCTGACTTTTTACTGCAAATAGGGGTCCCAAGAACTTTGTGTCATGCCAATGTCCACTTGAGTCCACTTTCATCTTGCAGTCCTTTCAATCCTTGCAGCACAGCCCTTGTTTGTATTGGCACTTTACCTTCCAAAGTCCCCGTACTCCAGGAGCATTCTCAAATTAGAAAATCATTGTCTTTATAGCTTCTTTTAAAGGGAACTTGGTGCAATGCAGAAATGGCCTCATATAAAATTTTTATCTTCCCTTGACCTATTAGCATAGGAATGCTTGCAGTGTTTTATGTATGTGCCAAAGTTAGTGCCCCATTACAAAAGGGAGGTTGTGTTTCCACTGATGCCTTGCCACTGGGTCCTGAGGGACATGGTTAGAAGCCAAAACATGTTGACCTGTTTGGCCATAGCTTCCTACTAAGATGTGTGACTATGGAACTGATTCTTGGTATATAAAGTTTTCTGGTTTTGCTGAGAGTGCAAGTTTTTGTTTCTTCCTAGTTATTATCTCACACTTGGGAGTAACTACAAGTGTAAGGTTTTCTCTCTGTATTTTTTTATGAAGCAGGTAGTTGTTTTAATATCTTTGGCTTGTAATTATAAAAGTGGGTTTTCTTCCTGCCTTTCAGGCTTGGAGGGATTTATGCATTATGTTTACTTAGCAGCAGACACCAGGAAAATGTTCTTTGAAGATTTAGCCTTTTATGGGGCTTTGTACTTACTAGCAAATAAATCTACCTATTCTGTGTCACAGAAAGAAGTTTGTGTTCAAACAGTCTTTCCACTGCAAACAGAAATTGAGAGATTGCAATTTTTTTTCTGCTACTCATCTACTAACCATTTCTTGGTTTTTATTTGTCTAGTTTGCTTTACCTATTGTCCTCAAAGGGCATTTTTTGGTGACTGGAGCAAAGTGAACACTCGTTGAATAGTCTGTATTCACATAATAATAAAGTAGAAATAACTGCAGTAAAGAAAATCATCATTTATTGTGGTAATGGTATAAGCAGAAATATGTAATGTTTTTGCAAGAGGCTGAAAGTATATTTTGCATCCCTGTGTAGCCAAAAAACAGTAATGTTGCTTGCACATGTTAAAGGAAGTCATGATTGTGGGAATTCTTGTCACTTGACAGTACTGGGCTACTGGTTAGACTCCTCTTAGAGGTCTTTTTCAACCTAAATGGTTCTGTTCTTATGTAATTCTGTGATTTGGTTTAGTTGGAATATATAACTCCAAAATTCTAGCTTGCATAGAAAAAGATTCTTAATTGTTGGAAATGCTTTCATGAAAGCAGAAAGTCAAACTGGTTGGGGTTTGTTTGGTTATTTTTCTTTTCCCATTCCAAGGTTAGTTTCCCTCTTAGTATGGAAATAATAGAAGTGTTTTCTTTTTAAAAAGTGTATGTACTTTCAGGAGTTTCCTAAATACTTCCTGAAGGAACTACTTTTCTATAACCTTTTGAATGTTCAGGTATCTGGCTTGTTTCCAAGACTGCAACAAAGAAATTGCTTTAGTTTAGATTCATTTCAGTTTAAGTATAAACACCGAGTAAAATAAATGATGGTATTGGGGGCTGTGTAAGAAACTGAAATAGAGATGCTGATGTTTCAAAGAACATCTTTGTTTTGTGTGAATGTAAATAATACAGATTTATGGTGATGCTTTTAATAAGAAAAAGTCATTTTGTCTATCTGGTACCTCCTCTCACCTCATTTAATGATGTAGCTAGGACTGAGAGCTAATACCCAAGGAGGATGATTTTTCCTCCAAGCAGCAAGGTAGGGATTGGGTTTTCCCTTTGCCAGAGAGATCTGTACCTGCCAGGTCAAGGACCACATGTACACTCTGTTTTACAAAAGCAATTTTCTGATAGATCTGTGAGAAGGATGAAAGAAACAGAGCAAACTGGGCTCCTTCAACCTGATGCAGATGCAGCCTAGGAAAAGGTGTTACATCTTTAAGGCACCTAAAACTTGTACTGGGCCAAGAAAAGTAGATCTGGGAAAGAGGAAAGAGGAGCACCCAGTATGGAGCACCCAGAGAAGCTTTTGGAGGGGGACACCTTCCCCATGCAGCAAAAAGACTCAAGTTGTTGGGAGGAATCTCTTACTTCCCACAAGTAATTTAAAACATAAATACACTGAACTACAGCAATTTAAACAAATGCACTTATCAAAACTCTAATGAGATGAGAGACCCTTGACAGGAAAGTTTGGGTCTATCCTTGTCTTTGCTGAGTTTTTCTGCCAAGACAGTGCTTACTGTGCTTTGGAGCTGTTACCACAATGATATCAGCATAAACCATGGCCTGAGGTGTGTTATTAGACTCAAAACACAGAACCTCAAAGTCTGTTTGCTGTGGACATATATACTTGCCTTCCTCAGACTGAAGTTTGGTGATCTCATAAAACAGTTATCAAATTAATTCAATCTAAAAAAATACTTAATGGAAATTAAACTGTTTTAGTTATATCTGTCTTGAGATCACAGCAGTTTTCATATAGTCATTAGTATTTTTTCCTACATTACTAAATTAAACTGGTTTTAATATTGTCTATTTCCCACTTTTTACCCTTTGATGTTCTAATGTTAAATTAATAGCTATTATCTTTCTGAAGATTTAATTTACACTAATTTAATTAACTTCAGTGCATCTTGGTAAATATTAATTACAACATCAATTCTAGCAATCAATAGTTCCTGGAAAATAGACCAACAATTATTGCTTTCATTTGTAACTATGTAGGAAATGTTTTTGTAATTTTTATATTGTTTTTTTGATGGCAGAATTCTACCTAGCATGTTCAGGACTTCAAATAATCATAATTATTCAAATATGATTCTTCTTTCCATACTATTGTAACTATTAAGCATAGTTGAGCCATGTTTGCAGTTAATACAATGTAATTGTAACTCAGTGCACTCTGTTTAAATTGAATCTGTACTACAATTAAATTTGGACTTCACTGATAAATATCTACATTTTCAGCAGGTATTTATGGAAGAATTGAATAAAATTACTTCTTTTTGTGTCAAAGAATCTCATTAAACTAAGCTGGGATTTTTGTTTATTTTACCCTATATGCCTTTTTTTTTCAGTGGATTAGGCAATCATCCTTGTAATTTAATTATAAACTTTATCCCATCTCCAAACCAAGTCTGTGTTGCTGATAGCCACAGCAACCTAAGGGCCACTAGATATAATGACTCACTTGAAATGGCTTGGATGTGGATTCCAATTCAGATAAGCAGTCAGTATTTCATATTTGGACCTTATCTTGAATTCTCTGGGTCTGGAAAACAAAGCTTTTGTGAGAATTTTTTAAAGATTTTCTGTGCCTCTGAAAACTCGTCTTCAGATTAAAAAAAAAAGAGAAAAATTAATGGTGCAAACTGTTTTTTTTTTTAATTCATCTTAGTGGGGTTTGATGACATGAAACAGCATAAAATAATTCCAAGTCATTTATTCATAAATGTTACAATTCAGGTTGAGATGTATTCTCAAAATTTTAGAAGATAATTTTCTTTGTGCAAAATGGAATTATTTTTCCTTAGTGTTAAGCATTCTACTACACTGTAGAAATAGATATTTTTTTCCTAATAATTGTGGGTTTATATTTCATAAGTGTGTAGATAAAAGTGTAGCCTGGAGTAAAATATAATAAGCAGGTACATATTTTATGAATATAGGTATATATGCAAATTAGCATGACAGATAACTCAAGTTGTGTCAGGTATAACTACAGCATGTCAAAACAGAATCATTTTTAACCAGGTTGTAGAGACCTTAGAATTATTTTTTTAGATGCATTTATACTGTTTTCTAGGCTTGTGTATATTGCCCTGAAAAGGTGCTGGCAAAGATAGACACAGTGCCCATTGCTGTAGTGATTGCAGCAGCAAAAGCTATATTTTCATTTAGGAATTAGTGTTTTTGTAACTCACATATTTTATATATATGTACGTAATACCAGTTGATTGTTTCAGAATTCCTTTTCCTGGTGGTCAATATCCCTGGATTCTAAAAGGGCTGAACTTCTCCCTATTTTTTTTTTGCGCTGCAATATTAAACCTCAGATTTCTGCTGTGAAAACTTAAAGTTAAGTAACATGCTTTAGAATGATAGCCAGTAATTGTTCAGGTTGACAAAACAATGTATTGACAGCACACAGGAACATAGCTTTTACTTGCTGGTAAAAAAAAAAAAAAAAAAAAAACAAAACAAAAAAAAAAAAAAACCCAAAAAAAAAAACTAAAAAAAGATATAGTTCTACTCTGTGAATCTGGTTGGGAGTAGAGGTCTTAAGCTCTGTACAAAGTTGACTCAAAACAGCCTTTCTTGAATTCCAAGTGGTACAGAGTCACAAATTAATATAATTGCGTCTCTAGCAGGATGACAATTCTTAATTTTTTAAAGTATATGCTACCTTGCAAGAGTGTAAAAATGAAAACTGGATAAAGCCCATAGCAATACAAATTTTTTGCTGTTTGATTTACGACTACCTGAAAATATGTGTATTTCCAAAAGAAGCCCTTTTTCTATCCAAAAAAAGATTATTCAACAACCTTCAGCAGCTATTTTTTAGCATTTAGAGGTTCCCTTGGGCTGCTGTCAGCTACAACTTATTGCTTAGGTGCTTTTCACTAAACTCATTATAAAATGATTAGCCCCAAGGAAGACAGTTACAGCCTGCACTTGTTATAGGCACTTCTGCACATGAATTGTACATTTTCAAATTTTATCAAATGGTGAGCATAGAAAAATCATGGGATTAAACAGACAAGTTGTTAATAGGGTTTCTGTCAAAGCTATATTTGTAAGAAGGAGTATTTCTAATGAATGATTTTTTTTCACCAGGTTTTCATTTGCTGGAATGTATTGCGGTAAGAAAAGAACTGTGGCAAAACATGGACCAAGTTATTAAAGCTATTTGTCTTTCATTACTTATTAGGCAGAGGCCTTTTTTAATAAAGTAGCACGTTTGTTTTGTAAGCAGAATTTCCACATCATAAATTTGTGACAGGAAGGTGGGTTGTGGAAGGTACCTTTGGACCAAGTGAGAGTGGGTCTAGTTCAGGTTGCCAATTACTTCCAAAGATACAGAAGTACAGCAATGCTCTCAGTATGGCCCAAACTCTTATAACATAATCACTTAAATGCCATGGATATCTCTTGGCTAAGAGGCAAACAATATTTCTGAAAATGTAACCTTTGGAGACTCAACGTTCCCTTCTAGACAGGTAGTGCTTTGTAGTGCAGATTTCGATGTGGATGTCACGAAGTTATCTGTACCCAAGAATTGTCCTTATATTTTGAATATTGAGAAGAGAACAAAATCATCAGTGCCTTGTCATATCTGTTTGGGAAAGCTTTATGAAAGAGGTGAAAGCCAGGGAGTCACTGGGGTAAAACCTTCCAGGTGCAGGAAAACTCTGCTGGCATTTAAAGTGTGTCCTACTAGATAGAGTCTGGAAGAGACTTGTGTCCAGATCAAGAGAGGAATTCTTTATTTTAAGAGTTTTTGAGTTAAAAGCTTTTGACAAGAGGGTGAATCAAGTGGCTGAGGAGCAGGGGAACAGCAATGGTGGCAAAGACTGTGTCCATCAGGGTTTGGGGTATGACTGGGGGGCTGCAGAGAGCTTTTTGTGGTTGTGTTTCCACTACCAGGGCAGCAACAACTGTGCAGGTTTCACTTCTGTTTCTCATTTTAGTCTACATAAAGGGTTTAAAGCACACAACTCTAGTTCAATATGCTTCACTTTACCGTGTGTGAGGCAAGTTAAGGACATAAGAACAGCATTTCAGGGTTTCCAGAGGACTTTTAGTCTTCTGGACTTCTGGTCTTCTGGAATAATCTTCTGCTTATTTCAGAAACTTTAGGATTGGCAATTTTTTTTTAATTTTCTGGAAAAAGTATATTTTTACCCTCTGTATTTTTCATGTGGTCAAAGATAATGCTTTCATGACACTAAAGCAATGAAGCCATTTATTTTCCTGAAGAAAAAAGGAGCATAGCATGGGCTACCTCAACCTAGAGAGTTGATTTTCTTCATATATCTCACTTTTTCACCATATTCATAAGCATTTTAAAAACTGCTTTTTAAAGATTCTGGAAATTCCAACGAACATCCTTATTTGAATTATAAACTACAGTGTGCCCTAGCACCATTAAGGGTTTTATCACAGAAAAGGCAGTAAAAAATTTCCTCAAAACCCTGGCACATGAACAGACCCTTAACATTCCCTACCTTGTGGACTAGAAGAGAAGCTGAAATGTCAGTTCTAGCAGCTGAAAGAGTGCAGTTAGCCAAGGATTTCCTCTAAGACAACTATCTGAGAGTGCAGATGTTTCAATAAAAATGTTAAAAGTAAAGCATCCCTTCTGTGCCCTGAAGTCCCTAATTAATTAGTGGAGTTATTGGAGCTTGGTGGTACTTCTTAGTCCTACCACCTAAGCACCTTGGGGGCAGCTCAAAACCAGGCACTGAACAAACGGTAGACGACTGTTTTGGAGTGATTCCAGGTAAAGGAAGCACTGCCTGAAAGAGCTCTCTGAGGAGGAAGAAATAAACAAATCAGAGAGACAGTAAAAACTCTTGCTGTATTAAATAAAGCTGATATGGACCTGTCCTGATAACAAGGACTGCTACTTACAACCGCATCATTTGTCATCAGAAGCAGAGTCAAGCTTGCAGAGCCAATATTACAAATCATGAGGGGAAGAGGGAAACAAAAGGAATTTTTTTTTATTATTTCTCATTCATGGTTTCAGATAAATAACCATTAACTGACTCACTGCTGTTTTATTTATTTATTTATTTATTTATTTATTTATTTATTTATTTATTTATTTATTTATTTGTAAGTGAAGAAAGGGAGCAGTGAAGGAGTAAGCGGTTTGTTTGTGGGATTTATTCCCTCTCCCCAGAACTGTCTGGGAATCCTTTTGATGTGGGATCAGCTTTCTTTTCCTGACAGCTAGCAAGATATAAATGCATGCACGTGCATAGCAAGGGTCATTTGCTGCTGCTTCTCAGTACTTAACTTTTTCTCTAGGAAACATCCTTAAATAGCTAAAAATATTGATGTTATTAGTGCAGGTTGGATCAAATGCCTAGTGAGTTATTTTCTGAATATATGAAAGTATGTATCCTAATATGTATGTTCCATACAGTGCAACCAGTGTCAAAGTGATATGTCTGAAAACACAAGGCTTTTATTTCACTGATTTGGACCACAGTTATCTTGACAACAAAAGAAATAGTTTCTCAGCTTTATAATAAAGTCCTTTTAGAGCAGAAAGAAAATAGATACTAAAACATTAGAGAAGAAAGGAACCAGTTGTTCACTACATGTCACTAAAGCTTCTCCAGCCTGAGTGACTGTGAGGCTTTTAGCCTGCCCATGTGCCAAGAACCAGAGCTCACAACCCGGCATGATCCCAGAACAATATTCCATTTACTGCAACTCTTTGTCATGAGAATTTGCTGTAAGATATTGTTCAGTTTTATCTTTGAAATTATGACAACTGTTTGCAAAATTTTCTCTTGCAAGCCTTCTGTCCTTTTTAAACAAGCCAGGAACAAAATATTTGAAATCAGATGTTTCTTTCTTGGGCACTGCTTTCTCCACTGGTTGCCATACAAGTGCTATTTGCAAACAAAAGGATAAAACTGGAAAATAAATGTCTTATCTCAAATACAATTGTGGGTGAATTTTAGTTTTTGGAGGTGAAAATTGAACTTTAGTTCTGAATTGTTTGCAGCCAATAAGAAGATACTCTTTAGACAAGGTACTGCTGTTCGCATTTTTTGCTTTAGCAAACCTTCCTGAATTTTCACATTTTGGTTCAAGGTCTTGAAGACCACCAAGAATAATGCCATTTGAACTATGAAGTAGAAATACCTTCCTTCTGTGTATAGATATCTTAATAATTTTTCTTTCTTTTAGCTATATGAAGGGGGGTTTCCCCAATGAAGGTCAAAAGATCTAATTTAATAGGCAATTCTTGCAGTGTGATCATATCTAAAGATGTGACTACCTTAATAAAATTTAACTGGGTAGGCAGTTTTCATCTCTTAAGCTATGTGTCACCTTGTGAATAAGTCTCTAACATATCTACAGGAGCTTGCTTATTCAAGTAAATTTTAACTTACTTGTCTTTAAGATTGGAACAGTATCCTTGAACAGCATCTTGAGGAAGAAATATTAATATACTGATTTTAAACTTCTCCCATTCTCTATGATTCAAAGTCCAAACTTTATTTTTCCCACCCTTTTTCCCACCCCTTCAGTGAAATCATTCACCAAGGAAGGCTGCTCAGGCCAAAGTTACTAGCCACATTTTGCTATTTTTTCTCCTGGTGAACTTAGAGGCAATCAATTTCAGTAAGTGTGACCTATTATTCACTGGAATATCAGTATCAACTGCTATTGTCATGATGGGGTAAATGTTGGCAGCCTTTTAGACACTTCCACCTGGTTGTGAGTCAAAGCCATAGGAAACTTCAAATTTTGCATAATTTGGTGTGAAATCATAAATGTGCTATGAGAACATAAATATGCCTAATCATGCACTTAAGCAAGCCTTCTGAGGAAGCTAATTTACTATGAAATATAAGTCTCTAGTTTTCTTGCACTGGTTTGTCCTGGTTAGGTTTTTTTTATTAAGAAAAAAAGTCATAACATGTAGTTACTGAAAGAAGAGAAACATTTCATTTAGAGTGCAAATTGAAAGGCTTTAAGTTGCAAGTTTAA